>NW_026294436.1:1251666-1877500 GCF_007827085.1 Peromyscus californicus insignis
CTTTTATAGCTGTCTCCATCTACCGCATGCCTCAAACTACTCATGCACTTCTCATCCTCAGATTGCATTATTCTCGTGGGCTTTGAATTTTCGAGAGAGAAATGTTACAAAAGTGCAATGCTGACTCCACACTCTCTATTTTCTCAGACCACTTCCCTGGAGGTATTCTGAGATATGTAAAGAGTTGCTGGCCAGGCTCTGCCTCTACCGTTGTGACTCAAATAAACTTCTCTATGAAATTTACCTGCACCAGGAACTCTGCTGTAGAGTCAAAAAGCTGGCTCATACAGTCTAGATCAGGGTAAGAAATAAGATGAATTAAGTGGTAATGATTCCCACAGCGACTTCCATTTGTTTGCACTATCTTTAATAACAAATGTTGATGTGCCTACGACACAGGTGGGACTAAGCATTCCAGGTGCTTTCTCCTCGTGTTTTTACTTCTGCTCTGGGCAAGTCGAATCCCAAAATGAGCTTGCTAGAGACATCAGAATCAAGTCAAGGGACTGCCTCTACTGTCCCCATCTTCCTCTAATCAAGCCAGGGTGATCTTTCTCCACATTCTCTCCCAACTCTCTTCTCAGTATTGAATAAATGAAGAATTTTTGTCAAAAACCAACCAACCAACCAAACACCAACAAAAACAACAAAGCCCTGAGCCATCTGGGTGACATGTGATTGACCTTATTCTTGTGGCTTGTCACAATTGCCACCAAACAGACAAAACTCACAGTAGATAATGCTAGTAGTTGTGAGATAGTTTGTGTAGTGGGCTTTCCCTTCTACCCCCAAGATTTCCACGCCCATGTGGGCAATTTCTTTTGCTAGCTCATAGTGCCACTCCCACTTCAAGAAATGATCACTGCCCTGTCTACCCAAGAGTATGAAACATAAACACAGAGTCCCAGTTTTTGTTTTCTTAGTATAATTAATAATTTAGAATGGGAATCTGGTAAGAGAATGAAGCCAGTTTCCCCACACTAACCAATAAGTAGATAGATTTCATGTAGCAGGGCTGTGTCAACCCCTTGTGATAGGGCTGTGGTGGTATCTAAGTGAGTAAAGCCCTCCAAACATGACAATCTGAATTGGATCACCCAGAATTAATGTAAAACAAAGTTAGGCATAGCAGTGTGGGTTTGTAATTCCAGCATTAGAAAGACAGGACAGGCAGATCCCTGAGACAGGCCTACTTGATGATTTCATACCAATGAAAGAGACTGTCTCACAAAACAAGCTGGGTGGTGTCCTAAAAAATGACAACTAAGCTTGTCTTGTAACTTCCACACACATGCACAAAAGTATATAAACACATGCACACACACATGCATGCACACACATGCACACACACACTTTGTATATACATCTACACACATGTATGCAGCTGCACATAGATGCAGACCAAAATCCTCATGCTAGTTTTATACAGATAGTGTTCTGCCTCTTTTACACCATGGCACTAATGTATACTGATCATACATCTAGAAAAAAACCAACCATAACAACCATTAGAATTAGGAATAAAGTCTTCTTGCCTGAATTTCATCTCTTCTCCATCTCTTCCACTTTCCTTATATTCTTTTTTTTAAAGAAAAAAACGTAAATTTATTTTCATTCCCAGTTTTACACTTGAACCGCCTGAGGTATTCCTTGTCTTTCCTTAGCAAATTTCAGATATCCAAAATCAGCATACGAATGGGTACAGTTACATGAACATGTAATACCAGTATCTGGGAGGCTAAGGCAGGAGACTACTCTGGGCTAGGAAGTAAGACCTTGTCTCAAAAGAGAGAATGAGTGAATAAATAAATATGTGAACTACTCTTAATGGGCACATGGTATTGGGAGAGTTCTTTATGGGGTTGACCATTCTGGGCCTCTGGAAATGTAATTGAGGTGGTTCCTCTGGAGTGCAAGAGGGACTTCAGCTTTCAATGTGGCAGATCTACTGTTATCCTCTGAGGTTCCTGTCTACATAGATTTCCTGTTTACCACCTAACTGGAGACATAGGGACAATCAGTTCTCCAGTGACATTTGTGGGTCAGACTTTGAGAGAAAGTACATGATAATGGAACCGATTTTTCCATATTAAGTCTGCTGCTTTCTGTTTATACCTTTGAAAAATGTGAGAAAAATATATGTTTCGTTTTGGAAATTTTATGCAGTGCTGAGAAAAGTGAGAATCTATTTAAAAATATTTTTGCACTTGACAACTTCCGAAGATAAGTGAAGTTGACATTACCACATAAAACCGGACACAGGCTTGCAAAAGGAGCTTTTGGAGGACCTGCGGGTGATACCAACAATAGAATGCTTGCCTGACATGGATGGGGCTGTAAGTCTCATCCATACCCCCTCCACTCATGTTTTAACCTCTTCTGGTTTAAGAATGTGGAAATATATTTAATAGAGACCACTCCTCCAAATTCTAGTTAGAAGCAGTACTTTACACCTGAATTATACTTATAACTATATCATCTCTCCCTGGTTCCTAAGAGTGGATGCCACCACATGCCTCATGCTTATGAAGCTATACCTTCCCCTTCATGATGGACATATCCTCACACTATAAGCAAAAGCAAACCATTCATCCCTTGGTTTTCTTTTCTTAGATACGTTGTCACAGCAAATAGAAAAGTAACTAATACAGAATACACTGTAAAAAGGAGAGTGGAAATTTTTTGTTTGTTTGGTGTATTTTTTTGCATTTACAAACTCTACATCTGAGTGCATAGATACATTGACAGTGCATCCTATGGAGTTCATATAGCTGATTACTAGGTTCTGCTGCCTCAGCTACAGCATTCCCCTATATGGCATGATTTCACAATCTCCCTCCCTGCCCTCCCTTCCCACACACACACCTGAAACTCAGCAAGACTGGACCTGATTTCCATTTCATATCTTAGGAATGCTGAGAAAGAGATTTAAAGAAAGTCTGTGGAAGGTATAACCAGTAAGTGGAATTAGTTGCTTGGGAAATTGGGATCCTATAGACCTGTCACCTCTCCCAGGACAGAGCATCTTTGCCAAGTCAAACATTCAGATTCATTCTCGATGTGGTGCCATTGCAGAGAAAGATGCTTCTGACACTGGAGTTGGGGGACTTTGTCTTTTGGTGGTCTCTGTTAATTAGTTTGAATTATTGATACAAGAATACAGCTACACAGGCATGCAAAAATAAGTGAAGTGGAAGCCTGTCTAGGAAGGGAAAGGAGGGATGAGTGAACAGCAGCCAAAGACCTGACAGACAAAGCCTTCACTACTGACTGACTGTAAGCCGTCAGCTGTGAGAGCCCTCATTCCGTCTAGAGGACAGAAGCACAGCCTCACTCATCTCCAGGTTCCAGATGTAAATGAGTGTGACTAGTTCCATGCTTTAGATTATTAAACATGAGTTAGGTTCTTCCTGGCTCTAATGAGAACTGCATATAATTATTATTATAAAATCTCCCACATGATCCTTTAATCAGGATTATAGCACATTCATTTAAACAAAACAACAGTCCGTGTAATTCAATCCATGTCATGTTTACAGAAGCACAGATGTTAAGCCACAGGACTGGGGGAAATGTGCGCACAATGGGCACATCTCAGACTGAACAACTGGCTGTTTTGATGGGGATTATTGGCATTCACATTCCAGCCAAAAATGAATTGTAGGAAGTTTGGAAAGTGTCACATTCAGATCATGTTCTCTCCTCTCTCTCTCTCTCTCTCTCTCTCTCTCTCTCTCTCTCTCTCTCTCTCTCTCTCTCCCTCCCTCCCCTCCCTCCCTCCCTCCCTCCCTCCCTCCCTCCCTCTCTCTCTCTCTCTCTCTCTCTCTCTCTCTCTCTCTCTCTCTCTCTCTCTCTCTCTGTGTGTGTGTTTGGTTAGACTGGCAGGAGAGGAAGTCCTAGGGGTGCCCCAGGATCCTCCTTCATCTCGGCACTGTTATTGTAGGTTTGTACTATCTCACCTGGATTTTGAGGGATGGAACAAAGGTCATGTTTGCACAGCAAGTACTTTGCCCACCAAGCCTTCATTCCAGCCTTTCTTGCCTTTGATGGCATTTCCACACCCTAAACCTCTGGACACACATGAGCTCACACAGGTAAGCCAGCAGGCTGCATCTGAGAGTCCTAGTAAGCACCGGAGACTAAGTGAGGTAAAGGAAGTTCACAGCTGCACAGAATAGCCAGTCTCTCCTCTGTTCTATATAATTACAGAATAGTCAGATGTTTACTCAAAAACATCTGATTTCAAATGTTAAAAACAAGAATAACATATTTCCTCTTACTGAGTATGCATAATCTACCAGTAGGCCATATTTGAAGACTTTAGCTTTGAGCTGTAAACATTTCCAGATTAAATATCAGGATCCTTTCAACATAGAAAGAGAGAAATAAACAGATGATAAATGAACAGATAGAAGATAGGTAGATAGGTAGATAGATAGATAGATAGATAGATAGATAGATGGACAAACATATATATTTTTCTCAGTGCATATTGCATTTTAATATAACTTTTAATATAACTGGCATATATGTGTGGAATAAACAAAAGTATGATATCGATGCTGTAACAGAATTGACACAGCAAGGCTCATTCGAGCACATACCAGCTGTATTTAAGGGAAAGGATGTTTCCCTCCAAAGTGTATCCTGCCATTCCTCTAGGAATGAGCTAACAGGACAGAAAGAGGAGGTTTCAAAAATGGATAATTTATGCTACTCAGGAATAAGATCCTCAGCAGAAATGCATCCCAGGTTCATGGAGGGAGACAGAGGTGCAGTCGTGAATAATAGGTTGCGCTGTTACTCCTTAATGCTGAGTGCATGTCAATCATTCTGTGTAGTAAGTGTTTTTTACATAATATTCAGAACATATATTTTTATATGTGAAAAGAAATTGTTGGCTGGGCAGAAGGCTCAATGGATAAAGCACTTCTCTCACATGGACGAAGACTAGACTTTGTATTCTCAGAACAGGAATAATACATGGTGGGTGTGGCTGTAGGCTTTAATCATAGCTCTTAGAGTTGCTGGAGCAAGCTGGCTGGTCAGACTGGAGGCATTGGTGAGTTCTGAGTTAAACTGAATGATCCTGCCTCCATTAATAAGGTGGAGAGCAATTGAGAAAGATTCTTGACATCAATTTCAGGTCTCATAAGCACATGTGCTTGCATATCCACATGTTAACTGACATGCACACATGTACATCTCTCTCTCTCTCTCTCTCTCTCTCTCTCTCTCTCTCTCTCTCTCTCTCTCTCACACACACACACACACACACACACACACACACACACACACACAGAGACGCATATTTAAAAAGTAAATTGTGGCAGAGATTAAGCATATTAATCCAAATTCCTGCCATTACTGGATTGCATTTTCTGTATCATTGAAGTCTTTATACATAATTTAATTTTCAAAACATTACATGAGCTACACAATGTTGCACATTTTTTTTTTCAGGAAAGAAAATGGTTCCCAGGGGCCACAGTGAAAGGACACAATTGTGTGCCAGGAAAACTGACTGTAAACTGGGATCCAAAGGGACCGTGATGTCTGACTCAGACCAGATCATGTCTTTTCCTAGAAAAACAATGGTTGCACTGTCAATCTTATCATACAATGGCTCCTGACACTCCTGATGGTCCAGTAAGGGATTCCACAAAGCGTCCACACTTGGAGCCCAGTCCCTCATGCACACCACATAGGTATCAATCAGCTTGAGAAGATCATGGTCTGAGGATCGACTTTCTCCCTGTGTGACATGATCCTTTCATTCCCTGTCAAGACACTGTTATCCCTCTCCTCATGTCCCTCTCCTGCTACACACATGCTCTACTCACTTATGAGGAAGCTCAGTGCAGACCCTAGCTTTCTCTTTCCCCAGCTAAGACCTTCCTTTACAGAATCTCTCAGCTAAGCTGAAGGTCATCTAAACAACATAGTTAAACCCTGTTTGAAGGCTTCCAGTAGCTGCGGATTATATTTAGAATGAAATCCACATCCCTTCATGTGACTCCTGTGTCCCTTTGTGATGGCTTTGTCTAACCTTCCCATTTTCCACTGGTCTATTCTCTAGTTCCTATCACCTTTTCATTTTGAAGATCCTCTGAGAGCTGAAGGTCATCTTGTTATGGTGGATTGTCTCCTCTACTTAGAATACTCTTTTTCTAAACTTTGCTCTCACTTTACTTAGTTGTCTGTTCAAAAAACAACTATCACTTACTCAAAAGACATTACTTTAAAAAGAACAAAGTAAATATAATTGAAAATAGAGTCCCTGCTTTCATCTGAGATTATTTTTAAAACTTAAAATTTTATTTTTTATTTTATATGTGTGATGTTTACCTGCATGTATGAATGTGCAGCACATGCACACCTGGTGTCCACAGAGGCCAGAATAGGTCACTGGACTCTCAGGCACTGGCGTTACAGATAACTGTGAGCTTCCCTTCAGGGAGCAAAAATCAAACTGGGGTCCTTGGAAGAGCAGCCACAGCTCTTCCTTAACTGCTGAGGTATCTCTCCAGCTCTTTGCATTTTAATAATTGTTTCATAGTTTCATGTATTTATACCATACTTCCCATGATTCCTCTCTCTCATCTCTCTTTCTCTAGCACATCCTTCTCAACAAAACCCCTTCCTGCTTTCATGTAGCATGTCGTGTAAGATTCACCGAGTTTAACTGGACTCCTGTATATGCATGGGTGGGAAGCTATTCAGCCTAGCAAGGATAACACTTTTGTGGCTAAAGCACTGAAGAAAATCCTCCTTCCCTCAGCAAATAATAATTGTCAATAGTCCCCCTTGGAAGGACCATCTGTATTTTATATCTTTGCTTTACATTTAAGGATATTTAAAAATATATTATAGTGTAATCGATGCATTTTCTTATTTCTTGTTTCTTTCCCTATGGTTTTTAAGTTCCATGCTGGCATGGGGTTGGTATATGCTCAACTCTGTCAATCAGAATGACATCCAAGTAAGTGAGAACTGCATAGATCTCTGCAGGAGCACTGGATGGTTGTACGCATGAACTGACACCAGATATACTAGAATTGCCATGTTTTCAAATCCACTAAGACATATGCTAGCACTAAACACAGTTGTGAGATAAACATGCTGTGGGGTAGATTCCAGCTAAGCTATAGAAGTCATAGACCTTGGAGAACATATTGAAAATGAAAAAGCTCTGTGTACTATAAAAAGTTTTTAAGTTTAGGAAAAATGCATAGAGAGATAATTTGATGTTAAAAGGAAGAGGAGGTCTTTTTCTCATGACAGGAAAGTAAAGGTTGTTTTTCCTCATTTCATCACTCAAATTGGAGAAACAAAGGGACCGGGAGATGTCTCAGTCAGTAAAATGCCTTCCACACAATCTTGAGCATTTGAATTCAGACTTCATACCCATGTTAAAGCCTGCTGTGGGATGGTCTGTATGTCAAATGTGTTGCTGATTGGTCAATAAATAAAACACTGATTGGCCATTGGCTAGGCAGGAAGTATAGGCGGGACAAGGAGGAGAATAAAGCTGGGAAGTGGAAGGCTGAGTCAGAGAGACACTGCCAGCCGCCACGATGACAAACAGCATGTGAAGAGAAGATGCCGGTAAGCCACAAGCTATGTGGCAAGGTATAGATTAATGGAAATGTATTAATTTAAGCTGTAAGAACAGTTAGCAAAAAGCCTGCCACGGCCATATAGTTTGTAACCAATATAAGTCTCTGTGTTTACTTGGTTGGGTCTGAGAGGCTGTGGGACTGGCAGGTGATAAGAGATTTGTCCTGACTGTGGGCCAGGCAGGAAAACTCTAGCTACAAAAGCCAGTTTCAGTCACATGTGCCTGTGATCCCATTTCAGAGAAATGGATAAAATTTCTGGGCCTCACTGCCCAGCCTGGCAAGAAGAATCTGTAGGCTTCAGGGTCAATGGGATTTTCTGCTTCAATAACATACAGTGAAATGCAATTGAGAAAGATAGTCAATGTTGACCTCCTTTCCACAAGCACATACACCTGACTATCCATATGGCTGACTGCATGCATGTATCCACATGCACATGAACAAGTACAAATACATAAGAAAACTGGAGAAATCGATTGGAAGACAGAGAAGAACTATCAAAGTGGGGTGAGGCAGGATATAAACTCAAGGGTTGTCCCAGAATGTCATAGTATAGACTGGGATGCAATATAGACATAAAGAAAAAAATACCTTGCCTTTTAGAAAGACAAACATGGTATGCATTCACTCATAAGTGGACATTAACTATAAAGTAAAGGATAACCACACTACAGTCAACAGACCCAGATACCCTAGGTAACAAGGAGGTCCCAAGGGATCTCCCTAGGAAGGGGAAATAGAGGAAATCTCCTGGATGGACTGGGGGCAGCAGGCATGGGAACTTGAACAATCATATTGGGGGCGTGGGCAGAGGAGGAGAGTGCTGAGAGAGATGACTGGAAAGTGGGGCTTTACTGGGGATTGGGGGAGCTGGGTAGAAATCTGATGCAAGGGAAACTCCCAGGAGTCTACAAGGACAGCTGTTATGACTCCTGGCAGCAATGGATGCATAGCCTGAACTGGCCATCCCCTGTGATTGATTGGTGACTATCTCGTTGTCATTGGAGAGTCTTCATCCAGTGACTGATGGAGGCATGGTCAAACATTGGGCAGAGCTAGGGGAGTCTTGCTGAAGGAGGAGGGATTGTAGAAACCTGGGGTTCAGGGACATAGCATGAAAACCGACAGAAAAGGCTAGCCTGGCTCATGGGAACTCAGAGTCTGAACCAACAACCAGAGAACCTGAATGGGACTGACCTAGGCCCTCTGCATGTATGAGACAGTTGTGTAGCTTGGTTTATTTGTGGGACTCCTGGCAATGGGAGCAGGGTCTGTCCCTGGTGTGTTGGCTGGCTTTTGGAAACCTATTTCTCATGCTAGATTGCCTTGTCGAACCTGAATACAAGGGTGGCCATGGGTTTTGGGTGTGCTTGGTCTTATGGTGGCTTGATAAGCAATACTTTGCTGATTCCCATGGGAGGCCTGCCCCTTTCTGTGTGGACATGAATATGGAGGAGGGGTGGGTTGGGGAGGGGAGGAAGGGGAAATGAGTGTTAGGAGATGGGGGAGGGGAGGCTTCAGTTGGGATTAAAATTAATTCATTAATTAAAATACCTTGCCTTCAAAATGAGATCTTCAATTCAGTGTTGTTTTGTATCAAGAATAAAAAGGGAAGAAAATGGTTAGCATTTACTTGCTTAAGTCACGTAGGATGATAAATCTCAAAAGGCAGTCTTTATCTCTTGAAGTACCTTCATGTAGATCGGATTCAGCACACCATGCCTATCTGCTCAAAGCATGCAGATGACATCTTGACATTTTCCGTGAATGAAAACTGCCTGTCAGCTGGTAGATAAGATACGTGCTTTCTGAGTATCTCCAACTGAGATAACTTGCTATAAACAACGTGACCCTGCCACTGCTGTGCTTCCTGGGCTGGAAGCAGCATATCAGCATCTGGGGTGCTGCCTGAGCATGATTGGGATCAGGGTGCATGGCTTCTGGTCCACCCCAGCATTAGAGAGTATGCTTACATGTCTCAGTTTCAGCTTTCCTTCTTGGAGAATGAAAGGATGATTGGGATTAAGATCAGCCCTAATTTAAAGTTCTATGATTCCAAATCATTAATTATCACAGTGGAAAGGCTCAAGGATGTTTCAATAAAATAACGTTTCAGAGGTATACTGTCAATGGCACCATCAAACTCTATTTTAGTCAACTTTGAGGTTAACATTGACTTTAGAGAAAATTTGTTTTCAAAATACTCAGCCTTTTAATGAGATTCCCACCTCTGTAGTAATATTTGCATATATGAAGTAGTAGAGAGAAGCAAGAACCACAAGGAAAAAAAAAGCAAAGAAAATATACTTAGAAATATAGACTACTGGACTGATGAGATGGCTCAGTAGGAAAGGGTGCTTGCTGCCAAGCCTGCTTACCTGAGTTTGATCCCTTAGATCCATGTAATAGAACCAGAGAGTCAACTCTCAAATGACATTCTTAACTTCTACATACATGCGTATACTTCTACATATATGCATGTGTGTACACAGTTACTCATACATACATATATATACTAAATAAATAAATATTTTAAAGAAATATGGGCAGACTAATATAGGTTCACTATAGTTTATGATTCTTACAGACCAGTGATGGAGGATGAGAACATACGGGAATGGGATGGTCCAGTCAGGGAGGGACGGAGTGGGAGAGCAATGAAAGTAATGTCTTGATAGAGGGAGACCTTATGGGGTTAAGGAGAAACATGGTGCTAGGGAAGTTACCAGGAAACCACAAGGATGACCCCAGATTAGACTACAAACAATAGTGGAGAGGGTGCCTGAACTGGCTTACCCCAGTAATCAGATCAGTGAATACCCTAACTGTCATCATAGAGCCTTTCTCCTGTAACTGATGGAGGCAGATGCAGAGATCCACAGCCAAACAGGAGGCTGAGCTCTGGGAGTCCAGTCAAAGAGAGGAAGGAGGGATTATATGAGCAAGATCATGATGGGGAAATCTACATAGACAACTGAACCAAGCTCATGGGAACTCACAAACTCTAGACCGACATCTGTGGAGCCTGCACGGGACTGAAGTAGGTCCTCTGCATAGGGGAAGCAGTTTGTATAGCTTGGTCTGTTTGAGGGGTCCCGACAGTGGGGTCAGGATCTATCTTTGGTGCATGAGCTAGCGTTTTGGAGCCGATTACTTATGGTGGCATGTCTTGTTCAGCCTTGATGCAGCAGGGAGGGGCTTGGTCCTGCCTCAACTGAATATACCAGGCTTTGCTGATTCCCTGTGGGAGGATTTACCCTTCGGCAGGAGGGGATTGGGGGAGTCAGAGGATGGGGGAAAGCTGAGGGGGAGCAGGAGGAGGGATGAGAGGGATATCTGTGGTTGGTATGTAAAATGAATTAAAATTTTTCTTTAAAAACCCAGCACTCGGGAAGCAGAGGCAGGAAGACCTCTGTGAGTTCGAGGCCAACATGGTCTACAGAGTGAGTTCCAGGAAAGGCGCAAAGCTACATAGAGAAACCCTGTCTTGAAAAACAACAGCAACAAAAAAAATTCTTTAAAAAAATTCTCTTTTTCCTGCTTGTGATTTCTACATTTCAAGCCTCATTTTAAGTATGGATAGGCATAGGCTGGTAATAAAGAAGAAGGATGCCACTTCTACAGTCTGAACACCACCTGCATCATTTCCAAATCAGTGGTGGTTGAATCTGCATTGTGTTGACACCTTGAGAAACACTCAGTGGTACTCAGACAATTCTCACTAGGTTGTGAATGTAAAGCTCAACTCTGTACCTTGACCTAAGCAGAGTCCCAGGAGAGATTTGACAGCTTTATGTCATGACTCACTGTCGGTGGATTGTAAAACAGCTGATGTCATAATTGCTGTCACCATGATCAAATAAATTAAGAACAGTGGAATACTTGGTTCAGTGCTTGGCACAAGTTACATTTGAAATGTGCGCTGCTTATTCCCAAGGAGGGTTATCTTAGCTACCCTTCTGCTTATGTTAAAATGTCCTGACAGAAGCAGCTTTAGGGAGAAAAGGTTTATTTTGACTCATAATGTATATATTTCTTACAGAGGGGTATGCCTAGAAAGGGGACCTACCCAAGCTTTTATATGATCAGTAACACAGGATTCATGTCAGTGGACTTCTCTGTCACAGCACCACATTTGTTTATTTTATTGTGTTTTAACTCTCGGAATCCTAAGTTGAAATCACCATTTCTTCCTTCCTTCCTTCCTTCCTTCCTTCCTTCCTTCTTTCCTTCCTTCCTTCCTTCCTTTCTTCCTTCTTTCTTTCATTTTTGGCTCCCTCTGCTATGAACAAAGAGATGATATTCTTTCTAGATTCTGTTTCTTTAAGTTCATAAGTTCCTTATGTCTAGGAAGTCACAGCAACAAGAAGGTGATGTAGCTCATCACATTGCACAGGAAGTTGAGAAGCAGAGAGTAACAAATGTGTCTGTTCATCCCAGGATCCCAGCAGAGGGAATGTTGTCATCTACGGCAGGCATATCTTCCCAGGACGGTTAACTTAATAAAGATAGTCACTCACAGGCATATCCAGAAGCCTGCCACTCAGGTGATTCTAGACCTCATGGAGTTGACAATTGAGATTACCCATCACAAGGGCTTAAACACAAAATGAACAATATAAAGAAGAGGAACAAGATCAAGCACATTGTTTTTTATATAAAATCAGTCTGTTAATGAAATAATTACAAGTCCCAATGCTGATGCTCTGATTTTTAATGGAGTTTCTTACAGAGGGTTATGCCTAGAAAGGGGACCTACCCAAGCTTTTATATGATCAGTAACACAGGATTCATGTCAGTGGACTTCTCTGTCACAGCACCACATTTGTTTATTTTATTGTGTTTTAACTCTCAGAATCCTAAGTTGAAATCACCATTTCTTCCTTCCTTCCTTCCTTTCTTCCTTCTTTCTTTCATTTTTGGCTCCCTCTGCTATGAACAAAGAGATGATATTCTTTCTAGATTCTGTTTCTTTAAGGAATGGATGCCATTTAAAGGCAAAGAAGGATTACACACTCAAAGAAAATACAGTAATGCTTTTTAAATAATGCATTGATGCTTACATGTTTGGTACATTTTGAAGCATTTCATCACTGTAAAATCACTGAATAGGTCATTAGGAATGGTTTTCACGTGGCTCTTGAAAGGGTGTGTATTTATATAGACACTCAAGCCATTTCTTTCCTAATCCTTACAGTTCTAAATGACATAGATTCAAAATTTATTTTCCCCATATCTTAGCCTTGCTGCTTCTCTCATCACCATGTTATTCCAGAATCTATCCTACTCTGGGTCAAGCAACATGAGATTGGTCAGTGAGATCAAGTTTTAATCATCTTTGCTCATTACTGTTAGCATCCATTTAGCATATTTACATCCCCTCTGGCTCTATTTGTACAATGGGAATTAGATGGCTGACTTGAGAACTGTTACAAAAATTGTAAATGAATTGACATATTAAGCATTCATTTCACAACTGCTATCACTTTGCCATGGCTGGCAGGAGCACAAAGCTTAGTCATTTCTACTGTTTATGCATCCATTCCTAATTTGTGTTTTCTCTGATCTTAATGTTTTGCTTACAATAATTTATGCTTTTAGTATAGCATCACTAATTGCTTTTGCAGGTGATCCACAAAAGTCTTTTGGAAAACTGACAAGATTTCATATAGACACTAGAAGGAAACACATAAATATAAAATAAAATAAATACAGCATTTTGGTGACAAATTTTCAAAGCCTTGTGTTCTCTAGTTATAAGGTCTGTCAAAAATGATGGTTATTTATAAATTTCAAAGAACCAAAAAAAATGAGAAATGTAAAACTTAGTGAAGGGCTTGCCTATGCAGGAGCAGTGCTAATTGAAATCATTTATGTCAACAGCTTACCATTTATACCTAATTACCATGCCTCAAAACTGCATTATGTATATCATTAAGTGTGTGTCGAATTAACTCTGTTGTAAGTTTTATTTGATTATGCTACTATTCTCCACACCTGCAAGCTCAGTTTTTATAGTTTGTTGATTCTGTGTCATGGTCAATTGATCTTAACTTAGAAAAAAAAAAAAAGATAGAGCCAGCAAACTTCAGGCAGAAGGGAACTAGATCATGCATCATCTACCATCAAAGAGTTCTTGAGGATAGAGAGGTAGGTTAGTCAATAAAGTGCCTGTCCAGCAAGCATGGGGCTTCAGTTCAGATCCCCAGCACCAAGTAAAGGCCTCATGTGTTTGTTGGCGTCTGTAACATGGGTACAGGAAAGATGGAGACAGGAGAACTGCTGGAGCCAAGAGTACGAAGAGAGTGATTGAAGAAGACACCGGACATTGATTTTTGGCTTCTGTATGCATGCACACACAGGTTCATGTTAACTAATACCCATACAGACACACACACACATCCATGCGTGTGCACACACACGCACACACACACACACCACTCATATGCATATTTGCAGTAAATATTCTTTTGGTCTTCTTTATTTACTTTTTAGTTAAATCCTTGTCTTTGAAGTGTCACTGACATCACAGGAGACCACCTGTGTGCTGTGGAAGAAAACCTAGGGTCACTTTGTCCAATCCTTTTATTTCCCAGATGAAGATAACTAGAACCCAATGAGGTGAAATAACTTCAGCAATGGCCAAGCAGTTGGTCATGGTGAAAACTGGCACAAAATTTACATTTGATCTTTCCACCCAGTAAGATCAGGGTCTGGAAAACTATGACCCTGAGGCACAATGTCACCTGTTACCTATGTTTGCAAGCAGAGTTTGACTGGTGTGGTCGTGCACTTGCGCATTTACATACTGCACAGTTTGCTGATCTAACAGAAGAACTGAGTAACTGGCACAGAAACCATCTGGCCTGAAAAGCCAAGTGTTCTTATTGTCTGGCCTTTTGAAGAAAGTTTTCTAACCTCTGCTTAAGAAAAAATAAATACCTCTCAAACTCCAACTCACAAACTGAAATAACTGCAAATTTTCCTTTATCAAGTGAATAAAATCAGCCAACAGCAAACAGCCATGCATGGTACCCTTAAGCAATGCCAATGTCATAAAAAAAAACTTAATCCTGTTATGGGATGTGAATGATTCTGCAGAGAAAAGTGTTAAAACCAAGGAAATACGAATGTTTCTGAAAATCGTGGAAAGTAGATTCTCTCCATCAGGTTTTCAGCAACTGTTGCAGAGTTGTTTTATGAAGATCTAGTTGAGGTTTGGAAGACAGTGGTTAGTAAAGTGTTTGCTGTACAAGCATGAAGGTCTGAGTTTGAGATCTGTAGCCTGTCAGTGAATGATTGTAATCCCAGTGCTAAGGAGATGGAGACAGAAAGATCCTTGGGGATTGTTGGCCAGCTAGACTGGGATGAACTGGCAAGCTCCAGGTTCAGAGAGAGACCCTGCTTCAAAGAATAAAGTCGAGAGTGATTAAGAAGGCATATGACCTTTGACATCCATGAGCCCATGTCTACATGTGTTAATACATACAAACTACACATACACATATCAGTGAGAAAGATGTGTTAGTATTAAACTGTAGGACTTCTTTTTGTTATTCCACTCACCAATGCATAAGCAATCTGTTATCCACACATTAGCATGCCATAGCTGAAAGGCACTGCTCAGGTTTACCTTCACAATGAGTGTTACAGCAAGTGTTTTCCCCAGTGATATACCTTGGTAAGAAGTACTATACCAGGCTATCTGACAGCTGGAAAATTAAAATGCTATGTCTGCAACATGTATTTTACTATCAGTAAAATTAAACACAGGCAAAACATTCTTTCAACTTAAGAAATAACTGTCTTAAAGGTATCAACATTTGTTTAGCATGTCAACAGGACTGTCACAAACAAGTTAGTAATGAGCATTGTATATTATATACACCATCAACTCCTTCAGTACACTGTGATATGGATGATGCTCTACAAAGGAGACATGAACTCATCAAAAACACAAAAAGCCAAACCAGTTAGCATAAAGAGGAAAGAAAATGCCCAACCTAGTGCAATAGAGAAGGAACAACAACTCCCAGAGCCTTCAATCCAGTAGCTCAGCAACAAGTCCATGTTCCTTCAATATTTCCCCATGACATTTCCTCCATGTCATACTTCTCTAAATTGCCCAGATTGATGCTACAACAATTAGGAGAAGAAACTTGAATACTAGCTCACTCTTTCTATATGTTTATAAATCACCAGGTTCTATTCCACAAACTTTTTGCATATACAAGATGAACTGATCCTCAAAATCATCATCAACAAAGTGAATATTCTTGTTTTGTATATGTGCACACAAGATCATGTGCACACACATGTATGTATGTATGCATTCATGTTCTTGTCTGTTAGTAAAGGAAGGCAGACAACCTTGGGTATTGGTCCTAGCCCTTCCACCTGTTTGAGAAAGTATCTCTTGTTTTTTTACGGTTGTAGACTCAAGACTTGGTGCTCCATGAACTTTCTGGGATTCTTCTGTCCTGCCTCCTATCTCACTAAAGGTGTGTTGGGATTATCGACCCTCACCACCATGGTTGGCTTTATGTGGGTTCTAGGTATTCAAAGTCTGGGTCTCAGGCCTGTGTGGCAAGTACACAGTCCGCTAAGCCATCTAAGCAGAGTTCAAGGTAGGTGTTATTAGTTATATGGTCTACCATTTACAGAAGACAGCACTGAGGTACAGGGATAACGAATTACTTCTGTAGGTCAGACAGGTGACTACATGCATTGTAGAGGAGAGTGATCCTGACTAACCTCAGGAGCTCTTAACAAGTAGACACAATGATCATGTTCACTGGGCTCTTCCATCTTCCTCCACCATCCCTCATGTTACCCTGCAAGGCCCCAACTCTTCCTAGAGGCCAAACTGTCTCTTTGGAGCCCTTTCAGATTTGACTATGACAGCCTATATCTCTTATTCCAATTTCAAGATGAAGATCACAGATCATGACAAGGTGCCTTTCTGTTCTGTGTTCTCTAAGGTCATGGAGTATTAACTGGCACGAATTTATCTCCTCCCTGAAATTTCTCTTAGAGGCACCTTGCAGTTGGGCCCCTTTTCTGTGCAGGATGGGAAAAGATGGCATGTTCACTATCTCCAAAGAAGCATTAGACCTCCCACCGAGAGGAGGCTCAGCTGCCCCCTTTAAATTTGTGGTAGACTTAGTCATGAGAATAAAATAAAAATTGTTCTTCCTAAATTTTCACGGTCATTTATTGCCTTTCTCTCAGAAGTCAGTTTATTGGTTTTCATTTTGCTTTCAGTTTCTGAGTACTGAAAATTGTATTTTTTTTTCTTAGTAAGCCAACTAAAGACAATACAGTTTAAGTGAGTCAATTGTTATTATTACACACACACACACACACACACACACACACACTTGATGTGGCATCTGATTTCATGCATATTTTAATGTGCAGACACAGAGGTTCCATTGCGAATGCTACAGGTAGAAAAGTGGTATTGAAAAGCTTAAATATGAGGAAAAAAGCCGGAATGGCAGTTGCAGAAGGAGCTGAGAGTGTTCCTAGTGTACAAAGGAAGGTCAAGTTGGGGACTTACTGCTGCCTTTGACTATCTAAAGGGCAGTCATCTACAAAATGGAATAGACTCATAGAACATAGTTCAAAACTACAAACTGAGGATGACTGATGCACGGTACAGAGGAAGGTTTGGCTCAGCCTAAGAAAAATAAAATTAGAACAATTAATGATGTCAGAGAGAGGAAGAGTTTGCTTCTGAGCCTATCAGTCGTCTCATGAACAATTTCTAAGAGAAGCTTGAATGGCCATCTGTCAAGAATATTGTGGAGCAAATGAGTGCATTCATCAGACGACCGTGGTGTTTCTTGGCTCAGCTACCCAGTGCAATCATATAGTGAGCTTGTGCAATTTTTCATCCCTAGAGCTCAACCCAGAAATGCATTTGAGAGGTATGCAGTGGAATCAGGACATTATATTTTAAAGTTTCCAATTGGTTTGTCATATGTACCCCAGCAAACCATTTGGTAAGGAAAAATCCATCCTATTGTTTATTCAAAGGACAATATCATAGTCAGTTTTCTGTTGCTATGACAAAACATGATGGCAATAAGCAGCCTAGAAAGGAAAGGTTTCATTTTACCTTACAGCTTATGATTGATCATTAAGAGAAGTCAGGGTAGGAACTCAAGACAGGAAGTCAAGTCATGAACTCAGAGGCAGGAACTACAGCAGAGGCCGTGGAGGAATACTGCACAAGGCTTTCTATTCATGCCTTGCTTAGCTTGCTTAACTCTATAATCTAGAATCAACTGTCAAGGAGTATCACCACCTACAGTGAACCAGGTCCTCCCACATCAGTCATTAATCCAGAAAATGCCCTACAGACCAATTTGATGGAGGCATTTTCTTAATTAAGTTTCCCTCTTATTTGACTCTAGCTTTGGGCAAATTGGCAGAAAACTAACCAAAATGGACATATACATAATAGAAGCCTCCTCTTTGAGTTAAGAAGAGTGAGGCAGACTTCTGTTATATACATAGGAGTTTTACCAACTTTAACCACCAGACTTTCCACAGTAGCATGCACAGTTCTCCACTGCAGAGATCTCTCTCAGCAGTGGAGACCTCTGTTGCAGCATGGCAGGACAGAATGCAGATTGAGTGTTCCTTGGAAGACTTCCTCAGCCAGGGACTGGCAGTACCACCCTTGCTCAGACAAGGTTGTGTCATTGTGAACTGTGTATTCTACAACGGTCCTGTGCATCCTGCACTGAAACCTCTAACCTCTAAACCCAGTTCTTCCGCCACAATTTAAACTAACACCCTTTCTGCTATAACTCCTTTTTTTTCATCCCTGATTTCTACTGCAGGTCCTTTTATCTCCAAAACAGTTCCTTACACTTCAATAGTCATTGCCCTAGTAAATTCCACACCAAATAGAGAATAACTTGTCCATTGCTGGCTTGAGAGAACCCACAACATAACAAACAGAGACAGCACATGAACATAATTGATACTGAGGATTTTAGTTCAGCCATTCAGATGAGGTCAGTGAAGACTCAAGCATATGATGGCTGATAATGACATCTTGACAGGACACAAAATCAACCTAAAACACAAATCTCTAGGCATGACAATAAGGGACTTTGCTCATTGGGTTAAGTTAAGTGGAAGAACTCACTCTAAATGTGGGTGGTCCCATTCCGTGATGTCTCAGACTGAATAAAAATGAGACACTAAGCTGAATATTAACATTAATTTCCTGCTGCTTCCTGACTGTGAATCCAGCATGGCCAACCACCTCATAATCCTGTTGGTCGACTTTCCCTCCATGATGGCCTATACTCCCTAAATTCCTTAAATTTCATTTGTCGGGTATTTCATCACAACAATGAGAAAAATGGCTAATATAGAAACCTTAGAGATTTGCTTGTCACATGGAATACCCACACCTTCACAAACCTATACCATGAAATCTGGTCCTCCCTGTGATGTTGTTGGGAGAAGGGACTTTGGAAGATGTTTAAGATGTGCTGAGAGTTTATCATGAATGGGTTTAGGGCTTATACTGAAGAAATCATGAGGAGCTCACTTATGAGAGTACAATAAGGAGATTATGTGTACAAAAAGGAGTAAATCCTTACCAGATGCAGAGTTAGATTTTGACTTGATCTTAGACCTCCAATTCTAGAGCTGTGAGAAATAGGGCTGAGAGGGTAGCTAATCTGCCAAAGTGTCTGTCAGTTAGGTGTGGAGATCTGATTTTGATCCTCAGAAACCAGGTAAAAAGGGCAAGCATTGGTGGCACATGCTTATAATGCCAGCAGTAAGTAGGCAGAGGCAGGGATATCCCTGAGGCTCAAGGGCCAGCAGCCTAGCATAATCATGAAACTCCAGACCATAGACCCTATCTCAAAAACCAAAGAGGACAGCATCCTAAGGAAATACCTGAGGTTGAACTCTAACCTTCACATACATGTACACACACACACACACATACACACACACAGAGAAAGAGAAAGAGAAAAAGAGAGAAAGGGAGGGGAGAGAGAGAGAGAGAGAGAGAGAGAGAGAGAGAGAGAGAGAGAGAGAGAGAGAGGGAGGGAGGGAGGGAGGAAGGGAGAGGGAGGGAGGGAGGGAGGGAAAGTGAGGGAGGGAGGGAGAGAGAGAATTGTGAGAAACAGATGTCTGTTTTAAAGTTATAGTGTCTACCGTATTTTGCTCTGGCAGTGAGCTGAGAAAGACAATGCTCCACTGAGCTCAGTGCTCAAGCAGCCTCACTAGGTCTGAGAACAGCAAGGTTTGATGCTGGGAGCCATTCTCTGAACCAGCATTCCATGTCTCCTCTGCTACAAGGGATGATCATTTCACATATTTGCTGTTTCTTCTCTGTGCATTTATTTCTCAGATTGATCTGTATTTTCCAGTCTTCAATTTTTTTCCTCTTTGATTGTATTAAATGCCAAATATAATTTCTCTTTTTCAAAATCAGTGGGTCATATGAATTATTTAAGTCATATCATTATGCTACAGGGGAGTTAAGTTTTTTTTGCCAGTAATCTTGACCTCCAATCTGAACCTTAAGCCTAAGGGTAAATTCAGTTGGTTAATTACCTCCAGAATATTCTACATTTTACTCCCCTTACAGGTGGTCTCAATGACACTGACCTTGGAATTCTGGATTAAGCCTTCCTAGCAATTTCCATAGCAACCAACATTGATGAATAAAGTTGAATATCTTTTGCCTGGCACTGGTATGTCTGTCTGTGTGTGTGTGTGTGTGTGTGTATGTGTGTGTAGGTCAAAGATCAACTTTGAATAATGTTTTTCAAGGGCACTTCACCTTGTTTTTTGTTGTTGTTTTTCTTTGTTTTGCTGACAAGATCTTCCACTTATCAAAAGTTACTGATTAGGCTAAGCTGGCGGCAGGTACTAAGGATCCATCAGTTTTGGTCTCTCCAACAGTAGGATTGTTAAGGCATTACACTATACCTTAAGTTTTTATGTAGGTTTTGGGGACTTAACTCAGGATCTCATGCTTGAAGGCAAGGGCTTTCCTAGCTGAGCTATCTTTCCAGCCATTACATTATTTTAACAGGAATCCAGAAGAGAAGGAGCATTCATTGCTGAGCGAGCAAAGCCATGTTGCTCTAATAGAGAAGATTCAGCTCTATATTAACATGGTGAAATCTATATTGCATGTCTGTTATTCTCATGATCACTCAAAGATCTGCTGACCATCATTTGTCATGTTTCCTTGCTTGCAAATCTTTCATTTCCCCTTTGTATCCTCATGAATTTTCTCCAGATTCCACTTCTATATTTCTCTCGCTCCCTGCCTCCAAATATTCCCACTCCTCATTAACTAATCTCAACTCTAAATGAAAATCAAATAATTAGTTTATTCACTATATATATACATATCAACATATATATAGCAACACACACATTTATAATTGTATCATTTTTGTATAAGTGGAATGATTGCTGTCTGCTGCCTCAAATATTGGCAAAATGCAGAAACATGACTCAAACTATGGCCCAGTTTTACTCAGAGGCCTTGGACTTGAACTATGTCTTAACTTTCATGAAACCCAGTATTTTTATATGTAAACTTTGGATAATAGTGGAATCTACTGCATTTATCTGCATGTCATAGTCAGCAAGATGAGAGCTAAAATGCACATAGGATAGTATTGTCATATAACATGCATTAAGTAACTGATAACTAAATCAGCAGCAGCATTTTATGTTGCTACTTCTTGAAGTATGCTCACGTAAAGCACAGAGATGAAAAAAATCAGACAAACTATGATGGACAGCTCCCATGCTTGTTTACTCATAGGTAGGGGACTAGACTACAATCGGGGAGATAAGCATAGGGAATATCTTAGAAATTTGGAACTCCACTTATCATGGACTATATGTACATTCTTTTTTAAACAATGCATTTTGAAACCTCATCTGCAAATATTATACACACAAACCCCTTTCCTAACAGCACACATAGCAGCTTAGGACCCTGGCACCATTGTGTTACATGAACGACCAACTTTCAACAAGATCTTCCACTTTTCCTCTAGAAACTACCAAGAAATTTTAATGGACAATTCCAATTCAAATTTATTCCAGAATTCATCCAGATGTGAAAAAAAGAGGGCTGATCCAGTTTATAGTGGGTTTAAATGCATGGGCAGTAAGGTAAACTTTTTCCTCTGGGTAAACTATTAGAGAAAAATCCCATACTTACCATGCCTAATTGGACATATATATGATTAAAAATCAGGTGCATCATAAGCAGGTACATGCACAGTTCATGGACAGTGAATAAAGCTTACATAATTCAAGCCTGTCAAACAAAATAGAAGCCACTCATATTGAACACATTAGTCTCCCTTCCCTGTAGACTCTGTAAAAGAAGCCTCTGAAAACAGTTTGAGGCCCTTGAGAACTCTCCTGCTCAGGTGGCATGCTGCTGCTTGCACTGTATTTCTGAACCTCACCTTACTTTTAAATAGTTTCCTCCATGCTTTGAAATCTCAGTCTGCCTTTATTCTGATTATTTGAGTAAGATACCAAGAATCTGGAAATACCTACTGTAGACAACAACCACAGTCAATACAAATGACTCAACTCCACATTTGTCTGTGAAATGCAATTGCTACTGCCCACTAAAGTCCCAGTCAGGTTCAGTTCAATGAGCTACTGAATGGAACATATTTGTCAATGGGATTTCGTAAAGTTGGTATCTACAAAGCCGATCTTATTTTGCTTATTCTCTCCCTTACTCTTTATTTCTGTAGCAACTGTCAGTGTTTGGGACTCACCAGATAATTAATGCACTATTATATGCTTGAGGACATATGTACATTCTGTACTAACACATACAGTATAGAAGCAGGCTAAATGAATAGTAGTTATTATTGGATACTGGGTCTGAGATTTGTTGACTTTTGGGACAAAGAATAATAGAGATTAGTTAGTTAAGTAGAAAAGAGTATGTTGTTATCAATGCAAGGCAACTACATAGAGCTATGTTGTGTGTTATCTATTCTGGTATGGCAGGCAAGAGTAGAAATACAATACACATATTATATTATATTAATATATATGTAATTTGTTTTGGAATTCACTGAAATGGCTGTAGCCAGTGAAATGGAGAATGTAATTGAAATTTACATTGCTATAATAACAAATAACATGTTTAAGTGTTGAAATGTAGACATAATTAACAGTCTATTTAGAGACACAATTAAGGGAGACAATTTCAGCAAACTGGGTCTTAAATCACAAAGGGTTGAATGGCAGACCTGGTTTTTATCCTGGAACCTTAGACCCTAAAGTCTTTTTCATTTGATTAGCAGTGATTGCCAAGACTTGAGAGGATGTTCAGGACAGTACTCAAAGAAGGGATGATAACAGGCTGCATGGAGAGGAAGCTTGGTAAGATAAACCCGGAGAACACATGATATTAATGCATGGTGTGACCTTGCTCTTAGCATGTAGCTGAAACTCCTGAGGTTGACCACAATGTTCTGTTTATGACTCCCAACCTAGCTCAGCCCATATCCTGGATTGAAAAACCTTTATACACAATGACCCAGTCACTCCACACAGACATAGGCATTATCTTCCTGAGACGTTTTATAGGTGTTCAACTACCTTCTGGAAATTTCTTTCATTTGCCTTGCAAAGGTCTAAGCTATGCTTGGTCCTGTTCATAAAATTCCACTTGCAACTCCATTGGGTACTTCCTGTATCCCAAGTCTCTATGGCTGACATGGGTGTCTCTATCATGGAGTTTGCCTGGGCAGGAACTTGATGTTCAGTGGGCACTTTTACAAAATGATTGAATATACTTACACACATCAAAAGAATAGTGTGTTACATTTTAGAACAGAGAATAGTTGGGATATAATCTCCAACACCCATGCTATGTGTATGTGTGATTTTATATATATGCATGCACTAACACATATACATGTATGTCATCCTCACCTGCCCCCTTGTTTGAGACACTGTCTTTTCTTGTTCACCATTCATGTCTAGAGAGAAATTGGCCTGACAGTGAAAAAGGCACACCCACAGTCTGGAATGGCATGAAGGGACTAGAAACTGTGTTTAGGATACTCAAAAATGCCAAGAAGACTTAATCTGGCAGCAACAAAAGATGCACAGGTGAGCTGGCCAGATGTAACTCCAGTGTTTGCTGGATCCAGGAAAATGCTACAGCCTTCAGAGGGGACAGAGATTACAGCCTAGATGCTGTTTCTATGTAGGATTCTCACTGCACACTTTCATGCCTGCTCTCCTAACTCCATGATGTCCTTTAATATGGGGCTTCACATTCTTCTTACCCTTCTGTAGGAAGGAAAGGTCTTACTCGTGAGAAGCATTGTAGTAATAGGTGGTGGAATCCAGGTGATGCAGCTGCACAGCCCTACTGGTCATGATAGTGTATTGACAGTCCTGGACTGCCTTTCTTCTTACAGATGCTATCTCTGCCTTCAGCACATGCCTGATTCCATTCCCTTTTCTACTTCTTTGAAATGAAAAGCATTAAAAATAATAATATCAAAGCATGGCATATTTTTTCCTTCTTAATTTGTCATAATTAAATGTAAAACATAGGAACCTAAAATTTAATGACTAGAAAAAGAATGACATGGAGCTAAGGGATATCAGTCCATTAATAAAAACAGTATGGATGGTCCCGGTGACAAAGAAAAGAAATTCAATAAAATACGTACAACTTTGGATGGTCCTAAGAAAATGTAATGTGTATGTGTGACTGATCTGGTGCATACAAAATCACAAGGAACGTTTGCCCTAGGTTTATATTAATTCAATCCACTTTTATAAAAATTTGGAAACAATCGATAATATTAAATCAGTTTATATATACACACACCCTTGGTCCATATGCATGTATACGCATGCACACATATATACTATATATGCACATACACACACATATACCTATATATCCAAACACACATGTAAATACACACTCCACACACACCTCACACACACAAACACACACACAAATGAATACAACCTCATATTCCCACAACCCTAGGCACACACATATACACCCAAGCACACACATAAATACACCACACATATACAAACATGAATACATACATCCTCATATTCCCACCCTGCCCCCCGACACAGATAATAATAAGCCTAGGTAACTATGGTGTAGGGTGCTGATGGGTGGTTTGCATGGAGGCAGAACCCTGAGTCTTCAATTTATTCATACCTTTACCTTACATCATGCATATGAATTTAGTTACTCATGGGTATCAAGATCACAGTTACAGAGACAAATGGATGGCTTTATTGGGCATACTTCATGCATTGGAATTGACACTGTTTAGAATTTCATTGAAGGATTTATGCAATGCATCCTTGAATTTATAGATTGTGTTAGTTCATACTAAAGGATCATCAGTGGATAAGCTATCCTATCTCTATGTAGCATAGAATTTCCTCTGATACAATGCCTGAGCTCCTCACTCCTCTGTTGGGGAAGGACAACTTGTACAGCTTGGAAGAAGTCATTTTACTCATGAGTGTCAGAGGTAGTGCCAATCCACTGCAGGGCTGCAGGCTTCTCTGACAGACATCTAGAAAGGAATGTATTCCAGCTACCTCTCAAATATTGTGTCTTTCAGTTTTCCAGCCCCATTTAGAATTTTTCAGTCTCTATGTGGGAAATCCCAAAAGAATGTTGATAAAATTTTGCTCATTTGGTGTCACAACTTAACATGAAGTAATACATTCTCCACTCACCGACTATTAGGAGAATATTCATATTTTCTGTGGAACATATTAATGCATTTGATTACTGCTTGGGACCCTTCTGGGTGGCAGTACACATACACTACATGCATAGAAATGCCTCTTATGATTTTGGAAAATCTGAAAACAAACGTGATCCTGAAGTGTCAAATAAGGAGTTATGTCCTGGCTAAGACTCCTTTCTTTCCAGGCATATCCAAACTTCCGGCTTTGTCATTTGCAATTGTATTAGACCACTCTCATAGCAATCGTGAGATGCTAACAGCCTGCAGGCCTTGGAAATGAATCAAAGACCACTCACTAGATGATTACCTGCTAAAAGAAATTGCAACTCTCACATTGGCATGGTGATTCATACCTGTAATCCCAACACTTGAGAAGTAGAAGCAAGACAAGCAGGAATTCAAAGAGAGGCTTGAATTCATAGTGAGTTTGATGACAGCCTGAGCTGGGTGAGATCTCTCAGTTAGATAGATGACAGACAGACAATTTCAATGCCCTCCTCCAAGCTCTGAATTCTGCACATAATTTTTCACCTTTGTCGCTATATCCTCCAAATAATTCAAATATCATCTGGTGTCAAAGGGATAATTATCAAGAGTTTGTTAAATGAGGAAACACATTGTTATTTGGACAATGTGCTTATGGCTTGCTACAGGTCCATGCCCAGCACTGCAGGTAACAGTCAGCCCATGCCACAGTCAGTTGTGAGACCCCGAGGGCAAGGAGTGCTGCACAAGAACAGGACTTTCTGTAGGAGGCCCTCAGGCAATCCAGAGCAGTCCTTTGGTAAGCACTAGTTAATGTGTCATCCTTTCTTTCAGAAAATACACTTATTTTAAACCTCGATAAGGAAGATAAAGAAAAAATTCATTAAGTCTTCTATTAACTTCTCAGTTTTTAAATTCATTTAAAATTAAGTCAAAGGTATAGCAAACTTCAAAAATGTCAATGTATATTTATATATAATTTTGAACATATTTTTCAGATTCTCATATATGAATATATTATTTATGGCTATGGATTAATACATATTATGTTATTTATATATTATTATCTATAAACTAGAATATTTTAACAAGTACAGTTTTGAATAGCTAATTTCTAAGCACTTCCTCCCATAATTCTGACATAGACATCTTTACTGAATGGACTCAGCAGTTTGTTTTTATGTATTTATTCATATATATATGTATGTGTGTATGATGTATATATATACATATATATATATATATACATATATATGTAGTAAGATTGGTTAAAGAATAGGAGGGCATGAATTTGAGAGGGATGGGCAGTTGGGACAAACATGATAGAGATAAGAGGAAGAAGAGGGGAGGGAAATGATGTAATTATATTTCAATTTAAAGGTGTGGATGTATCCATTTCATTATGTAGAATAGAATGATAGATATGGGAATCTTGGTTAAGATATCTAGGGTGTTAAAATCCTTCGAATTGAAAAATACTAAGCATTTCTGACCTCCTCATGTCCTACTTTCAGGAGTACCAGGATGAGTGAGTGTGAGTGGTGTGTGTGTTTGTGTGTGTGTGTGTGTGTGTGTGTGTGTGTGTGTGTGTGTATGTGTGTGTGTGTGTGTGTGTGTGTGATTCTGATTTGAAACAAAATTTACCAGCATGAGGGACTTTAGGCACATTTTGTAATCTGAGCATTTATCAGCCGGCCTTCAAATTGACCACAGCTTGCAGAGGACAGCACACTTGTCTTCTGTCTGTACTGTTGGAGACAGTGTCCACATCTGCTTCCAACGTCTGCCTGCTTCTCTCTGTGCCTTTGTTTCCCTGTCTCTTTGTTGGCAGTTGTGCTCACCTCTGTCCTACCTGCTTCAACAGGGATGCTCACAAGAGAAAATAAAATATTTCTCATGAAAAGATCTTTTAAAGCAAAAATTGCTGCACAGCTCCAGGCCGTTATTAATTCCACTCAGCAGCAATGAGAACTTTTGTCAGCCACTTACTATTTACAGTTCCTATCAACGTGTATCAATTTTCAATCCATCTTATGAAATTCAAAGCTGAAAATCTCATTAAATACTTAAAACATCAGATCTTCCCTATAATTAATAGCAGTAGTTGGGCACAGAATTTTCAAAAATAGTTATCACTATTCGGCAGCAGTGCATACTAATGAGAGACCAAAGGAAGTAGGTAATTATAGATGAGAATCCCCTGTGCTACTCTTCAGAAAGCATAGAGCAGAGCCACATTAAAGCCACATTGTGTGACAGGCATCCTGTCTTTGACTCCTTGTCTCTCAGCTAGAGGAGGACAGGCTACTGTAGGGTGGCTCTGAGGAGGGCCCATCTCAACACGAATGTCCCATAGCTCTCAGGAGCTCCATCACAGGGAATGAAACTCCAGATCAAACCTCTAATTTTGCTCTGAGGGATCAGCCCATCTCCCCAGGGTCCAGATGACCTCACAGTGGAAGCCTCAGCCCAAGGCAGCTGAGAGACACAATGATGAAGTGTAGAGACCCCCTCAGATAGAAAAAGAAAATGAGTCATCTGTGGTCTGTGACTAAAGTTCCACAGGTCTATTTCTGAAAGTTGACCTACTGACATTTATGAGTTGAACATCACCTCATACACCTTTCTTAAAAAAAATTCTCCATCATATGAACTAAGTAAAATTGGGTCCCTCAATACCCTATTGGGTGGTGGTGGTGGGTGCTAGGGAGATCATAAGGCCCTGCCCCACCCTAACTATCTAAAAACGTTAATCATTCCTGGGAGAAGAAAGATTTTCTTCATTGGTGTAGCCACCAACAAGGTGTTCATGCTCCAGTGAGCAATCTTAACTAAACTTACTGAGTCACTATATATGTGTACATGTGGGAGGCCAGCTCCTACTTTTTCCCCATGGTATTCTTGAGGAGAGAGGGATAAGAAGCATTAGATAGAAATGAAGAAACACATGACAGCTTTTGGAGGACCTGGATCAAAATGCACTGGCCATTTCTGTCTCTTCAAAGGGGCTTTTTATAGGAATGCCAAAGGGTGGAGCAAAAGACCTCTCCCTAGCTCAGCCAAGTACAGACCATTCCAATCACCTGGTAACCGTGCACATGGTCAAGTCATCCTCTAATGTAGTCCTGCTGGGTGAAGCAAGCTCAGATCTCACTAGGAAACCTCTGTGGGCCTCCACATATGTATACATCTATATATATGTATACACACACACACACACACACACACACACACACACACACACACACATATATATATTTAAAGTAGAAAAAGTACTACTAGAAGAGGGAAAGTGAATCATCAAGAGTGGGAGGGGCACAAGAGAGGATAACAAAGTTTGAGCATGAACAAAACAAACATATTAAAGTTACATTCAAAAATATCATAATAAAAATCATTATCGTATATGCCTATTATGATGAAAAATCACTTAAAATGAAATTCTCTAGCAAATTTGAAAACATCAAACAGCCTTTAGATGCCTCTAATGAAATACAGTGTTGACAACTGCTCTGTGGAATCTGGAGAACAACACTCTATGAACCATCCAATGTTGACAAAGGTGTGCCCTCCTCTCTTGCTGACTTCTTGTTGCTTCATGGGAAGTTAAGTTACTGAAGGGAAGGAAAGCTGCTTATGCTTACTGCAAGTGTGGGAGTCATTCAGCTCTGATCAATCTGAGATCCCAACAGACAAAATGGCTGGGAGACTGGCTGCACATTCTCCTGCCTTTTGTCTTCCACTTCCCATCTACAAAGAACAATTTTGGTTTATGTAATATATGGCTCAGCAGATAAATGCACTTGCCTACAAGCCTGGCTACTTTAATTCAATCCCAAGAACCCACATCAGAGAATTCGAGAACCAAACCAACTCCCACAGGTTGTCTTCTGATTTCTACAGATACAATGCAGTTGTGAACTAACACACACACACACACACACACACACACACCAACACACACACACACACACACACACACACACACACACACACACACACACATACACACACAGAACATAAATATAAATAATCTTCAACTTTCCACTTTAAAGTATGTTTAATGTTCTTTGTTCAAAAACATAAATTTGGTAAAATAGGTGTTCAATGCTCAAATAATTCCTTATTAATAGCACAATGAGATGGCTCTTATATATGGATTCTGAAGGATAGATAAGGCATTAGAAGGGCATCCCATTGGCTAGCATTTTAGATTTATACTCTGATGCCTTCCTCTACAAATGATTTACTTGACCTAACTCAATTTTGGGGTCTCCAGACACCATGATCTTCCATAAGGTAGCCACTGATTTTCCATATGTTAAGATGTTATATATCCTCAATGCCATATGCAAAGTCATCCTTTCCACTAGATAGAGATTCTGTTTCTCTATCTATACTTCACAAAAATACTGGTGTGTATCATCACAGGGCCTTTGATTAGCAAAATTTTAGTCACCTTAATTTCTCTGCCTGTCTTCTTGCCTCTCTATAATCTGCCATGGGAGGGGGACCCAGCATGCTATCCCTTGTTAGATGATGTGTGGTGTGTGTGTGTGTGTGTGTGTGTGTGTGTGTGTGTGTGTGTGTGTGCATGTGCACCTGTGTAAGTCAGGGGACAAATTCAGGTGTAATTCCTTAGGGTACTTCCACCTTTTGATGGAGATAGTGTTGGTCATTGACCTGGTAATTCTCTACATAGGCTAGGATAACTGACCCTAAAGCTCTGGGGATCTGCCTGTATGAGTCCCATCTAATCATGACTGAGATTCCATTCCTACACCACCACACCAGACTTTTTACATTAGCTTTGGTGATCCAAATTCTGGTTCTCCTGCTTATGGGGCGAATGCTTTTCTGACTGAGCAGCTACCTCCCCTGCTCCTTCTCCAGCACTGTTTTTATATGCGCACTTTATCTTTTCCTTAGGAAAGCCTAAGCTCATTAAAATTAGAGAGTATTAGAGAATAGTTTTAACTCCATTTTTCTTCTATTAAACCCCTGAGTTAGTGGTGCCTTGTATGTGACCTCTATATGAGTTTGGATGAATGAAATTTTTCTCAGAAATTGTACTTCCTCCTGAAATTTGGTTCTAAACTATTAAATCAGAATAAATACACTCAAAATCTGTTTTAGCATAGCTTTCAGAGTTGAAAGACTTTGTTGATATTTTCTCACCAAGGCTTATGTGTTGGGAAATCCACCTCCAGTTGGGCCTAATGGGAGACGGTAGGGTTGTTGTGGCAGCTTCCTCATGATGGATTGTTGCCATCATCACCACAGGACTGGAGTCCTTTAATGAGCACAATTTTGCCCCTTCTGCTTTCTCTATCTGCTTGTTACCTCTTTACCTTCTGCTATGGAAGGACCAGGATGATAGCCCTTGCCGTATACTGTCCCCCGGATCATGAGTTTTCTCAGAAGAAATCACTTAGCAACATAATACATGCAAAGAAGAGTGTATTTAAGAAACAGCATTGAGGGTCTGGAAAGATGGATTGGTTGGTAAAGACCCTGCTGTGAAAACACAAGGACATAAATTCTATCCCCAGAAGCCACATAAGAAGCTGGACATGGTCCACCTCTAATCTCTGTGCTGAGGAGGTGGTGAGAAGAGGGTGACTGGGCCTCAGTGACAAACCAGTTTAGCCAGATCCGTGAATTTCAAGCCCAAGTGGAAACCCTGGGTCTACAAAGAACGTGGACAGCATCTGATGAATGTTAGCTAGAGCCAAGACTGTCCTTTCGCCTCCACATGTATGTACACATGTGTACATCTTCACTTGTACACAAGTGAACATGAACACACACACTCAGGAGAGAAAGAAAACACATGCTGTGTGCAATTGATAGATGATTCCTGATGAAGGGGCACTGCTCGATGACACAATAAATAATCCAAGCATTTTTTAGCAAAGTTTTTGCCAGCAAATTCCAGTATAAAGTTTGTGTGTTAGAGTCTCTCTCACACATACCCTTAGTTGAGATAATGCCAGATTTCTCATTTTCCCCACACTATTGTGACTTTCTCTTCTAATTCTTATAACCTTTGGCTGCAGAAACACATGAGGTCCCAGGGCCATTGTTCAGCTTTCTCTGATTCAGCTACAGCTCTGGGATTTATATAATGGGAAAGGCATGACCCCCTGTCTTTGATGGAGTCAGATGATTACACGACAAGGTCACGCTCTGAGAGGAAAAATGAGAACTATATTTAGTCAAAAACTGGGCATCTCTGCTTTTAGGAATGGAAACAGCTTGCCCTAGATTGCCTGCTTGGCACAGGTTTAAAACTTGTCATTTTCTTCTACTGTTGAGTAGTTGGTGAGATTTAGGGCTCATTGTCGTTGCAATAATCTATTGTGTAAGAGATCAGAGACTGGCATGATGAACAAAGATCAAAGCCATCTTAAGTCTTTAGAGAACAAAGCTGTGTCACTTGTAGGAAATGGATGATATTGGAGATCATCATGCTATATAAATAAGCCAGCCAGATTTGATCTCATACACAGGGACTCTATCATCTACCTGTTTACCTATTATACATCCATCTATATCCATCTGTATCTATCTGTCTATCTCTCATCTATTTATCTATCTGTATATCTATCATCTATCTATTTATCTCACTCACATGGAGAATAATATGTAATACTTAGGAGGGAAAGAAAGAACTAGTAAGTTCTTAACTTACTAGGTTAAGAAAAAATGTGAGTAACAAGAGAGTAAATATGGGTAAAGAACATGATATGCATGTATGAAACTGTCACAAAAATTCATCATTTTTATACAAATTTTAAAATCAGTATTTTGATAATTGCTCTCTATATAAAATTAAAAGTCTTTTGGGAAGATGTTACATTTGTCATGTCAATGAATAAACAATGTTTGAATGATAAAGTGCAGTAAAAATAAGAAAGAAAATTCAGTACCTCAATCCATACAAACAGAGTAGAAATAAGAGCATTCAAAGACATGAATGAAGCTAACCAAAATCTTCATTTAACCAAAGTGTAAGGAAAGGTGGTGGCTGACTGAGGATGAACGAGTAGGTATTGTCAATGTTGACATATAGTAGCTGTGGCAACAGGAAAAGCAGATGAGACAAGTTCGTGAAGGAAGTGTTTGCAGCTTGAGGGGCACTGACATACTTTTGATGAGTTAAGTTGCTAGCAGCAGGCTAGAGACCTGGTCATCTTTATGTCTCTCTTCAATCAAACTGAGGAGGAAAAGAGGGACTCAAGCTGCATTCTGTTTTGTAAGAGTGAGGCTCAAAGGAGCCTAAGAGGGCTGGGATGGATTCCCATGTGAAAAGCTCTGGGTTCAGTGCCCAGAACCAAATGAAAATCAAGTGTGAGACAGACAGGGCTCCCAGTTGCCATGTGCTTGAGGTCTGAGGGCATCTAAGGTTCAAGCTCACATTGACGTCTGAGCATGAAACAGGCCTTCCTCTAGAGCTAGGCGGGGAGAAAAGCTCTGCAGCAAATACAAATTCTCAGAAACACTGCAAGTTGTAGGACTTCATAAGAAGTGAAACTCTTGGCCAGTTGTTAAGTGATGCAGACATAGGAGTGTTTACAGTTCCAGGCTGTCTAACCCTCGTCTTTCTATAAATGCCTCAATTCTGGGGAAATGGATGGGAAGTCATACAGAGCAGGAACACCCAGCATGACAACCTCTGTCCTTTTCATTTTAATGCTACAAGAAATCTATAGAGTAGATATTTTTATTCTAATTAAACAAGTTATATGGCCAATATTCTGACATAAAATAGATCACACTACCAGGAAGAAGTAAAAATCACATTCTTAATCCTAGGTTGTCTGATTATAGAGTTCAGTGGCATTTCCATGGTCTGGTATTTTCTTTTTTAAAAGTGTGCGTGTGTGTGTGTGTGCATGTGTGTGTGTGCATGCTCATGTATATTTGTTATATGTGTCAGCACATCCCACTGTGCAAGTGTGGGTATCAGGAGACAACTCTAGCTGCTGGTCTGGTCATCGTTCTTGGCTGATGCAGGGCCTTCTGTAGTTTCCCAATGTGATTCGTTATGCCAGGTTAGTTGGCCTCAAGAATTCTGGGGATTCTCCTGTCTCCACCTCAGTCTTGACTCAGAAGTATTGTGATTGTAGTTGTGTGCCACTGTACCCGGTTTAATTGTGGGTTCTAGGAATCAAAACTCGGTCCTCCTATTTACACGACAATCTCCGAAGCCATCTGTCTAGTCCCAGGACAATGTTTCTCAGGAAAGCATGTAGTTTAAGTAGTTTAAGAAGGATTAAATATAGGGCTTAATGAGGACTAGTGTTTTCACAGACAAGGAAATATACTAGCAAGTATATCTAAAGATTCATGGGGTATGATCATTAGCAATATTTATACTTTCGTGGTTGTTATTTAGTTATCCCAGGACCACGCACAATTTTTTTTTACTAGATAGTGTGTTACATAGACTAAAATCAGGCTGTATAGACTGTATGAGATGGAAAACAAATCATGCCTGACGCCTTGCTGGGGGCCCTTCACGAACAGCTGTCTTCTGAAGAAGAGATTGCCATAAACAGGAGCCACGGTGCTGCTCTTTCTAAACTAATTTTTGTTAACAAACCACATATTTTCCATTTGGAATCTAAGTTCACTAATACAAACAGCAAAAAGATTTTATCTTTCTTTTTGCTTTTCCTCGAACTCATTAGTTTGGAGAGCATTTCTTAATTGTATCACCATTCTTTTCCTTTACTGGAGACAGTCTACTCCTCTGGGTAGCTTCTCTGGATGGTTTTTATGCCGAGAAGATGGTGAGAGTAGAATTAGGCCACTAATGGCCAAGGGAATGAACCCACTGTAACAACAGAGTTAGCGGTTGGCACTGTCCCAACTTTGGCCTTTACAAATGAGTAAAACCAGATTAGATTCTATGTACATCTGCAAAGTGTGTCAGAATGACATGTAGGAAGAACCAGCACATTACACCGGTAATGTTGCAGGAAAGAACAGCAATTAAAGGCCAGTGAATGAGGCCGCTACTTCAGCTGCATCAGTACCCAGCATATTGCACTTGCTTTACAGAGAGGACAGAAGTGCTGCCTCTTAGCAGGTGCAGTGCACTTCTACATTTACAAATTCATTTGCTCCAGAGTGTGTCTGGTCTTCACTGTGTGCCATTTACGGTGCTAGGGTATTCAGTAAATGACACAGCCAAGATGAGCTTCTGATTTGTAATTACAGGGAATAGACAGTGTTTCAGGAATTTCATGAAAAGTCAATGTTGGGGTCAGAAGGGTCACAAAGTGAGCAGAGATCCTCAGATACCTGGAGTACTCTGTTCGCCAGGGAGACTTTGTTGAGCAAATATACAAAAAGCTTTGTAAAAAGTCTATTATTCCCCTATTACCATTGCCATCAACATTGAGTTACTGACATTGTTACTGAGGAATTAAAGAGGGAAACAGACATGGAGATGCAGTTGAAAAGGAAGACTTCAGTGCCAGAGTTGGGTGGTTTACTTTGATGCCGAGATCAACCTTTCTGCATAACCAGTGGGTGTGTAAATGAACACTCGCTGGTGAACTGTATCTAACAAGTCAACATACATGGTTTCACGTGGGTCCACACGCTCATGTAGGCATCGGGCCAAATTATACCTCCAATTTATTGGAGATAAAATTGAGATGGTTCTTAGCTGGATGCCAACGTAAAAAGAGCAATAGTCCAATACAGGCTTAATACAGTGTTTTGTGTTGGCACAAATATGGCTGCACTTGAAGTTATTGAATGCTCGTATAGCATGGCTATTGTTTAGCCCCAGAATCTATACTAATATTATCAACTATTCACCAAATTACTTATCTGGAAAATGGGGCTAATAACATTGATTCTATTAGTATCATGGAATTATGGGAAGGTCTGGATGATCTGTTCAGTTACCCGTATGTAGTAGAGGACAGGAAAGTAAAGATAATGATCATATATACCTATGAGGCTTTTTCTCTCTTTCAAATGCCTTTCATCCAGCTCTTGCACAGAAACAATGTACTTTATTCAAGAGAAAAACAACTTCAATGCCTTCTAGTCATTTGTTAACAGATACTTGAACCAAATCTTTGTGAAGCCACCAGAGCTAACGGAATCCTGAGATCACCCTCAGATTTATTATCCCCGTCAATGATGCATCAGGGTCTGAGCCTGTAGAAGAAAAACTGAGCCTGTATCTCACATTAGGAATCATGCAAACTTGAGTTCAAATCTTTGTGTTGGCATCCTTCTCAGTACCTAACATGGTGCCTTTTAGCCCTTCCAATAGTCCATTTCCTCATTTACAAATGGGGTTAGAAATATGGGATTTTTGTCATAACGTGGTTCTGGAGGGGGACTTCTCAGGACACTCTCTCAGAGGATGAATACTGGGATGTCTCCCTTTTTGAATGTGGACTTTTAGAGCACTGGCTTCAAAAGTACCATAACAGGATGGCTGTGATGCAAAAGTTTGCTATGTTAACACACGTTATGAATAAGAACTGTGAGGCCCCATTAACCTGAGAGAATACAAATAGAATTGCACCCCCTTCCATCAGAGGCACTTCTGTAGCCCCAGTCAACAAATGTTCTCATGCCAGTGATACAGCTACTGAAGTGTAGCTGCTCACATAGGTGGAAAATTAGTCAAATGTTCTCATGCCAGTGATACACCTGCTGAAGCGTAACTGCTCACATAGATAGCAAATTAGTCAGGTAGAATATTCTAGCTTTCAGAAGTTTTTAAAAATTAAACTCTAAAAGTGTTACCAATTACCAATGTTTGTGGAGCAGAAGTTTTGTACCTCTGGAAAATGATATCATATGACATCATGCAACAAGGAAGGAGAACACTGCAAGTCATCATAATTGATGCATATTTGTTGCACTGATTTGGTCAGAGTTGTTACCACAAGTTAAGCTTGACTGTCAATTTGGCAATGTAGTATCACCATGAAAACACATTACTGGTGCGGTGGGGGGATTTTTTTTTTTTGACTGAGTTAACTTAGGTAGGACGACCCACCTTGGATGTTAGTGGAATCATTTCATAGGCAGGAATCCAAGAATAAGGTGGAGAATATAAGCTGAGCACCAAAATGTGACCAGTCATCTCAGTTCCTGTGGTCATGGCTTCCCTGCCATGGTGGATGGACTGTAGCGTCTTAAACTGTAATCCCAAACAAGCCACTCCTCTATAAAGCCACTTTTTGTCAGATGGTTGTTCACAATGACAGAAAATGTGAGCAGCATAGCACTGGAATGTCTATCCAGGCTGCAGTGCAGCACTGGGTGTGGCAGGGACAGACTGTCTATGAGGGTAATGGTAAACTGCTAGGTGAGAGAAAACCTATATCAAAATCTATAAGAATCATACAAAACAAAGTATAAATGCTGAAGTGTGTGTGTGTGTGTGCTTTAAGAGTTAGATGGGCTCAGAGGCTTGGAAAGGCAACCTTCTACTTGAGAACTAAATAGGCTCCAGAAGAAAAAAAATGAGTATGATATTTTATTTTCCTTCCTCTTCACTCTTGTTATCATTAGTGCTTTAAAGTCAGCCAAATTTACCACACACAGATACATGAAAACAGTTGCACACACACACACACACACACACACACACGGAAAAGAGAGAGAGAGAGAGAGAGAGAGAGAGAGAGAGAGAGAGAGAGAGAGAGAGAGCTGACCACCACAACTGTCACATACATATTTACATATACATACAAAAACCAAAAGCAATTGTTAGAAAATTCCTCCGACCCTAAGGACTGACTGAAAGACGACCACAGGTAGACTCTGATTATACATTTGCAATTTGTAATTTCAATCACAAATCCTTGTTGACAGAAAAAAATCAGAGGAGGAAAATGATTTTGATGTCTAATTACAATCATAGCTCCTGGCCTTGAATTTTGCAAGTTAACAATGTATATGTAAAGAAGATAAAGTCCCAGGCCATGATTTAATGCCACAAGACCATTTTCTCTGTGCATGTAATTTCCTGTGATTCATTTGTTGCTTTCAGGATTAAGGACAATGACAGACAGTACTTTGGCATGCAAGGTAGGTCAGCTAGAAGTACCTCTGTCTCCAAGATCAGATGGTAAAATCACAAAGGAAGATAAAGAGATTTTAAAAGCAATCATGTTTTTCAGCTTCAATTAAAACTTCCTGAATACGCATCAACAAAGTGCCCAGGCCTTTCATCTTAATCTGTACTTTTATTGTGCTCAGTCTAATATTTGTGAAGAATGAGAGGCACACATGGTGCATTAAAATATTCAATATATTGTACTTAGATAATTTTTTCAGAGAATAAGTGAACACATGAGTACAATTTTGAAAAAGTTAGAATTACACTGGCCTCCCCTTTTCTTGTCTGTACATGGTGTGTGTGTGTGTGTGTGTGTGTGTGTGTGTGTGTGTGTGTGTGTGTGTGTGGTATGTGTGGGGTGCTGTAGCTAGGGTTTTTTTCTCCAGGCCCCACCAAGCCCCAGCAGTCCTGCTGCCCACTTATAAAATAAACATACAGATGCTTATATTGTTTAAACTGCTCGGCCATTAGCTCAGGCCTACCATTGTCTAGCTCTTGCTCTTATACTCAGCCCATTTCTGTTCATCTATGTGTCGCCACGTGTTCCATGGCTTTACCTGCTGCCTTTACATGATGCTCCCTGGATGGCAGGCTCGTGTCTCCTCCTCTCTGCTTTCCTGTTCTCTCAATTCTCCTTTCTGCTAATACCGCCTATACTTTCTGCCTGGCTACTGGCCAATCAGTGTTTTATTTATCAATCAATCATCCACAGCACTTCCCCTTTTTCTTTTTTTTCCAAAAGGAAGGTTTTAACTTTAACATAGCAAAATTACATTTAACAAAACAATTATCAAGCAAGAATTACAGTTACAATATTAAAGAAGATATCCTATGTATCTTATATTGGTGAGTCTAAGGTTTCATATCTAACTTACCTTTTATCATAACTGAGGAAATTATAACTCTTCAGCTACATCAAAGACCCTAGAAGGATATACTATTATCTGAGAAATGGGAGAAGGATGCAAGCAACTTTCGGGAATCTTGCAGGGTAGACAGAGACAGCTGGTAGCCTGGACAGTCACCTAATGTTCCTTTGTAAAGTTGGGGCATCTGTCACAGACCTAGAGTCTCTCAGTCATTTCTCTCTGTGTCCTGTAGAATGTCTGGCAGTTTCTTCTGCAAAGCAGGAACCTGAAGGACCATTTCACCAAGCAAAGTTCAGTGGTCACCTTCTTATTGGTCCTATATGTCCAATTGATCACGCAGTCCAGGCAAGGGCAGTTCTTTGTCCAATAGGTCATTTTGTGCCAAGAAGACAAACTTCCAAATGGAAATGTCTTAGAAGCCCAATGCTCTCTCGGGATCAAATTGCCAGCCTGCTGTCCAGGGAGCATCATGTAAAGGCAGCAGGTAAAGCCATGGAACACATGGCGACATATAGATTAACAGAAATGGGTTGAGTATAAGAGTAAGAGCTAGACAACGGTAGGCCTGAGCTAATGGCCGAGCAGTTTAAATAATATAAGCATCTGTATGTTTATTTTATAAGTGGGCAACAGAACTGCTGGGGCTTGGTGGGACCCGGAGAGAAAAACTCTAGCTACAGGGTGCCTGTTTGTGTGTGTATGCATATAAAGGTCAGAAGTAGATGTGTGCGTCCTTCTTCGATGACTCTCCACTTTATTGTTTGTGTGTGCCAATGAAGTTGGAGCTCATGGGTGCAGCTAAATTGCCTGACCAGTGAGCTCCAAAGATCCTCCTGCTTCTTTCTGCCCACTCCTGGGGTTATAGACCAGTGATACTTAACTTTTATGTGCATGCTAGGAATCATAACTCTGCTCCTCATGTTTGAACAATAAATATTTTACTAGTTAACCATCCCCCCTTTTCTTTTCTTGTAGGCTGATAAAAATGAGCTCCATTCAATCATGGTTTAACTGGCAAAGTGGGTATTATTATCTCACTTTATGGAAATAGATGAAGATACCTCTGGGTGAGATGCTTATGATCACATAATTTTCCATCTGACCTAGCCTGGGACCACAGATAGCCTTGACTCCAAGCCTACAGATCTCTTTACTTTTCAGTGGCTACAGATATTTAGTCTTTGAAATTATTTAACTCACAAAGGTAACCACCTCTGGGAGTGGGTGGGTTGGACTTTTATCTATTCTATTTTATCTACTTAATATGTTGAGGACTTATAGAAGGATACACAGATCCTGGAAGAAAAAGAACCTCATTGGAAGTGAAATCAGCCTTATAGCAGGTGCATCTGTGCAGATGTTCATATGATGCCTCCATTCCTCCATATGGTCTGTAGACAGTTAAAGATTGTTGAGCCAGACATAGACATTTACTTTAGTAGTATAGCCAATAATGAGGAGCCCGCACTCCCATAAACATCTCCTTTCTTGTGTTCCTGTTAGTAACCTCAGTGCAATTTACTGGGTCACCCAAAAAACATAAAAGTAGAAGAGGACAGGAAGGTGATCAGAAGCCACAGTGGACAAGAGAAGGTCATTTGGGTGAATGTGATCACAATACATTGTGGACATGTATAAAAATGGCATGTGTTAAAGCAAAAACTGTAGCTGGAGAATTTCTCTCCAGCTCCCGCCACCAAGTCCCTCCAGTCCCAGAGCCCACTTATAAAATAAACACACAGACTCTTACATTATTTAAACTGCTTGGCCGTTAGCTCAGTCCTGTCATTGTCTAGCTCTTACTCTTATATTTAGCCCATTTCTATTAATCTTTACTTTGCCACATGGCTCATGGCTTACCGGTACTTTACATCTTCCTTGTCCTGGCGGCGGCTCCAGGCAGTCTCTCTTCCTTCCTCCTGTCTCAATTCTTCTTTCTGTTAGTTCCGCCTATACTTCCTGTCTGGCTATTGGCCAAACAGAGTTTATTTACATATAGCTATATCCACAGCAAAAAACCATCATTGTGGATAATTAATTATATAAAATGTATACTGATAAAATATAAAATGAAATCTTGTCTTTTGTAAGTAAGTATTGTTGGAGAAGGTGATTTTTGTATACATAGTTATTTATTCTGGTTTCTTTCTGTTTTGTTTTGTTTTTTCATGTTCCAAATATAGAAGATGAAGTCAGCAATCTGAAGGTATCATGGACCTGTCAGAGGACAAACATGCTTTATATCATAGACCTGTCTCTCCAGCCTTTTCCTTCTCTCTCCTCAACCTGTGTTGTCCTCCTAGAAAATGAGAAGCTTTGAAGTTGCTTCTAAAATTGGATGAAGATCATAGTCACCGAAGGTCTGGAGACAAAGTGGGGTGGGGAGAGGTTGTCCTTTTCGGTCTGGACTTGTTTCAGACTGACTCTTATCCTTGTCACTTCCATAGAGATGAGTACGTTTGACTCGGGCTGACAAATAGAAACAATTTCACCCAAATCATGCAATCTGCAAACACTAAAAATAAGCAAGAGTTGTTATGTCTTTAAATATATCTGTGCTTGACAGCCTGCCTAATGTTTCACGATTTAATTAGTAATATCATTTCCCTGGACTTAAACTTATCCATCATATTACAGCTATTTCATTTCTGGCTATCTAAATATAGCTGGATATGGGTTCTGGCACTGTTCCTTTTCTGAAGATGATTGAGAATTTTCAAGGAGAAAACACAAGTAAGAAGAAGTAAGATCACTATAACTTTGGCTCACCAAGTAATTCCACCTATAATAAATCCATAGCCATTTAGTGTCTCTCCATTTTCATGAATTGGCTGACATGGAACCTCCAGCTGAAAGCTCACCAAAGAGCTGAGGAGGAAAAAATGAACACACAAAAGACAATTAATCTAATTAATGGCAGTAATAGTGTCATGCATCTGTTTAGTACTGTTCACAGCAGGCACTTTTGCAGAAGTGATTTTATTTAACCTCTTTTAATTAGTTTTAAGTGCTAACTTGTCTGGTACACACTATAAAACTTAGCTGATGTTCATAGAAGGAGAGATCAACATGAGTTGCTTGACAGGAAAGCCTTCACGTCTCCAAGCAGAGTGTAAACGTGGAATATATCGGGTAGTTCAGGGAAGGATAGAGACAGGGGAAGCATTGAGTTCTTTAGCTCATTTCTTATGGCACAGCTCATGAGTCAAAATATCATTCCTCATCATTTCCCCATCTGTAGACTGTCTTTAAATCTAATTCAGCGTTTGACCACAAAGACATATGCATTTAGCTCTGTAAGTCTCCCCAATGAAGATAAAAGTCCTGGAAGCCAGACGTAAGCAGTAATTGTGTTGACTGTGCAGGCACACCAGTCACAGGCTGCTTCTCTCCTGCAGTTCAATTGCCTCAGCTGCACTGACTTTGATGAAACCAAAGTACGGCAAAAGGAGACTGCCTCTGAAATATTTCAGGAAAAATGAATCCAACATGAAAAGCAAGAAAGGAAAGCTGTGTGCCCGTGTGCCAGCAGACCAGCTGGGATGGAAGCACTGGACTTTTTCAGTCAATGGTTTGCAGTGATGAGGCTTCATTTAAATGGTCAGTCTCCAGTTGATGGGGCAGTTAAGACTTTCAAGGGAGACTTAACAAGGTTTTTAATTTAGGAATAAAAGGCTCTCTCTCTCTCTCTCTCTCTCTCTCTCTCTCTCTCTCTCTCTCTCTCTCTGTGTGTGTGTGTGTGTGTGTGTGTGTGTGTGTGTGTGTATGTGTGTGTACATGTGTGTATGTTGGAGTGGGAGTGTTGTAACAATAACAGAAGCTTCCATGCCTGTACTACAGAAAGTTATTAACAGGAAGATGGGGGTAGCTGGTAGCTGCCTTAGTTACTTTTCTTTTCTTTTCTTTTTTTTTCTTTATTAAGAATTTTTAAAATTCATTTTACATACCAACTACAGATCCCCCTCTCTTCCCTCCTCCTGTGCCTTCCAGCCTCCCCTTCCCAACACACTCTCCATTCTCTCCTCCAAAAAGGTAAGGTCTCCCATGGAACTAATGAACTTTAGACCTGCCTCAAATGAATGTACTAGGCTTTGACTTAGTTACTTTTCAATTGCTGTGGAAAAAGACAATCATGACCTAGGCAACTTATAAAAGAAAGCATTCAATTTGGGGATTCTGGTTCCAGAGAGTCAAGAGTCCATGACCATACTTGTGAGGAGCATGGCAGCAAGCAGGCAGGCATGATGCTGGGGCAGTAGCTGAGAGCTCATATCTAATCCACATGACAAGGCAGAGAAAGCTAACTGAGAAAAGTATAGGGTTTTGAAACCTCAAAGCTCACTCCCCCACACACAGTGACATACCTCCTCCAACAAGAATACGCCTCCTAATTCTTCCCAAATAATTACAGCAACTGCGGACCAATAATTCAAATGTATGTGTAGGGTTGGGAACGCTGAACAGACAAATTCGATTCAACGGAGTTCCGGGCCAGGCTATGGAGCAGGTGAATGAACTAAAGGAGAAGGGCAATAAGGCCCTGAGTGCTGGGAACATTGATGATGCCTTACAGTGCTACTCTGAGGCAATTAAACTAGATCTCCAGAACCATGTGCTCTATAGCAGTCGCTCTGCGGCCTACACCAAGAAAGGAGACTACCAGAAGGCCTATGAGGATGGCTGTAAGACGGTTAACCTGAAGCCCGACTGGGCCAAGGGTTATTCAAGAAAAGTAGCAGCTCGTGAATTCCTAAACCGGTTTGAAGAAGCCAAACGAACCTATGAAGAGGGTTTAAAACATGAAGCAAATAACCTCCAGCTTAAGGAGGGCTTGCGGAACATGAAGGCCAGGTTGGCAGAGAGGAAATTCATGAATCCTTTCAACTTGCCTAATCTGTACCAGAAGTTGGAGAACGATCCTAGGACAAGGACACTGCTCAGTGACCCTACCTACCGGGAACTCATAGAACAGCTACGGAACAAGCCTTCAGACCTGGGCACGGAAATACAAGATCCACGGATCATGACTACTCTCAGTGTCCTTCTTGGGGTTGATCTGGGCAGTATGGATGAAGAGGAAGAGGCAGCAACCCCCACCCACGTCCTCCCAAAAAGGAGGCCAAGCCAGAACCAATGGAAGAAGATCTTCCAGAGAATAAGAAACAGGCACTGAAAGAAAAAGAGATGGGAAATGATGCCTACAAGAAGAAAGATTTTTGACGTGGCCTTGAAGCATTATGGCAGGGCCAAGGAACTGGACCCTACTAATATGTCTTACATAACTAATCAAGCAGCTGTACACTTCAAGAAAGGCGACTACAACGAATGCCGGGAGCTGTGTGAGCAGGCTACTGAAGTGGGCCGAGAGAACCAAGAGGACTACCGACAGATTGCCAAAGCTTATGCCCAAATCGGCAATTCCTACTTCAAAGAAGAAAAGTTCAAGGATGCTATCCATTTCTACAATAAGTCTCTGGCAGAGCACCGAACCCCAGGCGTGCTCAAGAAGTGCCAGCAGGCAGAGAAAACCCTGAAGGAGCAGGAGCGGCTGGCCTACATCAACCCTGACTTGGCTTTTTTGTTTTTGGAGGAGAAGAACAAGGGCAATGAATGCTTCCAGAAAGGGGACTACCCCCAGGCCATGAAGCACTCTACAGAAGCCATTAAACGAAACCCAAGAGATGCCAAACTGTACAGTAACCGAGCTGCCTGCTACACCAAGCTCCTGGAATTTCAACTGGCGCTCAAGGACTGTGAGGAGTGCATCCAGCTGGAGCCAACCTTCATCAAGGGTTACACACGGAAAGCAGCTGCCCTGGAAGCCATAAAGGACTATACAAAAGTCATGGATGTGTACCAGAAGGCGCTAGACCTGGACTCGAGCTGTAAGGAGGCAGCAGATGATTACCAGCACTGTATGATGGCTCAGTACAACAGACATGACAGCCCTGAGGATGTGAAGCGGCGGGCCACGCTGACCCCGAGGTGCAGCAGATTATGAGTGACCCAGCCATGAGGCTCGTTCTAGAGCAGATGCAGAAGGACCCCCAGGCTCTGAGCGAACACTTAAAGAACCCTGTAATAGCACAAAAGATCCAGAAGCTGATGGATATGGGTCTGATCGCAACTCGGTGATAACTTGCTCTTCCCCTCTTCCCTTCGTCAATGTGGAAAGGCGAGCTGGGATGGTGGTGAGCAGCACTGGGCAGAGGGAGGGGAAAGAAAGGCTTATCTTTATATTTATACATGCCTGCAAGGAAGACAGACTCATCCAGCGCCACCTTGGGCCCTCTCAGCACATGCATGGTCTCTTCATTGCTGCCCTTGAATGTCCTTCCCTGCCCTCCCCAAACCCCCCGTCACTGTCTCAGCTGCTCCCCTATAGTTGGTTATTTTTTATTTGGGGCAGTGGGTGCATACGGGGAGGGGAAGATATTCTTCCCAACCTGGGGTCCCAGCTGTCTTCACTTGTTACTACTCCATGTCCTTCAATAAAACAAACCAGTCAGGCGTGGTTATAAAAAAAAAAAATGTATGTGTAGCACAAATCCCAGTTGGTCTGATAATAAAAGACCAGAGCCAGATATCCGGTTAAATGATGAAAGATAGAGAGACAAAAGAGCAAGCCACAGCCACACTCTTACCTCACCACCTCTTCAGCCAAAAGGGGGGCGAGATCCTGTCTCTATGAATCCTCAGACTGAATGGTGTGAGATCCTGTCTCCACGTGCCTTATATTCCTGTCTCCATCTCCCTACTGCTGGAGTTAAAGGTGTGTGCCACCATTGCCTGGCTCTGCCCTCTGATCTTTAGGCAAGCTTTAGAAACAAAGCCGGTCGGTGGTGGTGCACGCCTTTAATCCCAGCACTCGGGAGGCAGAGCCAGGCGGATCTCTGTGAGTTCGAGGCCAGCCTGGTCTCCAAAGCGAGTTCCAGGAAAGGCGCAAAGCTACACAGAGAAACCCTGCCTGGAAAAACCAAAAAGAAAAAAATTAGAAACAAAATATTACCACATATATGAACTTTTGGAAACCATTCTCATTCAAACTACCACAGTAGCCAAAGTCGGGACCATGCCCAGCTTCCTGAGTTATCTATTTACATCACACAGAGGAATTAGTGTATGACTCTATCATATTACTATATTAATTTCTTTCTTGTTGGTGTGATAAGTCATGAAACCAAAAGCAATTTGAGAAGGAAGGGTTTATTTTGGAATACAGGACTGGAGAGTATACAGTACATCATCGGGGGAAGACATGGCATCAGGAGCATGAGGTACTTGCCAGGAAACAGAATGATCACATTTCACCCATAAACAGGAAGAAAAGAGATGGACCAGGAAGTGGGGCCAAGCTATCATACCTCATGCACTCACTACCAGTGGCATACATCTGTCAGTGAGGTTCCTAACAAAGCAAAGCCCAGAGTGTGTGGTGGTAATGATTAGGTGCGTGTACATGTTCATATGGGTGTGTGCACAGGCATGTATATGATTACATTTGAAGAGGACAGATGCCTCTTTGATTGCTCTCTACTTTGTTTTATGAGACAAGCTGTCTTAGAAAACTTGTAACTCAATTTTGCTAGACTGGCTGGCCAATGAGCTCCAGTGATCTGCCTATGCCTCCCCACCCAGGTCTGGGGTTACAGACTTACACCACTGTGCCCAGTGTTTTTTGAATGGGTTCTAAGGCTCTGAACTCAAGTCCTCATTCTTACATGGTAGGCACATTACCAGATGAGGGATCTACCTAGTCTAAGAGCTATCCTTCTATAAAAGAACATCTTTGAAAACGAGACTAAAGCACGGGAAATTGAATGCACAGTCGTTTCCTTTAGGTCAGGCAACAACAGATAGCAGATGTGTCTACATTCTGTTGGCATCTGTGTTTCTCTCATGTCAAATTAATATCCTAAATCTCAGATACACTTGCACAGAAGTCTGTAGGCTTGATACAGCAGTCCAGGTTGTTCCTTAGTCAGAATCTGATTGCTTGTTTGGGGGAAAATGAGTAAAAGTATTGTATCAAAAGTTCCTCACTAGTAAAATTAGCAGTTAGATCAAATGGTTTGTACAATTTTCCCCCTTTCCTTTCTTTTCCACTTCTCTCTTTTCTTTCTTTCTTTCTTTCTTTTTTTCTTTCTTTCTTTCTTTCTTTCTTTCTCCCTCCCTCTTTTCTTTCCTTCCTCTCTCCCTTCCTCCTTCATCCTTTTCCTGTGCTTCTTCTCCTTCTTCCCCACTTACTTCTTTCCTTCCTTCCTTTCCTTCCCTTTCCCCTCTCTCACTCTCTCCCTTCCTACTTCTCTCACTCCTTTCCTCTCTTCCTTCCTTTTTGCTTCTTCTTTTGAGAGACACATTTTCTTTTGTAGCTCAGGGTAGTCTTGAACTTGCACACCTTCCAACAACTTAGATTACAGACACTTGCCGCCACTCTCATCTTTGTATTTTTTTAAAATTTTTTATTTTTATTTTGCAATACAATTCAGTTCTACATGTCAGCCACGGATTCCCTTGTTCTCCCCCCTCCGGCCACCCCTCACCTTCCCCCCAGCCCACCCCCCATTCCCACCTCCTCCAGGGCAAAGCCTCCCCCGCGGACTGAGATCAACCTGGTAGACTCAGTCCAGGTAGGTCCAGTCCCCTCCTCCCAGGCCGAGCCAAGCGATCCTTCATAGGCCCCAGGTTTCAAACAGCCAACTCATGTTTTTTGTAATTAGTGTTGTTTCTGGTGTCTACTTCTATTTTATCTATCATTTAGAGATTACATCTTGAGTCCTCTAAGAATACATGTCTACGTGTATCTTTTCTTTTTCTCACCTTTATATTTATGGACCAAGAAATGCCAAATGTTTTAACTGTCCTTTATCCCTTTCTGTTTGAACTCTCTCATCTTTCTGCCTCAAATATCCTACATCAGGCTTTGTGCTTCCATCCTTCACTGCTCAGCTAAGGCTCTGAGAAGTGATCAATGGGTGGTTAGGGAAGACCAGGTCTGTTTTCCCATAGCAATCCTGGTAAGGGGTTTCTTCAAATTTCATGTCTAGTCCTATATCATGAAAATTCTGTCTCTTACTTTCCTAGGATACTGATGTCTACAGTGGCCACTGATCTCTCCCTATACCAATTTCTCTTACTTGAAACTACAGCAGAATTCTCTGGTAGCCCAGGCTACTGTACAGAACAACTAAGTCAGATGCTACTTAGAGTACCACAGCCATGAAGATTTCCTTTCCTTACAGTGATATCATGATTTAGAGGCACAGCCTTACAGAATCCAGGACAAGACTGTCCTCAAGTGTTCCACACTGAGTAGGCTCTTTCCTCTTATTTTTGTGTTTGTTTTGTTTTGTTTTTGTTCATTGTAAATTTTGCTTGTACAATTTGTGGTTCAGATTGAATCACATGAAACTTTGTATTACAATTTACCAAATGATTTTTCACAGTATGATATCATCCCCATACAATTTGACTGATAAACTTATTTTGAATGAAAATCATTTATAGGTTATTTGGATCAATTTTAAAAAAAACTTCAGTGTTTCATTCTTACTGGTGTGAGAAGAAATTATCCTGTTGAAATGTTGTGCAATAATTATCTCAGCTGTCACTAAAGGTCCTGTGTATTACAAGTCTGTAAGAAAGCACCCTGTTGTTAGAAAGTTTCTACTCTAACAGGAAAGTGGAGACAAGAATTCACCAAAGGCATAAACACTGCTGCATTCTGAGCTTCTGAGGACTTGGAGCAAAGTGCAGCCAGGCCTGTCTGAGGATAAGCCAGGAAGTTATCTGTGCTGGGTGATCAGGGATTGATGCCTGGCTTCCACCAACCTGAAGGCTAAAGTAGCCTCAGAAGATAGCAGCTGGAGCCGGGAGGAGTGCCTACCTTGTCTAGAAAATGGCCCTTCTGCTTTCTTTGCTCTATTAATGTATACACATGATGAAATTATTGTTATATTGGAAGATGGTATGTGAGACAATTTAAATCTGGGTCTCTGAAGAACCTCATTCATATTTGACTATGTAATAAACAATCTCTATTTCCTTTGAGGACAGAATTATGTTTCAATGTTGATACTAGTATGTGGGTTATGGTAGAGATGAGGTTATCCACATACATTCCTGAGGCATACAGAATATTTAAATAATGTTGCTTTTCCTTCACACCCTGTGTCACCTAACTGTTGCCTAGCAACACCACAAGTCCCATAGCAGGCAGCTTGCATTATGAAGTATGGTCTGCTGTGTCTCCTTGACCTCCCACTAGCCTTATCTCTCTACAGGGCTCTCTGTCAATATTCTCTCTGAAGCTCTGGATTCCCACAGCTGATCGGGTCATGCTGCTTTGCAAAATAAATCAGCTTACCATCACAGCACATTCTTGGGGAAGACAACCTCATTATTTTTGAGTCTGCTTTACTGACCTTCCATTCTACTCAGTGACAGAGTTGTCCTTTGGGATAGAAAGGACTGGGAATACCTTGTCATCTCTTTCAGGTTGAACACAGGCTGGGTTGCCTAGATAAACTGCAATCTGAAGCAAGGTTTGTGCTTTTCTTTGGCTCTGAAGTTTCCAAAACATCAATGCACATCTATTTTGTGTTAAATACTCTCTGTGGATATTCATGAACATAGTAATGTAAGTACACACACTTGCACATGCATATATGCATATAAGTGCATGTGCTGTACAAATGTATGCAGTGAAATACATGAACATGTTCTCAACTCTTTGTTGAGTTATTACTGTTTTCATCTTTGTCATATTCTCTTAAAAGGATTGGAGTAAACTTTTGAAACAGACTTTCCTGTAGCCCAGGCTGGCCCCTAACTCTCTACATATCCAAGGATGACTTTGAACTTCTGATTCTCCTGCCTCTGCTTCCCGAAGGCCAGGATTATTGGCATGCAGCATGATGCCCAGTTTTTGCAGCACTGGGGAGCAAACTCAAGATTGTGTACTTGCTAGACTCTAGCAACAGAGCTTTAACCCCTGGACTGAACAGGAAAACTTAATATAAAATTGCAAATTCATTACAAAACAACAATTCCTATAGACCAATGATTCACAGCCGTGGTTGTGCATCAAAATCCACTCACTCCTGCACTTTGATTTGGGCATCCTGCATTTGCCTTGGAGTTCACATTTTATCTCTTTACTTTTACTCAGTTTTTTAGTTGAATGTAGAATAAGAGAGAAGGTCAACAAAGGCATGTGAGGAGTAGAGATTAAGCACGGGAATCTCTGCTCCTGACCAAGAATTTTTTTTATTAGACATAACATAAAGCTCAATACTCATTAAATTAGTACCTCATACTAGATTGAACATTGTTTTCTCTCATCGTGCAAACAAATTCCCTATTCCAAACCCTCCTGAGAGTTCAGACTTTAGCACAGCTTGCTATAAATTGAAATAAGGATAATCTCAACAAAATACATTGAGAAATGTATCTTGTTTGTTTGAAAAATTGAGGAGTTGCAGCATTTGATCTCTTTCTTTGTAGAATGTCAATATAGGAGACAGAATAATCAAATAAGTAATAATACTATATGTCAAATTGTTGCAGAAGAAAATTCCAAACATGAAATTTGGAGTAGAAAGTGATGGGAAGTAAAATTTTAGATAAAGTGGCTAGAGTAGGACCAGAGAGGAGAGAGTGTTTCTAGACTCCCACAGCTTTCAAATACACCAAATAAGTTTATATTTGCAGGATTGCAGTGAGTGCAGAAAGAGCAACGTGATGAGAACACATGACTTTTGAATTCTCCGCCCTAAACAGGGCATCTGTAATTCCTCTTCAGAAAGATGTGGGGGATGTAAGGGCAGAGGCTACATAGAACTGCTAGAAATGCTGGGTTTTGGACAGGACATGGCTGTTGTACTCATGGACTCACAGCTGTGGTGATTGCCAGTACAAAATCAAGCCAGTTCATGTGCCAACATGGATGGTTGGAGGTCCCATAAGGCCCTACTCCTCCCTGGGGAGCTATCAATTGTTAATGGGTTCTGGGGGAGAGGAACTAAATTCATCAATGGTGTAACCATTGGAAAATTGCCCTTGCTAGAGCAAATAATCCCATATCCATGTTCAGGCAGGCAAGCCTAAACCCAGTGTAACAGTCACAAGAAATAAGAAAAAATGAGGGAATTTGGGAAGAAGAATATTCAGTGGTAGTGGGGGCATGAAATGATGAGGGGGATGCTATCAAAGTACATAACGTAAATGTATGAAGTTGTAAAAGAATAAAACATTTAAATTATAAATATATTTACAAAACATCACGGAAATCTTCTAAAGATCTATGGTTTAAATTAACCAGTTGTATTTTCTATTTTTTTCTTCCTTCCTTCATTTCTCCCTTAATTCTTTTCCTTTGACTCAGGGTGTCATGTTGTCTAGGTTACTTTCAAACTCACTTAGTAGCTAATCATGGCCTTGAACCCCTGATCCTTCTGCCTCAACCTCCCATGTGCTGGGATTGCAGGTGTGCACCATCACACTCAGCAACAAGTTTCGTTTTCTTAAGTTAACCCAGCAAAGATAAGTATCTCCTGTCTTCTCTCATTTGTGGACATTAACTTTATATTTTTAAGTATGTGTGTTCCATTTGTAACATCCACAGAGGTCAGAAAATTATTAAGGGCTCAGGTATGGAGAAGTATTTGAAGGCAGGGGGGATAGAATGCAAAGGTATAAGGGACTAAAAGGGAATAATGTCATAGGGAGTGTTAAACGGGGTGGGAGTTTGAAGGCAGAGTAACTGAGACTATGGGAAGGTTAGCTAACACAAAGACCTTCCGAGAAAGTAATGTAGAAGTTTCCTAAAATATGTGCATGTAGACTTACATTTAAACACATAAACACATACAAGAATTTAAATGAAATTATCTCATAGCAGGGCAACAACACCCCTACTAGACAACACAGAGTAACAAATAAAATCCCAGAGCCAGAAATGGGTTATCTCATTTGGAGATACTAGCCAGAGTATCCTGCAGATTCCCCCAAACAGTTCAGGTTATTGTCAAGGCTCTTGTTTACCCTCCAGAACTGACGGTAAGACCTTATTGCTTAAGACACAACATACTCAATTCACAGAACATGAACACATCAAGCTGGTGTTCTTCTGGATACTGCACCCTTATTATATCACTTTTGTGGTGCCAGAGGGTGCTTGGGTGCTTTCCATGATACCAGAGGGGAAAAGTAATCATCAACCTTACCTAGCTGTGAACCTGGGAACTGTAATAATGACATGACATGCCCATTGCTTTAATAGTGGCACAAGCATAATGGGTGTAACTAACCACTTTTTAATTGGATTTAAGTTCACCTCTACAAGTTAAAACCCATTCCTGACATTGTCATTAGGGTCAGTAATAGGTGTGGCTAAATAGGTCATAGGACCTACTATCATTAATCTGTTAAATAATTATGTATTTAGACAGACTACTAATGTGTTATTATTACACCCACAGATTAGCAGGTCTCTCTTTTTTGCAGTAGATGGTGATTAGCACAGAGGCCCCAAACTGGTCAAAGCAAAGCGATTAACACTTTGGAATACTAGGATATCTCTATAGCACCTCTCCTCTTGAGACTGAGAGATCATTTGAAAAGAGGTGACAGAAAGATTGTAAGGCACAGGGACAACGAAAGAGTGTATGCTGGACAGTACAGAGCAGTTGCACATATAAACTCACAGCAGTTGTGACATCATACACAAGACATGGGCAAGCTCAAGCCAGCCATAGTTCCAGCATGGGGAGGGGAGGTGGGCATGAAGTCCCACCCCTATCCAAGGAACTATTGGCAAGTGTTATCTGCTGGATAGACAGTCAAATTTTTTACTTCTCTTCCTCTTTCTTTCTTTCTCTTTCTTTCTTTCTCTTTCTTTCTTTCTTTCTGTTTTTTTGTTCCTTTGTTTATTTGTTTTGTGTGTGCTCAAGTGTGTGTGTGTGTGTGTGTGTGTGTGTGTATGTGTGTGTGTGTCCCTTGTAGTTCATTCATGTTCCAGAAAAAGAAAAAGAAAAAATATGCAATGCAAAGTTGTGTAGGTCCAAGGAGAGGAAGGATGTAGGAGGAGGTAGGAGAGGAGAGTGGGTAAACATAATCAAAATTCATTGGACATAATTCTCAATGGACTAACTAAAATGGGGAGAAATATGGCTTGCCTTATTTTACCCTGGTTAAAGGCAATAACAAATACTGGAGTTGAGAGCCAAGGTTGACTGTGAAATTTATACAGACCTGGAATATTCATGACCCAAGAACAAGACAGCGTAAACATATCTCAGACTAGTTCTATCAAGAAGCATGTCCATTTCTTTGAAGTTGTTTTAATATAACTTCTGAAATCTGGAATGTATTAATATACAAATACAGAACCCTGAGTAGAAAAATCTTCCCCAATGTTAGAAGCTGTGGCTACAGATGTACGTTTCTGTGACGTTGAAGCAGTTCTAGGAAAACTCAAGTCAGCAGGAACTAAGGAAAGTATCTGCTGCAGTTCATTCACACAGTGATGCAGCACTGAGGCAGCAAAGGGCAGGGAAGGCGTAGGACATCACTGCAGTGCAGAAGGCAGGTGTAGCATGAGACAACACTATGTTACTGTTGTCCGGGGCTGGCACTACTTTTAAAACTGTAACTGGTTGCCCTTTCTGCTGTTTTCTCTTTTCTTTCTCATCCTATTGTTATTTTCCTTCCCCTCTTCTGTCCTGTTTTTCTCTTCTTTCCCTTCTTTTCCTCCCTCTCCCTCCACTCCTTCCTTCTTCCTTTCCCTTCCTTAACATATATACATATATACATATATACATATATACATATATCGCATTTCCCAGGCAGGCTTCAAACTCTGTATGTAGTTGAAGCTGACTTTGGGTTTCTAACCGGTTTCTTGTGAGGAATGCTCTTACATTTCTCTTCTTGTTAATTATTTGCTTATGTCCCCAAATATAAGCAAAATAAAGCTGGGCCTTAAAGTGTTTAATAATTTCCTGCGTCCTTGTATGTTTCTGATAAGTGAGCAGAGACAGAGAGAAAAATAACACCAACGAAGCATCAACTGCATTAAACATTAAGCTAACTGATATCATTTCATCTCTCAGAAGTCATTCAATAGGAGCTGGGGAGATGGCTTCCTTTGTAAAGCCCTTGTCTTGAGAGCATACGGAGTTGAGTTTGATCCTTCACAAATAGGTATAGAAATCTGGGGGTGGTGACATCATTTATAATCCCAACACTGGGGCTCACTGGCTCCAGCCAGTCTAGCTTCTTTGTCCTGGCTAAGGAAGTCATTGCATGTGTGCTTCTCCATCAGGGATGTTTCCTGGGACACAGTGGGAGGTACTGGTTCAACAATGTGTGTGTCAAATTATGCAGTGATGGAAAACCCAGAATAGGCATGATCTGGTGACTCACTTAGAGTTTGGAGAAACTGTGAAATCACAAATGAAAGCCACAGCTTGCACGGAGGAACTGGTGTGTGATGAATGTGAGGAACGGCCGGAAAGAAGATGAATTGGTGTCATGGAAGTGTTTATGTCAGCACTGGTGAGTCATTGGTGTTGGTCCTTGGATTTTGGAGTGTTTGCTATTTCTTCTCACAGCTGCCCTTCTGGTTTTGCCTCAATCATGTTGTAGCTTCTCCACAATTTTCAGAAATACACATCCATTTCAGAGCCTGAACCTAGAGTAAAATTATTTGGAGCTTCAAGGACAGAACGAAGTCATCATGCCTCTGAGTAATCAGGTGAGCATTCTAGTAAGCTTGCAAATGTGTTTCGGGGTTCAGGTGATGCTGGACCCATTAGTAACATCAGTGTCTCTCACTGTTATGGACATTGGATCTAAGCTGAGCTGCTCCAGGAGAGTATGGAGGTAGCAGTTTCAAGATTGACATAGAAAAGAAACAGGATTTCAGCAGCTCTGGGAGCTCTTGACACAAAATCTAAAGACTTGAATTGGATCCCCGAGACCCACATGATCATTCTCTTACCTCCAGGAATACTCTGAGGCATACATCTCTCTGTCTCTGTCTCTCTTTCTCTCTGTCTCTGTCTCTCTGTCTCTCTCTCTCTCACACACACACACATAAGCATACAAAGCAAGGCAGGCACACATACATAACACAGGAAGTAATTAAAACATAATAAGAAAGTCAGTTATGAAAAGACTAGAGATTCATCCCCACCTAGGCTACAATAAAAATAAAAGAGAGAGGATTCCTGAGAAAATTCCATGATACACAAATACAGAAAAGCTAATCAACCTCTGAAGGGTCATGAGCCTCCTGCCCAGAGCTTTAGGAACAGATGTCTTTGGAAATCACTGGCCCTCTCCCGTTCTCAGACTACTTTCCTTTTCTTAATAAATATCTTTTTTTTATTTTTTTATTTTTTTTTGTTTTTCGAGACAGGGTTTCTCTGTGTAGCTTTGCGTCTTTCCTGGAACTCACTTTGGAGACCAGGCTGGCCTCGAACTCACAGAGATCCTCCTGGCTCTGCCTCCCGAGTGCTGGGATTAAAGGCGTGTGCCACCACCGCCCGGCTAATAAATATCTTTATTTCTATTTACAACTGCATACTCCTGCTATAATTATTTGTCGTGGGGCACACAGACGTGGAAACTTCATTGAGTGTCATCCAGATTCAAACCTGAGCCTATACATCACAGGCTGCAAATTCATGAAACAACTCACCTGCCATACCTACCCTTATCACAGCCAGAAAGGACACTGTAGCTTATCTGTACTCACAGCTACTGCATGCATTTCCAGTTTCCAGTCTAATATATGCACTTTGTGGGTATCTTTCTCCATAATGTGCATCCAGACATCTTAGGCATCCAAATGTACCCTGAGCCACCTCAAGAGTTCTATCCTTTTGTGTTCTTCTGATGCTCCCTATGGCCTTTTCCAAGCTGCGTATGGAATTTGCCCAAATTTCATTGCATTTTTGATTGTCTGCCAGCCAGATAATAAGAGGCATCTGATCAAAGGCTTGCTTAAGTGCTCCATCCAGTGCTGTTGATGCTCCATGCATTATTCATGTAGCACCACCCCGAACAAACCACACTTTGATTATACAGTCATTTTTCAGTGCATTCATTTACCAGACAAGTTAGAGATCACGGGAGATCAGAGGAGACATACTTATGAATCGATAATGAACTTTAGCTCTTCACCTCCTATGTGTCCTTGGCTCCCCTTTTGGTGTGGGTGATCTCTGACAAGGGCTTTTCTGAAGATCAAATGAAGGAACAGATGGAAATTTTTCTGAATGGTAAATGCACCGAATAAACTGAGACACTGACCCTTGGAAGGCAGAGTCTTTGAGGAAAATGCTTTGTAATCAGAGAGACCTACTTCTGAAGGCCGAGATATGTGAGTGACCTCTGAGAACAACCTAAGCTCCTACAGCCCATTTCAGTAACTATAAAGGTCAAGAAAACAGGGGTTCAGTAGATAAACTACCTGATGTACAACCACATACAACAACAGGGACCTCAGTTCAAATCCCTGACCCCATGTAAAATTCCAAGCATGGCAGCACATGCCTGTTATCCCAGTGCTTTGTGATGGGGAGGGTACACAGACAGGCGATCCTTGAAGATCATCGGCCAGTTAGATAAGACTAATTGATAAGTTTCGGGTTTAGTGAGAGACTGTCTTAAAAAGGGAAGTGCAAAGCCACTGAGGAAGGACAACCATGTTGATCTCTGGCCTCCACACATATGAACACACACACACACACACACACACACACACACACACACACACACACACACACACACCAAGTACATAAACCCTTTACATACACACAACATACCACACACAGAGACTCATGTGTGCATGTGACTACACAGGAACACTGTCCTGATGGTAACCTCATCCAGGCCTCAGCTGTCACAGGCATTTGATGATCTCGTCTTCCTCCCCTTTGCTCTTTGCTGGCACTGAGCATTAACTCTCTCCTGAACCCCATCATTCTGTTTACCTTTTTTCAGTGTGAATGTGAGCTCAGCCGCCAGCTTGAGTCAACAGTCCTGAGATACAGATCTGCTTCACTGTTCTGCCTTCCCTCCAGGGCCAAACACAGTCAAGTATACGCATACGAATCCAGCTTCTTCATATGCATAAGCTTGAGAGTGCAATCTCTGCTCCGTCTTAACTGGTTTTGCATATATTCCTAGTGCTAATGGGGATCCCTGTGCTTGGGACAGGAGACAGTAACTGCATATGTACACATAATTTCATGGGAAGAGGAGGCAGACAGATGCTCCCAGTGAGTTCACATCAAATGTGCAAACCTGGAGGGGCATCTCGAGATTGTATGCATCTGCTGAAGCAGATGAAAACCAGAAGTTTATTGTTTGACTTTGAGCACACTCAGCTGACTGAGAGCAACCCACACACGTGCTTTTGTGCATGGAGTTTGTTTTATGAATTAATTCCCTCTAGTTGGAGCCATCAGCAAAATTTTCCAGTATCTATATTACTTCTATAACTGAATATGTGATAGAGGAGTCTAGTGCTAAATAAAACAATACGGGTTCAAAAATAAGAAAATATGACCACTGAGATGACTCAGCAGGCAAAAGCATTTGTTATACAAGCCTGACAATTTGAGTTCCATGACAGCAGGAGTCAACAGTGGAAAGATACTGCCAACTACTGAAGGTCATTGTCTGATTTCCCCACATGTAGAAACACACACACACACACACACACACACACACACACACACACACACTACACACTACACACTACACACATCCCATACACTAATAATAATAATAATAATAATAATAATAATAATAAATTTTTTAAATGACATAACTTTCCCTCATTTCTCTTGGCCTTTGATGGTTATTGGCTATTTACGACTTTATGTCCACACCCTCCAGGAAAGGGGTCAACATGGAGGAAGTACGGACACTGGCAGGTAGCTGGAAACCCCTTGAGCTTTGGCAAGTGGACACATGTTCAGATACCAGATAACCTTCTCGCCAGGTCCTCAGTGTTCTGTCATGTCCCAGTGGAGAAGTTAGCCTCTTCTTTCCAGAAGCCCTCTCCCCAGTCTAGGAGTTTTTAACTGCTGCTTCAGGACGTATTGCCTGATGGAAGAGGTGATGAAAACTTGCTTCTAGTGGGCTGCCTGACTATTCTGCTCTGGTATCGACAGCTTAGGCAAGTATAATTCTTTTATGTCTTGTCTTCAGATGAAGGCACTGAAATGTGTGACCTTCCTCAACTGCAGTGTGTGTGTGTGTGTGTGTGTGTGTGTGTGTGCGCACACGTGCGCGCGCATGTGTGCTTGCATTTGTGTGTGTGGGTCTGCATCATCCATACACTGTGTGAATGTGAGGAGATGGAGCAGGGCAGAGTGTGAGGCATCAGTAGTTGGGACATCAAGGCTACATTGACTCCCCAGAACAAATGCTGTAAAGACTCCCAAGAAATGCTCTAGCTCAATGGATATCACTTACAAAATAAAAATTCAAAGATGACATCATCCATAACTTCAAAGATTCCTAGAAAAGGAGTACTCTGAGCTTAGGAATCGATGTGACTCCATTGGTCAGGGCTCCTGAAGTTGCACAGGGAGCTCTTAGTTTGGAGTCAAGATGCAAACTCTGAAATCACATTCTCCTCAAAGTTCCACTTCCAATATTCCAATATGATGATGTCTTGGGAAAAACGTGGTTCATGGCTGGCAAGTGTGTTCAGTGGGTATAGTACTTTCTGCACAAGTCCTGTGGCCTAAGTTCAATCTCTGGAATTCCTGTAAAGGTGAAAAGAGAGAACCTACTCCACAAAGTTGTCCTCTGACCTCCACACTCACATTGTCGCACTTATACACCCATAGTCACACTCAGACCCAAATCTATACCCACCATCATATACATAACTATTAAATAAAAACAAAAACTTTTTTTCAGAATTATGTAGATACAGATGAAGTTTGCTCCTCTGTAGCCACCTCCTGCAAGTCACATTCATTGCCATTGGGTCTCTGAAAAGCATTAAAGAACTTGTATTCTATCGGTCTGGAAGAGGTAGTCTTCCATTGTATGCCAGGCACAAATTGGATATGTGATTAGAAACAGCATATTGTGTGTGGGAAAACTGTAGCCAGCATCTTCTAATGGGCTAAACTGAGAATAATTTATCTGAACTATTAAAAAGTAGCTGTATTTCTCTAATATGCACATAGTTGGCTAAAGTGGGCATTGCAACCTTCTGAGCAATGACTAAGAGCAAAAAGAACAAGAAGATCACAATGCTAACTACTCTATAAACACTAGCAATGTGGAAGACATGAGAGATATGAGCAGGGTGAAGGAATGGCCTTTGGAGATGATGGCTCAGTCAAGAAGGCATTGGCATTGCTAGCATAACAAACTGAGTTAGATCCCCAGAACCCACATAAAATAAAAACTGGGTATGGTGACACATACTTATAATCCCACCACTTGGAAGTTAGAGACAGGAAGACCATTTATACTTGATGGCAGCCTGCCTAACCTAATCAGTGAGCCCTGGGTCCTGATGAGAAACCCTATCTCAATAAATAAATAAATAAATAAATAAATAAATAAATATATCAATTGATCAATAACAGGCTGTGAGTCCCAAGTGATAACACCAGAGGCTTACCTCTGGCCTCCACAGTTATACATATTCATGTGCAAGTACATAAATTTAAACATGCAGAAACATTTGAACATATAAATACAGATACAATAAAGGTTGATGAAGAAGGAATGTCCTCTGAGGCCCTGGTTTTCTGTACATTAAACACTAAGAGTGGAAGTATCGAAGGATGTGTATGTTTAAATGTTACAGAATGCTTAAACACACAGAGGGAGAGTCTAAGAACATAGAGTAAAGCGTAAGAGTTAGTTAAGAGAAGTTCATGAAATCACAGAAACTGTCTTGTCCCTTGTTGGATTCTGCATGAAAAATATCAAGGAAGTAAATGATCAGTGTTCTAGGTAGAGCACATCTAGACCTGGAGTGTATGAAAAGGACTTATACTTAGTTTTCCAAACAGAATTTGGGTATGGGCCAAACCATTATTTAGTCATGCCAGTCTCAGAGTTTACTGGGGATAAACGCCAAAATCTCTATGGGTAATATGAAATAATACTTATGAACAAGGGGCTAAAATCAACTTTATAATCTATGAAATATGACTAATGTTAATTTTTGAGGTCAGACTGGATAACACACAGTAAAACACTATCTCAGATATATACTGTGTGTGTGTGTGTGTGTGTGTGTGTGTGTGTGTGTGTGTGTGTGTATTCCAGACTCTGAAAGCTCTTGTTCCTTCCCATGCCTGACATGAAGAAATCCCTGTTAGAAGAGAATGGGAAGCAGTATAGACACAGGAGTCAAGGCAGAAGAATCACACCAGAGGGAGTCAAGTGGGATTTTCCAGACCACCTTCCTCACAGTGAAGGTTCCAGTTCTTAGAAAGTGGTTATGTGTGTTCTGGCATGAAGAGAAAGTCCCCTTCCCCCAGGACAAGGATACCTACATTGACGTCAGGTGATAATACTTGAAATAAACAGTGTGTCCATCTCACAACAACAAACTGTGCATCTTCCTTTCATACAACACATTCCTCCACCACTGCCTTGATAATCAGTGAGGTATTTCCTCTCTGGAAACATCCCACTGGGGTCAGGAAGCCTGGCTTCTTATCTGTGTGCAGTAATGATCTGGTGAAAGTACAGCAGACACTACAGGATTGGATCCTTAACCAGGAATGCATGCAGGCTCAAGGCTGGCTTCCAAGAGAAATGGAAAGAAGGCTCTGCACATGATCTTGACTTCAGGTCTTCCCAGGAGATTCCAGTCTTCAACCTGGGCACATGAGGTGTGGGTTCTCCTGTTCCCCAGTACCTGACTGTTAGCTGCTGTGTCTCCTGAGGGGGAGACTAGGCAGTGTCTGTCTCTTCTCTCTCTCTTCTCTCTCTCTCTCTCTCTCTCTCTCTCTCTCTCTCTCTCTCTCTCTCTCTCTCTCTCTCTCTCTCTCTCTCTCTTCCTCCTCCTCCTCCTCCTCCTCCTCCTCCTCCTCTCTTCTTCTTCTTCTTCTTCTTCTTCTTCTTCTTCTTCTTCTTCTTCTTCTTCTTCTTCTTCTTCTCCTCTCTCTCTCTCTCTCTCTCTCTCTCTCTCTCTCTCTCTCTCTCTCTCTCTCTCTCTTTCTCTCTCTCTCTCTGTGTGTGTGAAATAGACTGTCATGTATCCTAGGCAGAGTTCCCCTATATTCAAGGCTGACTTAGAATTCTGATGCCCCTACCTTAACACCCCCAGCACCCCCAGAGCTAAAGTTGTATATTTGCACCATGTGTGTTTACTTGGTGGAGCTGAGACTGTAGACTACAACCCAGGGATTCCTGCATGCTAGCTAAACATGATACCCACTGAGCTACAGTTGTACTCTTCTTGTACCTTCGTGAATTGAGTAAAAGAAACACAAAAGCACAAACAGGCCCTGCCTGCCTGGTGCATACGTCAGATTTCCTCCATTCAGTCTACAACCTCATGATGTCTTTTAAACACCTGAAAGTACACAGTATTAGAGTCATCAGGGATGGAATTGGAGAAGCTTGCCACAGTTCAAAGCAACACTGAGATGCCGGAAATGACCCTAGAATTCTTGCTCCATCTGACTTTCCTATACACTAGACTTTGAGCATGCTCACTGCATACATAGACCCTGCTGTGTTGGCTCACAGTCTCATAAGACCCTGAAGAACAATCCATCTCATGACAGTGCCCTGAAGGGACAGCAAGTTGGTCCAGCTTTGCATCATGATGCCTGTTATTGATGCCTCCTGGTTCTTCCACTTCTCCTCCCAGGGTAGGTCAATCTATACCTCAGAGGTTCCACCTGCTCATATGGGCCTGCTCTTCTGATGGCTCCAGAGCTTAGAATCAGAGGAGTGAAATCTCTGCTTGGCTGTTCTGCCATTATCCAGAGTTCATTCGGAAATAAATGTTTTTTTTTTTCTTTTTTATGGTGTGTGGTGTCATTCCACTGTGTCTGTCAATGCCAGCAGCCCATGACCAGAGAGTACCTCCTCATGGACCAAAGTCGTGCTGCTTGTACATCCCCACAAGAGTCAGCACTGACATCCACAGGATGACTCCTCCACTCCAAGAAATCACAATCAGGCATCTTGTGAGAGTACTAGGCTAGAGAAATCTTGGACACCATGGTTAATTACAACTCCTTCATGTTCTAGCCCACCCAAACCCTGAGAACTTCCCCTTCCAGGGCATAAGTCCCCTGTCCTGCCTGTCTGGCTACCACAGATGGCCTGGGCTGTGAAACGCAGGACATAGACTCATTCTAGTTTCCTAGCCTAAGGAGCACTGTTTTCAGGGTCAAAACAGAACTCAAATCAAGAAAGGAAAGGGAGAAGAGGAGTGGGGGGGCTGAGGAAAAGGAAGCAGAGAAGGAGGGAGAAGAGGAAAGAGAGATGGAAGAAGAGGGAAAGGAAGAAGGGAAAGAGGAGGAGTGGGGGAGGATGTGGGGAGGAGGGCAAGAGCAGCAGGAGACAAGAAAAGGCCAGTGAGATGGTACAAAGAACTAGTGACATCACTTAAGACCTTGGTGCAAAGCAGGAGCTCCTCATGAGGCACCTTGCTGGACACGGTCTTCCCCTGAGGCTTCCTAAGTACTGGGCAGCCAGCTGAGCATGCACTGATCAGCCTGTCCTAGCCAACAAAGCTCCACATCCAGTAGGTCATTGCACAGCTCAGAGCTGCCACAGATGCACCTTCCCAGGGACCAGGGAAGCAGTGACAGGAAGAAAAGCCCTGTGTTAGTGCACAGGGAGCTAGGTTCACCTCTAGCTCACAGGCCAGGTGAGAGACAATCACCCACCTCTACCACCTTTGCCACCCCACTGCAGAATGGGGGTGACCTGATCCCACTTGCCAAGCATCCCCACCTGCCAAGCATCCCCTCCTGCCAAGCATCCTCACAGTGACACAGAAAAACCCTGGCATTTTGTCAAATACACAACAAGGCAGCCAGGCCTCAGATCATAAAGTAGGTGTCCCGGATCATAAGAGGCAGGTGCTGTCAGCCTGCACTGCCCTTCAGTCTTCCCCACCTCTCCCACTGGACGACTGCTGCAGGGACTGAACACACTCTGTCCCTGCTCCTTTGTACTTTAGCTTCCCAGCTCCTCCTCCTTCCATTGCCCTGGCCTGGGGGGCTGCTGAGCCTTCCGTCATGTCCCTCCCTCTGTCTTCTCCTACAAACCCACCCACAGACACTATTTCCAACCCGTTGGCACTGCTTTCTGAGCCTTCGCCCTTTAAGTCTTAGCTTACATGAGCAAATCCCCATCCTGATGTGCGCAGATGCTGAGGTGAGACCTCATGCAAGTGAAGATTCATTTAGCCACCACTGCAGCTCCTCGCATCCCTCACCTCCCTTACCCCCTTACCCTTTCAGCATCCTTCCTGCAGGAGGAAATCCTCTCCACCAATGTGAGTAGATTACTCTCCTCCTCCTTCCTTCTTCAAGACTGCTCTTGCCCCCTTTCCCTGGACCCCTCCCCCAGCCTTTTGTAGCTCAGCACCCCATACATCTTAACCTCTGATCTGGCAGCCTTCCTCTCCTCCCATGGTGAAGGAGGTGGACTCTGCTTGCCCTGCAGTGTCCATCGTGGTGAAATCACTGCAGGCAGTGCCTTGCAATGCTGCAGCTGCAGCCTCCAGTGGAAGACCTACAGACAGAGCTCATCCATGAGATGGGGTCACCACCCACGGTCCCGCCCTTCCCACCACCACCAGGCAGCTGAACATCAGAACAGGACTATAAGCTACAGCAGCCAAACTCTGTGGTTTCCCCTCCCCCACTGATGGGCAGGGCTGCTGTGCATGTTGTAGTGGGGTGATACAGGCAGGGATCACCCACTGACTCCCTGGGTTTCTCATTTTGCTCTCCACCAAGACACTGTACATGCATTTTCAATTCTAGGTGTATAAGTGACTATATAAAATGTTGGGTTTTTTGGATCATATTGTTACCAAACATAATGATTGTTATTATAATTTGTATTATTTCATTATTACAAACCTGTATTTTATATATTAGTGGTAAATGTGCAGTTTGTTTTGCTGAGGTCTTTTATGCTTATACCAACATTAGTTCGTTCATACCTGATTTTGTAGTTTTACTTATCAATATGTGCTTAATATATATTTACCTTCAAATAAAATTGAAGTGATTTACCACCCACAGTGCTGAATTCTTAACAGAATGTTGAAGAACCATTGGGTTTACTTAACGTGTCAAGCTTAACATTAAGTCAAATACATAGAGAAGACTTTTTTTAATCCTCTTTCTGTTTTAACTGTCAGTCTTGGATTAAATGCTCACATGTGTCCTTTACACTCACTGAAATATGAAATACGAAGGTATATTATGCCAATCTCCAAAACCAAACACAAAAAGTTGTTGAAAATCTAATATCAGTAATAAAAATATGCAAAACAGTAGAAAGCTAATTTAGAAGATAAATAACAAATAGTAATAGTTACATGTTTGTCCACACTTCTAACCTGAAAGCTACTTCTGTGTCCTGGGTCACACACATAGGAAGGAAGTACCTAGCTATGAAAACCAGGAGGGGTTCAACTTTGTACAAGGCTGTCCATGGGTGCCATGAAGTATGATGGTCATCTCTTGTAGCTTTATGTCTTGGGTTACCCATTGGCTTTGAAGGGGTGCTACTTAGGTCATGATGGATGGTATTCACTATAGTTTGAAATGAGTCTATCCCAGCCCCAGCTTGTCAAAGATTTTTGTTTTTCTAAACTGACCTTTACTGATACTAGTGGTTTCTGCCTAAACAGCATGTTTCTGAGCTAAGAGGCAGAATGTGGGTAGTTTTCTATTTTGATCAACAGGCTTGGGCTATGTAATTCTGCTGTGGGATGGTCTGTATGTCAAATGTGTTGCTGATTGGTCAATGAATAAATCACTGATTGGCAGTGGCCAGGCAGGAAGTATAGGCGGGACTAACAGAGAGGAGAATTGAGAGAACAGGAAGCTGGGTGAGGGAGACACTGCGAGCCGCCATCAGGACAAGAAAGATGTAAAGTACCGGTAAGCCACAAGCCACGTGGCAAGGTATAGATTAATAGAAATGGATTAATTTAAGCTGTAAGAACAGTTAGCAAGAAGCCTGCCACGGCCATACAGTTTGTAACCAATATAAGTCTCTGTGTTTACTTGAACGGATTTGAGCGGCTTGGGACTGGCGGGTGAGAGAGATTTGTCCTGACTGTGGGCCAGGCAGGAAAACTCTAGCAACATAATTCTTTGCTCAACAGACATGTAGTATTTTCTCAGGGTGCATCTGATTTTAAACATTTGCATACCCAACTATGTATATAGTTCAGGCTGGATCCATGTACTACCTCTAGTTCTAGGTATGTTCTGGGATGTGTGTGACCACAAAACAGACTGGCTAGGGTCTGCTAAAGTGTTGCTCCCAGTTGCTGGAGTGATTGGTTACTTTTTTGGAGAGTAATGTATTTATAGTTCAATACAGGTGATGTTCACTGGTTTGTAAACTGTTCATGAAAACTACCTACCTCAATAAGGTCACATGAGTAGTGGGGAATGTTGAAAACTGGGGCCTCATGGTAATATTTAGGCCACTGGGGGCACTTCCTTACAAAGAGATTCAAGTGACACTTATGTAACCTCAGTTTGTTCTCAAGATTGAATATTTATAATAGAGCAGTGCTGAATCCCCCGACCAGGTCCCAGCCACCTGATTTGCCATCCCTCCATATTGCCTGCATTTCCCCAGGATGCCATCACGAGGCCCTCACAAGACACAAAACCAGTGTAGCTGCCTGAACTTGGACTTCCTGATTATGAAGTAATAAATATTATTTATTTATTCACTTATTGTATATACTATTTGATAGAATTTGGAATGTTTCCAAAAGCCTACTTATTAAAAGCTAGATTCTAAGCAGTAGTGCTATTGGAAGGTGCTGAATGCCTTGAGTGCAACCTAGATCTTGCAGTCACGGGTCATGTGACCTTAAAGAAAATAATAGGATCACAGTGACCTCTTCTTGTTCTCTGTCTTGTATCTTGGGCACAAAGAAAGATTATTTTTGGTTTTCTCTTCAGAACATCTCAAAACAACAGGGCAACCAACTATGAGCTGTAACCCTCAAACTTGAGTCCAAAAAATTATTTTCTCTATCAGCTAATTATGTTGGTAATTGTCATCGTGACAGAAGAGCTAATGATCACAAATATGCAGTGTTGGGGTGTTTTGTTATAGAGTGGGAATAGAGTAATTACACTTTACACATCAGACTTCAGACAACAAATTGGCAAGTATTGGGAAACAGGTAGAATAGTTAGGAGGACATTAAGGAAACCATATAACGAACTAGAGGTGGTTCATTGGTTAAGAGTGCTGGGCTTCTCTTCCAGAGGACCCATGTTCAGTTCCCAGGACCCACATGGTGGCTCACTGCTGTCTAACTGCAGTCCCCGGTATCGAGCACATTCTTTTGGCCCCTGTACATACAGCACACACACAGTGCACACACACAATGCACAGACATTACACGTGAGCCAAACACTAATATATATAATTTTTGCCTTTTTATTTTTAAAAGAAATCTATGTTTTTTTCTCTTCATAGTAAAAATTTAAAAACTAGAATAGATGATCTTAGGTTCACCCCATAGCTCCCTAACGCAATTAAGAACAGAAACATGGGCTGGAAAGATGGCTCAGAGATTAATAGCACCGACTGCTCTTCCAGAGGTCCTGAGTTCAATTCCCAGCACCCATATGGTGGCTCACAACCATCTGTAATGAGATCTGGCACCCTCTTTTGTATACATAATAAATAAATAAACCTTTTTAAAAAAAAGAACAGAAACATACCAGAATAGTTCATTTGATATTGGGAATCAAGGCTAGGGAGATAACATGGTGCCTAAGTTTTGTTTCTTGTTGCTGTGCTACAATATCCTGACAAAAGTAACTTAGAGGAAAGGGTTTGTTTTTAAAAGCTCATCATTTCAGCTTATAGTCCACTATAGAAGTCAAGTCACAGCTACAGGAGCTAGACAAACAGTTCACATTGCATTCACAGTCAAGAGCATGGCTGCACTCAGCTTAGTTTTTGTTGTTGTTGTTTTGTTTTGTTTTTTCTTTGTTTTTCATTCCAGATACTCTGCTAGGGAATGATACCACCCACAGTAGACAGATCTTTTAATCTCAATTAACATAATCAAGATAATCTCTCACACACATATCCACGGATCAATCTAATCTAGACAATCCATCATAAATAATCCCTTCCCAGGTGATTTTAGATTATGTCAGGTTGACAAAGCTATCCATCGCACTCAGTCAGTAAGTCCCTCTTGTCACCATTCAATTCCCAGCATCAATGTGGAAAATACTGGGCAAGGTAATAGGTGTCTGTAATCCTTGCATTGTAGAAGTGGAAACAGGGAAATCCTTGGGAATTACTGGCCTGCTGGTCTAGCTGAATGGGCAAGCTGCAAGTTTACTGAGAATGTATGAGAATGTACCGGGGAAATGGTTGAGAGAGAGAGTGCAGATATCTTCCTCTTTCATTTTCTATTTCTTTGAGGCAGAGTCTATCTTTGAACCTGGGGCCACAGATCTGTATACTTTCAAGCATGACTATTATTCATGTTTTGATTTATCAATCTTGCTTCCAGAATTTCAAATATTCCATAATGTCAGGTGTACAAATGCACTTACTGAACTAATTATTTACCATCTATTTATCTGTCTGTCTGTCTGTCTGTCTGTGTAGGTTTATACACATATGTGCATGTAGAAGCCAGATGTCGACTTTGGCTCTTGTTCATCAAGTACTACTCATCTTAGTTTTGGGAACAGGGTCCTTCGCGGATAGGCAGTCCACAAATTAGGCTAGCAAGCACAGGGATACCTCTCCATCTCACTGGTATTAGGATTACAACCCCTGACATCACACCTAGCTTTTTACCTAGGAATTGAATTTGGGTTCTCATGTTTGTGCAGCAAACATTTTGCTGCCTGAGCTATCTTCAGCCCATACTATTTTTAATAGCAGTAATTAGTGACAACCTACATGTCCATTAGTTGAAGAGAGATTGACAGAAATTATGATAAGTTCACATAATTTGATATCATGCATCTTTAAAAGAAATGAAGGTTTTCATTTGCTGATCTTAGGAATTTACTAAGATATGTTCTTATGTGGAAAAATCTCAATGTTTAAACTGTTTAAGTATATGCAGCATACGTGTGTTTCAACATAGATTTGCCTTTGTATGTGTGTAAAATGCAGAGCATTCCTGAAGGCACAGAGTGCCCTCAAAGTAGGGGTCTGGTGTGTTTTGAGAATAAAGGTACCTAGAGAGTTATTGTCTAGTCTCTCTTACAAGTGTGCATGTGTGGTTGGTGTGGATGTGCTTGTGCTTGTTTGTGTGTACATGTGTGAGTAATGGGACATGTACATGTGTTCACATGTGTATACAGGCCCAAAGCTGATGAAGGGAATCTTCCCCCAAACATTCTCCACCTTATTCTTTGAGTCAGGGCTTCTCAAACCCAGAATTTCCCTATATGGCTAATCTCCTTGAAATCCCTTACCTGTTTCAAAGCTGAGGTGGGCTGCCCTACCTACTTCACATTTACCTGGGTTCTAGGTATTAAGATTTTCTCTTCTAGCTTGCACAGAAACTGCTTTAACTGCTGTGCCATCTCCCCAGCTATCAGGAGACTTTCACTATAGACATTTCTCACTGTGTATTAATCACTCACAAAGAAGTAAAAGACTAAACCAACCTTATTCAAAGTACTAAGCTATTATCTTGTCCATTTACATAAAGTAATGGGCTGAAAGTGGTGCCAAGCCTGGTACATGTGTGCTTCTCATGATGCCATCTTATAGATCAACTCAGAGCCTCTCCTCAGCATAACTTCCTCCCACACTGACTGGTCCTAGAATATCACTATACTTTACCATAGATATGACTGCATCCTGTAGCAAATAACTCTTATATTTATATCTCCATAAGTGTGTCTTGTATATCACTGTACACTTGCACACAGACACATATATGTGTAATATTCTTAATCACAACTGTCATTCTCCTCCAAGTTTCATGTCCTTAGTGTGGTACTCAACACACTAACGTAGCCTGGGATCCCTGCATTTGCACTTGGCATACACATTCCAAAGGAGCTTAGACTCTATTTATATTTATAATATTTATAAAACATTCTCCTAGTGTCAAATATACTGTGTGTGTGCATGTGTGTGTGTGTGTGTGTGAGTGTGTGTGTGTGTGTGTGTGTGTGTGTGTGTGTGTGTGCGCATGTGTGTGTGTGGCATTCTTATGTGTGTGGGGGAGTATTCTTATGTATGTGTGTGTTCCAGTATATGAACCATCATGTGTGTGTGTGTGTAAGTCAGAGGACAGACAAAGAAGACTTAGGCCTTGCCTGCCTTCCACCTTGTTTGAGGCTCAATCTCCTGTTGGGTGTACAAGGCTACCTGGCCTGTGAACTTCCAGGAGTCTTTGCTTCACATTTTGCCACAAGAACTCTGCAGTTAGAAATATGTGCTACAAATCCCGGTTTTTGTGGGTTCTAGGCATTCAAACCCAAGTACTCCAGTTTGCATAGGAAGCACTTTACTCACTGAGGCATCTCTGCAGCCCACATTCCTTGCCTTAACGTTTATCATGTACTTTGAAAGCATAGTCCTCAGAGCTTTTCCAAAGTTATCTCATTTATGGAGGTGAATAAGATTTTTAGGAGAAACTTTAGGTTTGTAGACTGAAACTTTGGGAAGGAGAATGTGTTTCTCAGGACAGGTCCTCCCTAGGAATGGGAGGCACATCCAGAGTACACAGAGAGAGTAGATTTGCTCAGAGACAGGGGGTTTTACATTGGGATGATAGCTTTAGGCCAGCTTCTCATCTGAATTAATGTAAAGAGGAGAGAAAGACAGACTGAACATAGCTTTCTTGCTGCTTTCTGGTCTACCTCTGAAACTCCACTTTCTGATATTTCAGTGTACCCCCCTAAAATCAAAGCACTCTGGCTTTGCCATGGAGAGGCCAGAAAGCCAGTAGATAGACCACTTAGCTTCTGGCCCCATGCTCTTTTTATCTACAAAGTCACCCAGAGACCAGGGTATAATTGTCCCCTGAGGGTAATTTACATTTCTTTACTGCATTATTCAGCAAATTTAGGTGGTAATTTCTTCATCTATCTCATAGAGCAGTTTGCATGTTTTGTTTTATATTTCTTTGAAAAGTAGCCCCAGGGAATCGACTAGTCCCTATTCCTATGCAGTGTATTTAATGTCTGCAACAGAAAACTCAAAGGTCACTTTCTTCCTCCATATTTTCTGTTTTCTCAATATTTAACTCTGACATAGTAGTAACAGGGAGATCTGGAAGCTCAGTGTTTGGAAGGAATGCAGCTTATAAGGAGGTCATGGTTGTATTTAACATCTGCAATGGGCAATAAGGGCTCTCTGTTACCCGGATGGAGCAGTGGAGATAAACCAATGTGACATGAATGTCAGGCATGAAGACACAATTGCTGACATGAGCCTAAACTGCTGGTTCACATTAACTAGAGTGTATGACTTAGAAAATCAGCATCTCCTGAGAGAGGCCTTGAGTAAGTGAGCAGCCTGGTGTAGTCATTTACATAGACAGTGGTGTCGATGCCAACTTGCAATTCTGTGTGAGTCCAAACATCAGGATCATGGCTACGTTGGCACAACCTGTAGACATTTGGGTGTATGGGTTGAACACAGCTAAAGACAGCAAAGAGATAAATTAAATAACGTTTTGAACCAAACTTGGGGGGATCTATCAATAAGGATAGAGAAAAATTCTACCTAGATTTACTTTTAATCTAATAAAGCAAGATGATATGTTAAAGGGAAACCATAGTAGTGCTTGGGATGCAGTCTGAGTCTGAGTATGTTTCTGAGCTCTGTACCTGTGTGTGCATGTGTATGTGTGTGTGTGTGTGTGTGTGTGTGTGTGTGTGTGTGTGTGTGTGTGTGTGTTTGTGTGTTGCTTGTTAGGTTTGCATGGTGCTAGGATCAAACCCCTGGTCCCAAAATGCTGAGGAATAGTTTGAATTCTCTTTCAAGCACATTCCTTGCCTTTTCTTCATTTCCTGCTTGTCCTTGCTATGCATCTTTTGTTGTTTTCTAACTCTGATGCTCCAAGTTGACATGCCCAGGTATTGATATCTACTTGGAGGTTAGCAATAAAAACTAGGGTAATGAAAGATTCCTGTTATGGGTATAGGATCTGATGCCAGACAGTCTGAGTTAGAGTTAGAACTCTGCATCTCTTGCTACTAGTAGTACATTGTCCCTCCATATCTGCAGTGGTTCTAAGATAGTAATTCAGTCAGAGGTTCAAGTCTCTTATGTAATGCTTCACCCTGTCCACAGACAGGGAAGATGTCTCAGGGTATAAAACCCTCACCTCACAGGCATGAGGTCTTATGTTTGGATTACCAGAACTCATGTAAAAGCCAGGTATGGTAATACACATCTGGAATCCTGGTGCTCCTATGCTCTAATAGGAGGAAGAAACAGGAGAACCCTCTAAAGGTCATGGACTGGAGTGTGTCTATCATGCACAGCAGTGTACAGCAAAGAGATACTCTCTCAAATAAGGTGGAGGACTAACACGAGAAGGCTGGCCCTCTGTCTTTCTTAGCTTTAGTTTTCAACTGTGCTAAAGTCCTCTGAGAGGAGAGCCTCAGTTGTTGAGTTGCCTAAATAAGACTGACCAGTGGGCCTAACTGTGGGGCAGCTGAATTGATTGTTAATTGATGTAGGAAGGGTGAGATCACCATGGGTGATACTGTTCCTAGCAGGTAGTCTTGAACTGTAGGAGACAGCTATCTGAGTACAAGAATACCTGCAAGTCAGTTAGCAAGCAGTATCCCCCGTGGCTCCTGATGTACCTCTTTGGCTGTGTTTGGAGGCAATGCTTTGTGGAGTAGCAATCATCTCTGCAATTGAGTTCCATTGTGAGTTCCTGCTTTGACTTCTCTCAAATAATGGTCTGTGACCTCAGTTGCAAACAGAAATAAACCTCCTTCTCTCCAAAGCTGCTTTTGGTCAGCACAGAAATGCAACTAGAACACCCTCTGTCATCTGTATACCTACCCTGCCATATCCATGCTATGCATATACACATGCACATATCTCACATAGTAGAAAACCCGATACACATCCTGATGAGCATTTTAAATAATCTTTGCACTAATTATAGTAACTAATAAAATAGGGGTTCTTATGAATAGTTGTTAGAGTACATAGGGAGTGTGAGTAGTAGAGAGAGGAGAAGAGAAGTGGGAAAAGAAGAGGAGAGGAAGAGTGTTTAATACAGATGCAACCTGTAGTTTTTGTTTTTTACAAGTATGTGTGTGGTGGGATGATACCTCATTATATACCCCCAAACTAGTGATGCTCCTACCTTAGAATCCCTAGTGATGTAAAGACAGTCATAAATTCCACTATTCAGCTCTATTTTCTGAATATTTCCAATTTGCAATCACTTAGATACATATATGGAGAGCCCATAGATACAGTCAGTGTGTTATGTGAAGCAAGCTATCTAATTTCTCTTCATGACTTTAGCCAATCCAATCAGTGTTTATGAGGACCGAGTACTACCATTTAGTAAAGCAGTGAAAACCAGTGAGGCTTGCGACAGGTGATCAAGGGCATCAGCAATTGTTGTCACTATACTGGGCATCGTCACAATAACTCATCTGTGAATTTTCTTACTTCTCCAATATGATGATCTTTGCTGAGTTCTATGGGGCCTGCTGCTTTGTAGGTGATATATTATATATATTATATAGGTGATAAGAAGGGATGAGTGGCTGAGGCATGTCAAGAGTCTCTTTTATTATAATTTGCAGTCCCACAGACTCAAAAAAATGTAAATTGTAAAACAAGAATCATGATTCTCTCCACCTCTCTGCCTCTCTGTGGTATTAAAGAAGAACCAAAGCTGCTCTGTCTCTACCTCTCTGTCTCTCTTTTTCTCTCTCCCTCCCCTCTACCCCCTTTTCTCGCTCTTTTTACCTTTCATGGGTACTGTAATTGAACCCAGGCCTTCTTGTTTCTATTTCCTTCCTTCCTTGTCTATCTTCCTGTCTTTCTGTCAGTCAGTCTCTCACTGTCTCTGCCTTTGTCTCTCTGCCTCTCCGGTACTGGAAATTGAACCCAGGTCTCGGTGTGTTTATGTCTTTCATTGTCTCCCCTCTCTGCCTCTCCTGGATACTGAAGAGTGAACCCAGGCTTCGCTTTCTGTCTTTCTCACCATCTATCTCTGTTTGTCTCTGTCCCTCTGTGTCTCTTTACCTGTTTCTGTCTGTGCATGTCATTCTCTCTTTCTCTACCTCTGGAATGCTAGAGAATGATCCAAGGCCTCAAGCATGCTCATAGTGCTCCTCTACTCAGCTAAATCTCAACTCTATGTACAGTGGCTCTGGATTCTTCTGTGGAGTTCCTCAAATATCAACTATCACCATACTCTAGGAGAGAAAAGTATTGGCCATACATGACCTTTGCTGCAAAAGAGAAATAATTCTTAGTTGGGGAGATATCCTAGATAGTAAAGGATTTGCTGTGCAAGTGTAAGGACCTGTGCCAATCATTAGCACCCATGTAGAAGGCAATAATTACAGGGCAAGCTTGTAAACCCATAATTAGGAAGGGATCAAGAGGAGAATCACTGGGTCCCTTTAGATAGCTAGTCTGGCCTACTAGAATAGCCCCATTCCTCAATAAGAGATTCTGTCTTAAAAATCAAGGTAAATGTCTCTCACGGAGTGATACGTATGTTTGGCCTGTGACCTACATGTGCACATAGGCACACATGAACACACAAACACAACATAAGTTTGTGAATTTGCACCATCCCTTCTAACAACTCAGTTTTCTTTGATTCATTGTGCTAAGCCTCTTCCAATTCACTAGGCATTCCTTCTCATCAGACCATTTGAGCAAAGCATTATTCAGTGTTTTTGTACACCAAACTGTATATGCCATCCAGTAGCTTTCTATTAGCCCAAGGTGCTCGAATGAGGAAGTGTCCCCTCCATCAGAATGCTTGGTCTTTTCATTTGTTCTTTCCCTGTAGTTCAGTTGCTTCTGCAGATTTCTGGACAATGAATCTGTGATATCAGTAACAAGAGGCACATTGATGATGCAGAGTTGAAAAGCACATCTTTATCAAGCAGGCATGTAAATGCAATGCCATCACCATTGCTGTCTGATAATCCACAATGTTTTCCCACTGTCATGCCCATATAGGGAGATTACAAAGAGCCAGCGAATAAGAATATTAAAAAAACTTTCTTGATTTTGTTGGTTTGTTTTTTCTTTTCTCTCTCTTTCCTCTCTCTCCTCTCTCTGTCTCTGTCTCTGTCTCTGTCTCTGTCTCTCTCTCTCTCTCTCTCTCTCTCTCTCTCTCTCTGGTTTTTGGGCATGTGCATTCATATGGAGGCCAGCAGCTGACACCAGTTGTCTTTCTTGATTACTCTCGTCTCATCTATTAAAACAGGATCTCTTAATTGAATGAAGAACAAACCAATTCAGCTAGTTCAGCTAGCCAGTTCACCTGTAGATCTTGTCTCTGCATATTAGGATTATGGACAGGCAGCCATACTTACTGAGGATCTCAATGCCAGCCTTCAAGTTTGATGGCAAGCACTTAATCCACTGATCCATTTCCCAGTCAAGAGATGATAAAGACATTTGCCACAATCACAGAAAACTAGGTAACACAATATTGAAAGATTTTTTTTTCCTCTGGGATAGGGTCTTGCTGTGGGATGAGTCTGTATGTCAAATGTGTTGCTGATTGGTCAATGAATAAATCACTGATTGGCAGTGGCCAGGCAGGAAGTATAGGCGGGACTAACAGAGAGGAAAATTGAGAGAACAGGAAGCTGGGAGGGGAGACACTGCCAGCCGCCATCAGGACAAGGAAGATGTAAAGTACCGGTAAGCCACAAGCCACGTGGCAAGGTATAGATTAATAGAAATAGATTAATTTAAGCTGTAAGAACAGTTAACAAGAAGCCTGCCACGGCCATACAGTTTGAAACCAATATAAGTCTCTGTGTTTACTTGATCGGGTTTGAGTGGCTTGGGACTGGCGGGTGAGAGAGATTTGTCCTGACTGTGGGCCAGGCAGGAAAACTCTAGCAACAGGGTCTCATTTTCCCTCCAGGATATCTTCAAACTAGCTATGTAGCCAAAGATGACCATGAACCGCTGACTGTCTTTTCTCCACTGCCCCAGTGCCAGGGATCACAAGTGTTCCTCATCACTCCTGGTTTATGGAGTATTGTGGATTAAATGAAGGGATGTTCTGCATGCAAAGTAAGAGTTCTACCAATAGAGCATCATCCCAACCCATAAGAGAGAATTTCAATAAATTCTCTGCTCAGGGCTTGAGAGATGGCTCACCTGTTAAGATAGCTTTTTATATTCTAGGCAGTGGTGGCGCACACCCTTAATCCCAGCACTTGGGAGGCAGACGCAGGTGGATCTCTGTGAGTTCGAGGCCAGCTTACAGAGTGAGATCCACGATAGGCACCAAAACTACAGAGAAACCCTGTCTTGGAAAAAAAAAAAAAAAAGATATCTTTTTATTCTTCCCTAAGACCTGAGTTCACATTCAGAAACCCATGTTGAGTGGTTTACAACTGCTGGTAAATCCAGTTCCAAGGAATTGGATGCCTTCTTCTGGCTACTGCAGGCATCCATACAAGTGGTCCACACAACACAGACATGAACTGTCTTAGTTATTTTTTTGCTGTTTAGAGGTGTCATACCAGGGCAAATTATGAAGCACAAGTTTACTGGAAGCTTGATTACAATTTTGGAAGGTTGGTCCATGACCATCATGACAAGGAGCATGGCATCAGGCAGGCAAGCATGGCTCTGAAGTAGTAGTTGAGAGCTGACGTGTTGAGACAACAATCACGAGGCAGAGAGAGAGAGAGAGAGAGAGAGAGAGAGAGAGAGAGAGAGAGAGAGAGAGAGAGAGAGAGAACCAATTGGAATGGCATGGAACTTTGAAACATCAGAACTCACCCCTGGTTACATACCTCCTCCAATAATACTGCATCTCTTCCAACAAGGCCAAACCTCCTAATTCTTCCCAAAATGTTCCACAAATTGGGGCCCCAAACACTCAAGCACATGAGCCTATGAGGGCTATTCTCATCCAAACTACCACATTAAAACAATCTTAAAAATTTAAAAACTAAAATAAATTCTGTTCTCTGACTTTGGAAAGTATCAGTCATATTGGGAAGTGACAGACACCAGGGCAGCCTAGCCTAAAGGAAACTGAAATATTAACTTTCTGTTCCTTTATAAACCTTTTCAGCTAAGGGAAGAATACATAGCTAAAGTTGCTCTGAGAACTCAATTTCTCAACAGTTCCTTGGCCCAGGGATTTAGTGGGTCATTGACCACTGAAATCCCTTCATTTCATGCATTTTCATTCTTTCTTTTTGTACAAATGGTAGAACATACCCTAGCATTGTTCTGCAGTATTTGAAGATTCCAGAAAGACATTATGGAGTCTTAAAGACAAGAAGGTGGTGCTCAGAAAGCAAAATCTGATTTTCAAAGTGGGGAGCGGTGTAGGGTGCTCAATGGAGGGCACATTAATCACTAGGTTCACAAAGAGCCAAGTCAGACCGACACAAAAATAGCAGAGAAGCCAAGGTCCTCATGCCACAAGCCAAGCAGTCGGTCCCACAGTCTGCAGCAGTTTCAGGAAGCATGCACCTGACCTACTTGGGGTTTTCAGTTCTGCTGCTGCCTCAGCAGGAAGCACCTGCGGTGACATGAGAGGCTGAGCTGTTTTCACCCCGGACTCTCGGGGCGCACAGCACACTGTCTGACTCACAGAATGGAAGAGCCCTGCATGTTAGGGTCCAGAACAAACGCCTGTCACCAAATGTAGGAACCCTTATGAGCCACCAAATTCAATCACGCTTCCATGTTTCTGATTTCTTCTTCATTTGAAAGGCGTAGCCATTCATGTAAGACTGTAACCTCAGAGATTCGGAACCTATTAAGGGTCGGAGCCTTCCTACCGTGAATGTCCACCCTTGTGACTTATCTGGGCCATGTTTGGTGAAGGAGTACTGTCCTGGGCTACACATGAAATCCATGGGGTCCAACCTCCAGCTTATCTGTTTTAGAGGTGTGCATATGTTTATTCTGCATGATATCATAACACAGTGCACTTTTTAGGGCAATGTTATAGAGTCTGCCAGACATTTCCATTTTCCTGATGTTGAGACTGGGTATTAGACTATAAAAAATACCATTCCCAGAGTCACAGAGATGGAAGGCTTCTCCATTATACTGCACCCTGGGTCTGAGCCATCATTTATTTTAGCCACACAAGCTGTTTCTCTCTGTCCCACATTCATTGCTCATATCTGGGAAGCAGTCCTTCAGACATCCATGTCCCCTTTAATCCACATTGAATTATAGTCAGGAGAACTGTTCTGGCCCCAGGTTGATCTTCCCTGAAAGGCCTTGACTCTGATCCACTGTCACCTGTTGGATTGAATGTGTTCTCCTCGGTTTGTAGCTTGACTCTACCATGACAGGCTCCATCTGGTTCCTATTGCATCTCTGTCTTGAACACACTCACTTCCTTTTCCAGGGTTGAGAGATCTGTTTGTGACTCTTGCCAGGTCTACATTTCTCCTCTGAATGCATCGAAACCCCACATATCCTACATCTTTCACCTTAAGGAGATTTTACTTTCCTCTCATTCTCCTTTTCCTTTCAAATCTTGTGATGCATATTTTTTAAACTCGTGCTGGCTGTTGAGATCAACAAGCTTAATGTATTTGACAGAACACTGAGTTGTTTTTTTTCAAGCTCGGCTTGAATCCTGCTTTCTTTCCATTAGTGTGTAGCACTACGCAAGCTGTTCAATCTCTCAAAGTCTCAGCTTTCTCCTGAGTGTAAATCTGAGTGAATATTGTCTGTTTTGAAAGTTTTCTCTAAATGATTACACAAAAAGAGTCTGGGCCACTGTGTAGTCTACAGTCATTGGGTATTCCCTTGCTCTCTTTTCTTTTTTAAAATAATATTAGTTTTTTAAAATGTTACCTGTAGGAGTATGTTTTTGTGAGTGTATGCACACATGTGTGTGTTGGGGGAGGATACACACACCTGTGTACATTCACAGGCTAGAAGAGTGTGAGAGGGGAATTGAATCCCACAGAGTTGGGGAGAATAGGTATTTGAGAGATGTCAGCTTGTTAGATCAGTTCTGGGGTTCCAACACTCCTGACCTCATGGTTGTGTAGCAGGAACTATTAGCCATTATGCTGCCTTTTCAGCCCTTTCCCTTTTCTGGCCTATAAGTGAGATCAAAAAATACACCCCACAGAGGTCAGTGCTCCACCTAAGAGTCTGGTATTGTTTTCATCATTTCATGTACACATATCCATTATTTATTTACTGGTCACACTACAGATTGAACTTAGGGCTCTGCATGGACAAGGCAAGTGGTCAACCACTGAGCCACACCTCAGTGGTCAGAACTGAGATCAAACCAGTCAGTGTTCCAGCATGGATGCATGAGGGGCTTACAAGCCCCCAACCTTAACTGAGGAGCTGTTGACCACTGGTAAATACTGACAATCAGTTTGCTTTAAGGGCATGGCTCTGGTAGGCTGACCATGCTTCAGTGGATGGCCACATAACCATGACTCTATGGGCAGCACTAATTGGAATCAGTGGGTTATTAACAAAATAGAAGGACAGGAAGTTGGAAGATGAGAGGTGAGGGGTGGGTCTCAGAGGAGCTGGGGGAGGAAAAGAAGGGAATACAATCAAGAAACATGGCAAGAAATTCTAAAATAATTAGTAAAGTATTATATTAGAAAGAACAAGACATATATATTCTCCATGTATGAAATTACCAAAGATTAAAAATGAATATATATCCATATATAAATAATGTATATGTACATACACTTCAAAAACAATAGAAACAGAATAAAATAAAGGGCATGGATTTCACTATTTATCTTTAGAATTTGTTGAATCTGTAGGAACTCAAGAGAAAAATTTAATTAACAGGAAATAATGGGCCAAAATAAACAGCACTAACATCTATTCCAGCTAAATAAATCAATTCCAAGGGAAAGCAAACTTCTCAAGTGGGTTGCATAAGTTTTCTATTCTCATATATTTTTAATGAATGAGAAGCAAACAGCTTCTTCCAAGTTATTGGTTAACCTTCTTCCCTTCCTTTATTTCTTCATTTCTTCCTTCCTCCTCCCTTTCTTTCTCTCTCTTTTTCTTTCTGTCTTCCTTTTTTAAGAAAGTTCAGGGAAAAAAATCACATTGAGTCTGATAATTTGTCTGATTTTTATAATCACTTCAATTTTTTTTTCAATGTAAGGACAAGGGTTTTTTTTTCCAAAGAAGAAATTATTTAATCAAGAAATAATGTCTTAGAAGTATTCATAATTGTTTTGTTGGTTATATTTTCTCTTCCTTATCCACACATCATTTCTATGTTGTTTCTTAAAATATTTATATAAGGGATGGAACCTGCCATAAGAAAGTGAAGGTCAAAGGGTTGAGTAGGAGTTGGAAAGATTGCTCAGAAGTTAAGAATGAGCTCTGCTCTTCCAGAAGACCTGAGTTTACTTCCCGGTACCAACTTTGGGCTGCTTGCAACAATCTGTAACTCAAGCTCTGGGGGACCTAGTATCGTGTACCCATCGCTGAAGACACCTGCATTTGTGTGCACCTATACACACAAAGACACACACAAATACACACTCAGCAAAGAAAAATCTTAATAAATGAAAGATTAAATGCCTTCTATCAGTGACTCTACTTTTGGGGGTAAAAGTAAATTAATTGAGAAGCCACCTCAATAGGAGGGGATGGCCTCTATCACAAAGCTAACTCTGGCACCTGAGAGTGGAAGAAGAGGCAGAGAGAAGGTAGCAAGACCAGGATAAAGTTCTACCAGGCTTCTTAGGCATCCATGGACAAAAATACATTTTTGTCACTTAATAACTCTGCTGAATGAGCTAAGCTATGTTCCACCCAATAATGAATCAACTAAATCATTTCCCTTTTATTAAAGGAGGGAATATGATAGAGAGTAATGAGATCTGGACTAGGGGACTTCCATTTTGAGATCAAATAGTCATCATTTGAGATAAATCAAATAAATTTTGGTTTATTGTTCTCAGTTCTATGCTTTCAACAAAACTATCTCCTCTCGTCGGTCAGATTCAGTTATTTTAACATTAGAATGTTAATCACCTTATACTACTTTAGAAAGTTTAAGCTGTACTGACAATATGCTACAATACTGAAGGGAAGTACCAAGTGTATTGGGTCTGGAAATTTGGTTACACAGATACTTCATGCTCCATCCTGCCATCGGCAACAAGTTCCTTCACCTTTCTTTCTTTTCTTTTAAGATTTTTATTCTCCAATTGTCTATATGTCTGCACATATAAGCATGTGGGTGTAGGTACCTACAGAGGCCAGAGAGGATATTAAATTTCTTGGAGCTGGAATTAAAAGTGGTTGTGAGCTGCCTGGTGTGGATGATGCAAACCAAACTCAGGTCCTCTGCAAGAGTAGCAAGCACTCTCTCTTAATTGCTGAGCTATTCTCCAGGCCCACCCTTTACCTTTCTGAGGTGTCATATACTAAAAGAAGTGAAAACATTCAGTGAGTTGCCTCCAGGGAAGTGCTCAGTGCATGGTAGCCCAACAAAATGCTGGGTTTCTTCTCTTCCATTGTACAAATAATGGGTTCAGAGGAGATGGAGTAGACGTAAGTTTTGGCATTCCTCTCACTAAATACAAATGAAAACCCTGGACTACATGAATCAGATAAGCTCAAGAAGAATTGGAGAACTGTGCAGACCTGATGGGAGCCTTGAGATCCCAGAAGAATAAGGCAGGGAAGGCCTGGTCTCTTCTTTCTGCATCATATATAACAAACTTGGAGCTGAAGAAAATGGAACCTGGAAAAACCAATGCTGGCTGAGAAACAAACAAAAAACAGACAAACAAATCCTCGCTACTATCCCCAGCACAAAGCTGTTTTCCAGAGGAAAGGGAGTATGAAAAGAGTAGTCTCACAAGTCCGAAAACTTATGGAAAATTACTGCTTTGTTTGATCAAATATCACATAAAATTCTCTCCTCATACACAGACTGAATACAGAGCTCGACTTCCACCCTCAGAAAACTATAAGGAGGCAATTGCAGGGTGAGAAGAGAGGTCAGCTACAAAACTGGGATCTGAAGGCCTGTGGCAGCATGGAATCCTCACCCACAAAGTCCTGTAGACCTCCTGGGGAGGGTGGTTCTTATCTGGCCATTGCCTGGCAAAGAAAGCTTAATAGAAGATTTGAATTTCAACATCTGCAGAACATAACAACTATGAGGCATACTTGTGCACACACATACATACATACACATACACACAGAGAGAACCATTTTTATAAATATAGATACAGAATCTTTACAAAACTTCCAGCAGCATATAAAAGCAATTCCATACTATTTGGAAATGAGATGTCCTTCATCTTCTCAGATACGTTTATTGATTAAATATTAAATGTTTGAAAGTCATTTAAGATAAACCAACACATTAATAGGATTAAGGGGAAAATCTGATGATATCAATGTAATAAAAGTCTCTGATAAGCCGGCCGGTGGTGGCGCACGCCTTTAATCCCAGCACTCGGGAGGCAGAGCCAGGCAGATCTCTGTGAGTTCGAGGCCAGCCTGGGCTACCAAGTGAGTTCCAGGAAAGGCGCAAAGCTACACAGAGAAACCCTGTCTCGAAAAACCAAAAAAAAAAAAAAAGTCTCTGATAAAATTCAACACCCATTTGTGAAGAAAGTTCTTAAAGGCTGGGGATGTAAGTCAGTGGTTGAGTTCTGGCCAAGCACATGCAAGACCCTGGATTCATTTTCTCAAACTACTGACGGCTCTCTCACCCCAGAAAAACACTCTCATAATACTAAAAACAGAAGGTGCTTCTCATCTAAATAAAGAGCACCCATGAAATGTTATGAGTAGGGCAGTTAGACAGCTTAGTGGATGAAAGATCTTTCCTCACACCCTGGAGACCTAAGTGTGATCTCTAGAACCCACATGAAGGTGGAAGGAAAGAACTGATGTCATAAAGTTGTCTTCTGACCTCCACATGTGCACCATGGCACATACATGCCCCTACACACATCACACATACACAGTAATAGCAAATAAAATATTTGAAAGGTATGGGCTGGCACTATATTTATTGGTAAGACATAACAGTTTTCCACATACAATGGGAGGTAAGCAAAGACTGTTCAAAATTATTACCTGAATAATAAGGTAAGAATCTTCAAAACACTCTAAGAATTGATAAGTGAGTTGGATACACTTAGAATGAGAATAAGTGGGAATACAAATTACATATATTTGTAACCATTCCAATAATTAGCAGTTATATTTAAATATAAGCCAAAGACAGATAGGACTTCATATTCTGGAAATTAGAAACTGATGAAACACTAAACTATCTACATAAATGAAAGATAAAGAACATCTATGCACATGACTCAGCTGAGGAGAGGCTCCATTCTTCCTACAGAGTCACATGTGAGCAACGAGCAATGTTTCTCATCACAGGACCAGCCAGACATTCTGCCTTACAAAGCTCATCCCTATGTGTATATTTAAAGACAACAGAACCGTAATAAATCAAGTTTTTGAAAATAAAATACACAAAAAGGAAGGAGAGGCATGAGGGGAGGAGGGAGCATCAATTCCCCTCCCCCAGGCATCCTTGCAGCTTTGCTAAGGTAACTTGTCTGCTGCTGGTGGGGCAGCAGATGTGTAGGTCAATGCAACAGAAAGGGAACTCACACTAACTGATTTTAGAAAAGTGCTTAAAAGCAGTTCAGTGGAGAAAAATAACCTTTTGAAACCATTAAACTTTAATAAGCAAACCTTGGCAGAAAATCTTTGGCACCTAAGACTTGGCAAAATGTACAAGATCCATAAAAATAAATCAGACTTCATCCACATCAGAAAGTGTTCCTCCAATAGAGACAGGGAAGCTGAAGAACAATGCTGAAATCTTACTCAGACTACAACTGAAGGACCCTATCCTGTGTACAAACCCACTCTGAAACCTCAACAGTAAGTAAACAGTCAGCTAATTTGGGAAAGATGCAGAAAGTGAATTTCCACCCCAAAGGACATTCAGATGGCAAATCACCATCTGAAAGATGTTCAGCCTCATTAGGCAGTGGAGAAATGCAAATTAAAACACAGGGAGAGATCAGTACACAGCTATAGGAATTCACAAAGTGAAAAACAGTGATGCCACCAAGTGCATCCCAGGATGTGGGGAAATCAGATCTCTTGTGAGTCTCAATGAGAGTGGGAACTTGCACGGACATTTGGAACTCACTTTGGCTGGTTCCTTAAAAGAGTTTATGTCATCACCATATGGCTTGCTATTATACTCTTTGGTATTTACTTAAAAGAAAAAAATTAAAAGTCTCACAAAAACCTTGATGCTAATTTTATATCAGCTTCATAATCAGTAGCAGTAAACTGTAGACAATCCAATTGTTCTTCAATGAAGCATGGGCCAAGTGTGGGCATACTATGGAACACTGCTGAAGAAGATTCCAATGGAAAGGGATAAATGATGAATGCTTGAGTGCATGCTACTCTGAATCTGCAGAGAATTATGTTAAATGATAAAGACCAATCCACACTATTTACAGTGTGGTTACATTTACAACATTCATGATGATAAGACTATTGGATGAAGCATTGCTTGATAACTTCCCAGAATTAACATGATTTTGAGGCCACATGGACACTAAGTATTAAAAGATCAATGGAGCACCCTGCAGTGACAGATTGCCTGTATTTTGACTATTTTAATGCCATTATCTTGATTGGCATGCCATACCATTTTGTCAGCTGTTGCTCACAGGGAACACTGGAAACAGATTCATGGGGTCTCTCTTTCCTGTAATCTGTGTCTGTGTGTCTTTATATGTGTTTGCATATGTATGCATGTGTGTGGATGGATGAAAGTGCCCATGTAGAGGCCAGAGGAGGGCATTGGGTTTCCTCTTCTATTACTCTCTGCCCTACTCCTTTGAAAACAAGGCCTCTCAGCAAGGCTAGTAGCCAGCCCATCCCTCCAGCTCTGGAGTTAGAGGTCTGCACAACCACACCTGAATTTTTAGTGCTCATGGATGTTGGAGATCCAAACTCAAGTGCCCATGCTTACACAGTGAGTGCTGCTCTTTTTCCCATACCCATATCCCTAGTTCTTTATTATTTTAAGAAAAACTTTATATGAGTCTACAGTTATCTCAAAATTAACACTCTGAATAAAGTGCAAGAATGAATGAGACGTTTGCCTCATAATAATAGTGCAGCTTGCAAAAAAAAAAGGGAGGGGGGATTTTATCCATTGTCTTTAGACAAAGGCTGCATAATCAGTTCAATGTGACCAGTGTGAAAGAAACACTGAGCTTTCATACAATATGCTAAGAAATGCTCCATCCTGTGCTTGATCCATCTTATGCTTTGCAGAAGTCAGTCCTTCAGGTCTGCAGCTCAGTAAAAGGAAGCAGAGGAGGTGGATGCTTCTGTGTTATGGAAACGAGGAAAAAGGTAACACCATTCTAAAAGTGACTTTTACACACCAGACAACGTTTAAAGGAAAGCTATTAGAATGGAGTCAGCTATGAAGTCACTGCAGGAAGTGATTAAGGTAGATTTGGAGATTTAGCCCAGAGCAGAGAAACACTATCAGGTGCATGTGCCTGAAGGGCTGTTAGCTGAGACAAATAAGAGGCTTATTTCCTGTTACAAATAAAGAGTGTCGCCCAAAGGAAGGTTCTAGTAGATGATTTCAGGTGTCTTAAGAAGTGATACATTTGTATACATTGTGATGTTATCACTTAAATATGTATTAGAAAGAATAAAACTTAATATAGACAGTAACATATGTAGTAATACAAAATTGTGACCTATAGCAGGATTTATGCATTTCTCAGTTATAATATATAACATATTTTGTTTTGTTGTTGGTTTTTCGAGACAAGGTTTCTCCTTGTAGTTTTGGTGCCTGTCCTGGATCTTGCTCTGTAGACCAGGCTGGCCTTGAACTCTCAGAGATCCAACTGGCTCTACCTCCTGAGTACTGGGGTTAAGGGTGTATGCCACCGCTGCCTGGCTATATCACATATTTTAAATGAAGATTTTTTTTGTTGCTTATGCCATTTTCATGAATATGTGTATATGTATATATATACACACACATAATGTACTAGGTTTATACTCCTACATACTCCCGGAAGCCCCACCCAGGCTCCCTGCCCCCTTTCCCTTCCTTGTTCCTCTGAAATCCATCTCCTTTGTTCCCTGATTCACTTCTACTTGCATGCTATCAGGATATGCATACTTTTATGTGTCTGTAAAGTCTAACGTTTGTTGTCTGAGATTAATTTAAGTCACTCAATGTGACTCTTTCCAGTTGCATCCATTTACCTGAAAATGACATAACTATTCTTCTTTGGGGCTGAAATACTTTCCATTATGCATTTGAATAAAAACGAGGTTTTGCACAGAAAAAATACAAGTGGGGGTCAGAGAGATGCTGGGATTCCCAGAACGGCTCTAAAGCCAGACAAGATGCTGTGTGACGTAATCCCAGCATCTTGTCTGGCTTTAGTAAAATGAGAGGCTGGAACCTGGTGAGGAATATTATTTTAAGGTGTGTTACTTTTGTTTATTTTGCACTTGTTTAACTCTGTAAAGCTGTGTTATTGTGCCTGTCTAAAACAGTTGGTGGTCTAATAAAGAACTGAATAGCATATACAGTAGGAGAAAGGATAGGCGGGGCTGGCAGGCAGAGAGAATAAATAGAAGGATAAATCTGGGAGGACAGGAAAAGAAGAAGAGGAGCCAGAGAAGGAGGAGGACTCTAGGAGCCAGCCACCCTGCTACACAGCAAGTCACGGAGTAAGAGTAAGATTTACAGAAATAAGAGAATGAGAAAAGCCCAGAGGCAAAAGACAGATGGGATACGTTAAGTTAAGGAAAGCTGTCAAGAAATAAGCCAAGCTAAGGCCAGGCATTCATAATTAAGACTAAGCCTCTGTGTGTTATTTATTTGTGAGCTGGGTGATGGGTCCCCCAAAAGACTAAAAGAGCCAAAACAAACAAACAAACAAACAAACAAAAGGGCCCAGAGAATCCTTGGAAACCAGAGAGCCAGCAATCTTGGCATGCAGTGCAGTGAACAATAAAACGACCCTTTCTAAACAGGGTGGAAGATAAAGACTGACAGCTGAGATTGTCCTCTGACTTCCAACTCTTCAATAGTGGCACACATATGCCTGTACTCATGTATGCAAACATAACATTTTGTCAATAGGAACAAGACAACAAATAAGAGTATATGTAAGTCTTTCTTTGCCACAGCTGTGAAAGATGTTTATGAGCATAGTTGTGGATCATCACTGGAAGCAAGCGCTGATTAGCACCAGATTTTTATCAGTTTAAGCTAGTAAAATGTATCAACAATGCTGGAAAGTTTTGACCATGTTTGAGACTCAGAAAAAAGTGCTCTCTCAGAGCTGTTCCTGACATGTCAGGATCTCATTACTCATGATTCGTTTAGGCTGACTGAAAAGGAGCAGGGAACATAAATACATGGAATAATTGCTACAGATGTACATAAACAATCAAAACAGCATCATTTCCAGCCCAGAAAAGCATTCAGCAAACTGTAATCCAGGGCTTCTCAGAATTGCTGGTCTCTGGATCCACTGTCACTTTCTCGTTGTATTCCATCCTGAATGAATTTGGGAAATGTCAGTGTTTACTATCTAACAGGCTCAATGAGACAGAAAATGATGCTCAAAGTCATCCTGCAGTGTTTGGTGTGCAATCAATTTAGGCATTACTCTTCCAGATTACATAAAGAAAGCTGGCACACTCAGACAGTACTAGTTCAAAGTCTCTGCTTCCACCCCAAAGCCTAGACTCTGGTGCTCTCTCTGACCAAAAGGTGTATGTTACGTTGTTGTAATTTCCTCTGAATTGAAACATTCCATACTGGAGAAAGCCCCCTTAGTACTCAAGAAGTAAATAAAATTTAACAGCTCCAGGAAGAAAATAAAACAAAAGGCATCAGAAGGTTCCTGAAATTTGTGGGATTCACAAGGTCCCTTCCCAGGATTGTATAAACAGGAACAACTCTAGAGAGAGAAGGCTCTAACCAGACCAGGTGGGCTACCTTTGAGTGATGCAGAGATGTCCAAGGATGCAGCCTTCTAAGTCATTACCAATGATGAGTAAACTTTTCAGCAAGTCATCTATCCTCCTCCTAGTAACCCCAGTATACTCCCTGGTTCACTCAGTTAGATTTGGGGTGGAATTGTTTCTTTAGTCTGTCCTTGGTGATCAGTATGTGGTGAATAACTGTGTGACAATCATACATTAGCTTATGGAAACTTAAAAGCATTTTGTTAAGATACCAAGACTATTTGAGGCATCAGACAATGTCAAAGTTCATCTAACCTCTGGAAACTGGACACACTGCATACATTAGAATGGTGTGTGGTTTGTGAAAATAAACACTTTATTTTGATTTTCTTAAGATATTCATAGCTTAAAATGATAAGCACTATACTTGTACAACCAGAACATTGGCTAGTGATGATTCCTTTGCAATAGAATCCGAAGACAATTGCAAGAAATTTAGATTTAAATCAATTCTCAAAATACATCTTTCTAAGAAGTTGGAAATACAGATGAGAAGAAACTGAACTTTGTCCATGCTGAACAAAGACTTCATGCAAACTTTTTACTTCATACATTGATTCTATTTGTATAATAAAGAGACTATTTATTGAGTGATGCTAATATGTAGGCAGCATCCTTGACTTTCAGTGTATAGTCAGTAGTTTATTCCTCACAGAATCAGCCCTTGAGGGTGACAGCATTTTATGGACAGAATGTAAAATCAGACTAGTAGGTGATGGAGCTAGGATTTTTAAGCCACACATTTAAACACTATTGATCATACATTTTGAAAGTATGAGTTAGCAAATGACTTCAGTTTTTTCTTTTTCATGATATAATATATGAAATAATTTTCTGCATAGTCTCAGAAGGTGCACACACAAACATACATATACACTGATACACATATATACACATATATACATACACAAATTTCATTAGGGTACACAATATATCACTACATTTCTCCCTTTTTGTCTAAAATAATAAAAGAAGATTATAACTAATATAAGAAAAATTATATATAATAAGTAAATAAGCATATGCAATATATACAGTCAAGAATTATATTAACAATGTCCAATCCATTAACATTTGATGGATTTAGAGAAAATACTCCATTATTTATCCTACTTTGGTGAGTCCAAAATGTTGTACCTAATTCACTTTCTATCCTAGCTCGTGTTACCAACTGAAAACTATCTTTTGATGTCTTTCAAACTCACACACTCTATATCTCTTTAGTGAGATTTTTTCTGAAATTTTTAACAAGGAAACTATCTAATCTTCAACTCCCTCAGAGATCTGAGAAGGAAATAATATTAGCTGAGTCAGCAAGAAGTGCAGACAAGTGACTTCCAAAAAATGTGAGATATGACAGAAGCAGCTGGCTGCCTGGACAGTCACCCAAGGTTCCTCTGCAACATTGGAGCATCCATCTTTAGCCTACAGGCCTAGCATATGTGACAGAGTTATCTGTGAAGCAGGATACTCTTAAGGGTTGACTTACTTTGTCTTGGCAAAGTTTGGCTGTCCTTTATTTTGTGTCCTGCTTGTCTTATTTGGACAGCATACTGTCAGCAGTCAAGGCAAGGGCACTTTCTTGCCCAGTGGCTAACTTGATACAAAGAACATAAACTCTATAAGGAGTTTCTTCAATGCCCATCATCTTCTCTGAAGTAGATTGGTGCTGCTAGGGGCAGACATGTCTCATTGTCATAAAAAATTATGTTATTAAATCATCTTAAAAACCATATTCTGTAGATCTCTGAAGTGTTTGAAGATAAGCTGTTTATGTAAAAATATCTCTGCTTGACCTTGAGAACATACCTAACATGGCAAGTTCCACTGTAATAGGTGACTAACAATTAACTTGTATTTCTTTATATCATATCTAATTAGTTGGTAATAACTTTAAAGGATGAGAAATTTGCATTATATTGTTAAATGAACTGTATAGGTACAACACCTAAACAACATTAGAAGTGTATGCACAGTATGCTCTAACAAAATTAATCTCAAATTTGTATCAACATACAAAACTTGTATACAATATACAAAAACCTAATCCATTGTAAAATATTTAAAACTAATGGTTGCTTTTTAAAAGTAAATTCAATAATCTACCATTTCATCTTATCATATCCATATTTTCCTTTTTTCTTATTTTCCTTTTTTCTTTTTGAAAGTATGAGTTAGCAAATTCAATAACCTACCCTTTTATTGTATCATTCCCATATCTTTTTTTCAGAGTAGATTCAATAATCCACCTTTTATCTTATCATATCTGTGTCCTCTTTTTTCTTTCTCTTTCTATTTTTTCAAAAAAAGACGCACACACTTTAAAAGGAAACCCTATTTTTCTCTGTAAAGTGAAATAAATCATGTCCTTTGATTTTATTTTCTCAGTAGTTTCATTCTGAAAATGCTAATCAATTGGTAGTTTAACTGGCCTTGCAACTCAGTATATTACAATTAACAGATTAAACATGGACAGTATGAAATTATGGGAAGTTAGAAGCTGAAAACTAAAAAGAGAGAGAGAGAAAGAACCAAAACAAACAACCACCTCATGAAGCCCTACAGAAAAATTGTAAGTTTGTAGGGGATTTTGCTGGGCTGGTACAGACAAGTCGTCCTACTCCTGGTCCCAAGCAGCCAAGGGGGACAGCAGAGGACCAGGTGCTCCTGTGGAAGCAGAATGCAGGACCTGAGCTTTTGGATGTCAAGAATGGTGGCTGTAACCTGGAGACCAGAGTCTCTAGCTTGGGCCTGACCATTAGCTAGCTGAGTGTTTTTAGGCAAATCAATTAATCTCCCAAAGATAAACTTCCTGCCTATTGTATTGGAATTATGTAGTAGGTGTTTCTGCTGCCCTGAATCTTAGATCCTCTCCTCTTTGTTACTCCTGCCACTTTTCTAGTAAGTATTTCATATAAGCCTGATTAACACACATGGATTTCACCTACTGTGCCCAGTACTGTGACATTTGAAGTGCTGGGAACTGTGAGGTACAATCACACACATTCAGAGGATCTGTTGAGCCAGGGGTCAATCTTCAGCCAGTCAGCAAATCTCCCAGCTTTCTGTCTTTGGGCAGACAAATCCAGAGATTATTATCTGTCTTTCCCAAAACCACCACATAATCAAGTGCGGATGTTGTCAGTGTCTGTTGTTTTGCTGCATTTTTCTCCCATGGTTAACACCTCCCTGACATGATTTCAGCTTTCCAGGGTCTCTCACAATGTTCAGGATGGTGAAACCACAGTTGCTGATATCAGTTGCTGATATCAGCTGTGGAGCACACTCTCATATCTGATTAATCAGATGGAAAGCATTAGGAGGCCCAGCTTTACCTCAAGGCAGGGTGACTCTGAGGGAAGGGAAACAGAGGCATGGACCTCAAAACCAAGAGGTGTGGGTGCAATGATCAGTGTATGTAAGAGGAACAGCCAACAATTCATTTCTAAGTGGGGTGATTCCAGCTTCTAATTTCTTTAAAAACGAATGATGAAAGACAAGTCAGTGGTCTAACTGGTTTTGTGAAGAATAGATGCTCACTACTTGGATAGGAGATTGGTTCTTCCCAGTTATCTTATGCCTTCATAGTCCCTTCAGCTTATTTCACACATGAAGAGAGTGAGAATTGTCACGTTCTCCTGAAATTGCAGAGATTGCCTGTAAGAGTTGGGGTGTTGCCTCAGTCTATAAAGTGTGTGTCTTGTAAGTGTATGAACCTGACTTCTATTTCTCAGAACCCATGTAAAAAAATGTGGCTGTGGTACATGGACTTGTAGTCCCAGAGCTCATGAAGCAGAGTCCATTGGAGCTCTCGGCTCCCCTGGCAAGCTCTAGACCAGCCAGAAACTCTGTCTCAATGAAACAAGGTAAACAGTGCTTGATAAACACCACCCAAGACTGTTCTTTTTCTTACACATGCTTGTACACACATGTGCACAAGTACACACAGACACACACAAACATTCATGCACGTGTGTAGTTGCCTGAGAGATAGAAGGTTTTGCAAATAGAGCTTTTCTTCTGGAAGAGATTAGAAAGGTAAAACTTCCAAGGCAACAAAAGGGCATGTCTGGGGAGAAAAAGGCTCAAAGCAGCAAAAAAGCAGCGATCAGGTCCAAGAAGGTTCATTAAGGAGAAAAGAAAGGGAAAAATTCAAGTTGTCATGAAAGTGTCCACAGGAGGGCAAGAATATGCACTTCGTTAAAGGAATCAAATCTATAATATCCCAACCGGCTTGTGAATAAAAATATATTCCCTGTGATGTTGCTATTTTTAAGCCTGAATGGAATTTGAGGTGGTAAAGCCTGGCATGTAGAAATATGTCACCAAAAAGACCTTTGAAATTACTCCCACCGATAATTCTATCATTCTCTCTGCTTCTTGGTCCATCTATGTTGGAGGAGCTTTCTTTAACTGAAGATATATTTATTTATTTATTTATCTATTTTGTGTGTGTATGTGTGTTTGCATGATTTTACATGCCCTACCTTCCTGCAGGTACAGTTGGAGACCAGAACAGGGTATCAGATCCCTCGGAACTGGAGTATAAGGCAGTTGTAAACTGCCGTGTGGGTGCTGGGAATTGATGGTAACTGATGTTGGGTCCTCTGTAAGTGTGCTGAACTGCTGAGCAGTCTCTGCAGACTCTTCAGGAGCTTTTCTTTACAGTCACCAGAACCTCCCCACGACAATGGACTGATGGGCTGGAGAGTGAGCCAGAGTGCTTTTCTCCCTTTCAATTGCTGATGTCAGCTGATGTCACAGTGATGAGGAAAAGAGTTAATGCCACCATACTCACACCACAGAGACACAAGTATGGCTTCAACCTGGTGTTTTTGAGACTCTTCACATGAAGACAGGGTCTCAAGAAATTCTTTCTAAAAACTGAGATTTTAGACATACTGCTATCAACAAGGGTCGTTGCTGAACTAGAGGCCGATTAGAGTGGTGTAACCCCTGGGGAATTGTCCATGCTATAATGGAAAGCTCTACCCCCTGGCTCCTCAGGGCAGTCCTGCTTAAATTCAGAGAGTCAAAACAAAACAAAAACTACATGATTGTGGGAGAGACACTCATTGGGAGTAGGAGAGAGTTGCAGGTGCTGGGAGGGGTGAGAGAGATCACAATGCATTATATACAGGTATGAAATTGTCAGCAAATATGTTTTTCAAATTTGGTTGTGATGCATAATTTGGTTGTGGTGAAAACATTATAGATTTTCAAAGGCACTGATGATAGGCAGAAACTTGAAGGTCCACAGATGTTTTATGGCATTGAAAATGCAAATGATGTCCACTAGAGGCTTATGCTGACTAAAAGGAGAAAAGGGTGATTCACCAAAACTAAAAAAATATGCTGTTTGTAAGTCATACTATGGAAAGAAACCAAATGTTGTTCATGGGACTCCAGTAAATGGTTTTACAAAGAAGGAAAGTACCTCAGTTTTCAGTGTTTGTAGCATGATTGTATTAAAGTGCACAGAGTCAATATTTGATTTTTCTGCATTGTCTTATATATCCATCATCAATTGTAAGAATGTTATAAGATAATTAACTCATACCTAGCACTGGGCTTTGTTCCTGATAGTCTATTGTGTCTAAGAGAGTCATTGCTGCACCATTATAGGACAATTCCATTCAAGGTTTTTTGACATGTATGTGTATATATGTTAGGAACCTTCCATAATAGCAGTTTGCATATGACTTTTCATAAGGTCTTCACTGTTTTCTTTCCTCTCTGTATGCTCTCTTTGACCCATAGCTCCACTCCATCTAACCCTTCTTGTTCCACTATTCTGAATTCCCCCTACATACACTTGCATTGTATCTCCCTTTTATTGAAAATTCCCATGTGCCCTTGCTGACTTCTAATGTACACCAAGCTAAGCAAACACATGAAAAGATTCAAAACCAAGACCCATAAATGAGAAAAAACATGTGATATTTGTCTTTTTTGAGACTTGGATACCTCACTCAGGATGATAATTTCCAGCTCTGTCCATTTACCTGAAAATTCATAATTTCATTTTTAACAATTGAATAAATTTTCATTGTGTAGAGATACCACATTTACATTATCCATTCACTAGTTGATTGACATCTAGATGTCTAGGCTGTTTCCATTTCCTGGCTATTGTCAATAAAGCAGCAATGAAAGTGGATAAAGAACCATAACTATAGTAGGATACAGAATCCTTTTGGTATACACCCAAGACTTGATTAGTTGCATCTTGTGGTAGATCTATTTATAGTTTTTTGAGGAACAATGAGGTTCCAAAGACCCCCAAATTTTACAGGCTATTGACATTGCTTTTTGTTACCATCCAAAGTTGGTGGTAAGATCCTATTGATGAAGGCACCACATACTTAAATCATAGGACATTTAAGAATCATTCTGGAAGCTTGCCCCTACTGGCTAGCTTTCATAATGATGAAATAGTACTATGCATTCCATATGCATGCTACTTTTAATCTTACCCATCTGTGAACCTTGAGAACTACAATAGTTAGTGACTTAGCAAGACATGCCTGCTGAAATAGTGGTGTGAAATGTTGTGATAGTACCAACCACTTTCTGATTTTATTTGCAGCCCATTCCACAAGATAGAACATAAAAAAGTTGCTTTGTGGTAAAAGTCATCTGGGATCTACACCAGGTAGAAGTACACTCCAGAAGTAATAATGACATAGAGAAGGGACCCAAGAGATCTGATGAGCTGACTTGCCTCCACGTGGAAGATGATGAACACAAGAGCCACACTCAGCTGCCATCAATCAAAGGGAATGTCGTGACTTTAATAATGATTTTCAGATGGAATAAAATTCATCACTAGATTAAGCATGCAAATTCTGATATCCAAATATTGTAGTGTGAAAAGAGGCTGACCTGGATCTGAACAATTATGAACATTTTCAAAAACAAAGCCTGCCTTTGGCTTTGCTCCAGGATAAAGAGGAATCATGAGGGTTAAAAAGAATCATTCCAGAGAATGAGTGAGGCTCCTTTAAATTCTCTGTACAGTGTGGTTAGAATGAACTATGAACACCTATCCTTTTCCTACATGGACTCTTTTGTCCCATCTTGGCACACAAAATATTCCCAGGTGCCAAGCACACGCATACACATATCCACACCTCAAAATAGCCCACATATATTCAAGCACACATATATACATATATGCATGTGTAAAATACATACATGCTTATACACATCTATGCATATGTGTATGCATGGCTACACCTGCAGGCCTGTGCACACACACATACAAATAAGAACATATTTACATCCATTCACACACATGTACACATGCATATCCTCACACACATACACACAAGGACCAAAGCCCTCCACACACTCCTGTTACAGTCCCATGCAGGGATGCAGAAAACAGCAGGGAGAATATCCTCTGTCTGATTATGTGCAGAACATTTTGGAATTCTACCTCAAGAGCATATCCACTTACTGTTAATAGCTTTAGAAAGTATTTCTTAATTTGAATCCAAACCAGACTGCAAATACATTGTTCTGGTTTTTGCTTTATAAAGCAGATGGACTTTAAGCCGATTAATCTCCAGGCAGGGGCTAGAATTAGTATCAATTCTGCAAAATCAATTGGCTTTTTTAAACTTTGATTTGTAGCCATCTTGGATTTGGACTGTGGATCCAGCATGGCAGACTGAGAAGCCAGCTCTGAGAGGAGGGGAGGCGGCTGCTGCTTAGTGCTCACGTGTCTTCTTGCTTCTCAGTACTACCTTTCCAACAGTGTTCATAACTGAGATCCTTGTGTTATTGCAGTCAGAGAGAGAGAGTGTGTGTGTGTGTGTGTGTGTGTGTGTGTGTGTGTGTGTGTGACAGAGAGAGAGAGAGACAGAGACAAAGAGACAGAGAGAGACAGAAAGGGAGAGAGAGAGAGAGCACACATGTTGGGGGTGCTGGTCAGAGACACCATGACCTATTGAAACAAGGTATCTTCTGGCATTAGAGAATATCAGATCAAGCAAAGGCAGGGTTCTTATAGCTGTAGACACTGAAAGATGTTGATTAGCTTAGAAGTTCAAGTACAGTACTAAAGAAACCCTGAATCAGAGTACGGGTGAGGCACATGCCCTTTGTTGTCTTCTGAAACACTGCTCTCTTCGATTTTGGACCATATGTTTTGATAGGTTGTTTCTTAAGTGTTGTTGAAATATGACAGTGGTGAAATCTGTAAATTTGAGTACTGGAAAGGTGCTTGTAGTTTATACAGGAGAACGGCAGTGGGAAATAAAACTGAGTTACTAAATTTATCATCTCTTCATCTAATGGTATCATAGTTTTACCCTTAGTCCACATGTCTCCTGCCATGATTCTGAGTCTGACATCGCTGTGACTGCAAAATGAAAACCCTACACATCTCTCTTCACCTTCAACCTTTGCTTTTTGCTGGATCCTACTTGGAATTGAAGTACACCTTTCCAAGACCCTCCTTTTGAGTCTCATATCTCTTCTTTTATGTTATATTTTCTTTTGCTTTAGAGACAAAGACTTAGAACCATTCACATCAAGGCACCTTCATTGTAGCTCTTGTCTTCATTATCTTCTTGGATATGAGAGCACCAAATTTTCATTCACTTGACTTTCCAGGATGGCAGTCTATGACATAGAGGAGCACAGGCTTCCTGAACACATAGATGTCAGTCTGAAATCAACCTTATCTTAGACATACATAATTGGGTAATGTATCTGTTTTATGACTCAACATCTTGTTCTGTATGACTGGAATGCCTATATCTATAATGTCATCATGCTGAGACTATAAAATGGATGGTACCACCCATAAATTGGGACACAGTGCTCAACTGAGCACATTGGGTGTGTGTCATCTGCTGTCTTAATGGAACATGCACATTACAGTCAAGTTCCATCTTGTAGTTTACTTTGCTCTTGCTTTCAAGCATATTCCCTATTTTTCTTCCTGTATCTCATTGTGGTTAATTTTTTTTCATGTTTCTAGTTTCTGTCCAAGACTCTGAAACTTTTTCTTTCTTTCTTTCTTTCTTTCTTTCTTTCTTTCTTTCTTTCTTTCTTTCTTTCTTTCTTTCTTTCTTTCTTCCTACCTGCCTATCCATTTCTCCTTCCTTCCCTCTCCCTCTCTCTTTACTCTTTTTGGTATTCTTTACATAGACTTTCATATTACATAATATTGACTAAATAATAATTCATTAATTCCCATGTACAATAGTGTTATCCTAAACTCCATTCCAAGAACCAGTATCACCATTTAAAAGAATTGCAGGCACACAAGCCCATCTGAGCTCCTCCATTCAAGCCAGGTCCATGCCTTGTTGCCTTGTTTTGTGTCATCTTATTGTGCAGCAGCACCATTTCCCACAAGTTGTACCTGATTCTTCTTGATTCTTTGTCTCTTATATTCATTAAATTAGCAAATTCATTTTCAGTCCTTACATCTATCACCACTTACCCTAATGCAGCAATAGCCTACTAAGGAGCTACTCTGTCTTCTTTTTTGGATGTTCAATTCAATTTACAATCTGTTTTGCCAGAATTATGAGAATGAAGCTTTAAATGGAAAAGGTAACCAACTCTTCAAGTTAAAATCCTCAGAAAAGGGCCTATTCAGCCACTGTCATTTAAGATTGTGACCCTGGACACTAAGTGAAAGACCCCAGAGACTTGACTTAGCTGAAAAGGTGTGGGATGACTCATCCCTGACAGGCTTGTGAGACAGCCAGCCGAAACGAGAAAAAAAAAAGATACTTTCCAGAGCCAACCTGGGTCTGCCTAAGGGCCTTAGCAACAGCAGCTGAAACATGATCTGGAGATGACCTGGATCAATGAGAGGCAGCTATGTCACACCAGCAGATGCATATTCATCAGACCTCCCTGCTGTGGATGATTGATAAATTTATTGATAAATAAAACACTGATTGGCCAGTAGTCCAGCAAGAAGTATAGGCAGGACTAACAGAGAGGAGAATTGAGAGAACAGGAAGACAGGGGGAGACACTGCCAGCTGCCGCCAGGACAAGGAAGATGTAAGGTACCAGTAAGCCACAAGCCACATGACAAAGTATAGATTAATAGAAATGGGTTAATTTAAGATATAAGAACAGTTAACAAGAAGCTTGAGCCATTAGGCAAAACAGTTTAAATAATACAAGCATCTGTGTGTTTATTTTGTAAGTGGGCTGTCAGACTGCCAGGGCTTGGTGGGAGCCAGAGAGAAATTCTTCAACTACACCTCCCCCCAGGGTAGGGTGGAGGGTATATAATTCTTGCCTCTTCCTGAATAAACTGAGCTTGTTGTTTCGACATTCTCCCAGAGTCTGTGTCATTGATTCTGTACCTACTTGACCCTCTCCCCAAAGGGAATAACAGCACAGGACACTGCCACAAAAAGATTGACTTTTAGATATCATCTCAAGACTCTTTCAAAATACCTGGGTGAGTGATATATGTATAACTCCAAGTAGAGAAATCTAACTGAAAAATAAAGACCAAATTTCATGAACTACAATCTATCTTCATCAGCTTGCTTGCCTCATTGAACCCTTTTCTGGTGATATTAGTTACTTTTCTTGCTGAGTCAACATACCCAACAGACTGCAATAATGGTTGAAAGAGTTATTCATGGCAGGGGCATCATGTTGATGGGAGTATGAGGAAGCTGATCATATTCCTCCACAGTTAGAAAGCAGAGAGATGATTGGTGAATCTCAGCTCACATTCACTTTTTTTTCACATTGAAATTCTGCCCCACAGGCTATTTTAACCTACTTTCAGAGTGAGTTCCTACTTCAATAAACTAAATATAGAAAATCTTTCACAGGTATCAGAGGTCTGTGTCCCTGGTGATTCTAGATCCTATCAAGTTGACAATCAGTATTGATTCTCATACTAACTACCTTACCTTATGACTTCCATGGATATCCTTCTTCTCTTCTTTCATCTGCCTATGCTTCTAAAAACAATGTGTGCCCATTTCTTTCCTAGGAAGACACTAGAACTCTGACCTCACTACCCTTCACTCTGAGCTAGATCCAGTACCAGGCTTTCCTATGTTCAAGGCATTGGGTCACTCTTCCTTTCTTCAAGGACATCTGTGAATGTATCTGTCTATTTGATCATTTGCTGTTCATCCTCAAATCCTAGTTGCTGAATGACTCATAAAAATAAAATTGTGGAACATATGATGTTCTCAAATATTATTTCACTAATTCCTTCTATTTAAATTAACACATGTGCTAGCTGTCTGTTATCAGTTCTGTGGGCCATACCCTGCCCATCAATAGTCTTGTGAGTTTCAGAGATCACACATCCCTACACATGAGCTCACCATTCTCATCTTCATGCCTTCTGTTTCTTTTTGCTTAGTTTTGACAGTTATTTGTTTGTTGTGTGTGTTCATGCCTGTTTTATGTGTGTGAGTCTTTAGGACTTCTGCTGTAGTTGGTTGGTACCCATGACTCTCTAAGGCTTGGCACATGAGAGTAGCTTAGAAAGAATTTTATTTTCATTTGATCAGGGAGGCCTCTTTTATATTTCTTGGCCTTGTTGAATTATAATTGATGCTTCGACAGAGCTCAAAGCAGAATTCCTAGCTCAGAGGCACCTGAATGCACCTGCTATAGCAGAAATCTATCCACTGAGAAGAAATCTGTCATGACTGATCAGGCAATGCTGGCCCCAATCAAGAAAGCATAAATGAGTTTCTTTGCTCCAAAAGTTTGCCTGAGCCACAGTACTTTGGAAGGCTGCTGGAGGCGGCCAATGTACCTGGTAAAAACAGGTAGGTTTTGTGTATGAAATTGCTCAGTTACTCCCAAGCAGCTCCTTCTCTTGTCCACAGAAAAGCCTCTGCTTACATCTGAGAGGCTGAACTATTGAAAAGGCCTCTCCAAAACCACGACCTTAAGGACTTGAAAACTTGAACCTGAAGTAGAGTGTTGTGAGAACACCTATGCATGCACTGGCTTCGAGGACCTGTACAGGTATTTAAAAGGTTCCGGCTGGAAGAGAGCAAAGAGCATAGTATTTGACACGGGGAAGACTTCAGTTTGGATTCTCTTTCTGCCACTTATTGCGCCAGAAATCTAAATATAAAAATTAGAAATGATAAACCACAGTTCAGAGCCATGGGATAAATTAGAGAACCTTCACAACTGTGTTTGTTAAGAAGTCATCATTCTCCCATATTTAGACACAAATATAATCTGATTTAAAATACATTTAAAATGTTCCTGAAAAGTATACCTTCTAATTGTACCAGGTAGAGATACTCACCACTCATGTTTGGCTCCTATGATACAAGCAATAAAACTACTTCTTGGGAGGGAACTTAGACCTGGTGCAGCAATTATGGTGAGAGCCCGTAGGCTGAGAGGACACAGCCCTAGAGGAGAATCTATTGCTGTTGTTTTTCTAAATGGATGTGGTGGCAAACTGCCTCCTAAATGCTCATGATTATGTTCATAGATTAGCACCACTCTCAGCCTTCAGCTTTAGAGCAGCTTCTGCGGTAGACAGCTGCTAATATACATAACTCATACATGGTTAAAGTGTGGAGACTACGTGAGTATGGGTGCGCAGAACTAAATGAGGCATGTATGTCACCACCACCACTCACAAGGCTTGGAAAACATCACAGAGAAGGAACTGGAAACAGTTTGAGAGTCATAGGTGAGGGTGAGTTCTGTTTTCTGGATGTGGCAGAACTTTCACACTCATGAACTCACTGCAGGAGTACTTATCTGTACAGGACTGGACCTGGCATCTTCTCCTCATGGCTCACAGCCAACCCCTCACTAAGACACTATGGGCAGTGAATAGGCACAGGGGAGAGTGTCATTTTCTTCAGTGGACAACTGATAAGTAGTCCTTGTTCTGTAACTTCCCACTTAAAATTATACAAGCAGCCTTCATAAACTCAATGAGTCACTAAAAGACATCAGCAAAGAGCTATGGGAAGGGGACTTGTTAGGAGAAAAATTTCAGTGTGAAAGAGGACATATGAAAAATTGGTGGGATGCGAGAATGACCAAAATTGAGTCTATAAATGTACGAAATACCAAATAATTTAGAAAAGAAAAAATACAGCTTTCTTATTGGGAAGAATGGATTGTCATTTTAAATATTGTTTGCTGATGACTTTCTCAGGTCACAAACTATGTGTCACAATTGTGTGAATGAGAACCCAGCATTCCAGTTAGAGCAGTTTTTTTCAAATGCTTGACCTTAGAAACAAGAAAACACGGCATTGGAAGACATAATGGGGGATCATTAGGTGTAGAATTCTATGCCCCAAATTTGAGCCTCACATATCTGGAAAACTTCCTTTGTCTTTTCTAGCCTGCATTGTGTTGCTTGTTCAATGCCTCATCCTCCAATTTCAGGACAGCAACACTGGGCTGTGTCCTCCGCTTCTCTTCCCTCTCCCTGTTTATTTTAGGCAATCTGTTGTGTTTTGAGTGTGAAATGTCCCTGCAAGCTCATGTGTTTGTGTAACTGGACACCAGCTCATCATCCTGTTTGGGAGGAAGAATCTTGCTGAAGGGCATGGTTGACTGGGCTGGGCTTATAGGCTATATAGCCTGGCTCCACTTCCTGTTCACTCTCTGCTCCCTAACTGTAGAAAAATGTGGATACAGCCTCCTGTTCCTGCTACCAAGCATTCCCTACCCCTGGAAGAGTCAGCCAAAATAAATTCTCTCTCTTCAAATAACCTTTGTTGGGTATTTTAACCCAAGAAAGCCAAGAAAGTAACTAAGGCTTCCATTTTCCATTTTATTGGGCCATATACATAACCTATTCCTCTCCTGTCTCAATAGCAATCTCACTTCCCATTCCCCACATTCCCTACATTCCCCACAGTTTCTGCTACCATAAGTACTTGTGGGTGGTACCATTTTGGTTGTCATCTCTTTGCCTGCTATAAAGAGAAACTGCAGGATATATTAGATTCAACTATTAAATATTGATATGTATATACAAGACTGAATAGAGCAAAGTAATAAATACTCAATAATGATATTATTAAATATGTGTGAATATCTCATTAGTTATATGCAATTTGTCTATCACAAGCAAGAAAGCACCTGGTCCCAGTCATGTTTTATAGGACGTTAGGTAGCTACTGAAGAACAATAAGATCGGTCATAGCAGAAAGGCTAGTGGTAACTACTGGGTCCATCCAGGAAATGCTGTCGAGCACTGAGTATCCATCAGCACCTTCATCTTACCAACAGTCTATGGCATAGACATCACTAGTATCCCAACTCAGCCCACGGAGTGGTAGAGATAGAGACAGGCTGAGTATTTTACCAAGTCTCCCACCTCAATTCCCACCAATGCAGGCTATCTTTTATATATAACTTGATAAATGAATGTCTGTCTAGATAAAAAGGTGAATGATAAAGAATGAATAGGTGAATGAAAGTGTTATTAAAACCACTAAGCATCATGCATGCAAACAGAATGCCAGTTGTTTGTCTAAGAGCAGTGGGTAGAGGCAAACCTGAGGATTTCTTTTGTTTTTTTTTTTTTTTGTTGTTGTTGTTTTGTTTTTGAAGACAGGATTTCTCTGTAGTTTTGGTGCCTGTCCTGGTTCTCGCTCTATAGACCAGGCTGGCCTCGAACTCACAGAGATTTGCCTGCTTCTGCCAAGTGCTGGGATTAAAGGCGTGTGCCACCACCGCCCAGCAAATCTGATCAATTCTAAGAATATTTGCATTAGTAGAGCATGAAGGCACAGGGCACACACCTTCTTTTGTTGTAGTTTTGGCTTTGTTGTCATTTTTTTTCTTCTTTCTCTTCTTTTGTTAAAGATCAGATTTATTGTATCTCAGGCTTGCCTTAAGCTCACTATGTAGTCAAGGATGACCTTGAACTCCTGATCTTCCTGCCTCTACCTCCTGAGAGATAAGGATTACAGGCATGCACCACCATGGTTTATTCAGACCTGGGGTTAAAACCCAGAGTATTCTAAATGCAAGGCAAGCATGCTACCAACTGAGGTACATCCCCCGACCTTTTTAAAAGTTTTTTGATGAATCATTCAATGAAGCCCAGGGTAGCCTTGAACTCACTATGTAGCCAAGAATGACTTGTAGCCTCTATTTCTGAAATTCTAGAATTGTATAGATTTGTAGACAATACCTAGCTCTAAGACCTTCTTTTAAAAAAGTAGCAATCCCTCATTAGAAATCTTCAAATACATTTCCACTGAAGCTAGAATGGGGCTGTGCAGTCAGACTACTCAGAGTTACCAGGGAAAGCAACTCATTTCAAGCTGACCCAAGAGCTGATGGACTCAGCCAATGCTAGTTTTTAAGCCTTGTCTGGATGGACCCCATGAAAGCTCTGGCCCAACAAACCCATTGAGATGTCTTCTCTCATGGAGATCTGGGACACTTTCCCCTTTACGGGCTCTCCTGTAATGATGTGCTCTTCTTCTTTTAAGAAGGATCTTCTCAGAAGCCAGGAAAACCCAGAGTTAGATGAGTATGGGTTTTATCCTTCAACCTTCCTTACCAAAAGAATAAAACAAAGCTTCACTTGTTTCTTTTTATTACATTTACCTCCAAAAGGTGGGAATTATTTTCTAAATCAGAGAAGCATCTATCACTTAACACAAATTTTTTGTGTGTATGTATTTGAATCTTTCAAAATTTAATTTTGTCATTGAATGATATATCAGTAATATTCTGGGTTTGTATGTAATTGGCAACTGGTATTTATTAGTTTACATTTCCTCAACGTGCTTCTCTCTTAATCACAAAGACTCTCTTCCTAGAACAGAGACATTCAAAACCATCCTCTCACCTCCTGCTGTGCACACAGTGTGGAAATGCCTGGTTTCTTCATGACATGGTATTATTAATTCATTCCTTTACTTAAAGCTCGATCACTCAGACAAAAGTCCTGACTGAAGTAAGTATGAAAGCCTCTATCGTGCGATTCACTCAGCAAGAACTCCATGCCAATTGAATAGCTTTTTGTTTTAAACAGAGGAGATAAACAAAGATGATTAAAATATAGTTGACTGCTGTAGTTTGAATGTGAAATGTCTTGTACAGGCCGCATGTTTGAATACTTAGTCCCCAGTTGATGGTGCTGTCTGGGAAGATGGTGAACCTTTGAGGAGGTGGAGTCTCAATGGAGGAAGTGAGTCACTAGAGGAGGGACTTGAGGATTTCTAGCCCAGCCCCACTTCCTCCTCTCTTTTAACTTAACCATCAGTTATTGGACCTGACTCTACACTAAGTGTTAACATAGATCATGCTATTTGACCCTTAAAATCATCCAATGACATAGGTTATTGCATTCTGTATATTTCCCTCCCAGGGAAAGAGAGACTCAGAAAAGCCAATGCCACTTGAGCTTATAACCAGTGAGACTGCAGCTGCAGTGGAAACATGATTGTGCCTGTGTTTCCAGGGCCTGTCTCCCCTCTGTCAAACGCCTTGCCTAGACTGGAGGGACTTTGTGTCTTGATGCTGGTGACTTCACTGACTGCAGCTAACATGCATGTGTAAGTGTTCAATTTGTATCAAGGGAACCAGAACCAAGAACAGAGCATGGCAAAGATTCATTGAGTTTCTTGTTCCACTGATGAATTTTGGTTGTGCTTTACCTCACTCAAATGTGTACCTGGAAATTTACATTTCACTGATCAGTATGCAGGTCTATTCTTGAGTGTCTCTCAATGCAGCCTTGTCAGATGAATCAGTTATGGTCAGTTCTCAAACTCCTGTTTGACATTTTCTGGTGAACAAGGCATGAAGACAAAGAGATGGTTTTAGAGCAATGTAGTCAATTCAGTGGTCAAGGTATCCAAAGGAAGGTAGGAGCACACAGATCAGGGACATCTAGATCAGTCTGCAAGGGTAACTAAGAAGTCAGCCAGGCAAGATATCATTGACATGGACTAAGCTGGGGAAAGGTATAAACAAAGGAAGGCATAGATGCTACACATGAGAAGAAGGGGCAGGGACTGCCAAGAGTTGTGAGCAGGGGCTCTGGAGAGGGCCTAGTATGTAAAGTACTTGCTGTGCAAGTATGAGGAGATGCTTTTTGTATAGATCCACTGTGCTCATGTAGAAACCTGGATATAGTGCCAACACCTTCAGCCATAGCACTAGGGGAAAGAGATAAGTGGTTCCTAGGGGTGCAGTGGCCAACTTGTCTATGTGATACAGTGAGGTTTAGTGAGAGATTCAGGAAATTCTGTCTCCAAAAATGAGGTGTATCCTGCATATGCATGGTATATATACACTCACTCACTGACACCCATAAATACACATAATAGGTAAATGAATAATTAAATCTTAAAAAAGTAAGCAGGGAAAGAGATTGAGGAACATATCCTGAAACCAATGTCTGGCCTCCAATATTCATTCACTGCTGAGTACACCTTTGCACACTTGTGTGTAACACACACACACACACACACACACACAAATAAAATAATTAACAAGAATTCTAAGCAATTATAACATGAAGTACAGCTTTAAGAAGGAGAGCTGAGTCCAGAGAGGCCAGCTAGAATTGGGGCAGTGAGGTTGTAGCATGCTTCACAAAGGGTAGAGATGTGAGCAGAGCAGGCGCACATTTTACAGAGCACATTCTGTCATGAGGTGGGAGGTACAATAAGAAGTAGGAGGCGATTGTTCCCACAAGCCTGGTGATCTCCAGTCCCTCAAGAGAGCCAAGGGATTATTAATAATTACTGAGTGGAAACTTTGGAATGGAAATCTATAAAATGCTAAAAATTCTGCACTGTAAAAATGCTTGCATTAATTTCTACTTCCTGTCTGCTATGAAGACCAAAACCTTTGCTAGAGAGAGAGAATAAAATCAATGTCCAGGCTCCCTCGGATTCCTTCATCACTGGTGCTGCATCTTGCTACTTCTTGTATTAGTGTTCTCCTATCTGCAACCTTGCTATCTGTTTACGTATGATGGTTTCAGGTTAGAGTTTATCAACAGTTTGTAATGGATATTGCTTTTTTTTTTTTTTTTTTTTTTTTTTTTTTTTTTTTTTTTGGTTTTTCGAGACAGGGTTTCTCTGTGTAGCTTTGCGCCTTTCCTGGAACTCGCTTTGGAGACCAGGCTGGCCTCGAACTCACAGAGATCCGCCTGGCTCTGCCTCCCGAGTGCTGGGATTAAAGGCGTGCGCCACCACCGCCCGGCTGGATATTGCTTTTTTAAAAGATTTGTGTTGTTCAATTTATGTGTATGCATGTGTGCCTGTGACTGTGTATATGGGCCTGTGTAACTGTATTCACACATGTGTGTTCAAGTGTGCCCCAGAGGCCAACTAAAGGTGTTGATCCCTTGTAGTTGGGGTTCCAGGTTTTTGTGAGCTACCTGCTGTGGGTGCTGGAAACTGAACTCCAGTACACATGATGAAGAAGTAAGTGCTCTTGACTACCAAGTCAACTCTCCAGTTTCTTTTTCTACTAATTCTTGCTTTGAGTAAAGTATCACAGTGAACTACCACAGTGATTTCCAGCATCATTTCCTCCTGATTTATGCTACCTGAATGTGCTTTCCTGACAGGGATGGGTCCTGGGCATCTCTGTCACCAATCCAAAGTAAGATATTTCCAGAAGGTTAAAGCAAGTACCACAACATCTGTATTGATCTGAATTTTATCTCTATTGAATAAAATCACTAAAATTTGTCTTTTACAATTTTTCTGTTTTTGGAGTTTTCCTTATTCTTCTTTTCTAATATTTCATAATTTCTGTGTTTTATGACAATATTAGTCTAGAATAGATGGAGGCAGGTGGGGAACTTAGGGAGGAAGAGGTCCTCCATTCTAGACTGAGAAGTTTTGTTCTACTTCTTATGTCAAGGAAAATACCTAAGAGAGGGTCTGTATTGCTATGCAGCCCCAGCTAACCTCAAATTCTTGATCCTTCTGTCTCCACATCTGAATACTGGAGTCACAGATGTGGAGGGTCAGCTTAGTGCTGTTGAGTATGTGTCTAGCAGAGAAACTGGTACTTTACTAGACTTTCACCCAAACTCTATAGAGTTCATGTTACAGTCACTTAGAGGATGAAGGAATGGACTAGGAGAGTGCATGCAGATGGTTTGTTATAGAATCCAGCTCAAATGTTGCAAGCCCTGAGTCAATACACTGTCACAGCTCATGTTTCCTTGCTCTGTCGTATCATTTAGTATTAACATTAACTTTAGCTTCCTGAGCAGCAGAAAGGTCATAAAGGTCATATGTTGACAAGGTTTCTTGGTTTGGTAAGAGTCCATGTCAAATGCCATTTTAAAACTCCATAATCAATTTCAGGCAGTATTAGGGATATTCACATCAGTGAACTTCTGATTGGCTGGCAGCAGCCTGGAGGCATGTTGCTGTTGGCATGTTCTCCTGGAAGTAAACACTAGAGCCAAGAACATGGGTGTGTTGGTTGATCTTGGTAGTCAATTAAGAGATATGCCCCGGCGGAGTCAACATGAGGATTGAGAAATGTTACTTCTGTTCCGGGCCGATCTACCCGGGCCACGGCATGATGTTCATCCGCAACGACTGAAGGTGTTCCGATTCTGCAAATCCAAGTGTCATGAAAACTTCAAGAAGAAGTGGAACCCACGCAAGGTCAGGTGGACTAAAGCCTTCCGGAAAGCAGCTGGCAAGGAGCTCACTGTGGACAACTCATTTGAATTTGAAGAACGTAGAAATGAACCTGTGAAATACCAGCGAGAGCTCTGGAGTAAAACCATTGATGCAATGAAGAGGGCTGAAGAGATCAAGGCAGAAACGTCAGGCTACGTTTATAATGAACAGGTTGAAGAAAACCAAAGAGCTACAGAAGGTTCAGGACATTAAAGAAGTCAAGCAGAGCATCCATCTTATCCGGGCTCCTCTTGCAGGCAGAGGAAAGCAGCTGGAAGAAAAAATGGTCCAGCAGTTGCAGGAGGATGTGGACATGGAGGATGCTTCCTAATGGTGCCTGGGCACACTGGAAACCAGTAGAGACTGTCGATCCCTAAGTTACTGATTGGTTATGTAAGGTCCCTCAGACAAAGGTGATTCATGAGCTTCCCTCTTATATTGCAGCCTGTAAAAGCATCCATCATGGGTGTTAGATCTCAGCTCAATGTTCTGCTTCACTGTGCTATGCTCACATAAATACAAAGGTTTGTGTGTAGATGAAGGCATGAACTCTGGGCATACCATGGTTTGAGTTGTTGCTTAATGGCACAGGCAACATTTTTGTGCTGTCTTGCTAGTGTGAAATCTGTCATGGTGTATTATTTTCCTTGCACTAGGATAGTCTGTTTATTAGGGTCATTGAAGCAGAGGTCACAACAAGGAACTAACCATTCTCAGGACAACCTCAGTCTCTTGCTTTGCTTTAGTCTCCTTAGTAGCTTCTTAGAGTTGCATGCTGGCCGCATACAATGCTACAAGGCAGCTGAATTAGACTGGGCTGTCTGCCCCACTTCAGCCATTCCAATAGGTGGCCTGTGAGGAGCGGGGTGGGACGTGGCTGAAGAAACTTTGCCAGAATGGTACCTTCTTACTGCTTTGGAGAATGCTCAATTCCAAGTTGTGACTTCTGGCCCAATACCCCTACCCCCCAATTCTCTCCAGGCCAGCAATGGTCTAGAAGCAGAAGAATCTTGGTACTCTTAAAAATTTATTATGTGGTTTTCTGAGACAGGGTCTCTCATATTCTGTAGCTCTGGCTGTCTTGGAACTCACTCTGTAGACCAGGTTGCCTTGAACTCACAGAGATCCACCTGCCTCTGCCTTCTGAGTGCTGGGATTAAAGGCATGCACCATCACACCCAGCATTTTTCATTTTCTTAAATAAAAAAATAAACAATTGCTTTTGGAAAATAGAATTTATGGATAGAATGTTGCCTATTATTTGTACATAAATAAAACCATTTCTAAAGTAAAAAAAAAAAGAGAGAGAGAGAGACATGCCCCTGGGTGGTTCTGGGAGGGTATTTAGAGGAAAGATTAACTGAGGTGGTAGGATTCTCCCTCCCACAGAGTAAGTAGCTCCTTTCCATATCAATCCAGATTAGGAGGAAATCTGAGAGGATAGCAGTGTTTACATCTGCCTGCCTCCACTCCCTACAGGAGTGTATGGCTATCTGCCCTTCTTCCCTGACATCAGAACCCAGCCTTTTTAACCTTCCAACATCAACTGAATACCAGTCTCCAGGAATCTTTCAGACCTTCAGCACAAGATTGGGACTGCTGAGGCATCCAGACTTGTGTACTGAGGTGTTAATCAGTTATAAACTTCTCTAGTGTGCAGATGGCAACTGTTGGACTACCCAGACCATATGATGTAAGCCAATCCAGTTAGTCTCTCTTGGTTTCTCTGCCTTTCTGTGTGTATTTCTGTGTGGGTGTGTCTCTCTCTGTCTGTCTCTGTCTCTGCCTCTGTCTCTCTCTCTCTCTTTCTGTGTGTGTGTGTGTGTGTGTTTGCGAGAGAGTGCATTCATTCATTCTATTGGTTTGTCTAAAGAAACCTGACAGATCAAATGTGTGTGGGAAAAAAACAACTGAAAACCCCCTTGCCTATACTCTAGATAGATACTAGAAATGGATCTTTGCCTTAGATTTTAAGCTAGAGAAGAAATGAACTTTAGATCAATGCTTACATCTGAAGGAATAGTTTTATTTCATTTTTGAGAGCTCTGTGCTCATTTGAGAAGAAATTGAAAGCAAGCTTGGTATTATTGAACCTCATACTATGGCAGGTGTCCATCTGAGCTACAAGCAGGGAGACACTCTGTTACAGGCCATTCTCTTTGTTCCTAACTACCTCAACTCTTAATGACACCAGATTATGGGGATGGCTGGGTGTGTGCTCTTTTAGGTTTTAGCATGAATGCTTAACGAGAGAGTTCTCCACATATCCTGAATTAAACACCATGGCTGTTCTGCCAATGCCTATTCCATTCAGAGCTAACCGACTTTGAAGACTTTGAAGGGAATGTATGTACGCATGCACTCCTCCTTTACCTCAGGCTCAGCCCTTGCAGGTGCCCTGCTTAGCACATGAGACCTGCAACCAATACTACAAGAAATTGGAATTCAGCTGGAAGGACTCAGAGTGCAGTGCTGTATCCTGGAATCAACTTAGCTCCCACTGGGCCAGAGGCCCCACATGGAGGACAAATTACAGAGTCAACTCAGGAGCAGAGTTGGAGGAAAAAAGGCCCTGGAGGATTTGAGTTCAGGGAAGCCCTGCCAGCAAAGAGCTATCAACTCTTGTTACTTCTTTATTGTTACCATTTTGGGTAATACTAGAGATTGGACCATATGGCTCCGGCATGCTAGGCAAGTGCTCTACTAGGGAGCTGCACCCTGCCCTTGGGGTTTTTTTTTTTTTTTTGTAACTTCTAAATTTTTATTTTTATATACCTGTATTCACCTGTATGCTCTCTCTCTCTCTCTCTCTCTCTCTCTCTCTCTCTCTCTCTCTCTCTCTCTCTCTGTGTGTGTGTGTGTGTGTGTGTGTGTGTGTGTGTGTGTGTGTGTGTCACATTTGTCCAAATGTCACTGGAGGCTAGAAGAGAGCATCAGATCCCTTGGAACTGGAGTTACACATGCATAGTTGTGAGCCTCCCAACATGGGTGTAAGGAACCATGATGTTCAGGAGTCACTTTGTTGTGACTCTGTGTTTATTGTTATGTTTTTTTTAAAGAAGAAGAAGGAGAAGGAGAAGGAGAAGGAGAAGGAGAAGGAGAAGGAGAAGGAGAAGGAGAAGGAGAAGGAGAAGAAGAAGAAGAAGAAGAAGAAGAAGAAGAAGAAGAAGAAGAAGAAGAAGAAGAAGAAGAAGAAGAAAAGAGTTGATGAGGGTTGACAGATTGACTGATTCATGGCCATGAAGATAAGAATAGGAGTTGGTAAAATACTATGTCCCTTTATATAGTACATTCTCCTCTGGGGCCTATGTCCTGCCTAGTTACATTTTCTTGGCACTTATAACAGTGCCATGTATGGGTGCTATCTTGTAAAGCAGGCATTAAATCCAATTGGAAAGTGATTGGTTAGTCTTATAAAATTTGTACAAGCATTAGTGAGCATGTTTTACCAGGTGAATTGACCTGGAAGGGTTTACAATTAGATATGATTGATGATTCCTTCTCTCTTCCAGCAGGGGCAATAGTACCTTCTAGCACTATGAAAACTAGCCAGCATGAATCAAGCTTTCAGGTCATTAGTAGCTTCTTTTTCATGTTGTAGGACTTGACAATGATAATGTATTCAACAGTAAGTTCATATGATCAAGATCTGGAGGATGACCACTGTTTTCTACACAATAGGTCAGTTACATACATGAACTTATAATGGCTGTGACAGCATGCACAATACCTGTGTGAATTCAAGCCATGCAGAATCCTAGTGTGATGGGGATCAGTAGTCATGAAATCCCACCCCTATCTATTGTTATTGACAATTGGTAGCTGTGTAAAGAGGGAAAGGGAGTTTATAAGGGTGTATCCCCTGATAGTTCTATCAAATTGCAGTAGATGACTATACATCATATAAAGTATATAGATAGTAGTAATTGTATTTTTTATTTAATGTCTTGTTTTTAATAATGACATGGGGAGTTGGATAAATATGGAATGGAAGGGTGGATCTGGGAGGAGTTGAGAGGGAGATAAATATGATCAAAATTCAAGGCATTAAATTCTCCAAGAATTTGTGTGTGTGTGTGTGTGTGTGTGTGTGTGTGTGTGTGTGTGTGTGTGTGTGTGTTGTGTGAAGTCACCAAGACTAGAATATTGTACTAGACTACAGAGTCATCACATAGGAACTCCTTTACCCTTCTCCTTAATCACAGAAGTAGTTACTATTAAAATCAAGAGACAGATGAGGAAGCTGACATCCTGTATCAACAATCAAAAGTCTGCCAAGAAACAGAGCCACTACTTGCCTGATCTTAAAAGGTTATTTCTGCTATTAATTTATCATCATCATCATCATCATCATCATCTTCATCATCATTATCATCACCATTTTTCCACCATCACGAAGCCCAGAAGCTCTGTACACTAAGGAGTCAAAATGATATGCCCAAGGTTTTTACTGTTCTTATTAAAAATAGTCACTCTTTGTGAGTTTTTATCACTTGTTTTGTTTGTGTGTGTGTGTCAGGGGAGAGCACTGTGATGTGGGTCACATGGGAGGTCAGAGGACCACTTGCAAAAGTTTCTTTTCTCCCCTGGGATTGAACTCAGATCCTCAGACCTGGGGCAAACACTTTAGCCTGTCAAACTATCTTATGTGTTCTTTAGGACATAATAATGTGACATGATAAGCCAGTGCAGAGGCTCCTTCATCTTATAGTCTTTCTGAGGCCATTTTATGTTTCGCTAGAATTTGATTTCCTTGACGGGAAGCTCTGTGGAAAATTACCCAACTTTATTCTAGGAACCCAAAGACAAGATGCATGTACCAGCTAACTTATCTTAACTTCTGTTAAACCTCCCCGGCCAGTTATCTGTTTATCTTAGCTTTTATTAAACTGGTTGCTTGCACAAAACTTCTCCCTGAAACTGCCAAGCAAGATACCAGAATGTGGGCTTTGGCTTTAAAAACCCCTACTCTAAACGCTGGGTACCACACTTGGGTCCTGAACACTTGAGTATAGTCCCAGACACTTAGGATAAAGTCTTTCAACTGGCTATAGACTGTGTCTGAGTGGTCTTCTCTGGTGGATTCTACTTAATAATAAAATTGATGCCAATTTGTCTTTTCACATGCATATTAATTTTTGTACCTTCTGGAATCTGAACCTTATTTGTGTCCAAAGACAAGAAACAATATGGGGTTTTCTTGAAGGCAACAAATGTTTTATTTCTTTCCCTCTGGTGTCATTGCAAAATGGAAAACACACCCCCTACATACACACGCACACACGTGCACACACACACACACACACACATACACACGCACACACACGAGAGAGAGAGAGAGAGAGAGAGAGAGAGAGAGAGAGAGAGAGAGAGAGAGAGAGAGAGACTATAAAGTCTGTGGTTTTACCAAGTAAAGGAGGTCTTAGGAACTAACACTGGAAAATCAAAACCCTTGCAGGTAAGTATTTCTCAGATGAGTTAAACAGAACAGTGTTCCTAAGAGATGAGTTGTGTGGCCAAATCAACAGGGTCCTCCTTACTTCTCCCTGGGCTTTGGACATTATATCTTGCTTATTAGTCAATTGCCTTGAACAAGTTCAGAGGTCCTAAATTCCACCTTTAGCTCCTTAACAGAAAGCCGGGCATGGTGGTACTTGCCATATCGGCTCCAGAGGCAGATCTCTGGGAATTGCTGGCTACAAGTTCACTTGTCTGGCCTCCAGGTACATACACACACACACACACACACACACACACACACACACACACACACACACACACACACAAGTCTTTGATAAATAAAGGTACTTTAAACCATCCATAATGGTTTAGATTATTAGATACCATATATTCATGGCCTCTACCATTCACTATGAGCTTCATAAGTAGAAATGTATGTGGTTAACCCTTTCATCTTAGTGAATCAAGTTAAAGAGAAGCATAAAAGGCTATCTAAAAAGAAATAAAACTTTTTAAGAAAAAAAGAGCTAAACTGAACTTGTAACTGTAATATTGGGCTCTGTAGAGCTGCTCTGGCCATGATACCTGCATCACTCTTCCCCACAGAGATATTGACAAGCACCCTGCTTTGTCTCTTTAACTAACAGACTTCTAGGTGCAGGAATTTCTCACCCTTAGAAGTATATTGAGTGTATATTACAAAGGTATTGGTAGCCACACATCCTGCTCCTCATTACCTGCTCTGCCTCTCAAGAAGAAGTGGAAAGTCTGGCTGAATGCCCCTGCTGTGAAGACTCCCTTCTTCATGGGGTGATCAGAGGAGACCCTGACTCTTCAGAGCTCCAGCCATGCTCTCCTCTGTCTGTCCATGGCATTAAAAACTCTTGTAATAAACTTCTTAACTACGAGCAATCCACCTAAGTCTTCCCCTGGATTTCACACACACAGTCTTTTGGTAATCTTTTCAACATACTGCTAGAGCAGGACACAAATAATCTCTGCAAACAATTGAAGGAAGTTGGAGTTAATCCTTAGACTTCCATGGACTAACTCGTAGATAAAATCAGAAATAAGTTTTAGTACTTTAATTCTCAGGTATTAATTCATCAATAAGAACCACTTAGGCTCTTTTCGAGGCTTTACTAAATGCAGAGACAAAGAAAAGAATGTTCATAAAACAACACAGGTGTATTCATTTGCCACAAATACCCACAAGAAATATGACAGATAATTTACATCTGTCTACTGGTAAACATTGTGTGGAGAGGTTTATCATCTTTTAGTCCTAAAGCTAGTCATTTTTCTACCACCTCTGGAAAATGTTCCTCTATTGTAATGTGCCACCAGTTAGATGAACCACTGATGATAGACAAGAGTTGATTGTGTCTTCATGGGATAATCTGCTGGGGAGAGAGCAGAGCTGAGTGTACAAGAAGAAAACCAGTAACAGACCTAAGCATGCACTGGAATGAAGGCAAAACACTGACAGAGAAGCATTTCAGTGTTTTAAGAATGACCAGGACTGGAGGACTAAACTGAGTGTGTAAGAGCACTTGCTACACATACATGAGGACTGGAATTCAAATTCCCAGTCCTACAAGGAAAAGACAGGTGTGGTCCTTCCAATGGCTGAATGACTCAATGCCCCAGCACTGTGAGGGATAAACATAGAAAGACCTAGTTTCAGGTACAGTGAGAGACCCTGACTCAATTGAATAAGACAGAATGTGACAGAGTAGGACATTTAGTCCAGGAATGACCTTGTTGGTTCTGGCCTCTAATCATCCACCAGGCAGATGTTGGTACACAATAAGAACAACACATAAGCAATGCATGGAAATATGAGCCTAAAAGGGGAGAGAGGACCTCCCTGGCAGAATAATTCACATTTCTGGAGATTTATGTTTTATATACTTTAGAACTGAGCTTTTTGCTCTAACAAAGGACGCAAGTGAAACTGGAAACCATGAGATGTGAAATACACACACACACACACACACACACACACACACACACACACACACACAAGTCTATGTGGACATAGCATTAACACTTGACTTTCATCAACCATTATATGACTGCTGGGGTGAATTTAAATACAAGGACGTGTTAGATATAGTTTATGTGAAGTCATTACATTTGGAAGGGTCATATGATAGTGCAACAGGTCAAAACCAAATTTTTTATATATCAGTGACAACCTTTAGTGAGATGTCAGAACCGTGTCAGTCGCAGTCTCTCTGCTGTTTACAAGTCCCTCCATCTGCTGCTGTGACAGAACACCCAACAAAAGCAACATAAATAAGGAAGACCTTATTTTGGCTCACAGTTCAAGGGTGTGGTCCAATCTACATGGACTGGTCACATTGCATCAACATTCAGGAAGAAGAAAGACATGACTACTGATTTTCAATTCATTTTATCATTTTTATTATTTTTTATTTAATGGACCCAAGAACACACAGTGGTGCTGCCCAGATGTCTTAGTGACTTTGTATTGTTGTAAAGAAACATCATGACCAAGGGACCTTATCAAAGAAAGCATTTAATTTGGAATCTCACCATTCCAAGGTGTTAGAGTCCATGAACATCATGGTGTGGGACACGACAGCAGAGAGACAGGTATAATCCTGGAGCAGCAGCTGAGAACTTACATCTGTTTCACAGGCAGGAGGGATAGATAGGAAAGAGAGGGGGCACTGACTGGATATTTTGTGGGCTTTTAAAACCTCCAAATCTTCAGTGAAGCCACACTTTGGTTTGTTTGTTTTTTTTTGAGACAAAGTTCTTGAACTCAAAGAGATCTGCCTGCCTCTGCCTCCCCAGTGCAGGGATTAAAGGAGTGCACTACCATTGCAAGACCATACTTAGTAATCCTTCCCAAAAAGTTCCACCAACTGTGGGTCAAGTATCCAAATATATGAGCCTATGAGGGACATTCTCATTCAAACCACCACAACACATTTATACTGGGTCTTCCCACTTCACTTAATCCAGTCTAGAAACCCCCTCACAGAGATCCCCAAAGGTAGCTTCGTGGGTGAGTCTATACCCCATCTGTTGGGCCCCATAAGGCCCAGGCATGAAACCCAGTGTAACTTCCCGAGCCTAGCTGGAGTTTGGCGACCTGTCTTTGGACTTCTGCAGATGAGTGACTCAGCTCTATCTGACCTAGAATTGCCTCTGCCTAGTAACTGCTGAGATGGCATCATCTCATTGGCCCACTATTCTCACCCCATTCCTTTGTCACCCCAACTTATGTAAGTCCACTCCTGATACAATAAAATGAGTTCGTGCTTGACAAGACTCCTGGCTCAATGTGCTTCTCTATAGTAGACAGTGGAGGTCTGGGCCATCGACACTCACCATCCCACTCAGCCCCAGGAAGAGACCAGCTGGACCAGTCCTGCCTCCATCCAACCTGTCGACCAGACCAACACCCATCAAGTTGTTAATCAATAGAAGTGACTACAACTGTCAAATAAGAATCCTAACACTGACCTTCACATTGAAAACTGAAAAGGAAACTTCAGGGCCAGACAGCTGGAGGTGACTTTGCCCCTTTCCAGATTCATGACTCTAAGCAAACGACTTCACCTCTCTGTGCCTGCCTGTTTCCTTTCCATAAACTGGAAATCAAATGCATTTGACTACAGTTACTCTGAAGATCAATGTGCTGAAAGAGCCATGGCTAAGTTCAGGTGGCTTAGGCTTCTTCTAAGTGTCACAGACATGCTGGCTCTTCATGGTCATTTTTTCCTAGCCTTGCTGTTGCTTTCAAGTCAGAAGCAGTCAGTCCTTACGCCATGGTGGAGGCTGAGGACAGAGGATTTAAGTAAGCTGATTCCTCAAAGCTCAGGTTAAGGATTCTTGAAATTTCAGTATCAAATAAATCTCTTACAAGTGGAGATATTAAAAGTCTTTTCAGTATTCACCTAATTAAAAAAAATTCTGAAGTCAAAAGTCCCCATCTTGCTATTCACTTTCATGTTGCAGTCACTCAGACTGGGTGAGTTCTCTTTCCATTATATAAGGTGTGGATTACTCAGGGAATGTCGACACCCCAGTGGAGCTTGTGATATTACAAAATTCTGGTGCATCTATCTCTAGATTGGCCCCTACGTATTAACACCCACTTGGCTCCTTTTCTTGTAGGAAATGTGCCCTATCCTGTAACCTAACCTGACAGAAACATGATAACTTAATTGCTAGGGCACATGATATTTGAAGGGAAAATGGATCCTTCAGCCATCTCTCTTCTAATGCAGTGGGGATGATCAAAGCTTACTGCTTCTCAGTAGGTGGCAGCTGTTTCAGGTGGATATTCAGAGATTTGCAAATTCTAGATATTAAGCTGCTCTTTTCTGTCCTTTCCTCTTTTGTGAAGGAGTAGTGGTAGTGATGGAGGAAAGGACAAAGAGATGGGCTGTGAATAATTTCTTGTGAAAATCTCTTCTCTTTATAATAAAATGGTTCATCTCTATTAATTTCAGATTGTTTTCAACTTGGATACTTGGCCACTGGCAAAATGGTGACATATTTAAAGTTCCCCTTTCTCTGTCCTTGTCTTTCATATTTCATAAGAATGTTCCCTTCGGCGGGTTCTTTCTCACCTCCATTCAGCTCCCAGGAGTGCAACCCACCCTGTCAGGAGCTGGCAAAGAACACACTGCTCTACTAGAAGAAGACAGTCCCTATTCTCCCAGAGGACATTCAGGGTAATGAGATGCTCAAAGCCTTTCCCTCTTAGTCTATTACTTGGTCATGGGTGTATTTTCAAAATCAGATGAAATATAAAGAAATTTATCCTGGACAATATCACAGATGCACATATACATACAATAACTTTTATACACTTTCAGGGGACTCTGGACACCACTTAAACACAGAAGAGAAATACTTAACAGTCCTACTGGAGCTAATGAGATGACTCTGTAGTTAAGATTGCTTGTAACCATCAACACTTGATTTCTGATCTAAACACCCATGTAATGTGTCAAATATGGTCTCCCACATTTTATTTGTTTATATGTTAAAGACTGTTTGGCCTGCATGTATGTGCATGAAGTATGTTTGTGCCTGTTGCTTTTGGAGACCAGAAGAGGGTTTCATATCCCCTGGAACTACAGTTACAGAAGGTTGTTCACCTTCTTCTGGGTTCCCTGGAAGAGCAGCAAGTGCTCTTAACTGCTGACTATCCCTCCAGTCACTTTTGTCAGGCATTTCTTTATATCAGGAAGATAAACAGCTAGTTCAGTTCCCAAACATAGACTGCCAGTCATAAGGATTGCCCAGTGTTGGTATAAGACTGTAAAGAAAGGTGACTATTGATAATATTTGCTCATGCAACGTGCTTTGTCAAAGAGCATTAGGAGATAAGATGAATATAAATATCACATCACTCTACGTTCCAACACCATTGACTAGCCTGTCTTAATAGACAAAATGTTTAAAGAAATATACATTAAAAGAGAGGACAGAAGATTCTGGGAATGCAAGCCTTATAGTATGAAACATAGTTATGATTTATTCAGAGGTTTGATATGTTGCTTTTCCAAATACTGAGTTCTAGTTTAAAACTGTCACTCAAAATATGTGTGGAGTAAATGCAATTTTCTCTAATCAAGGAGGAAAGACATTCAAAATCTGTTGGCAGCTCAGACACAAGCTGGGGTGTAGAACATTTCTACTGGTTAATGGTGCATCATTATCAATATTAAATTTCAGAGTAACCACTTAGCAGCTGCATGGATTTTAATACTCTTTCTAGGCTCCCTATATTTACTTCTTCATCTACAGAGCAGAACAAAAAATGTAAGCCACATTGTTTGTTTTCATGCACTTTTAGCTTCAAAGATCACACTGTCATAAAATATTTGATGTTTGTATGTGTCTATGCATATGAAGGTGCATGCTTGTGTGCATGCTTGTATGTGCAAGTGGACATGTGTGGATGTGCATGTACATGTATATGCATGTGGAGGCCAGAGGACATCTGGTGTTGTTCTCAGACACCAAGAAATTTTGACATTTTATTGTATTCATGTAAAATTTTAATGAAAAGAAGAATAGTGGCCAATAAGAGATAACATACATTTAGGAGCTTAAAGATGTAACTGGATTGTTCAGGCTTTAGGAGTTATTTATTTACTGTTCACATTTATGGGTGTTTTGTATGCATGGGTGTCTGTGCGATATATGTAGCATTGCCTGCGGAGGACCACAGAGGGCATCAGGTTCTCTGAAACTGGAGTTATGACAGTCATAAGACTTTATGTGGGTGTTGAGAATTAGGGTGCTGGGTCCCAGGTCCCCAGCTAGTGTTCTTAAATGCTGAACCATCTCTCTAGTTCCAGACTTTGGAGGTTTACAGAAAGGCCACGGTATTTAGGCTAGAGAAGAGACCAAAACTAGCCTGTGGGAGATAGTCTGTGTTGACAGAGGTAAGAGTCCGACAGCTTTCAATTTAAGAAAACCATCATACGCATTTCTTAAGGTATGAAGTACAAGCAAGAGTAGATGTTCGTACGTACCTATGGAAGGTCTGTTACTGAAAAGGGGAGGTGGAAGAGGGAGCGATACTGGCCAATGTGGCTCTGTGGTGATGCTAGTTGAATGGACTTTTTTACTTCAACATTTAGATTGTATTTTGTGTGTGTGTTTGTGTGGGTCTATGAATATGAGTATATTTACTTGTGTGTGTTCATGTGTGAAGGAATGAGTGTATGTGTAGGCATATTCAGATGTGTAGGGTGTGTGTGTGTGTGTGTGTATGCCTGCATGTGGGAGCCTGAAGTCAACTTTAGGCACTCAGACACCATCCACTTTTTAATTTTTTTTTTTTTTTATATTTTGAAACAAGGTCTTTTACTGGCCTTGAACTTGCCATGTAGGCTGGGTTAGCTGTTCACAAAGCCCCAGAAATCCACTTAATCCAGTCTCCCAAGAGCTTCAGTTACAGGTGTGTTACACTGTGCTCTGCTTTTCTTTTGCCTTATCCAGATCCTGAAGATTGGAATCAACCAAGATGTTTTGTAAACTGAACACAGCCCACTGCATCTTCCTTCCAACACAGCTTCCTCTGTAACTGCCACCTGGTTTCCACTGTGTTCGATAAGAACCAACCAGGTTGCACTGTCTTCTATACATCACATTCCATATCTGTAACTTGGACAAAGTAGAATAAAAATGAAACGAGAGAACATGGTCATGGGAAGTTTAAGGGGAAGAAGATATGGAAAAACAAAGACAACCAAGGAACAAGATTGAGATAGGCATAGTAGCTAGTTACTCATAAGCGTTTGCACAAGCTTCACAATGAAGAGGCAGGTGGCTTGGTTAGAGTTCAGAGGAGGGATCTGGTGGTCCCAGATGTATTCTTGGGTGCTCTGGAGAAAAGGGTGTCTTATTAATGAAGGATACTGTAATGGAATTCGTCTCTGAGGTCATATTTCTACAGTCAAGAAGTTGAGTAAAGTGTAGTGATTAACCACCTGCAATCCTATGAGAGAAGGTGAAGATGGACATAGGTGAATTTGGTGTCTGCTCTGCTACTTGACATCAGAGACCTTGTGCAACCCTGAGGTCTCTGATATTTGAACCTGCCTTATGTTTAATTGCAGACAACTAGTAGAGGAAAGGCCACTCTTCTATTCCCATTTAAAAAGATGAATTAAAGACTGTGCTTAAGATTCAATTTATTTTAAAATTGAAGACTAAAGGTGCATAGATAAGCAATCAGTGCCAAGGTTCTTATCTATCTGATCTTTGAGCTGCTAAATGATGTAGGAAATGTCATCTGAATAGATCAGGTACACGGCCTTTCCTGAGACAAATAGCTATGTCACCTTAAAAGCTTATACCAGCTTGCCACCTTTAGCTCTCATTCCAGGATTTTCTTAGCTGAGAGTTTTCCCACTTGTGCTAGAGGATTCTCTAAACAGATGGCAGGAGACACTTCCCTTGCAGCACACTTCACTTGTCACATGCCAGTGAGTAGCCTCCTGCCAAAAACACCCTGACCAGAGGTTTTTGGGAAGATATTGAAAGCTGAGCCACAAAGAGCCCAGAAAATCTGAATATAGTTTAACATTGACCATCCCAGTTCTGACCATGTATCTCGAGTCCCCATCACAGAGAGCTCACGTCACCTGTGTGGTCTCCTATCTGGAAGCTGGGGAGGAGAGAATGTGAAGTCCATCACTTCTCCAAATAACAATTCTAACACCTAGCATTACAGCAAAAAAATCTTTAGAGCTCCCCAAAAAATCACAGATAGGCGACCAACATCATTGTCACCACATTCACTGGAATGATGACAATGGTGTTGATGTCAATATGTGGAAAAATTACAACAAAAATTATTCCTTCAGTTTGTCATCCTAAGGCTCTTTCTTTGGGACTAGATGTTGGAGGCAAGAATCCTTTGATTTGCGGGGTGGTGGTGGTTTATGCCTTTAATCCCAGCACTTGGGAGGCAGAGCCAGGCAGATTACTGTGAGTATGAGGCCAACCTGGTCTACAGGGCAAGATCCAGGACAGGGAGAAACCCTGTCTCGAAAAAAAAAAAAAAAAAAAGAAAAGAAAAAAGAATCCTTTGATTTTCACCTAACATAGGGCAATGCAAAAAAGATGTGAGCTAGTGTTTCAACCGTGCCTATGTTGACTTTAAGGTGACCATGTGCAGTGGTGTCCTCTAGGCTGTAAGATACCTTGCCCTCAAGATATCCCTGAACTAGACACTCAGTAGCTAGAAGCAGCAAGTCCTCCACTGTGAAAACCAAAGATGGTTCCATGGAAGATGGATTGTTAGTTTATTGAGAAGTCTCCATGCTGTCTTCTACAGCAGCCGGAGTAGTTTACATCCCATTAGCATGGGATGTAGCTCCCTTCAATCCACATTCTCACCAGCATTTTCTATTTATATTCTTGATGACAGCCATTCAGACTGGAGTGAGACAGAATCTCAATGCAATTTTGATTTGCATTTCTTTGATGGCTGGTGAAGGTGACCATTTTATTTTCATGTGTTTATTCACTGCTTGAGAAATGTCTGTTCATTTTATTTACCCATTTATTGATTGGGTTGTTTGAGCTTCTGTAAGCTATACAATAATAACTGGATATTCACAAGTCAGCCTATTACAGGTATACTTGCACAACAATATTGATTGTAGCACTATTCAAAATAGGTAAATTATGGAACCAATCTCATTATCTAAAAATAGAGGAAGTGCTAAAAATGTGGTATACATGAATGGTAGAATTTTCTGAACCATGAAGATGAATGAAGTTATGTCACTTGCAAGAGTAAATCAATAACTGGAGGCAATCACATTAAATCAATTAAGTCAGTCTCAGAAAAACTCTCTCATTTGTGGTCCCTACATACATAAAGTCACATATGTATAAATGTCATGAAACTAAAATAAAAATGTCCACAGAGGCAAAGCGGCTTAGAGGTAGAAAGGAGAATAAGAGAACATGGGGGAAGATATGCTCAACTTACAAAAATATGGTGAGTAAAAACTTAAGAAACAAATTGATTTAATAAATGCTTCTAAACATTACCATGCATTTTCTAGAGGAAAGTCATTTTTAGTTGAAAATGATAGCTCTATCCCTACTGAGTTTCTATGAAAAGAGAAACACAAAATTAATAGTGTTGCAGCTTCTGCCGTCTGTGACGTGGGACCATACACATATGAGAGTCAACCCCTCAATGGGTTGGCTGCCTATAGGAGTCAAACGACCCATTCACCATAATGCAGAGGTGCCATTTTAGCCTTGGTTTGTAATCTGGGATATGAATTGGATGGTATGCTAAACTAGACTTTCATTGGTCATTACATCTGTGATATTTTCATTTGTCCATGCACAAAATGACCTCATTTCTCCATGAAGCCACAAACACTTAACAATAGGAAGCCAATAAATCAAATTGAATTTACCAATAAAAATTGATATTTATGTGGAAAGCATAGAACTCTTTATGCCCAAGCAATGTTTCAACAAGGGTGAAAACATCAATAGAGTTATACATTCTCCTCTTGAATTGATTTTCTTTCAAATACTCAGATGTTTCTTGGATTAACTTTACTAATGAATTTTTACAGTACTTACTCTCTTGCCTGTGAAGCCAGTCTGTACCAAATAGTGATGTTATTTCTTAAGTCCAGGTCTTATATCAGACCATTAACAGCTGGAAAACGATTTGCTAAGAGAATAGCTAACCTCAGACACCTTGTTGCTAATGAAGAAACAAAAAGGGAATGCATGTAAATATCTTTTTATAAAGTATAAAATTATTTTCCTGGATATATAACCATGCACAGCAGTTACCCTGTTACTTTTATTGAATCAGTACTTTATAGGATGGAACTTTACTTAGATTATAAATTGTGAATGTGCATCTAGAATTGATACAAAGATGATATCAAGAATAATACGAACCATCTATATTGTAGATTGAAATTTTTGAAACAATTAAACTGGGTCTGATATATTAAATGATGTCTACAAAAAGACATGTAATTCTGTTATGGCTTTAATATCAACTGCCAGGCCAGGGGAAACACTTGCTACTTAAACCTGATGACCTGAGTTCAGTACTTGTAAACCATATAGAAAGGCAGATGTGTTGGAACACATCTGTAATCTTAGTGTTCCCACAGATGTGAGGGTGAATACAGGAGAGTCAGCTAGAGACTCCTGGACTGGTAACTTGGAGTTTGCAGAGCAATGGCAAAAGCGGCGATCCCCTGCCTCCGAAACAAGGTAGGAGAGAACTAGCTTCCAAACGTTTTTCTGTGGCCTCCACATGCACATATGCCCACATGCTCTCTCACACACACATTAGATGCATAAATTAAAGAAATAACTATGAAATATCCCATACAGGCCCTTGGAACACTTTGTTCCCAGTAAGTGGCTGGTGGTGGTTTGGGAAGGTTGTAGAACCTTCGGAAGACAGATCCTAGCTGGTGGAAGTGGCCTTGAGGTGTTACAGTCTGATTATACTTCCTGTCTGTTACCTGCTTCTTGTCTTGCCAGAATGTGAGGAGGTGGGAGGACCCAGTCACATGCTTCTGCCACATGGAGATGGCTTTTGTCCCATCTTCTGTACAGTTTGATGGGGTGATACCGGAAGCAACGTCCTCCTTCCTTCACTTGCTTCTCACAGGCATTTGGTCACCACAGCAAGGAAGCAAGTGATGCAGCACTTCTCTTAAAACTGGTTAATCTGTGGTGTGTGTGTGTGTGTGTGTGTGTGTGTGTGTGTGTGTGTGTGTGTGTCCACATGCCACTGCACATGTGTCGAGGTCAGAGGACAACTTGGAGGAATTGATTTTCTCCTTTCAGGGATGGAACTCAGGTGGCAAGCTTAGCAGGAAGTGCCTCTTCTGTTGAACCCACAAATATTAACTTTTCAAAGCAAAGATATGAACACTGTTACACACACACACACACACACACACACACACACACAGAGAGAGAGAGAGAGAGAGAGAGAGAGAGAGAGAGAGAGAGAGAGAGAGAGAGAGAGAGAGAGGTGTAACCATATTGCCATGTTATCAGGGAATGTGAAAAAACAAATCAGTATCATAATACAATGGGAAATGTTAGATAGCTGTACTTACTTTGTCATTGTTGGAGTTGCCCTCTGTTTTTCTGGTAATAAACTATAGCCTAAATAAATACAAAGGTCAAGGTATTCATCAGCCCATGCTATGTCTGTTTTCCATATATTTAAGCATTACACCTCCTGGTCTTGTTACTAAAATGTCAAGCTGGGTATATTCAAAGCTCACATTCTGTCTGTTAGTTAGAAAACAGTACACTCTTAAAAAATCTACAGAAATAGCTCCAGTAAATCAGAATGCAAAGCAGCCTTCTGCAAAGCTGTCTTGAACAGAGCAGCCCCGGTGGGATGTGACTCCACACCTTCCATCCTCTTCACAAAACATTCGATTTCAGAAAATAAATAGATAATAATTTTCATCCAAATGCCCATTTCAATTCATTATCTGGGGAAGTAAATATTCACAAAGGTGACACCTAAGTCAATATTGACTTTGGGGGATAATAAATCTTGACAGTCGTCAGAAAAAGTGGTTTATGTAAAGAATATCCCCACATGCAAATCTACTAGGTATGTTAACCATAATAGAAAACAAATAATGCATCAAAAATTAGGTATGCATGCTGGGGAGATGGCTTAGCTTGTAAAGTGATTACATACAAACACGAGGACTTGAGTTTGAATCCTGACTACCCACATAAACCCAATGACCCCAGCATTTGAAGTATGGAGATAGGCAGGTCTCAGGAGCTCATTGGTCATCCAGCTTAATCAAATCAATGAGCTCAAAGTTTGTTTAAAAAACCTGTCTAAAAAACAGAGTGGTTGAAGATGACACCTAACGTCCATGTCTGTTTTCTACATGTAGATGTAAATGCATGAACACATAACCCCATACAGTTGTACACACACCCACATGAAAAAGTACATACCCTACACACATATCTCACCCCATCACAAAATTGGATAGCATATATTTTTCATATGTGTATAATGTTAATTGTTTTGAGTTAACTTACTACATATCATGTACTATATTAAATTATTATAACAAATAATATTAGATTCTATTGAAATATAACATAAGGCATTTGGAGTTCCCTAAAGGGCAGAGTGAGGACAGTAAATATCTGAATGCACAGATGTTGCTCAGACAATCACTAAGGATGTGATAAAAATTAGCACTTGAACTAGAGTCAATCACCAAAGTCAAATCCAGATGTGCAACAAATGCATTTATTTGTGTTTGTCTTCTCTTCCACTCACATTGGTCAGCAGAAGGCAGCATTGGGCCATTCTCACCGGTGATGGTCCAAGGTTCATTTATTCCCATGATGTAAAGAGGTGTGAGACAAAGGTGGGGAGGGTGCCCTGCATGTCCTGGATGAAGACTTGCTGCCTTGGCAATTTCACTCATTCTGTCTGTGCTTCAGTTTTATCAAGTACTTATTTTGCCATTCACTGTGCTATACACGGACAATTTAATCATAGCTAACATGAGATCTCTTCTTTTGAGGAGGTCCCAAGGGGATGCCCGGGATGTAGGTGGATAATTCAAGGGCCTTTACAAGATAATTCCTTAACATAAAAATAGCTCTTGACTGCAAACTAAGGAGAACAAGGTGAGGAGGCAATTTTTTTTGACAAGCTGCTATCTTTTCAGATCAGTAAATGCCAATAAGATGACACTTACATAAATAGCAGCAAGAGCAAATCAGTTTTCCAATGGGTTAAAAATAAAAATAGGACAGCCGGGCGGTGGTGGCGCATGCCTTTAAACCCAGCACTCGGGAGGCAGAGCCAGGCGGATCTCTGTGAGTTCGAGGCCAGCCTGGGCTACCAAGTGAGTTCCAGGAAAGGCGCAAAGCTACACAGAGAAACCCTGTCTCGAAAAACCAAATAAATAAATAAATAAATAAATAAATAAATAAATAAATAAATAAATAAATAAATAAAAATAGGAGCTTCTCTCTAGTTATCTGAACTATACAAGACCTTATCACTAGCTAGACGAGCCTACTGTATAGTTAAGAATGGCAGAATGTGTTGCTATTAGGCAACCAACAAATAAGTGGAAAGTGCTTGAGGCCATATGCTGAATATCCTGGTATGATCAGAATGCAGTATATATAGTGCGTTAAAATGTTATACTCTACCAAATAAATATGCATGATTATTATGTGTCGATAACATCAGAAAATGGTAGCTACTTATTTAATATGACTTTGGACAGAGATTGTATTAATAACCTTACCAGACACTCACTGACCACTGAAACAGATGCAGTGTTATGCTCCCAGAGTGGTCCCCCTGCCGCACCCCAGCAAGGCAATCTCTGTCTGAATAATGACACTTATATCTTCTCTTTCTAAAACTTTTAAATATATGATTATTTTTGCACATAATTATGAACTTAGATTCTTGCAACTAAGAATTAGGTAGGACTAGGAAACTGCATAGAGGGGCGAGCACTGGTCAACACAGTCTGATAACGTGAGTGGAATTCCCGGAAACTATGGAAAGCCAGACATCATAGAACAAGTATAATCCCAGGCGCCCTATAAATAGATAGGATGTAGGTAGGGACAGTAGAATCCCTGTAACCACACAGGCCAGCTAGCCTGGTGTGGGCAGTGGTGATGTAGCCTGTCTCATACAAGCTGGAAGGCAAGGACAAAGATTGACATCCAGGTTGTCTTCTGCCCTCCATGAGCTAACACTCACCCACATACACAAGAACAGAGAGAAAGAGGAAGAAAGACTAGGGAGAGATCTTGTTAAATGATGGGGAACTTCACAAGACCCCTCCTTGAAAAATCAGAAGAGAAAGAATATGCTGAAATGTAGAATTCTGGGAAGTCTTGTCCCATTTTCTCCAAAGCAGTACTTTGTAATTTATTTTTAAATGCTGAAATTCTATATAAAATTTCCTTTAGAAAAGTAGAGATTCTGCCTTCAAAATAAGCTTCAGTATTTATGGAAATACTCTTGCTGTGCAATGCTTTTTTTAAACAAAATATTTATTGATGCCTTTGTGGTTAACAGTCAGGATAATCAAAGACCTTTCCTGTCCATAATAATTTATAGAAGAATTGAGGTACGGCTCCAAGGAAATGTCTTTTTCGACTCCCTAAGTCTGAGGAAGCATGTCCAAGGAGTCAAGGCAGAAATTGAAAAATAAGATGCAGGAAGTCAAGTGGTTCCTGAGGTTGAAAGGACAAGCTCATAAGACCTTGACATTAAAGCAAAGAATCTATTGGTCTAACTCTCCATGCAGCTGAAGAGGAGAGCAAGCTGCTGTAAGGGCCATTCTTCATTATCAAATGAATGTTCTGTGGCCGGCAGGCAGGGTCCTTCACTGCACCTGGCCAAGGATGAAGGAGAATGACACTGGATAGAGGTTTGTGGTTCCAACCCTCCCGTATAATCAGTATCCATCAGCAGATTAACACTTGGCTTATTCCATGGCATGGGTGTTGTGAACAGTGCTTCACATTTAAGAGTGAAGGATTTAGATAAAAGACAAAACCAGCATGCTCACCTAAGGATCTCCATGGCCAATGTGCATCCGACAGCACTGGAGACCCTTCAGTGAATTAGAAGGATTTCAATGAGCACAAAATAGGTGAGACATGGAGCTGGAGAGATGGCTCAGGAGGTTAAGAGCCCTAGCTGCTCTTCCAGAGGTTCTGAGTTCAATTCCCAGCAACCACATGGTGGCTCACAACCATCTATAATGAGATCTGGTGCCCTCTTCTGGCATTCAGGCATATATGCTGACAGAACACTGTATATATAATGAGTAAATAAATAAATCTTTAAAAAATTGTCTTGTAAAATACATTTAAAAAAATAGGTGAGACACACTCTATCAGTTTATTTTATTGTGGTTGTAATTTATATCTTGTAATTTATGCAAAAGCAACTTGAGGAAGCAAGAGTTTACTTGGACTTATAGTTCTATGGCACGGTCCATCATGATGGAGAAGACATGGAGATGGGGAGGCAGCGAGGCACATTACATCCATACTCCAAAAGCAGAGCAGTGAATGCTGATGCTTATTTCCCTTTCTCCTTTTTACTCAGTCTAGGAAGCCAGACCATGAGATGATGTCACTCATATTTGGGGTAGGTCTTCCCATCTTAGTTACTAAAGTCTAGACAATCATTCATAGACACGACTGCAAAGTCATTTCCACGGTGATTATAAATCCCAGCAAGTTAATAATCAAAATTAAACCTATCACACTCAGCCAGGTGGCACTGACAGCGCAAGCTACAGTGCTCTTTTGGCAGGTTGGTCCTGACCATGAAAGGGTGGTAGAAAGATTTCATCAGTGGCCCCAGCAACTGAGCAGGTCGTCCTACGTAACAGTGGTGTCCTTTAGAGATGGGGAAGGGATTCTTTTCAGGGTTAGCATGAGGTAACTCACATAACAGTAGGGCAGAATCTGTGGGTCTGGACACCATGGTCATTTCCCAACAGGGGTCAGAGAGAACGAGCTTTGAAAGCATGAACAACCCCTCACGTTTTTTTTTTTTCATATTTTTTTAAATTTATTTTAATTTATTTTGCAATACAATTCAGTTCTACATATCAGCCACGGATTCCCTTGTTCTCCCCCCTCCCGTCCCCCTCACCTTCCCCCCAACCCCCCCCCCCCCCATTCCCATCTCCTCCAGGGCAAAGCCTTCCCCACAGACTGAGGTCAACCTGGTAGACTCAGTTCAGGTAGGTCTAGTCCCCTCCTCCCAGGCCGAGCCAAACAATCCTGCATAGGCCCCAGATTTGAAACAGCCAACTCATGCAATGAGCACAAGATCTGGTCCCACTGCCTGGGTGCCTCCCAAACAGATCAAGCCAATCAACTGTCTCACCCATTCGGAGGGCCTGATCCAGTGGGGACCCCTCAGCCATTGGTTCATAGTTCATGTGTTTCCATTCATTTGGCTATTTGTCCCTGTGCTTTATCCAACCTTGGTCTCAACAATTCTCGCTCATATAAACCGTCCTCATTCTCGCTAATTGGACTCCCAGAGATCCACCTGGGGCCTAGTCATGGATCTCTGCATCCAGATCCCTCAGTAGTTGGATGAGGTTTCTAGCACAACAATTAGGCTGGTGGGAATGCAAGCTTGTACAACCACTTTGGAAATCAATATGGTGCTTTCTTAGAAAATTGGGAATCAATCTCCCCCAAGATCCAGCTATACCACTCTTGGGCATATACCCAAGAAATGCTCAACAACACCATAAGAGCACTTGTTCAGCTATGTTCATATCAGCATTGTTTGTAATAGCCAGAACATGGAAACAACCCAGATGCCCTTCAACTGAAGAATGGATAAACAAAATGTGGTACATATACACAATGGAATACTACTCAGCAGAGAAAAACAATGGCATCATGAGGTTTGCAGACAAATGATGGATCTAGAAAAAATCATCCTAAGTGAGGTAATACCAGACTCAGAAAGACAAACATGGTATGTACTCACTCATAGCAGGATACTAGACATGAAACAAGGATGACTTGTCTGCTACTCACATCACCAGGGAGGCTACCTGGAAAACAGGACCCCAAGAAAGACACAGGGATCGCCCAATGACAGAGAAATGGAATGAGATCTACATGAACAGCCTGGACATGAGTGGGGGTAATGAAAGGCGAGGGTTGAGGGAAAGAGAGCTTGGGGGAGTGGGAGATCCCAGCTGGATCAACAACAGAGAGGGAGAACAAGGAATAGGAGACCATGGTAAATGAAGACCACATGAGAATAGGAAGAAGCAAAGTGCTAGAGAGGCCCACAGAAATCCACAAAGATACCCACACAACAGACTGCTGGCAATGGTCGAGAGACAGCCCGAACTGATCTACTCTGGTGATGGGATGGCCAAACCCCTCACGTTTTAAGAACTTTGGGTGTTAGTCTCAATGAAACAGTAGACTGAGAAAAAATATATCTGAGATTTGAAATCATGAAAAGTGGATTGAAATCCCACTGTAAATCCTGGGCAGAATATGATCTTAATTCAGGTACCTACCCAGCTAATATAGCACATCCTCAGTGACAGGAACAAAATCCCCTTTCCAAATGACTGACTGTAGCAAGCCAGCAAGCAAGTGACACAGTGAAATCTCATCAAGTGCCGAAGTTGAGGTGGGGTGCCTGTCTGAAATCCTCACAAAGACAAACACACTAGCTAATGCTATCTCTGCTCTTTAGTGATCCACCACTCCCAATCAGCAACCATAGCACTCCTCTTTGTTTCTAAAATATTCCTAAGGACTATAAAATGAGAGGTAGTAATTTCTCTTAATTTCTGGCTATCAGAAAGAACTTGTCCTTGTGGACCCCAGTCCAGGCTGCACACATGGCTCAGTGTGAGGGAAACTGGTAGAGAGGGCAGAATTGATCTGCTCTCCAAGATGAGCGTAGAGGATAGCATGTCATCAAAGTTCCTTTTCTGTTCACTACACAGGCTGGTGGGTCTCCCCACTCCTGTGAATTAAGTTTCTCTAGTTCCTATCATTGATTGACCATAATCTGCAGCTTACAGATCAGTAACAGCTTACAGATCACGGATAATGGAAATGAAGCAACCTGCTTGTCTGAGATGAAGGGACAGACACCGGCCTCTTCAATACAGGAATCCTGGAAGCCACAGACACACAGAGAGGCAAATGCCAAGCCTTGTCCTGGTGCTTGTAGTTCTCTGCTTTGTGCTAAGGAATACACTTGGCTCACCAATTTAAATAAGATTCAAGGAAAATATTTTTATCATTAGCAAGTATGTAATGTAGAGCTAAATGTAAAATTGCATGAGTGTTTAAGACAGAATTTCTAGGAATTTTACACTTCACTGGTCACTGGCTGCAATGCTGTTCAAATTCCCACTGCTCTCCTGAGACCCTGTTCGTCTAGATGTGGCACTTGAGAAAGAAATCTGTAAAAGCTTATGTCCCAACATGTGAAACTGTCACTCAGTAAAAGTTGAATGAATTAGGCAGAGGAAGGAAAGAAGGACAGAAAGAGAGATTCATGAAGCATGAAGCAAGGAAAGAAGTGGGGGAGATAAGAAGAGAAAGAAGGTGCAGTGGCCGGGACCCTGGAGGGCGGGAAGTGGTGGGGTTAGACCAGAAGACCCAGACTTTGTGCAGAGGACAGGCTTAGTTCTGACATCCTGAACATGCCTAATTACCCCCTTTCTGCAACTCAGAGCCCTCCATTTCCCCTTCCTTATACTTAGGATTGCTATCTGGACCGTCTGTCTTCCCGGCAGTCTAGAGTTCTGGGCAGACTGCGCTCTATAGTTTCTCTATAGCTAATTTCTATGAACTGGAAGTTGTCCCCCATAATTACAGATTTGGTGAATTAGTAGAGTTGGTAAAGGAGTGGTTTAGAGACAGATGGCTGGGGATGATGGAATTAGGTGGGTATCCCCAAGTGTCCTGTAGGTGGATGATCTGTGTAAAGCCTGGGCTTCAACTGGCCTCACAGGGAAACGTCACATTTGGTGACTCTGCCCACACAGCATAACAAAGCAGAGATGGAATCCAGCAGACACTTAAGTTTCCTCCTACACCCTCCACACAATAATGAACTCAGGGAAAGACACCAGTTGTGCACAAGCTATGTGACCTCACTGAAATAGGAGGGCTGGAGACCAAGGAAAGGCAAGTAATATTTGGAAGGAAAGAGAAAAGGAAATGAAACATTTATTCAGCTACAGCAGCCTAAGAGCACCTATTAAATACTTCTCACTCTGCAAAATGATTTATTTCTTTGTGTATTTGCATGATGTGTGTATATGTATGTGATGTTTTTGTACTTATGTGATATTTGTGTGATTGTATGTATGCATATGAAGCACGTGATGTTTGTGGATATGAATGTGATCTTTGTGTCACGTGTGTGTGTTCATGTGTTGTAAAGGGCTTTACACGTGTGTGTGTGGCGGGGGGCGGGGGTTAGATGGCTTAAGAACACTGTGGTAACAGAAGTATAATAGCAATCTGGCTCTTCCTGAGTGTTGGGATCAACTCAGGTCCTCATTCTTACACAATAAGCATTTTAGTCACTGAGCTATCGTATGAGTTATGCAAAATTCCTTCAACTATTATAGACTTTGGACTGTCTTCAGAGGGATATTTCTGCTTCAGAGGTAAATTGTTACAAATGATATACATGCAAGTGTGTTAGTATTTTCTCTCACGTTCTTTCTGTCTTCCCCATTGCTGGTATCATTCTGAAAAGCTCAATCGAATCTGCAGATGTAGGAAACAGAGAGGAATAATCACCCCCTGGCCTGAACATGCACAAAGGCAAGTAGACAGTATAGAAACACTGGGATTTATGCTTGAAGATCAATTACTAATGATAGCACATCAACCTGAAGCACTCAACTCTAGAAATTCTCCTTAACCATGCAGACACTAAAGTGGGTTAAGATGCCTCATCAACAACCAGTTGATGGGGGACAGAACCCATGATGTCCAGGTTTAATTATACATTCCTTAGGGGGTAGTTCTCATTTTGCTGACACAAACCAATATAATTTATAGACTGGAAGATTGCATCCAAGTGATGGATACAGACAGAGTGTGCTAAACGATGTCATGTATATATGAAATATGCTGCATTCAGATTATGAACACTCTGTATTCACAGAAAAGAACTTCATTTCAGAGCAATGAACACCTTTTGAGCACCTATTGCTTTCATTTGTCACAAACAATGGAAGCATCTACAGAATACATTTTAGCTGCAAATCTATGCTTTTGTGTGCTTAGCAGCTCGTAGACCCTTGTGCCTTGAATTTTCTTGGTCATTATTCTCTTTGCAGATATGTATAAGTTGAACTTTCAAATATCCTTCTTGGAGTCTTTACTAGCTGCTCTAATCATCTCAGCTAGTTTCCTTACCAACATTTTGTTCTATTGTATTCTATGCCTCATAAATCCTTGAAAGGTGTGTGTGGGGGGGGGGCGGGTTCTGGAAAGATTGCTTAGGTGATATAGTTCTTACTTTGAAAGCTTTAAAACCTGAATTTGAACCTTATAACCTACAGAAAATTCATATTCATGAGATGGCTTAGACCATAAAAGCACATGCCACAGAATCACGGTGGACAGAATTCCATGTGTGGAATCCACATAAAGGTGGCAAGAGAAAATCTACTCCACAAAGTTGGTTATGACGTACACATACACTGTGACATGCACAGACTTTATGTGCATACAGCCACCAGGCAGGCACCACACATACACACACACACACACACACACACACACACACACACACACACACACACCATATTAAAATAATATATCTTCATGGCAAGACATATGCATGTAATTCCAGCACCAGAGGATGCATAGGAGTAGTCCAGTGCCTGTCTAGACAAATTGGCAAGCTCCAGGTCAATGAGAGACCTTGTCTCAAAGAAGATATATAGCTTTCTAGGGGATAACACACAGTCTGGCCTACATTATCCACATGCACAAACATACATGTGCATGCACACACATAAATAAAGTTTTAAAAGGGGAAGATTAAAATCTTACTGTGCTAGTTTCATGTTTAGTTCCTAACACCCACATGGTGGCTCACAGCTTTCTTTAACTCCAGTTCTAGGGTATTTAATCGCCTCTTCTAGACTCTGCAGGCACCAGGCATGTGGGTGACACACATGCATATAGCAAAAACACTCATGCGCATAAAAAATTAATGCTATTTAAAAAAATAAAAACCCCAGTTAAACTGTATCTTTTAAATTTAGAGAGATAAACTTTCCATATTAACTTCTTTACTTCCTCCTCTGTCCCTAAAGCAATCCCCAGTGTCCCCATATTTTAGTCTGCTGAGTTTGTTCAAGCTTTAGTTTCCATTTCACTTTCCTCAAGAGCACATTTGGAAGCTCCAGCCCGTGGAAGCTTTCCTTGTGTGCCTTCCACTGCACCCGTGCTCAGCTACGGTGAACAATTAGCACTGACATGACAAAAGACTTATCGCCCTGGCTGTCACAGTTTTTACCATTCCTGGAGGTCATGTATTATGTCTCACTAGTTATTCTTCACTTCTCCAGTTACACAGAGGATGCGACTTTAAGAAAGAAGAATAGGACTTGGAACTAAGTTCATCTGTAAGTTCTTCAAATGAGTAACACACACCAGCTCTTGACACTTACACCTTTCAAAGTTAAGAAGATGACATAGGTATCTCAAAGTCATTTTATAAGAATAATGAGATGGATTTGCCATTAAACAAAATTATTTTCCATCATATAGCACTTATTCCATTGACTAGATCCAAATGCTCCCTTTATATCAAACCCACGGCAATGGAAGAGAAATTCTTATAGCAATGGCGGCGTGTCTGTTTCAGATTATAGAGAAAGCATTCACTAACATTGCATAAAGAAAGTTAGTCAAATAAGCTCCAAGTTGTAGTAAGGTCAAGTAGATAGAGAGAGTTCTTTTTCAGGATACAAATGACTTTATGTTGCCCGAGTTAGGCATGTTCTCCCGCAAATCCAGAAAAGCATGCAGTCGGGGGTCCTCACGGCAGACCTCACACTCTGTAAAGCAAATCCAGAGAAGCATGCAGTCAGGAGTCCTCACGGCAGACCTTACACTCTGTAAGGTGATCTGGACTTCTCTTTCATTTTTCAGCTCACTTTTACTTGGAATCTCCACAACAGTGGCAAGTAATAGTTGTTAAGACAGTAGTATGAAACAAACACATCTTAAAAGCAAGACTCTGTCGATAGGGAGCAGGAAAAAAATCTCAGTTTAAGATTGAAAGCTCTTGCTAGAAAACCACTGGATCATTCTTTCATTCATCCACTTGCTCAGTACTTTAGCCATTGGATACAGGAATTCAAATGAAACACGACGAAAGTGTAATACATCTTAGCCGAGGGAACAAGAATTACAGAAAATGTTACAAAAATTAGATAAATAGGGGAACTTAACCTAGGCTGAGAAAATTCAAACTCATATTTTATTTATTTGTTTATAATATCATACATGTGTGGAATATATCATGATCCTTACTATCTCCATTCTCCCCTCTCACTCCTCCCAGGCACTCCCAACACAACCCACACTAGTAAGTGTGTGTGTGTGTGTGTGTGTGTGTGTGTGTGTGTGTGTGTACTTGACAAATAGTGAGGAAAAATTTTTAGGGAAAATGATGTTGTAGGCCAAATTAATGACCAACCTGTACAAATAAATTCAAGAGAAATGAGACAGCATTGTTTGTTTATAAAATGTAAAGTTCCATATTTTGTTAGAAGGAATACTGGAGATGAGAGTTAGATTATTATATGAAGCCAGATGGCAGCTTGCACCATGCCACACATAACCATGTTTATAAGCACTACCTCAGCAGAACTCTGGTCTGACATTAACAGACTTACGGGACAGAATGTACATTGTACATTGTCCTATGCTTGTGTGTACACAACAGGGTATTTTAAATTGTTCCTCAAGGTTTTCTTTATCCCCTATCAAATTTTTAATTAAAAATTAGGAAAGAAAAATAAATCCTCAACTCTGGGTACAAGCTTAGATAAAAAGTAGCTTTTCTTTGAACAATGTGATATTTACTGTCACGCTTTCCGGATTTATCTGAATGCTTTGGGCATCTTTTTTCAGGTATGACTCAGGAGTTGGGTGTGTTGAAAATTGCTAACTCATGCCCTTCTCCAAGGCTAAGGTTATGAGGCTGATGCTAGAGAACCCTTGCCAAATTCCTGCAGATGCTACACAAACTACCTAGTGAAGTGCATTGGAGGATATTTTGTTTCAAGGATGTTTGTGTTTAAAAATGTTTATAGGTTGGGATTCAGATTTTTCTCATTGTCTGGATTAGTGATCTTGAGGACATGGTTAACTTTCACTCACCTTAAATTCATTTATATGAATTAGATCATTTAACATCTATTTTGCTGATGAGCCTTGTAAAGTGGGTGCAGTAAGTGAGGGATATATGCCGCATGCCTACTTGTAGGAATTAAAATCACATTAAACTCTCATTCTGATTATAGTTGCCTCCCAGTTTTAAGGTGCAGTGTTCTCAAACACACACAAATGAAATGACCATTAAGTAGCACTACTACGTAATGATGAAAATCCATTACAAGTAAACATTGTCTTAGTAACTAAACCCAGGCCTTTAGGCCTTTATTCATCAAACCAAGGTTATTGGGGACAGTGAGAAACCTTCACAAGGTCAACAAAGGTGGAAGAGTTTTACTGAATGATGCAATTTCCTTTTAAAATTAATAATGTCAGTATTGTTTCCAAATTAAAACAATGCAACTTCTCCTTAAAATTTTAAGTAAAATCTCGTCATTTTCTGCCTTCTTAGGTGACTAAACCCATTCTCCATTTCCTTATTTGTTGGGAATAATTACCACATGCAGGTCATAGTCCATCACAATTCTGGGTTATCAACTGAAAGACCTTGAATCATCAACTAAAGGAATTAGAGATGCTTTGAATCTTACCACATCGTTTTGTGATAAATGGATACAGAAGAGTAAAGTGATTCACTCAAAGAAAACTGAAGCCAGTGGGCAGATAGGCAGAGAAAACTCGAGACCACAGCTAGGAAGGTGGCCATTCCTTAGAAGGAGAAGGCAAGTGAAAGCGTGGCTGCTCCTGTGGACATTAATCATCTTCCAAGTCTTTTCCTTTGTTGTGATATCCCTCCTCTAGTTCTTCATTTATATTTTATAGTTGCAAAGTGTTAATCTGCTTTACATATAGGGCTTATGTGATGGGAGAGTGATTGCATGTTGACCAGTAAAGGTCAAAATGAGCTAGTTTGATGATTTTGATGATGGAGAAAGCTTCCAGACTCACCAACTGAGCAGTACAGGGTTCCCTCACTTCTGGTAACTGTATATGCCAAAGAAAACACTGAGCAGCCTTTCTCCTGCCTCAGGAAAACAGCACAACCATTGCTCAAACTACTTTTCAATTTGGTTTGTTAACAGCCTTCAGGTAATTCAAGGTCTGATATCTCTTTATTATCATGATCAACATGCTCATAGGTCTTGTGAAATTCAGCATGCAAGAACAATCTGGAACAGAAAGTTTTAAATTCTTACCACAATAACATGTCTCTGGGACTCTTAATGGGCAACAGCAAATTTCGAGGAGGTATTTAGTGATTATTTCAAAAAAATTCAAGCTATGGATAATCATGTACTATGAATTAAAGTAATAGTTGTCCTATGTGTGTCATATGCAGCCATTCTGTTTTAGAACACCATACTCTGTCATGTTAACATTTTTCTAGCCTAATCTTAGATGAATAGCCTTAGTATGATATTTAGCTGCTATTCAACTTGGGGTAAGCATGTAGCTCAATTGCTGGCTGCTTTCACAAGCAGGATAGAAAGGACAATTTTGACTAAGTATTTGATGCCTGTGCTGAGACATCGCTTGGACTAGAACTTCATAGAGACTTATGGTCTCATTTAATCCAACTTTCAAGTCACACTATACCTTCTTGTGTCAAAGGAGTTGAATATATAATTTTTTTAATTTTACATTGGTCTATTATATCTATATTCAAAATTAGCCAGTTCCCTCAGGATATACCCAAAGGAAACACTCTTGCTGTTTAATATCCGGAATGTTTAGAATGGTGGAATTTTCACAGGTTTTTATTGCTGGTAGGTAATTGCATTCTCATCACAGATTTGTAATGTCTGTATTATGGCTGGACCCCTTCTAACTTGACTCTGTTTTCATTGTGCTTAATTAGAAACTTATAGAATATGCAATTGGATAAGCATTCATTTATCCCTGTGGAGATAAACGCCCATGTTCCGGACAGAGTATGAGAAAATTAAACCTGTATACAAATAGATAGTCGTATACTACACAACAATAACAACAACAGCAAGTCATTACAAAAGAGGGCAGACAATTAAAAGTTATTTTTTAAGATATTTCACACCTATAACTACGCACCATGGAAGAACCTGGGTACAATCTGTTTTCAAGGCTGCCTGTTACTAATGACATGAGATATTCCTTAAAATGTAGGAAGAACAATCTTACAAAATTATTTTCACAAATCAAATTAAAGGAAACTCTTCAGAAGGAAAGGTCTAACTCATCAAAGCATATATATGAATGGGGACAGAGTGTACATCCATAGCAAATCTAGTGTCTACACTTGAAGAATGAAAACTGTGAGCAGCAGCCTAGAGAAACTGGGAAACATTCACAATTGCCTTGAGGGGTTTTGCCTTACAGGCTCTGAAGACCACTAACATGTATTGATTCCAGAACCAGTGTTTGCTGAAAACCTATTGCTTACTGAATTGATACAGTTTTCACAGTACAGCAAACACTCCCTGCTATTCCTTAAGAAAACTGACTCCAGAATATTTAGCAAGCAGCACTCACTCAATTGCTATGTTGCTTGGAAATGGGAAACGCAACTGTCACTTGTGAAATTCTGGATATCACTATCACCAACTTCCTTTTGAGATGCTCAGAGTAGGCTTTGCAACTGCCTTGGCTAAGATAAGCTGAAGTCTTAAACCCATGCCATTTAGTTTTATGCACATTATTAAAATATATTGACTACAGTTAAGTTTATTTAAAAAAAAAAAAAAAAGGCTCCAAGATCTATTTTTTCCCAGAATTTTCAAGAAGGGCAATCCTTGAGGAGGCCAAAGACACTCCTGCTATGCACTCTATCCATTTTATCAGTATCCCTCACTCCAACCTTTTGGATATTCACAGCGTTCATGCTCTCCAGAGAACAGAATGTGCTAAGGGAAATACACAGTTTAGAGCCACACCTTTGCATCATTTGGACAACACTGACCTCTAGTGTTCCAGAAGGTAGAGAAACTAGCTCAATAGCGAAGCTTACTTTCTGACTAAGGCTTTTGGGTCTTTCTATCTGGCACCAAGGGAATAATTTCAAGGAGAAGCAGGGAAGAGGAGGAAGAAAGGGGAACAAGAGAAGAGAAGTGGGAGAAGACAGCAGAGAAAAGTCAATCTCCCTGACTGACTGTGGCCTGCTTCAATACATCCTCTGAAATAATTTATTAGTTTATCCTCCCTTGTTAGAGAGGGTAGCCTTTTTTGCCCTCCTTTGTAACACAAACTTTAAGAAAGTGTGACAACTATGGATTGTGAGCTTTCCCATCTTTGGGTCACAGGAACACTGACCCTACTTTGAACATTTATCTATTTGTCTTCCCTCTGGGATGTAAATTCTGGGACAATATCCTCTAAGGATTAAGGAATAAGAGAGAGGGATCCTCAGTAGTAGGTCTTCTTGCCTTTTTTTCCCTGAGATTGGTAATACAAATTATAAAAGTAAAATAAAATTGTTCCCAAACTGGATAATATTTCCGAGGTTCAGTGCAGGAATAGAAGATCAATGAACAAATCCACAAACTTGAGGGACCATGGTAAGCTATCCGTGCAAACAACACAGACGGCTTAATTGCATCCTTTCTCATTTAGGAGTTCCCAGAGATGGAAAAACTTCCCTTCTTCTGCCTAGAGAAGCAGCTGAGCAACTGAGCTGGAACCTCTTGTAGCTTTAGCAATTTATTCAAGTTTGACAAACTGGATTCTTTAAATACATAGTGCAGGTGGCAGATCTCCGGGAGTTAAGAATACCTACCTATTAAATTAAGTGAAGTTGAAACATGGACAACCCAGTGCATACTCACTGCCCCTTCACTGGCACAAGAATATTGATGGTGAGCTGTGCATTAAAGCTCTCCCTCTGTAATAGGACAGCCATTGGTCTCCTAGGGTAGCTACATTTGGGCTACAGTTCTTAGGCCCAAACTCCCAATCCCCTTACACTGATGCCCATTGGTTACAAAACACCCCAGCTGAAACCTTCTACTTAAGACAGTGGAGAGAGCTAGGTGCTTAGGGTGGGGGTTGAAGGTGGAAGTGTTCAGAGCACATTGCAAGTCTGAGGGAGCTGCAGTCCGTCCGCTGCTGTCACTGAGCTCAGTGGCTCTGGAGCATCTCTGCCCCTGGAGGCTTGCTCCTGGCCCGTGCATTCATGTCTGAGATTAAGAACCATGGAGCTAGCAGGCTAAGGGAACTTTATGGTTCCAAAGAAGGGCAGCCAATCCAGCAGAGCAAGCTCATGAGAGTGCTGCTAACTTTTGGAATGGTTGGAATGGTGAAACCACACTAGTAAGGGTTTTCACCCAGCTCTTTCCCAGCATGTATACAGTCGGACAGTGGATACTTATTCCTAGTAGCGTCATATCCCACCTCACCTTCCCGCCCCCAGCTCTGAGTACTCACAATTTGTTGCTGTTAATCCTAAATGCCAGAAGCCAGAGAGCACCAAAGTCAAAACGCTGGTCAGTCTTGGTACAGAATCCATTTCCCCGAGTGAACGATCTCTTCCAATCGAATTCCAAATTCGCAGGCAACAGCTTTGGCTTTTCTCTCTTTTTCCTTTCTGTCTCTGTTTTCTCTCCTCCGCACCGCCGAACCCCCTCCCACCCCCCTTGAACAGACACTCTTCTCCTTTACTCCATCCTGCTCCTCAGACGCTCCACCGAAACAGTGGCAGGGCTTCCTCGGAGCTGCGAGCTGCGACGGAGGTTTATAGTTCCTTCAACTGCCCCTTTCTGTGCTCGCCTTCCTCATCTGCGTCTTATTCCTCCGGATCTCCTTCCTTAACGGTTCAAATCCAAACTCGAGGGCAGCTCTGGGCACTCAGCTCCAGCAATAGCCAAAAGCACCTCGTTCCGGCGTTAGAGCTGGATTCAGCACCGGGGTGGCGGACAGCTCCTTATAGGAGCCTGTGCGCGGCACCGCCCCCGGCCGGGCCCGCCCCGCGCTTGCCTAAAAGAGTGGCCTGGGCGGGTCCTTGGTCGCTAGCGCGTCCCCAGCAGACTTATGCTGCACTTAGGCTACCTGCTGGGAAGGCAAGGGGGAAAGATCTCTCTCTCTCTCTCTCTCTCTCTCTCTCTCTCTCTCTCTCTCTCTCTCTCTCTCTCTCTCTCTCTCCTCTCCCTCTTTTTTCCTCTCACTCTGTCCTGTTCACCCATACATCCCAGCATCCCTAAATCCATAACTACTTACCCCTTCCCTTCCTCTTCCTCCCAAATGAGGATCCAGATATTGACATTTAATTCAGGTTTTTCGAACAAAGCTACTGAAGCGATGCCTAAAGGAGTTGGAAAACAGAAGCCTTAGGAAGAGGAATTTTCCCATGGAGAGCTTGGCAATGACCTAACCTGATACCTAAAGCCTTTCCTTTTACTTGGCAGGGGAGAGTCAAAGAAAGCTTGAATTGTGCGATTCAATTTCCTCTGCAGGGATGTGTGATTGACAGGTATTGATCTAATTGGGATTTCTGGTTTAGCCATTTAGGGATATGACTTCTCCCCTGCTTTTCCGACTTCTACATCTGTTTCTCTCCCTGGTCGCTGTTGGCATATTGCTTCCGCAAGTACTGCAGAGTAATTGGGCTGTGGGTTCCAAAGGATCTGAGGTGGTTCACTTGCATCAGAGAGAAATGTTTGGAGGAGGAGAGGCGGGGGCTGGAAAGATGAGCGGAGAAAAGTGGGTGTGGAGGGTCGGGTGTGAGCCCATGGTTGGCTCTTAAAAGCTTTATATCTAAAAAAAAAAAAAGATGGGTTTTGATTTCTTCCTCGAGGCTCTCTATTAGAGATCTTGGTTCTTTAGCTTCTAGCATGCATCGGGGGACTGGCTTGCTTTGCCATAGATCAACTTATTTTGTGTTTAGTGGAAGCTGCCAGAAACCTGTCAAATGTTAACAAAACAAGGAACCAGTAATGATATCTTCTATGTGAAGTTTACAATCAGGTTAAAGTCTATGGGCTCTCTCTATGTCAGGGGAGCTGATGCCTCTCCTACTTGCTTCTCATCCCCAGCATTAGTGAGCACTCAGACTTATTTTACACCACAGAGTCCTGACAGTCTTTGGTCTCAGCTGCCTGCTCTGTGGCCACTGGACACGGGGCTGAGTTTCAAGTAACCTTTGCATGAATTCAGACCTTAACCTTGTAGTCTGGGAGTTTCAGATGCTGGAATACTAAAAGACAGTTCAATAACAATTAGAGCAACTGCACCATTATTTTATTAAAGAAAAAATTCTGAAAGTTCTACTAGTTGTAAACAAATACCCTTTTGTCTATAAACTGACTGAAAACAATTATGTCAGTAGATTCCTGGTTCACAGGAAACTCAGCATAAGATTTAAGTTGAGATATAAGCACATACAGGGACTTGGACTCCCAAAAATATCAATGCTGAGGGACCCAGCTTTTTCTGTCCTGTTGGGAGGGGACCGTAGGAAGGAAAAAGGTAAGGAAACCCTAAGTCTCTTTTCTTGTGCTGTTTTCTCCCTCCAGCCTTTCTAAGGGTAGTCCCAAAGATACTGCCATCACAGGTCCCATCTTTGGGAGCCCCAGATTTAATGTTACCCTCTGGTTAGTTTAATCATACTAGAAAGGTCTTGAACATACATACATACATACATATACACACATATGATATATATACATATATACATATATGATATATATATATATATATATATATATATATATATATATATACATGACCCTGAATCAATTTGTATGTTCTAAGTATATATAACATTTAGACCTTTTCTATTTCTTAAGATTTAAAAAAAAATATTTTAACTATATGTGTCTAAATTTATACCACATGCATTCAGTGCCACCAGGGACCAGAAAAGTATGTCAGATCCCCTAGAACTGGAGTTACCAATGGCTGTGAGCTGCCTGATGTGAGAACTAAACCCTATCTTTTATAAGAGCAGCAAGCGCTCTTAACCACTGAGCCTTCTCTTCAGCAATGACTCTTAGACTGAAGAATTGAATGGTTTTTATAGAAATAAAATATTACAGACATAATTTATAACTTTTCAAGTTTTTTGTCTCTAAGCATTTATACCAATTCATGACTATAAAAAAATGATTTTTAATGTATTATCCCCATTCATAATGCTTTTATGATTTCACCAACATGTATGACCTTAAGCAACATATTGTATTATTTTGATTATCTTTCATCAATTTAGAAATAGTGGGGCTAGGAATGCAGCCCAGTTGGTGAAGTGCCTATCTAACATGCAGAAGCCTTAGGTTCAATCCCCAGTACTACAAAACTGAGTGTGGTTGTTGGGCCTAATGAAATACCCATAATGCAAACACTATGGAGGTGGAGACAAGAGATCAGTAGTTCAAGATTATCCTAGGCTATATAAGTCATTGCAGGCCAAGAACCCACTGTTCTGATTTATCTATTGCTTATCTATCGCTCTGATTTATCTATTGCTTATCTATCTATCTGTCTATCTATCTATCTATCTATCTATCTATCTATCTATCTATCTATCTATCTATCAATTTATCTATCTTCTAGCTAATATGTATAGAAATGACATCAAACTGTTTAATTTTCTCTGTTTTAATCTATTCAATGTTATTGATGAAATTTAGTGTTTTGATACATGAATCCCTTCTTGTGTCATCTTATCCACTATATTCTTTTCCATTTTATGAATATGCCAATGTTTACTCATTAGTGGTCCTTATGCCTCAGTTATTTCCAGTTTTCTCCTCCAATTTAAACTCTAAAATCCTTTAACACCTTGTAATCTGTCTCACTTTTAGTAGTGAAAATTTTGCATTGTTACGAAATGTTCTCCTTTATTGTTTTGTGTCTCTCCAGTGTTATGTAATACAATGGCATCAAATCATGTTTCTTCTTCTGATAAAAGTGTGTGAGATTCTCCAGAGGGAAGCATCCTAGCTTTTTTTTTTTTTTTGAAGAGAAAAATGATAGCTAAGAATCAAGGCCAATGTTCTTTAATAGCCTCATGGCTTCTATTTATCTCTAAAATACAGTTTAATTAAGTATAATATTTAAACGAGAGATTTAACAGTTCTGCCTTTTCTAGCAGAATCACTCAAGATGAACCATTAATGCCAGAGAAATGTGCTGACTGTGTATGTTCAGACAACTGAGCACCATATCACTATGGAGTCCACAACTGTGATTTATCTTCAAGTTGTTGATAAATACCATCACTCCCTGTTTTAGATGCTCACATGCAGACATAGCATATAGTATATAAATTACCCCTAATTTACAACCCTATTTACAGTTGTAGCTTTTATTTTTTGTCTCAGACACACCTGTTCTTGCAGCAACTTTGAGCTTTAACTAGCAGACGCTTGTCTAAGATTTGCCAATGTTTCAGCAAGCTTATTGTGCTTCTGACGGTGGTGAGGGGCAAACAGCTGTTCCTTACAGACAGTAGTGTAAACAATGCCATCTTCTGAGGGTGTTTTGACTGCAAGGAGTTTTTAGTCACAGTAGAATATTAATCACTATTAACACTGTTTTCAGCCACATTGCTATTTACCTACTGAAATTTTTCCTTTCAGAGTGCTTTTAATTCTATCGATGCAGCTGCTCCATGATAGAGAGAGGCTAAATAATCATGTATTTCTTCCCATGTTGCAGCACATAGAATAATTTATACCTGCAGAGCATCTGAGTTTGAAGAGATGTGCAGTTTTTGCACAGTCAGTGGGTACTCAGTATTAATACAAAATGAGGAAAAGTGGACAGTGAAGCCTTGGAATGTCTATATTTTAAAATAATCTATTTGGACACCTTCCCAAATCAAAACCTTATTCAAATTAAAAAGAAAAAGAAATGGGGTTTTTATCAGTTGATAAATTTCATATAAGCTTGAGGACCTGAGTTCACTTCTCTGACATTTAAGTAGAAATCCTGGTGTTATCTGGCACATCTGTAACCTTAGTCATAGGGTAGGAAGTGGAGAGAGGCAGAGCTCTAGCACTAGTTGTCTAGCCAGTCTAACCAGTCTGTGGACTCTGAGTTCAAATGGAAGACTGTCTCAAAACCAGAAGGTTGATAGTAATGTCCACATGAATTTTAACACATAAACACATATACCTACAAACACATGTACGCACCCACACATTATTCATAAATGCACATATGTACTACACATTCATACAGGAAAAAATGAAAGAAAAAGTAGTGGAGTAAATTGTATTGTGTTTCACTCTTCTTTCATTTTCTCCTGAACACTTCTATTTCTTCCATAATGGAACTAAGGAAAGTAATCACATGGTGTCTTTGCTGTTGAATGGTCCATCTACTGATTTCACAATACTCTTGAGAGGCATATCTTAAAGATATATTTGGTCATCTTTATTTTATTAATGGGATTCTAGTAGGAGACATAGTGAAATGTTAAATAGTACAAAAATTAAGGGCTTCTACTCATAGGCCACTGGCCAATGAGTCCCCCACCCAGCTGTTTTCCTTTACCTTTGGAGTCCTGTAGGATATAATTGCTGTAATGTGGAGGCTGGAGTATATGGAAACAGAGCTTACATATAATCACACTGTCCACTCTGTTTTCAAAATCACTATTTTTGGATGATTTTTACTTCACATTTCATGGTTTGTTTTATTGACTGAAGGATGATTACTACCACATTTTCAGTTTCTTGTTTTGTTTTTGTAAAATATCAGTGTAGCCCGAGGTCATTATTTTCCTTTGTAACTTAATTTTCTTGTTTGGTTTTCCTTCCTTATAGTAAATGGTTTGTAACAGGGCAAAGTAAGTAGAAACTTGCTACCCTTGACCCTTGCAGGCCTAAAACTGACTTAAGAAAATAGGATGGGAAACACGTAAGATAATAGCAGCTATTAGCATCAGACTCTGTGTCAAGTGTCTCCCATTATGAACACTGCTGGAGATTTTAAGATGACAAAGATCACTTCCTGTGAGAAGAGAAATTCTCAGTTGGCATAATGAATCAATTCTTTGTCTCTTTGTGGTAAAGCGTTGTTCAGGTCAAACCAAGTCAGATTTGTCTTAACAGGATAGTCAGGTCTTAGGATAATGAAGGCAGAATTCTACTTTTTTGGAGGAGTGGACATCCATATGAATGTCCTGATACTTGGACCACATGACAAAGTATGCTGGAACATGCTTCCCATGGATGTGCAATACCAGACTCTGCATTGAGTTGGTTATTAAAGGAGTGTCCTCTTTTCAAAGTGTCTGAGTAATTACATTTGTACAGGCACAGGCATGTCACATTCAGACTGAAATATCAAAAAGAATATCTCTTTTTAAGTTATGCCTGTGTCTTTCCAAAGAACTGCCCTCTCAAAATGACCAGGATGTCATTTGGATATGTTTCATGTTTCCTGAGAAGTCTTCTTAAGTAATTTCACAAAATGTGTTTTGGGAGTGAAGGTGAAATACTGAGACTGAGTCTTGGCTTGGAAGTTGCATAGTATGATATCTTTAGCTTTAGCATACAGCTTGATTCCTCTGGGATCCAGTCTCTTTTTAAAAACGCAGTTTGAGTGTGCTTACACATATTTGTGTGTGGATACATGTATATGTGTAGCTGTGAGTATGTGTGTACATGTGCGTATGTGCAAATATTGTGATGGTGTGTGTACTCTTGTGTATAAGTGTGAGTGTGTGCATGTATATGTGTGTGTATGTGTGTTACCTGTATGTGTATGCATGTGTGTGTGAAGTATGTGTTATGTGTTTGATACTGATGTGTGGGTATGGGTGTGCATATGTTTTTGCCACTTGTTCGTGTGTGCTCACTTGTGTTTTGGTGACTATAGATGTCAAAAGACAGTATCATAGATGCATCACTGGAGCAGCTGGAGTTACAGGCAGTTGTCAGTCACCTGAGATGAGTGTTGGAAGCAGAGCCTAGGTCTTCTGGAAGAGCAACAAGTACTCTTGACTGTACAGCCATTTTTTTCCAGCCCCTGGCACCAAGTTTAAACACCTGTAATTCATGGACTCAGTTTCTGGCTTTGGTGTTTCTTAATATTTAATAGAACCATATGTGAAATGATACTTTTATTATATAAATTTGACTTATCAATGTGAAAACTCTAGCCCAAAGAAGACAATTTATCAATTTATCCCTGGAGTAAAAGTAGCTACAAACACCTAAAAAGATCTTAGTCATTCTAGGAAACTATACATAATTAGTTACTCAACACAGCACAGATGACTAGCAGGAGCAGGGTGAGCAACACTCTTATGCCTAGACTATATCGTTGTTTTTTATTGGATGTGAAAAGTTATTTAGTCCTGTCTTCAGGATTTGAGTCTCCTTCATGACAAGATTCCTGATTGACAGCTGATTCCAATTTCTCTGATTGCCCAACAGACTGAGGAATAAATCCTGAGTAAATTAAGCCTATTACAACTGCTGCAGGCTTCTGTAGGAGTGGTTATCTGGTGCTTGTTATATGGTCAGGATCTGACAAGTAAGACTCACAGAAAGGGTCAGTTTTCTTCTTAAGATAAACAGAGAGGTGTGCGAATAAAACAGCTAATTGTCCCTGCAGTTTCTTCCCATCAGTGGTATGATCTCATGAGGACAGGAGCCAATGATAACTACCCTAGTCCATTAGGGTATGCTTGTGGAGGCTAGAGATCTAGGGTGTCTTCCTCCATCACTCTCTGGCATTTTACAAAATATTTACCTTTAGTTTATGTTTCTCCCTCTGCATAGGCCACATATATGTGGGTGCCTGAAGAGTCCATTTGAGGGTGCCAGATCCCTTGAAGCTGGAGTTACAGACTATTGTGAGATGTCCCAGGAAGGTGCTGGTAACTGAATTCAGGCCTTCTGAAAGAACAGCATGTTTTCCTATGCGCTGACTTGTTCCTCCAGCCACTTACCTTATTGTTTTTGAGACAAGGTCTCTCAGTGAACTTGGAGCAATCAACTTGGACTTGGCAACACTAGTGGCCAAGGTGATCCAAAATCCTCTTGTTGACCTGTCCAGCACTGGGATTGGAAGTATTTGCCACTGTGCCCAGCTTTTTACATGGGTGCAGGGATCTGAATTTATATTTGCATGGTAAACACTTGACTGAGCAATACCTCCAGCCAATTTTTTTTTCAGTTTTAGTCAAAATAGTAAATGACTTCTACAGTGGAACACAGCTTGTATATGTGTGTGTGTGTGTGTGTGTGTGTGTGTGTGTGTGTGTGTATATGCCAGTGACAACTAGGTTCTCTAGAAGGTAGAACAATGCTTGTTAAACATCAATCTCCATTTTAGTTTCTTCACTTGAGCTAAAATACGACTGAAATTTTCATATTTCTGAAAAAGGTTTCTTTAGGGTTTCTGCAGTCCTTCCATGCCCCAGTAAACAGTTGAACAGCAGGCATGCTGTTGCTAAGTTTGCTGAATTTAGTGAAGGAAACAAATACGTGTCACACCTGAGGTCCCTCCCTGATCTTTACATAATCCTGACAACTATCTGAACAGAAGATCTGCAGCATTCTCCAGTAGAAAGAGGCTAATAATCTCATAATGTTCTCCAAAGTCGTAGTTTTCAAGAAATCAATATGGAGAAGAAATAATTGCTTTCCAAGGTTTATTTCATTAGGTAACCTTTCCCGTAGTGTCCTTTTATCCCTTTTGCATTTAAACTAGGATAGAAAACACTGGAAAACATCTCTAATATGCTTTTTATTGGCATTTTTAATAACATGGAATGAATGTTAGCCTAGAGCCAGCAGGGGGTGTGTTGACTAGTAGGAAGGAAAAATACACACAGCAAACATGGGCGGGGGAAGCTGGGAGGGAGGGAGGGAGGGAGAGATTTTGTAGGTTGCAGATTTGTGCCTCATTGTGCTAAATAGGAGAAAGGATGCAGAAAGTATCAGAAGAGAAAGAAATGCATTGATGAGTTATTTTACATTTTTCCTCGCATCTCTGACTTATGTATGCTAAGTAAAGCACACAAACCCTAAATTAATAAATGTTTTGAAGCCAATATAGACAAGCACATTATCTTTTTTTTTTTTTTTTTTTTTGGTTTTTTTTTTTTTTTTTTTTTTTGGTTTTTTTGAGACAGGGTTTCTCTGTGTAGCTTTGCGCCTTTCCTGGAACTCACTTGGTAGCCCAGGCTGGCCTTGAACTCACAGAGATCCGCCTGCCTCTGCCTCCCGAGTGCTGGGATTAAAGGCGTGCGCCACCACCGCCCGGCTCATTATCTTAATTATTCTTATTCCTATTAAAATAAATGTTTTACCTGCTCCTTCCAATAGAAGATTTAGATTACTGTCATCATCTGAAGATACACACAATGTATATGATGTATGTTCATGCTCAATATTACAGAATCATGAATATATATTTTAGGCAATGCACATGAGATTCTATTTTCATCAAATAATTTCAATCATTTCCTATTAAGTCATTTCTCTGTGTTAATCTCATTAGAAATGATGTGAACTGTAGGTTAACTAGGTATACTCTGATTTCAGGGGAGTCATGACATAGCGTTGGAACCAAATATGTCCAATAGCAGGAGAACGTACAATGTGACAAATGGAGCTGGTCATCTGTACACGTGGGTGCCAAACCTGCACATCCTGCAGGCTTGAGTCAAAAATACTGAAATGCATGTGTGCTGTGTATGTCCTTATTTTATTTTGTGATGATTTTCTAAATAATATACTGTAAGGATTTGTGTGGCATTTGAATTGTTTTAGATATCATAACTAATTAGAGATGTTTCTATGAGTAACGATGCATAGGTTACATGCACATACCACCTCGTTTCTTACAAATGACTTGAGCATCCTAAACTTTTCATATCCACAGGGTTGTTCTGGAACCATTTTCTGGATGTGCAGGCAAAGTAGTCTTTGAAAACAATTTCATTTACAAGTATTTAAACTGGGAAATTTGCAATATGTATTAGTGGTATGAATTTATTTCAGTGAAATACATATTGATCAAGTCAAGCAAGAGTTCTCTATTAGTGATATAATTATGATATTGGAAGTATAAAATTGGATACTAGGAGAACACAGACATTACAGTTAAGAAAGAGGTTTGGTGTCCCAGGAAAATAAAGACCCAAAAAGGAAAAATTCTAGACAAAGCTTACAGTCCTTTGTCTACAGGCCAAGGCAGGCCTACTCTTTGCTTTGACACAATACACAGACATGAACTGCTTTGATGGTTAAAATATCCTGAATAGTTCACTGTAGCATAAGAACTACATACAATATTCAGTTATCCCTGAATACTTATTTGTCTTAATCAGCCATGTGTAGCCAGCTGCCTTCACACTGGTTGCGGAACTGGGAAGTTTTCAGAGAAGGTACAGGAAGCTGCAGGTGTGTCTCAGTGACACGGTGCCTTCCTAGCATGGTCAAGCTCCTGGATTGAATCCCTCAACTTAGAAAAGCAAAAACAATAAAGAACAAAAATTTAAGTCTGATTATGGTGTGTACACTAGCTAGGAGGAGACAAACACAAGTAGATCCCTGTGGCTCTCCGGCCAGTTGATCTATCAAAATCTGTTATAGCCAGACTCAAAGAGACACCTTCTCACAAAAAACAAGGTGGGATTGAACAGAAGGATCAGTGCATAAACACTCACCACACAAGTCTGGAGACTGGGATTCAAATGCCCAGAACCCATGTAAAAGCCTGGTGAGTGTGGTAGCTGCCTGTAATCCTGACAGTAGGGAGGCAGAGACAGGGGAATCCCTGGGGCAAGCTGCCTATCAATCTGCCAGTTCAGACATCATGCCTCCATAAATAAACTAAAGAACGATAAAGGAAGACACCCCCAATTAAATCTCTCTCTCTCTCTCTCTCTCTCTCTCTCTCTCTCTCTCTCTCTCTCTCTCACACACACACACACACACACGAGAGAGAGAGAGAGAGAGAGAGAGAGAGAGAGAGAGAGAGAGAGAGAGAGAGAGAGAGAGAGAAAGAGAGAGAGAGGGGGGCTTGTGGAAAGAGGGGGAAGGAAGGGTGGAGGAAAGGAGATGATAGTGATGTGGGTGCATGCACGCCAGGACATATATAGGAAATCAGAATACGAATTTCAGAAGAAGGTGCTCCCCTTCACCTTATTCAGGCAGCGTCTCTCTTGTTACTTCTGTCACGTGTGTGCTTCAGCCCAGCTACTGGAGAGCTGTCTCGTCTCTTTTCTTTCCATAGGAGTGCTGGGATTGCAAAATATCTAGCGTTTTGGCACAGGATCTGAGGTTTGAACTCAGGTCATCAGACTTGCAGCAAGTACTTTTTTTTTTTTTTTTTTTTTTTGGTTTTTTGAGACAGGGTTTCTCTGTGTAGCTTTGCGCCTTTCCTGGGACTCACTTGGTAGTCCAGGCTGGCCTCGAACTCACAGAGATCTGCCTGGCTCTGCCTCCCGAGTGCTGGGATTAAAGGCGTGCACCACCACCGCCCGGCCACAGCAAGTACTTTTACTGCTGTCACTCACTGAGCCATCTCACCAGCCCATTCCAGTTTTTAAAACAAGACCTCCTATTGTGTCTTAAGCTGTGGGATAAACGCAATAACAAACCAATCTCCGATGACTGAAAAATACAGCCTGTAGATGAGTATTTGAATACAGTAAGCTGCATTTGCATTTCAAAACATTGTCAGTTTCAGTCCTTTATAAACAAAATGTCCTAGAATGGTTTCCCTTTTCTGAGCATGTGTGTTGATCACTGAGAATTGCCCTCTTCTGAGCATGCGTGTTGATTAATGGAACTGCCTTTTCCTAGCTCATGACTGTGGCTCTGTGTCACTGGTCACTTGTATCTCGGTGCTTGTTGTGACATAGATGCAATTTACAGAAAGAACTCCCATACATATTCTTTGGTACATGCATGTGTGTGTTTGTGTGCTTGCCTGTGGTTTCAAGTTGAGACTGAGGACTGGCGTCAGCTGTTTTCCTCAACCATTCTCCACCTTATTTTCTGAAATAATATTTCAAGGGACCTGGACCATGCCAACTCAGCTTGTTCTAATGGCCAGAAATCCCAGTAATCCTCCTGCCTCACTTTTCCAGTACTGAGATTATAGGCACATGCCACCTCAATGGATTTTGACACTGATACTTGAGACTGGAAAATTCAGATCTTTGAATTTGCACAGCAAGCATTTTCTCAACTCAGCCACCTCCCCAGATGCTCCCATGTACATTTGTTCTTTGAGAATTCTTTAAAGCATTGTGTCCCATTTACTTAATAACTGCCTCTGACTCTTGTTCTATCACTCCATTGTGTTTTATGGCTATAAACTCCTGTAATTTATCTCATTTTCTGACTCACTTTTCACCTGGATCAGCACAAAGTCAGTCCAAAGTATGGACAAGCAGAAGAAAAAAAAAGAACGTGACAGCTCATGAATATTCATGATTTAGCATATTCTCTCTTAGACAACTAATTATAATTGCTTTCCATGGTTAGGAGAACAAAGCCAAGTCATTAGAAAGCTGCACTTGGAAGATGACCTATGGCAGAGGCTGGAGGTGTGGAAGGATGACTGTGTATGTTTGTTAAGAAGAGGGAACAGCATTTCCACAGGAGCAGAGGCAGACTCACTTGTAACTTCCAAATGGAATAGAGCTGCATCTAGAAGTCAGGTTTTGTGACACTTACAAAAGCCTGATGCAGACACTTATTGCTCAACAGAGCCATGGGTATTTGAGATGGTTGATAATTGATCATCAGCTCCGTAGAAGCCAGAGTCACCTAGGAGACCACACTCTGAGCTGACTGTGAGATATGTTTTTTCTGTACTGTATTCATTGAGGTAGGAAGACTCACCCTAACTGTGGCTGATACCATTCCATGGTCTGTGATTCTGGACTGAATAAAGAGCAAGCTGAGCACCAGCATTCATCTCTCTGCTTCCTGACTGGATGCTATGTGAGCAGCTGCCTCACACCCCTGCTGCCAGGCTTTCCCCTCCTGGTGGCTGTCCCTCAGTGAGAGCAGAAATAAACCCTTGTGCTATTGCTTTCTGATATTTTCTCAGAGAAATGAGAATAATGACAAGTGTAACACAATATTGACAGTTTTATTTTGACACATAACTAAATTTCATATTTCACAGTTCTTTGATCATTTCTTTTGGACAAACAAACTCTCATTGATGTAGTAGAAGGTGTAGAGATGGGGAGTCTTGGAATGTAGATGGTTATTGGAATAATTCTGAAGCCACAAGAAATGCATCTCCCAGGAGAAAAAAAATACCTCTATCTGTATATTTCTTAGTTGATTATCATCATGAACACTTGGGAGCAGGGCATTGGTGGCTTCCTTTTCTTCCTACACATGTAGATTTTGCACAGTAGTACTTCAGAGACATATTGATGAAAGTATTCTACACATTTTTTCTTTTGGCAGTATCCACTGATACAAGCTTTTAAGAGCCCTGACACTGCTAGTACTGATACAGGTGTATATCATTGGCTATGAAGTTTACTGTGGATAGGAAGATTTTATAATTTGGAGTTTAAATGGCGACACTGAGTAGGCAATATCTAAGGTTTTAGTTTAAGTTGTTTCTAGATGTAAATGATGCTAGGTATCCAAACAACTCAATTACTAAATGGGAAATGAACTAAGGAAGTAAAAGAAGGAGAAATGGACTCTGCCTGTTTGAAATTCAGTAATAATGAGATTTGCTGATTCAAGAGCTAATAAGTATCTATTTCCATAGAAGGACAGAACTCCGCAGCAAGCCAAAGGCTCAGAGTTGTGAGCCTCAGCTCAATGGGCTGAGAGAACTGGAGATTTCCTGCAGTAAGGTGTGAAATGCATAAAGAGATGGTGAGAAATGTTAGTGAGTGTGCCTATGTTGTTTATACTTTAGGCTGCACAAAAAGAAGGAGCCTTTAAAAAAGACTATGTTGATCTGAAGTATGATAATCTTCATATTTAAGTTTAGAAAAATGCTACAGATGTTAGCAATAAAAGAGAGAGATAAAGGCTGTGGGCAGGTTTAGATACCCTAATTTTGAATTATTTGTGGTTACATTTAGTTTCCTTCTGTCCAATTTCTTTTCTTTTTTTTTTTTTTTTTTTTTTGGTTTTTCGAGACAGGGTTTCTCTGTGTAGCTTTGCGCCTTTCCTGGAACTCACTTGGTAGTCCAGGCTGGCCTTGAATTCACAGAGATCTGCCTGGCTCTGCCTCCCGAGTGCTGGGATTAAAGGCGTGCGCCACCACCGCCAGGCCAATTTCTTATACATAGTTTCAGTGTAGAAGATAAAAGTCTCCAAACTGGAAGGTTTAGAGGTAAGTGTAGAGGAATTTCTAACTTCCAGCTACAAATATAGTAACGACTTTCAGGAGTAACAAATGTAAAACTGAATTGGGATTTAGTAAGAATGTTTCATATAGATTTAGAAACAAGTGTAAAGAAAAAGAGTTGTGGAGAAAGAAAGACATCTGGTGTGGGTGTGGTCTTCTTTAGGAAGAGTCACCTTCCATTCAATTGTCCTGAATTGTATTTTGAAGTTACTATCCTTAAGAGGTTACTAAGGAATATAAGTAACATCATGGGCCTTTTCCTGAGGGTCATCTGGCTGACAAAATGAAACTCTAGATCATGAGGAGGCAGGAAGGTAGGCACCACTGTGAATAGAGTTAACAGTCTTGTATGAGAGTCCCAGGAAATGGGAAAAGAAAGGAGTCCCTGTCCCTAGTATATAGATTCAGACACTCTGGGAGTTAGTATTAAATGTTCACTTGAGATATTTGAGAATCACCTGGAAGATCCATCTAGACATACTAGTGAGGAAAAGTTTTGATTAGGTTAATTTATGTGGGAAGACAAATTGTAGGCAACACCATTCACTGGCGGAGACTCCTAAAATGTATGAAGTGGAGAGAGTGAACAGAGGGGTGGCATTCATTCATTCATTCATTCATTCATGCCTCTCTGCTCCCTGATTGTGAGTGTAAAGGGACGAGCTGCTTTAGGTTCCTTATTCCTTGACTTACCCCCAAGATCGACTGCATCTTGAATTGTGAGCCAGAATGTCCTTTCTCCAGTAACTTTCTTTTGTTAGACTATTTTTATCACAACAGAAGGAAAAATTTAAGAAAGACTCTAATCTTTATTCACTGGTATTTTATTTTATTTTATTTTATTTTTATTTATTTATTTATTTATTTTTTTTTTGGTTTTTCGAGACAGGGTTTCTCTGTGTAGCTTTGCGCCTCTCCTGGAACTCACTTGGTAGCCCAGGCTGGCCTTGAACTCACAGAGATCTGCCTGGCTCTGCCTCCCGAGTGCTGGGATTAAAGGCGTGCGCCACCACCGCCCGGCCGGTATTTTAAAATAAAATATTGATATATAAAAGCAATAGTGTCTGTATGTCAATAGCCCTTACAGAAAATGTTTATCATATCTTAATTTTTGCTTCTCACCTGGTAAGAAATTTTAACCAGATATCTTGGTCAGGGTTTCCTTTCCTTCTTTGTGTCTCTTACCCAGAGGGATTATTAACTAGTCCTTTGTGTTCTTCCTGACTTGTCTTGAGGTTTTCTCATTTGAGCATCAAGACCTATGAAAGAGACCATGTCTCCCCTTCTCTCATCCCAAACTTGTAGCTGAAGGTTTCCTATGTCCCACCCAGTCTACAGCCACTCAGACCCAAGTAAACACACAGAGACTTGTGTTAATTAAAACTGCTCGACCATTAGCTCAGGCCTACCACTGACTAGCTCTTACACTTAAACTCAGCCCATTTCTGTTAATCCATAAATCCACGTGTTCCATGGCTTTACCATACTGCCATTACATTCTGCTCCCTGGATGGTGGGCTGGCATCTACTGATTCAGCCTTCCTCTTCCCAGAATTCTCCTTGTCTCTTATCCTGCCTATACTTCCTGCCTGGCTACTGGCCAATCAGCATCTTATTTATCAACCAATCAGAGCAACACACACTCACAGCATACAGAATGGCATCACCATCACAAACTGTTGCAGCATACCAGTATTTGTTCCATTAGCACCAAGTTGACTTTATTTCTTATCTTCGGAAGCTCATGACTGTAAAATCTACAGTAAAGGTTAATTGATCATAATCTGCAAATTCAAGCATCTTCTAAAATGAATGTTTTCCAACAATACCTTGCATTAGATCATGTGAGCATGTGAAAACATTTTTCAAATAAGCAAAATTAGAGTCAATAGTATTAATCTCTAGATGTTAATAATGAGGGATGTATCAAGAATTTCTATATTGCTCATAGTGTGTGTGTGTGTGTGTGTGTGTGTGTGTGTGTGTGTGTGTGTGTATGTGTGTGTGTGTGTGTGTGTGTGTGTGTGTGTGTGTGTGTGTGTGTTAAGGGGTGAAAGATTTCCACCTAGGTCCTCACACTTAAATGCAAAGATTCTGCCACTGAACTACACTCCCAGCACTAGTGTTTTCATACATTGTTAGTGTAATGCTACTCCTTTATGTTATTTAGAAGGACATTCTTCCAAATTTAGAACTTACTATAAGGAAATTTTTCTAAATACACAATCTGAAAAACATATACAGATGATCATTATAACTTTTCCTTCACAAGAAAAAAACCAACATAATAAATCTGTAATTCACATGTTAGCAAATGAATTTTATATGTTCATACTGTGGAATCTTACACAGCCATTACCAATGGTAATTATGGAGAAAATGACTTTAAAATTTAGTAACTTGCTGAGGCGAAATTAGCTTATAATGAGGATTCAAGGCTTAATATAAATATGTGCACTTTCTGTGTACATAAACAATTAAATGGGTTAGCAATCACTAAACTAGATATGTTAGAACAGAAGGTTTGTATAATTCTTCTGCCATAAAAGTTTTATGTCTATCTCAGAAAGTTAACTTAAAGTCTACCAGTGGAGACCACAGAGGAAAAGAAAGGCACCGCTGGAGACTGGGTGAATTAGTGTTGTTGTTCTAATTATCTGGAGCTAATGACAAAAAGTCAATCAACAATTTGAACAACATCTTGTGAGAACTAAAAAGAGGAAATGGGATTTCATTGTAGGTTCCCTGTGAAGAATCTCACAAGTATAATTTGTGACCAAGAAGAGGGAATATTCTAGAAGATGGTTGAAAAATCTGATATTTCAGGCTTCCTGGACATGCTGAGCACATGTGTGGGTGTAAGTTTAGATTTCTTTACACAGTCTCTAGTGAGCTACAGAGAGGGACATGTGTCACTTTGTGGTGTATCCAGGAATCTGTCATAGTCCTTGTTTGTATTCATCACATGAAGGAATGACCTCAAAATTTCAAAGGGCTTCCTGAACTTTTGATGGTGTTTCATATCAGTATGACCCTAGACATAATTTTAGAAGATTTCAATAGGACTGATGTTTGACAACTAATCGTGATTATCAACTTGACAAGATCTAGAATCATCTAGGAGACAAGTTTCCCAGTATGCCTGTGAGAGACTTCCTAAGCTGGGATAATTAAAAGCCCACCCTGCCTGTGGTAGCACCATACCGTGGGCAGGAGTCCTGGAATAAGTAAAAGAAGAAAGTGAGCTGAGCAGTTGCATTCACCTCTTTCTCTTCTTGCTTGGGTATAATGTGATCAACCACCTCACATCCTGCCACCATGCCTTCCCCACCATGACACGCTATACCTGGACCTGTGATGCACACTTCCTCCTTAAGTTGCTTACATCATCATAATGGATGAGTTACATAGAGACAGAATGATAGCCAGCTGGAGGCCTTGGGCCTGTCCCATGCTGTTGGGAAGAGTGTGTGCACACACAGGGCTTCATCATGCAGATACAGCTATGAGAGAAAGAGGAAGATAGATCAGCCCAAGTCTTCAGAAATGACACAACATCTTAGCAGATTTTCTTGCCTGGAATTGTTTTAAATACTTCACCTATAAGCAAATCCAATAACAGCCTCACCATTTGTTTTGAATATTTTTGTGGGACAAATAATGTATTTTTTAAGTAACAGAACCTTACAGAGAACTAAACAATTCTCTCAAACTAGTGCTTAGAGCACATTAGTTACCAAAACAGACAGTTCTCCAGTCCCCTCATTTGCTATAATGAAATAACAACTAGTCATTCACTGTTGAAATCTCCAAATTGTGGGGTTATTTTAGAAAATATCATAACTTGGTGTCTTAGAAACGTCTCTACATTTGGACTGACTGAGAAATCCCCAGTTTGTAAGACTGAATCTTTGAAAACAATATGCTAAAAGTCATTTGTGGCAGAGTTTATAATAAACTAATTATAAAGCAAGATAAGTATTCTACAGTGGTATATTTGTTGGATAATCAATGGTGTTATTGATAAAATTATATATTCTCTTTAAACATTTTTATAATTAGTTACTTCTGTTTGTACTTATGTCTCTCTCCTCTATCTTCTTGCTGCAACCCCACCTTGTGTGTGTGTGTGTGTGAAAGACAGTGTGTATGTGTCAAAGTGTGTGTAGATTTCACAGGAAAACTTGCAGGGGTTGATTCTCTCCTTCAACCATTTTAGTCTCAGGATTGGACTCAGGTCATGATGCTGGAGAAGCACCTTTACCTGATGACTCCGAGAATCAAGATACAAAATCATAAATGTAGAATCTGCATCTAATTGTATAAGCATGAAAAACATCAGTGTTTTTCTTTAAGTTTTAAAAACAATCTAGTTTTATTTTTATATCCAGATTTATTTTTAATCAGAAATATAATATTTTAACAAAACATAATTTTCTATGAATGTGAAATGACTAATTTTGTCTATTACAAACAAAAAACAGCCTGAATGTCCAACATAAAGGAAAATCATAGTTATGATACTTTATTTCTCTTAAAATTATCACTTGTAACTCCTATATTTAAGAGGTTGTTTGTAGAGATTGACTGGTCATCTTTTCATTTTCATTTGAATTTTTTTAAAATAGTAGGAGATTAGCATTTATAAAACAAGTTTGTACACTAAGATCTAAGATATGAGATGTCACTCACAAACACCTTTTATGGAAGCATGGAAACTCTAAAATGTGTCTGTGATTGAGTGCTCTAAAAATTCTGTTGTCTTTGAGGTGGGAAAAGGGTCTTTTGGTCAAGTACTTGCCATGAAAACATGGAGGGAGAGCCGAGTTCAGTACTCAGCACCTGTGTGAAAGGTGATAGCTTGCTCCTGTGATCTCACTCCTGAGGATGTGGAGACAGACTGCCTCCTGGAATCCACTCTTTAGTCTCTAGCCAGTTAGGGTCTGGTGGGTGAGTATGCAAACCTGTCTCAAAAAGTAAGTTGGAGAGAAAGTGAAAATTTTTGACACTGACCTCTGCCCTCCATATACATATGTACATGTGAACCTGCACATGCATATGAGCATTCAAAAATCCATAAACACACATACACATAAATAAAAAATTTTAACGAATTAAAATGTTATCAGTGTTACAGTAGTGTGAATTAAAAACAAAACAGGAAGATTAAACATGTCTGTATTAAAAGCAAAATAAAATGAAACCTAAAGCTACCTCCTTTCCCCAAAAACTGTAATTTGTACCAATCATTTTAATAATCCTTCTTAATTTGGCCATCACAGTGTAGTTCACTGTGTGGTATCCTTACTATTTTCCCCTCATTTTGCTTATACTTATACTTACATGGAACTCTTAAGAAAATAAAAAAACAAATGTATAGACAAAAAACACAACGTGACATTCAAAATATATCTAGAAGATATGCAATGACTTCTTAGGGTAGCAAGATACCTAGAAGTGGAATATTTAGCTCAAAAAAACTTTATCTGCAAAATGCAAAATACAAACCCTTCACAAGGGCTCAGCTGGCTTAATTGCTTTGGGTTTACAGATTCCACCCATCATTTTAGCTTCTCCATGGGTAAGATTGGAAAGAATGAGAGGTAATAATCTTGAATCAAGGAGATTCATACTCAAGAGGATAGCTCTGCTGGATATTACTCTCTCACCTGGAAAGAGCTACATAGCTTCCTGTGCATGATATTCTAATGGATTGAGTGAAATGATGATCTGTGGCCCTGCTGAATGGATCATAGGAGTTAACATACAAAAGCATGTCTGACAAGGAATGTGCTTCCAGTCATTTGTCTTATATGAAGACAGTTTTAAAAATAAAACATCTAATGGAGGGATACTTCAGTAGTTGAAACATTTTCTGTGCAAGAATAGGAACTGAAATTGATCCACAGCACCCATAGTTTGAAATGACAGGGCATGGTATCACATGCCTATAATCCAGTTCTGGAGACAGAAGCATCCAGTGGCTTGCTGGCCAGTTAGTCTAGCTGTACCAGCTAGCTACAGGTTCAGTGAAAGACCTTGTTTCAAAAAATAAGACAGAGATGTGGAAGAGATGGCTAAGTGGCTAAGAGGACTTACTGATCTTCCAGAGGACCTAAGTTCAGTCCCCAGAACCCATATCTGGCAATTTATAACTCTCTGTAATTCTGGTATCAGGAGACCCAATGACCTATTCTGGTTGCCATGGGCACACACATAAATAAGAAGGATTGAGAAATTAAAAGTGTAAAGTGGAACATGATAGATGAGGACAAGACCCTTTCCCCATCATTTAAATTCTTAAATACATTATCCAGGCCTCAGTTTCTTATGAAAACAGTCATACTCTTTCCTTGTCTTTCACAAAAGAGAAAAACATCTCCAGCCTTATTGAATAACTGACTGAATTTGTGTGCGCCCAGTGCAGGGGGTTAGTTTACATGTACCAGTGTGCACATGTGTGGAGGTCAGAGGACAATCTAGGATATTGTCTTCAGGTGCCTTCCACAGTGATTTTGAGACAGTTTTTCTATTGGTTTGGAGCTCAGCAAGTAGCCTAGGCTAGCTAGCCACTGAGCTCCAAGATTCCCCTGTCTCTGTCTTCCTAGGACTGGGGTAACAGATGCTTGTCAGGCTTGCCTGCCTGCCTTCCTCCCCCTTTCCCTCCCTTCTCTTCTCTTCTCTTCTCTTCTCTTCTCTTCTCTTCTCTTCTCTTCTCTTCTCTTCTCTTCTCTTCTCTTCTCTTCTCTTCTCTTCTCTTCTCTTCTCTTCTTTCTCTTTTCTCTCTCTCTCTCTCTCTCTCTCTCTCTCTCTCTCTCTCTCTCTCTCTCTCTCTCTCTCTCTCTCAAAAATGATCTCAGAGTCAAACTCCAGTCCTCATGCTTACAAGACAAGTGCTGAGTGACTCACCTGCTTAGCAATCCCTCCACTGCTGGTCTATTCCTGTATTTCCATACGCCAACCTACAGCAGACAATCAAAACAGTTATAGACGCAGTCCATGATATTAACCACCAAACACTGCTCACTCAGGATTTGTGTCTCTCATCAGCTCACCAGCATTTGACATGTGACTGTTTTCTCTCACTCTAGCTATTCTTTTAAAAGATGCCCTCCTCTTCTGGTCTCTGTGCTCAGCAATGGAATATGATTTTGCTGATAAGACCTTCACAGTCTTCATCCTCTTATCTTGAGTCTATATAATCTGGAGATCCCTAAGTCTCAGTTTCATATTTTTTTTTATCTGCACTTGTTGTCTAGGTGAAGTCCTATATTTCCAGGATGAAAACTATATCTCAAGCCAAGACCACTTCTTTCCCAAGCTGGAGCCTCCATACTTAGCATACTTAGCTGTCTTTCAGATATCTCTATCTGATCTCTATCTGGGGGCTCCAGAGAAATGACAGCCATGGCTTGGGAGGTGGCTCAGTGGAGTATAGCTCTTGCAAGCCTTGTGACCTTAGTTTAGATTCCCAGAATTCAAGTAAAAACAAAAACAAAAGCAGAGGGACAGAGTTGCACAGATGTCTGTATTCACATGTTTCTATGGAAATATATGGGATATGAGAAATGGGGACAAAAGGATCTTGGGAAACTCACAGAGTAGCTAGGTTGGCTGGAATATGCAGTGAATGACAAAAAAGACCCTGTCATAAAGATGATAAAAGACAGCCAGGCAGTGGTGGCTCACAGCTTTAATCCCAGTGCTTGGAAGGCAGAGGCAGCTGGAGCTCTGTGAGTTCAAGGCCAGCCTGGGCTACAGAGTAAGTTTCAGGAAAGGCGCAAAGCTACACAGAGAAACACTGCCTCAAAAAAAAAAAAATAAAATAAAAGACAAAGACTAACACCTGAGGTTGGCTTCTGACCTTTCTAGACATTCACCTGAGCTCTTGCACATACACACCACATATATACCACACATGCATGTGTGTATGCATGCCTGTGCCGACATACACAGATTTATTTTAAAGTTGCAGATAGAATATCTAAAATATGGTAATTTAGTGCTTTTAGTGTTGACACCTTTGAGAAACAATAGATTGTTCACTAATTTTAAAATCCCATATCTCCATTTCTCCTTAACCCTTCATATCCCATCAGTACCAAGTCTTATGTGTTCCAGTAACAGTCCCTAAGTGTTCATATCTTTTCAAATCTTGCCTTGATTCCTTTTCAATTTCTGAAACAAAACACTATGATCAAGGTAACTTATGGAAGAAAGCATTTAGTCTGTGATTATCAGTTTCAGAAGGTCAGAGTCCGTGACCATCATGGTGGAGAACATGGCAGTAGGCAGGCAAGCACGGCAATGAATCAGAAGCAGAGAGCTCACACCTATATCCACAAGCACAAAGCAGAGAGAGCTAACTGGGAATGGCATGGGCTTTTGGAATCTCAAAGCCTACCCCAAGTGTCACACTCCCTCCAACAAAGCCATACTTGCTAATCCTTCCCAAACATTTCCACACACTGGGAACCAAGTATTCAAACATATGAACCTATAGGAACCATTTTCATCCAATTCACCACATAGCTTAGTTCCACATACCACTGTAATTTCCACATTTCCAGCACACTCACTTCCTCTTTGCCAGACAAGTCTGTAAACAATAGTTAAAGGGATCTACTAAAAACACAATTCTCAAGTTTAATCACTCTGATAAAAACTGTTAAATGATATTCCATGAAAATTTAGGTATCATATTTTTTGTTTTTTGTTTTTATTTTTTGAGACAGAGTTTCTCTGTGTAGCAGCCCTGGCTGTCCTGGAACTTGCTTTGTAGACTAGAGTGACCCTGAACTCACAGAGATCTGCCTGATTCTGTCTCCTGAGTGCTGAGATTAAAGGCATGTATCACCATGCCCAGTGAAAACTCAGATTTTACTATAAACTTCTAGACCCAAAATGAACTGAACCCTCTTTTCTCCCTGATATTGTTTCATAGCACCCAGATTCCTTTTAGCCTCACAGTGTTGATCATTATATGTGACTTCATAGGTTCTTCTTACAGTGTCTTCTACGTGCAAGAGTTTGCTTGCAACTAGAATTCGTCTAATAAACTTACCTTTCACATGCCCCACTTAGGTATTTCTCCCTTAACTCTACCATGGTTTTTGGAAGACTTGCAATTGTTTAATCATTTGCAGTTTATATATTTATTTACTGTGCTTGAGTGTGCATGTGTGGTCTATGTGTGTGTGATGCATACCCACATGTATGTGTGAACACATTGAGGCTCCAGGAAGACAACATATATCACTCTTAGTAACTCTCTACCTGATGCCCTTGAAGGGCTCTCCCAGTGCAACAGCAGAAAGGACTTTGGCCAGCAAGCTGTTGCAATTCTTCTATCACTGCCCCTGACTCAGCTGTGGGGTTAAAGGAGCCCAACTTTTTACATGTGTGATGAAATCCAAACTCAGGTCCTCATACTTGCACAGTAAGGGCATCTACTAATCCATCTCCAATCCCCCATTTGTGTGTGTGTGTGTGTGTGTGTGTGTGTGTGTGTGTGTGTGTGTGTGTGTGCAGACAGGCATGGGCTGCAGCCCATGTGTGGAGGTCAACAGAGAAATTTTCAGTAGTCGGTTCTCTCATTCCATCTTATTTGTGAAGCAGGGTCTCCCTCATTGCTGATGCCTCTGGACTGCAGACAGGTGCTTGCTTGGAGCACATCCTCCTCTCTCACCTTTGAAGTGCTAAGTTGGTGTTACAGATGAGAGACACCTCACCTGACCTCTTGACTTGGGCTTCAGGGATTAAAATAGACTATCAGCATTGTATGGCAAGTGCTTTTACCTGTTAAGTCAAATCATTGCCCCTCACCCCAGGTTCGTTTTGTGATCTGGCGGTGGTAATGGCCCTGATCCTAATCCTGACAGATGAGAACTGAGCAAGTATATACAAAGGACTAGTTAATAATCCCTCTGGGTAAGATGCATATTGAGTAATTATGAAAGTATCTGTCATGAATATCAAGTCATAACTAGGTATGTGTTGGGGTCATATTCTGGGTTATTACATGTAAAATCTCATTTAGTGTTCATAGAAATATCATGTAATGAAAGGTGGTTTAGTATTAATTTAAAGATTTATTTAAAGTATGTGTGTGTGTGTGTGTGTGTGTGTGTGTGTGTGTGTGTGTCTGTCTGTCTCTGTGTGTTGGTGCCTGTGGAGGCCAGAAGAGGGTGTCAAATCCCCAGAAACTGTTGCTATAAGCAGTTATGAGCTGCCCAGATATTAAGACAGAGAATTAAATGAGTTGGCTTAGGAACTCGCAGTTTAAATACAGTAGGAGCTCCATCCCAAACAAAGTTTTCATGCACACCCGGGTTCCACCCACAATGTCCTTACTTAGTGGGAACAAAACTGTGCTTGGACTTTCCACTCAGCTTTTCTGTGAACTTAGTAGAGTGAAACCTGGCATAAATATTGCCCTTTTTATTTTCCCTTCCAGTAGCAACAGTCTACAGTCGTTTCCTATTGTGCACATGGAAAATCCTCACCATTGGGTTTTAATGTTACAAACATGATTTTAAAAGATCAAGTGCTAGCACAACAATTAGGGTGTTTGGCCATCCCATCACCAGAGTAGGTCAGTTCGGGCTGGATCTTGACCATTGCCAGCAGTCTATTGTGGGGGTATCTTTGTGGATTTCTGTGGGCCTCTCTAGCACTTTGTTTCTTCCTATTCTCATGTGGTCTTCATTTACCATAGTCTCCTATTCCTTCTTCTCCCTCTCTGATCCTGATCCAGCTGGGATCTCCCGCTCCTCCAAGCTCTCTTTCCCTTGACCCTCCCGCTTTATTACCCCCACTCATGTCCAGGCTGTTCATGTAGATCTCATCCATTTCTCCGTCACTGGGCAATCCCCATGTCTTTCTTGGGGTCCTGTTTTCCAGGTAGCCTCACTGGTGATATGAGTAGCAGTCCAGTCATCCAACGACTGAGGGATCTGGATGCAGAGATCCACGGGTAGGCCCCAGGTGGAGCTCCGGGAGTCTAGTTAGCGAGAAAGAGGAGGGTTTATATGATCGAGAATTGTTGAAACCAAGGTTGGATAAAGCACAGGGACAAATAGCCAAACGAATGGAAACACATGAACTATGAACCAGTGGCTGAGGGGCCCTCAACTGGATCAGGCCCTCTGAATGGGTGAGACAGTTGATTGGCTTGATCTGTTTGGGAGGCACCCAGGCAGTGGGACTGGGTCCTGTACTCATTGCATGAGTTGGATGTTTGAAACCTGGGCCTTATGCAGGGTCGCTTGGCTTGGCTTGGCCTGGGAGGAGGGGACTGGACCTGCCTGGACTGAGTCTATCAGGTTGATCTCAGTCCTTGGGGGAGGCTTTGCCCTGGAGGAGGTGGGAACAGGGAGGGGGGCTGGGGGGAAGGGGAGAGGGGCAGGAAGCGGGGAGAACAAGGGAATCCGTGGCTGATATGTAGAACAAAATTGTTTTGTAAAATAAAAATATTAAAAAAAAAGATCAAGTGCATCCATTCAGCTTCATAAAAAACAACTGCAACATATTATTGTGGAATGTGCTTACCTGTGACTTCAGCACAATCTTATTTCCTCTCTAACCCTTCCAAGATGCATACATTTCATAAAGTTGTAATTTATTCTTAGATTTGCATTGGGAGGAATCAACCTCATTGTCAGTAAAAGCTGAGCTACAGGGATGCTCCTGACTGGGGGAGAAGAATAACTTGGTGGGAAACATCAGAAAGGGCTAAATGGGTTTTTTGATTAAATTTTCAAAGTGCTTGTTTGTTCAGATATAGCAGAGGGATTTTTAGCCTGGGAGGTAAATCTTTCCTAGGTACCAAAATGTTAAAAAGGAAAATTCTATTAATGTACTTCCTTCTTGGGTGTCATGATATGATTTAAGGTGTCAGAAGAAAGACACTGGGCAAAATATCTCCACAGTTGCTTGCACATGCTATTAAAGGCTCCAGTACATTGAAGAGAATTGTTGTTTTGAGTTTAGATAATGTCCCCAGTTAAAATCCCTATGGAGATAAGTTAATGCCCAAATGGGTCATTAATACATTGGTCTATATTGGGTGTCAGATAGTGTCTAGCATTGCAGAGTTAAGAATGTGTGTGTGTGTGTGTGTGTGTGTGTGTGTGTGTGTGTGTGTGTGTGTGTGTTCATGCACACAGGTGCATGTGTGTGGGTGCATGTGTGCAACTATGTATGTGCAGGTAGCAGCCAGAGTGTCCCCCTTAGTCACTCTCCACTTAGTCTTTTTGGATAGGCTCTGTCACTGGATCCAGGCTTTACCAATGTTGCTAGTCTAGCTGACTACTAAGCCCTGGGGATCCATGTGTCTCCATCTCCTTAGGACTGGGATTGGAAGTGTGTGTCACCACATTCATCTTTGTTTTAATTTTTAAGTTGTCCTGGGAATCAAACTCATGTCCTCATGCTTGAACACCAAGCTCTTTACAACAGAACTATCTTTAAGTCTGTGGCTGGTTTTGAGAGGAGAGATGATTAGACACAAAAAGCTTTAAGAATGCATGGTGGAAAGTTTAAGTATAGGAAAGACTGCACTGGAACAATGAATATCTCGTGATTGGAGGAGAAAAGCAGGCAGAGCAGGGCATACAAAGCAGCATTTGGATAATACTTCAAATGGGCTTTCTGGTTCTCAGTTCCAAGTACTGATCAGGTCCTGTTTCAGCATCCTGCTACACCATTGGGTCTTCATAGGAACTGTGGAAAAAGTCTTGAAGGCCTGTCTGTTTCTACCCAAACTCAGACATGTTGTACCTCAGCATAGTCGGTGGATATAGACAGCATTCTGGGATCCAAGGAACAAGGAACTCTACCAGCACAGAGCAAACCCTAGAGACCTTTCAGGCTCACTTTAAAATCTCGATCATCTATTTAACTAAGTCCTGGAGTTGTGTGTGTGTGTTTAAACACCTTTCATTATCCTCATAAATTGTCAAATTTATAGAACCAGGTCATTCAAAAAATCAGAAAAGAGCCTGGCGAGCAGAAGGGACTTGCCCAAAATAACAAGGTGATCGGATTCCTGCTGTGTTACAAATCTGGCAGCTCCCAGGACACATTCTTGTTCCATTCATTATGCTCTGCCCTCCCAGCTGGGCTTTGATTTATCTGGCTGTAAAACTGGCCCGCACTTGCACTCTCTTTCCTGTTCTGTGATTGCTAACTCAAACTACAACCCAGGATAAATCAGACAAGAAGGGTGGGGAGTGAAGATTAGATTGTCCCGCTGTTAAACTTTTAATTAAATCAATGGCTTGAACTTCTAACAAGGAGAATGTCCAGATGAGAAGCAGGTGGAATGACATTAAATTCCCCATTTGCCGGGTGCCTGGAAGCCAGGGTTCTTCCATCTGAACATAGGAGTCCTCGAGAGGTTAGAAGACTACAGAGACCTGACTGTTGGAAACAGTCCTTTATGCCTATAGATACTCTGCCATGGCTCCACTCTGCCTGCAAAGGAGGACAAGGCCATCCCCCAGAGAGCACCTATTAGCAGGTTGGAGCAAACCCAGAAACACAGACTGCCTTGTTATTAATGGCAAATGAACTGTGGCTGATGTTGTGAGAGAGCCTCTCTCTGTCTGTCCAAGTTCTCCACTCTGGTCAATCCCTGCATCCTGCTACTTTAGGAATCCTGCCCAGGCTGGTCTGACTGGTCTGATGTCTGCTCTCCTGCGTTCTCAGAAGGGCAGGTAGCCAAAGTGCTTTATGTATGGAGAACTAATTGGGGGTGAGGCAGGGTGATGCGATCAGCTACTGGAGCTGGAGCAGAGGAAAATGTCTAGAGAACCTATTTTTAGTTACTGTGGCGCCTAAATTGGCCTCTCAGAGACAGGGAGGCTGAGAGTGGTCACTAAGTCAGTCCCTAAGTGCCTCACACCTGATCCCAATCTGCATTTGCCCCCATGCACTCTTATTATAGGGAGGGCATGTTTCTTGCCGTGGTATGGTCCAGAGCCCTCTACCTGCTCTGCACTTTTGGGTGTTGGGTGTAACAGCACAGCACAGCAGTGAGGAAACAAGGAACAACCCCATGTGGAACAGGCTTGGGTTTGAACGCCAGTGTAGCCCCTTTCCATATTGATGATTGATTGCCTACATCCCCTGGGCTTTAGTGTTCTCATCTATCAACTGAGGATAATTTTTCTACTCAAGACATTTTTGGTAAGAATTAATTTAAATTAAAATGTCATTATCTAACAGATGAAATTGTTTGATTATACATTCCCCAAGGATATAGTCCCCTTCTCATGATCTTCCCTTATTCTTTGCTGTGATCTCAGAAGTCACTTGGTATGAGAATGGAACTTGAATACATTTTAGTAAATGGCTGGATTAGTAATTTAAAACAGTACCAGGGGTCTGGGGATATGTCTCAGTTGTTAATGTACATGGCATGCGAGCCTGAAGATCTGAATGTGATCCTCAGAACCCATGTAAAAAGCCAGGCTTGCTGGCCATGTACCTGTAATCCTAGCACAGGGGGGACAGAGACAGGAGAATCCCCAGGAACTCATGAATCAAGGAGTCTAGACAAATTAGTGAGCTCCAGGTTCAGTGGGTGATCCCCCCTCAAAACAAATAAGGTAAAGAGTGATCGAGTAAGACACTGGAAATTGACTTCTGGCTTCCACCTGTGTGTGTGCAAATGCACACACACACACACACACACACACACACACACACACACACACAGAGCACTAATTTCAAATTCCTCATGGATAAGAGCTCATTCTTACCTTCTCTGTGTAGTCTTTTAAATGTCATCCCCTGTTCATTCCCTGGTCTTTAGAAGGTCACTAGCTGTTAACATCTCCAAGAAAAACTCAGTTCTTTGCTCACTTTAGCCTTGTAATTTTTGTGCATAAACTATATCCCATCTGGTTTTTACTCCATGAGGGGAAAAACAGTTAAATAAAATGGAGTTTATACTTTCAAAATGTGAAAATCAGAAACACAATAAAATGACACATAATGCCATTTCAGCCAACCATGGATCAAATTCATAACCTCGGGACCTTGCAATTGCCATCAGATACTAACATTGTAGTTGGTGTCCTTTGTTTAATCACACTTTAAAAATTGTGTGGTGGTAAAATGCTAGTAACACATTTCTCAGAACATGTCCCATTGGTTAAGTGAGACACACTGTAATGATTTAAATAGAACATATTTTTGATAGAGAAAAGAATAAATTCCAGAGAGACACTAGGGTAGAAACACCTACCCATGTGATACTTCCTGGTCTCCAAGTGAATCCAATTCTGCTGTATTATGCCAGATTTGGGATTCATAAATATATTTGCATCCAAATATAGGAGTGTGAGACCAAAATGAGCCATCTTAGAAATAAGACCAAAATGCTTTCACCCTAAAATTAAGGCCTAAGATTTCTCCTTTTAGAAATAGGCCATTAGTTACTGAAATAAGTCAGTTCAGATTCCAGAAACCAGGAAGTGTAAAAGTACAGAGTCACAAGGTAGTCACGAGGTAATGACTGCCGGACTATAGAATGTTCCAACTCTGGTTTCCAGGGTAACTGACCATAAAAATGTCCCCACCTGAGAGCAGCTAATGAGAAATGGTGGTGGGCAACCACCCCCTTAGAAGTAAGATTAAGCCATGATTTCTAGAAAACCCCTAGTAGCGAGCCAATCAGAATTGTACCCATACTAGCACCCCTAAATGATGTAACCTTGTGATTTTTTCCCTTTAAAAAATGAGCTTGTGGACAGACGGGTGCTTCCTCCAGCCTCCACTGCACTGGATGTATTGGACAAAGTCCCTGCCTAGGCTTGTATTGGATATCCAGAATTAAACTTTGCTTTTGCATTCTGGTGTGCTCATCTTTGGTGGTCTCTCTGGGGGTTGCAATCTGTGCACAACATTTGGGGGCTCTTCGGGATCCCCAGAGAACCCCACTGGGACCCCTAAGAACTCTGGAGGTCCATCTGCACCGATAGGTAAGAATGCTTGTGTCTCTGTCTCATTTGTGTCTCTGTCTTGTTACTTTCATTTTGTACCAGTCGACTGATTTGCACCTTTGCATGCTTTCACTGGGGCAGATGTATCCGGACAGTGATCCTGCCAGGGAACGAGGGATGCCTCCTTCCCCAATTTGGGCAAGGGCCCCCCTGGTCCTGAGCCATTTGGGCAGGGGACTCCCTAGTCCTGAGCCATTTGAGGCCACCTCAGAGGTGATCGTTTGGTTTGGGTATCTTCCCCCACCACAGGAGGAAGTGCCAATTCGTACTTTGTCCCGGGAAATTGTTGGTGTCTTTTTGTATCTTATTGTGGTTGTGGCTTTGTTTTTTTCTCTCTTCGTTGGTTTTCATTGTCCACTTTCTCAGTCCTAGACTTAACCCTTGCTCACTGGCACATCGGATGTACAGTTGCTACTTCAGGGACCCAGGGCACCGCTGAGAGGGCTAGGCAGCCAGTGAGAATCACAGGGCCTAGACGCAGTGGGTTCTGGGCCCCAGCTCACTTTACAGCACAATGTGGGTGGTGGCCAGGTTGGCTCAGAGGCTGCATGGGAACTAGGTATGGCTGTGTGCTAGGGCAGGCTGTGAGCACTGTGGGGCCCAGATATGGCCAGCAGGTTCTGGCTGGGCTCCCGTGTGGACATGGGGCAGAGCTGGCGGGAGCCAGCAGGAGCTTCGAGGAGCTCAGTGTGGGGAATGGTGGAGAACTAACTGCCCCTCCAGGGTCACAGTTGAGGAGTGGCCTACAAGTCTGTGGGCCCAGCCAGGACATGGAGTCACTTTCAGTCTGCCATTCTCGTGTACTTGAAAATCTGAGGTTAACAGCAATCTTTTGTCCCCATGGTGCATGCCTTCTCGTCCTCTTCCTCTTCCATGTTGTTGGGTGGGGCTCCCAAGACCTGCCCTGAGGCTAAAACCTGATCAAGGTCTGGCTCCAAGAATGGAATGTCAATGCCTATGTGAGGCTAACCAACAGTTTCTTGTCTGTAGTACAGTGCTAATGCAAATTGAGAGTTATTCTTGTTATGGTATGTTCTTGTTTAAAATATTGTAACTTTACAATATATTCTAGATTACTGAGGGAAATCACAAGAAAGACTTTGGTAAGAGTTTCTGTTTTAAAAGAAAAGAAAAAGCAGATTTTCTCTGGAGAAAATGTTTGAGGGATCAAAGGAATGGACTGAGGGTACATGGAAGGTTGTAGAAGGTCAGAGGGGATGTGATGTAAACTGTTATGGTTTCTTATACCTGCAAATACTGAATCTGAAAGTTAATTCTGGTTGGTTTTCATCTTAAAAATGGCTAATGATTCTGCAAACTGCTTATGTATGAGTGTATGTGGACAGGTATGTGACTTGGAGATGTAAGCAAGCTTTAACTGTACGTATGTATGTGTGTAACTTGGATCCAACTGTGTGTATGTGGGTAAGTAATTATTGTTTAGAAAAACATGCTTTAAATAGCAAACACGTGGCTTCCTCCATCTTAGCTGGTGACCTCATGGGCAACCATGTGGCTGGCAGCCATCTTTTACTAAGGTTATAAAGATCTACTCGGGTTAACACCTAAGTACTTATGTTTTTATCAAGTGTTCAACAAGTTTCTAGAGAATTTAAATAGATGGCAACAGATGTTTAATAAATAAGGCATTTGATAAATATTAAAGCTGTACATCAATGCTTTTATACACAGGAATATACCATACTCTGGCAGCTAAACTTTGTAATTTAAGGTTTACCCATGTAAAATGATAATGATTTTAAAGAACCAAAAGGATTATAAATGAATCCCAGATATTAAACTTTGAGATTGTTTGCACTCTGGAGCTTGGTTTTACTTTATACAGATTGTGATGATGCCATGTTTTCTCCCCCTTAAAGTAAAAAAAGATACTTTATTGTTGATATTACAGAAGACATTTGAGAGATCTTAATCTTTTAAGAACAGTTTTTATAGTTAAAAACCAGTGACTTAATGTTTCTCCTTACCCAAGGTACGTTCAGGCTTAAGAATGTTGTCTAGCCTCCTTGTATTTGCTAAGTTTGTTAAGCTTAAGTTATTTGGATAAACTGATACATGTATGTTTTATATTGATATTTTGTTTTGGTTTCTTTACTGAACCCGTATTTGATGCTAGAAGAGCTTCAACTTAAAAGCATTGTTTTTAGGCTACTTATTGTAGACTGTTAGAGAACATAAATAGTCAGGGTAAGTAAGTACTGATGTAATATTACAGGGATAAGTTTATTCATTTACTCAGTCCATTGCATATGTTTTCAGGGTTGAGATTGAAACAAGCAACTAGAAACAAAGTTTGTTTATTCAGATATACCTGGACAGCCCTCATACTTCAGAGATCTGCAGAATATGGCATTTAAATGTTGATCTAAAAGCTAATTATATCAGACAGACTTCCAGATTCTAGCAGTGACCCAAGGTCTCCAAAGAAGATTATGTACGAGGCACCACAACACCTCTGCCTGAAATATGACAACGCTGACCACAGGGCAAGATGCCCCAATGCAATGCCTGCCGCCAGGACCCAGCCAAGACTGTGGACAAGCAGTAGGACACTGGAATTGATTGCACCCTTTGGCATGGTCAACGTCAATCTTCTGTGTCCCTATTCCACAGGAAAAATACTCTGCCTTATGGGCCTGATGGTGGAAGAAGATTGATGCTGTTCTGACTGGTGCCTCCAACGCTATGGAGACCTGGGTAAGGATTGGTCCCTGTAATTTATAGGATTGGAAGCTTCTTGGTCTGCACTCAGATTTAGTTTATCCTTCTCAGATTTCTGATAGTACTGATGGCTAGGCTAGCTCTAACTTTGTCAGCATGGCAGCATCAGACAACCAGACCCTTCTGCAAGTCTATAGCTAGCTTGTTAGCTCACTTTTAGGAAAATGTTCTAAGATACAAAAGTTTAAGTCATAAAGGTTCAGATATGAGTCTAAAATGAGATATGTTTCAGATTACTCTCCTGTTCTATGGTTCAGAGCTTAATATTTAGGAATCCTGATGAGCTGGTAGAGCAATAACTACTTACTGTTCAGTCACAAGCTCAATATTTTGGATTGTTTTAGATGTCATCTAAATATGTCTAAATGTAAACGTAAAAGTGCTTCTCATCAGGCCAAAAATCTCTGTCCAATTTGTACCTGGCTTTCTGGACAGAAGAAAAATGCACATGCTTTTAACCCAAATCTGTAGTTCTTGTTGGGACTCAAGGTATGAGTCCACTTCTGCTGTTTTACAAATACCCATTACCTGCTTTGTCTACAATATGGATTCCAGTACAGATTGGCAATACTAATGTATCTAAAACTTCTACATCATTTTGTAAGTAGGCCTCAAAGGATCAAAAGAGTCATTAAAAACCTAGACCCACTTCACAGAGGTCGAAAGGACCCCAGATAAGTATTCCTATTTTTCCTCTCTCCTGGTCTTGGGACTAGTGATTTTCCCATTACTAAGGGTATGGACCTAAAGGTTCCAAATAAGTTCACAAATTTTAACTTCTTTTCCTAGTTTAAAATTTGTCTCAACAGATTTCCACTTGGCTGGCAGTCACCTCCAAGTTTCAGTCTCAGACTCTACTGTTTCAGATGACTGTGAACTCCAGACTTGCTAAAAGCTGATGTGGACCAGCCCAGCTAACATGATTCTTCCCTGTCCCTATGTGCCGCACCAACTCCAGTGTCTTCCCTGTGACATAAACAATTATATCAATATTAGCGGACGGGAGATACGTGTCCCATGGGACTAAGCTCCCTGGATGTCCCTGACAGAGTGCCCATGTTATGCCTCCTTCTTGAAGGAGATGTGCTTCACAGATCATGAGCTCTCTGGGCTATGGGTTCTATATAACTGTTTTTCTGATAATGTTCTAATTAAATAAAACACAGCCAAAATTAATGAATGCTTGGGTTGTGAACTATGGAGGAAAGGGGAAGCTGGACATGGACCTTATTTAGATATAGCAGAATGAGCTATTCCTTTAAGACCCAAAGCCACTAGATAAAGAAAGTATAATAGTTCAGGCACTTCTAGGGAATGAACATTCACCCACTAGGAATCCTTCAGGAATCCCAACTAAAGTGATTTATGACAAAAGATGTTATCTCATAGGAGGCAGATGGTGGGCCCCTCCATTGAGGAAGTTCAGCATGGGAAACTTCAGGACTACAGCAGAACCCCTTCCCCTTACAGGAGTAAAAGTACAAGAGTCCATATTCCAGCAGGTAAAAAGGTTTTATATTAAAACAGATATGTGATAAAAGAACTAAAGAAAGACTTAGGGAGGATCTGCAGCATCCAAATTGGCTAAGTGGGTCATGAGAATCAGAAAAGTAGAAGTGCACAACAAACTAATGAGCAACTGAGATAAAGATGAAAGACACAACTACAAGAAGCCTACACAAGTCTAGGGACTATACTAAGTTTAAAAAACACAGACTGCTCTTTGGGTCATAAAGTTCTTGTGGGTAAAGGGATATGTCTAGTGCCAATTAATAATTGTGTGCTTGCTGTTTTTTTAAAGATGATGAAATTAAATTATTGTCAAGCTCTTGTTGTCCCTTGTATGACTTGATAGTTTTCTGTATATAAACTACTGATTTACAGAAGTAAAATTGCAACAGATTCAAACCACTTCTGAGTATATTGTCTGTCTGTCATTTACCGAATCCTTGCCTTCCTGACTACCCAAGCTCTGGTCCCCCTACGGTCATGGTACCCCCGATGGGCCAGTCCATGGCACCTATGGGGTCAGGCAGCTACATGCTTCTGAAATGCTCCCTTGCCCAGTCTTTGACTAGCTTTTCCGTCTTTTGGGGGCCCTGACAACGGTGCCCCAATGCCAGCTCGAAGCAGTTCCAGAAGAGAATATGTCGTCCCATGTTCCCTGTTCAGAAAAGGCTGAAATGCTGGGTCAAAAGGAAACTCCCTGGCATAGAGACAAGATGGCTAACTATACATGACCATTATTAGAGAGGGATATTTACAAGCTAACTGCCCGAAACCCATGATTGGTTTTCATTGGGCACATGAGAAGGGGAGAATGTGAGACCATAAAAATGTCCCCACCTGAGGGCAGCCAATGAGAAATGTTCGTGGGCAACTACCCCCTTAGAAGTAAGATTAAGCCATGATTTCTAGAAAACCCCTAGAAGCGAGCCAATCAGAATTGTACCCGTACTAGCACCCCTAAATGATGTAACCTTGTGATTTTTCCCTTTAAAAACTGAGCTTGCAGACAGATGGGCACTTCCTCCAGCCTCCACTGCACTGGATGTATTGGACAAAGTCCCTGCCTAGGCTTGTATTGGATATCCAGAATTAAACCTTGCTTTTGCTCATCTTTGGTGGTCTCTCTGGGGGTTGTGATCTGGGCACAACAGGAGGACATGACTGTTTGTAATATATTTGCCTATATCAAGCACTGGGCACTTAACAGATATTTTATATTTTCATAGGACCTCAGTCAATTCTGGTAGTAACTCCCATGGATTTTGTTTCTATCTTATTTTACAGGGTCTCTAGTCCATGTAAACTCTGAACTCAGTGAATACAGGTGTAGCCATAACACCTGCGCTACCACCACCCATTCACCATGTCCAAGCGTGGGGCTGTGGATCGAAAAACAGACAAAAGATAGCGGGTCACTCACCTCAGCAGAATGCCAAATGCCGTTTATTGAAAGAGGGAGGAAACCTTAAATACAGGCTTACAGCACAATAGAGAACCCCAGAGGGCAGAAGTTCACTACTGATGATTACAATCTTGCATCTAAGCTGTTAATGCCCAATATGCAGGATACACAAACAAGTAACTTCCCTTAAGCATTCAGGAGGGTGGAAACCGGCAGGGAATTAGCATAGGGAGGACATCTGGTCAAGGTCGGCAAGCAGGCAACAGCTTTCTCAAAAATGGGAAGGCCAGGACCTTACACACAGGATCATCTAGAACTTATTATTCTTCTGTCTCCCTTTCCTGAGTGCTGGGATTACAGGCATGAGCCACTGACCTGTTTTATGTGTTTTAATCACACAAGAGAAACTCAGGATTCTGTACATGCTAGGTGAGTACTCTACCAACTGAACTATATCCCAGGCCTCAAGGAATCCTTAGGGTATCAAAAGAATGGCCCCTCTCAGGTGGATTATTTACTGAATATATTAGAAATATATTTCTATAAAGGCTATGGCAAGCAAAAACACAGAGAATTTATGCGAATTCTTGTCACTGGTTGAATGAACAAAGTTGCTGACAGAAAGAACACACACATGTGCACTACCACATATCTATCTTCCTGGAATGACATTTGCAGTAGAAACCCAAGAAGACAGACACCCTACCCATAAACTGGTCTTATGTAATGGCAATGTCCCTGTTACCGATACACGTTCACCATGTCCGAGCGAGGGGCTGCGGATTAAAAAATAAGGGACAAGAGACAGCGAGTCATTTGCCACAGCTGAATGCCGAATGCCAGCCGAATGCCGTTTATTGAAAGAGGGAGGAAACCTTAAATACAGGCTTACAGCACAATGGCGGATCCCCGGAGGGCAGAAGTTTCCTACATTCTTGCATCTAAGGTGTTTACACCAAATGCAGGATACAGGAACAAAGAACCTCCGGTAGAATGTTAGGTGAGAAGGAAACCGGCAGGGAATCTGAATAGGGAGGATATCTGGTCAAGGTCGGCAAGCAAGGCGGCAGCCACTCACAGTGGGGGGCCAGGGCCCACAGTCTTAAATAAATGAAGTGCATGGAGTTCCCTTCATAGTTATGTTGGGAAAAGAGAGGCAGTTTGGGAGAGACTACTAACTGCATCCCTATTGGGTCTCCCTAACACATAAATAGTGCAAGGTCAAAATAGTTTTTGATGGACTGACATTTGATTTTGAGGTGTAACAAGGATTCTGAGAACACGCTCAGGCCAAATTAAACTCAATCTTAATAACGCAAAAGAGAGGCCCTTCTAGCTTTCTCTGCTTCTCCTTATGCAATGGCTTTTTATTCACCTACTGGGAAGGTCTCTTCCTGCCAGCTGATATCAGTTTAAAACCCTTAGAAGAGTCTAGGAAGGTGTTTTACTGTGGTCAGAGTTGAAACTGGTGGGATTGGCAGGCTTATAGAAATGCCTAGGGGGATTTACATCTCACTCACTCTGCTTTATGGTGGAGATGAATCACAGGGAAGGTCTGGGCCAAGATCACAGAAGATGCCAATTTGCAGGGCATACAAAGCTTCCTAAGCACATTTCATTAAAAGAACTGGTATGATATATGTGCAGTGTGTGCTTGGCTGTATGCACTTGTGTGCACGTGGAAGCCAGAGGTTGATGCCAGGTGTCTTTCTCAACCTCTTTCTTGATAATTTTGTGAGATATGCTTTAATCAGTAAACTTACTGGCAAGACTAGCTGTCCATGAAGCTCCAGGTACCCTCCTCCTCTCCAGAATCAGGATTGCAGATGTGGGCCACCCCTCATCAGGAGCTCCAGCGTGAGCTCCAGGTATGTCAACCTCACTCTGAAAACCAGAGCTGAAGATGAAAACCAACCATCACTCTTAGCATGAGGGATGTAGGTGTATGCCAATCCTTACCCTGAGCATCAGAGTCACAGATGTGTGCCAATCCTTACCCTGAGAATCAAGGTAGTAGATGAGTGCACCAGCATTTCACATGTGCACTACCTATGCCCTACTTTTTACATGATCCTGAGGCTCAAACTCATATCCTCATATTTTATGTGGTAGGCACTTTACTGATAGAACCATATTCACTGTCTATGTGTTGTCCAGAGTCCAGAGAAGACACTACGCCTGGCGTGGGATATCTGAGGGAAAAAAACTACATACACTATGCTCTTATGTCTGTTAACCTTGTTCCGCTAAGACAAAATTTTATCTTTACAGCTACTGCTCCGTCAGGCATTCAGGGCAGGAATAAATCTAAATAAACCAAGCTCCTTGTTTGTCTACTTTATTTCTCTGGGATGAAATCCTGTCTACATAGCTTCACTTCTGTCTTGACACTCAGTTCCTCTTTGTCCCCTCATTTACTGCCATCTCGTATTCCTGCTAAGGACTAAGCTCTTATGCTTCCGGCCTCATCTTCATCCTCTGTTTCTCTGCTTGCTCTACTTGCTCTCTACTCTGGGCTCTGGTGAACTCTACAAGAGTTCTGCCTTACCATCTACACAACCCCTGTGTTCTCTTCTTCCTGGTCATGCCTTTCTATCTGCCTCTACCGAAAACACCTGTTTTTTCTTCCCCTGGCCAGGGTTCTCTGCCTCCTCAGGAATGTTGCTCCACCCTACCTTCCACCTTGATATGTAAAAACCTCTTTTGTTCTCAGTCAGTTGCTCTAGAGAGCCACTAGGCCTCAAGGCAAGGGAGTGGTCTGAGCTTCATTTGCACAAGAAACAAAGCTATGAAGCTCCTGCCAGCTTGTCTTTGAATACTTGACCTTATCCAAGTACTCCCCTGAAAGTACTGGCAAAGAAGTTCACATACACATTCTGTGGAAATTGTGAGCACAAGAAATTCCTAACAAGGCACAGCTGAATATTAAGTTGTGTAACAACAAATAGTCCATACTAGATGGCTTGCCACTTGACTGACCCTTGCCCTGGTCAAGGTATAGCTTTAATACGCAGCTAGACTCCTTATAACGTATTCTTGTGGCTTGCCACAACTGTCCCATATGCATCAGTTTTAAACATACACTTTAGTTGGGAAGCTGTGTAGTTTCCAAGCCCAGGTAATATATACATTTTCTTAAAATACAAGGAATACCACATTACCTGCACTTTCTCTAAAATCTGTCTACAATTTGTGTTATCCAGGGAGATTTGGGGTGAATTGTTCTGAACTTTTGATTGACAAATATGTAAAATTGAACTGGCCATATGCAGAAAGCACACACAGGAAGTAGATGCTGGCATCTACTGCTTCCAAAGTCAGACAAAATGTTCAAAATAGAACTAGCTGTTGGATCATAGACAGCACTGAGGACAGTGCAGAAAAGGACTGATGATACCTTGTTACTGTGATTCTAGCATGGTGTAGGCACAGCACATTCATAAAAATCCCTGCAAAGTTTAGTGCTGCATCTCCTTTCTCAACCAGGAAAAATGAAGCTCAGATCAGAAAACAGAACTAACTTTCTTAATAATTCAGTTAATAAATGGTGGGACTTGGATTTGCATTCTTATATAAATGATTTGATGTGTGCATTTTCAAAGAAACAGCTATCCAGGGCCTTCAACAAAGGCAACTCTGCTTCTAGGTGGGTGTGCCAGTTAGTTTTTGTCAACTTGACACAAACTAGAGTCCTCTGTGCTGTGGGATGTTCTGTATGGCAAATGTGTTGCTCTGATTGATTAGTAAATAAAACACTGATTGGCCAGTAGTCAGGCAGGAGGGAGTATAGGCGGGACAAGGAGGAGACTAAAGCTGGGAAGTGGAAGGCTGAGTCAGAGAGACACTGCCAGCCACCACGATGACAAACAGCATGTGAAAATGCTAGTGAGCCACGAGCCACGTGGCAAGGTATAGATTTATAGAAATGGATTAATTTAAGCTGTAAGAACAGTTAGCAAGAAGACTGCCATGGCCATACAGTTTGTAACCAATATAAGTCTCTGTGTTTACTTGGTTGGGTCTGAGCAGCTGTGGGACTGGCGGGTGAGAGAGATTTGTCCTGACTGTGGGCCAGGCAGGAAAACTCTAGCTACACATCTGTGAAGAGGAAACCTCATTCTGGAAATCACCTCAATTAGATTGACCTGTGGGCATGTCTGCAGGGCATTTTCTTGATTAATGATTAATGTAGGAGGGCCTAGCCCACTCTAGTGTAAGTAGTACCAAAAAGAAATTTTGCTGAATGTGAGCCTGGGAGCAAGCCAGTAAGCAGCATTCCTCCACAGCCTCTGGTTTAGTTCCTGCCTTCAGGTTCTTGCCTGAGTTTTCTTCATTGATGGTCTGAACCTGTAAGTCAATAAACCTTCTCTTTACACTAAGTTTTTTTTTTTTTTAAGATTTATTTATTTATTATGTATACAGCATGTATGACTACAGGCCAGAAGAGGGCACCAGATCTAATTACAGATGGCTATGAGCTACCATGTGGTTGCTGGGAATTGAACTCAGGACCTCTGGAAGAACAGCTAGTGCTCTTAACCTCTGAGTCATCTCTCCAGCCCTACAATAGGTTGGTTTTGCAGCATATTGCCACCACAACATTTTCCAAATGCATCTCTATATACCTGAGCCACTGAAGAAAGGTGCTCTCTGATCAGTTTGAGAGATCATCTTGCCCAGAGACTTATCTCTTAGTTGATTCCAGATCCATTCAAATTAAGGTAAAGCATCATAGGCTATGCAGATGACCCAAGGCAAAGGCACTTGCTTACAAGCCTGATGACCTGAGTTCAATCCCCAATACCCACATGGTGGGAGAAGAACTGACTCCCACAAATCATTCTCCTACATCCTTGCCTGTGTACTTACACATCCCACCTATGCTCCACACAAACAAATACAATTGTGAGAGCAGGAGAACTGAACCCACTCCTTGCTGTCTGCTACACTGAGTGAGCTAGTTGAGGCAGGACTAGAAAGCTTGCCTGGGTGGTGACCACGAGGGAAAGCTGGCAGGCTGACCAACCCAGCTATAACCCAGGCCAGGACTACAAGGTAGCCCACCCCACATCTACCTCATCTATGAATTTCTGGAGCATATAAAGGGGCCAGGCCTACAAATCCAAAGCTACAGGATCTCCATGACACAAGGCTAGGATATCCAAGAGGAGTCCCAATGAGGGCCTAGTATAGTGTAGCAGAAACCAGAGGTCTCAAAAAATGACTCCTTTTAATGAATACTTATAAATAAAGATATATGAACTAAAGAGTATACTGTATGGCTTACTGGGCCATACTATAGCTTCCATGCTGAGATTTTTTAAAAATTTTTTTGCTTGTTTGTTTTGTGTTTTGTTTTTGGTTTTGGTCTTTGGCTTTTTGGTTTTACTTTTAAATTTTGTTTTGTGGGGAAGTTGCAAGGGCAGAGGGCAGAAGTGAGGGGAAGGGGAAATTAATGGGATCAGGGTGCCTAATTGAAATGCACAAGAATCAATAAAAAGTTTTAAAACAAGAAAAAAAGAATATTTTAAAAGATTAACTATCATACATTGATGCAGTGTTACAAAGACATTGTAAAGGGGTTGGAGACATTGTTTTCAATGTTCATGGAACTTTCTGATTCAATTTAAATGTCCTCTTCAAATCCCTTTAAGTTTTGACTAGTTCTCACAAAGTTTCCCATGCTCTTTTGTGGGGGAAAGAAATCAAACTTTGACCCCCCAGGTGATGTAAGTGACTCTTGCCAAGCTCACATTCCATAACTCCTATCACTGGATTTGTTTTGCCTTGTGCTTTTTCTGCCCATGTACTTACTCTACTCCCTTACCTGTACCTTGGCTGCTGAGCATAATTACCCTGCTGCTGCTGCTACTGCTACCCCTGCTGAGGCCACTGCTGTCATTCTTTGCTAACATGCAGATGCAGCTTCATTGGCCTTCCAGAAGTACTGAAGACCAACAACTCTCTAGGAATCTTGCAGGCCTTCTGTGATACATGGGGACTGACAAGGCATCCAGCTTCATGTACTGAGCAGATACCAGGTTCTCCACCTATCCAGTGATTGGTAGCTTACCTAGCCCAAACTGTCTCAGCCAATTTAATAAATCCTTTTTTATAATATATGTTCCTTATATCAAGTTATTTCCTCTTGAAAGCTCATGTGTTATACCAGATGAATCTGCTCAAGATGATACAACTATAATGTTGTGCTGTTCAATATGGAAGCCTCTAGACACTGGCTCATGAGCACTCATGTTTAAAGAATGAGACTGAAAATTAAAACGTTAAGTTGATTGTTTGTGCTCTAAGGAAAAAACATTTTAAAAAATTGAAAGCTTAGTATCTAAAAGCAAATGATAAATAAAACTTCCTTTTTGCCTGTGAACTACATGTAGAAAGACATTGGGTTAAATAAACTAGCATTTGTGTGTGAGGGAAAGAGCACTCCAGGAAGAAAGGCTAGGACCTGCACTAGGAAGCTTAAGAGACTATGGCTCCCATGAATAAGGGCCAAGTAAATCATATTGCTACAGCAAAATATCTGATGCTTGGGGGTTTACCAAGCAGACATTTACATCTCCTTGTTGTGGAGTCTGGGAAGGACAAAATCAAGTTACTGGCTGATTTTGATCCAGATTGACAAGGGAGAGAAGAGAAGTAAGAAGCATGCATTTGTATGTCCTTTCTCAGGTAGCTTACTCCTCAGGAGTGCTTAATCCCCTCTGCAGCATAGCATAGGACCATCAGTAAATGCCATCACAGTAAAGATTGGAGTTTTAATATAAAACTTTGGGGAGAACAAAATATGCTTTTCATTGCAAGTGATTTCTATTTGTACAACTAGAGTGGATGTACATGTAAAATATCATGAGAAAATGATCAAAGAAAGGCACATAGACAGAGGAGTGAGGTCAAGGGAGACTTGGAGTATAAGGAGACAGATATATGTGGATCATGAAGGCTGCAACACTACTGATAGATACCAAAATCATTTTAAAAGAATCCCACAGACAACATTTCTATTTAAGTCTCCCCTTCCCACCTAAGGCTCAGGGAACATCACCAAAAGGGGCAGAAAGACTGTAAGAGCAGAGGATGGGGGAGTGGTGCTGTGAAATACTTTCCTCTGGGCATCATATGACTGTTGTAGATTTGAACTCACAACAGCTTGGGTTACCTGCACCAGACCTTCACAAGATCAAATCAGTGAATAATTACAGAAGGGAGTAGGGAGGGGTTTGCAAAGCTCCACCCCTGCTGAGGAACTTTTGGCTGCTGATAGTTGCTGAAGGAGTGAGAGTCACTTTTCTTTAGGAGTATGGCTACATGTAGGTTCCCAATGACCCAATGGATGATCTCATCTGCATATTGGACTTGGCACTAATTACAGTCAGTGGGTAAAAGAAATAAATGTAAGAGGAGGATGTGAAGTTGGAAGGAAGTTGTGAAGGAGGACAATAGAGACAAGTAGGGAGAAGTGGATATGGTCAAGACATGTTACACGTATGTCTGAGATTTTCAAAGAATAAATGTTTAATTTAATAAAAGAGAAACCAGTCCATTGGGAGGTAATAGAGCATGTTTCTGAGAACATTTCACATATCATAACAGCTAGATAGTTAACTTAATACATATTTTTTCAGGATAATTTGCAATATTTATACATTTCAGTCTCTCACCCTCAGCTTAGGTCTTGATTCACTGGCAGAAAACACCATCAAGGAGTTAGAGTTGTTGACCAGAGTTTGAGATGGTTTGCAATGAGAGACCCTGTCCACCAGGTGGCAAACAGCAGTGAATCTGATCCAATGACCCAGCTCTGTTCATTCTAAGCATTTTCAGAACTAATAACTGCAGAAACACCATCTGATACCTGGGGATTATGGAGTTCCTCTACTCTAGTTCTGAAGAAGATAGGAGGAAAGAACTTTTTGTTTTCTCTGTGGAAGTGAGGGTGTGTGTATGTGTATATTTAAATAGTGGTTGGAAGATATTAGGATGACAGTATTGTAGACTGAAATGCAACCGAAAAGAATTGTTGTGCCCACATCTCGACCCCCAGAGAGACCACCAAAGACGAGCATGCCGGAATGCAAAAGTAAGTTTTAATTCTGGATATCCAAAAGCAATACAAGCCTAGGCAGGGACTTTGTCCAATACAGCCAATGCAGTGGAGGCTGGAGGAAGTGCCCGCTTGTCTGCAAGCTCAGTTTTTAAAGGGAAAAATTACAAGGTTACATCGTTTAGGGGTGCTAGTACGGGTACAATTCTGATTGGCTTGCTTCTAGGGGTTTTCTAGAAATCATGGCTTAATCTTACTTCATTGGCTGCCCTCAGGTGGGGACATTTTTATGGTCAGTTACCCTGGAAACCAGGGAGAGGACATTCCATAGTCCGGCAGTCATTACCTCGTGACTACCTTGTGACTCTGTACTTTTACACTTCCTGGTTTCTGGAATCTGGACTGACTGGTTTCAGTAACTCAGTAACTCACTAACTCAGGCCTATTCTAGTAACTCGTGGCCTGTACCTAAAAGGAGAAATCTCAGGCCTTAGTTTTAGGGTGAAAACATTTTGGTCTCACAGAATGTCTCTGTTTAAAGAATTGTATTAGTTCATGAATGAGGAAGTAACAAATCATCACAACTTGTTTTAGCTGTATATGTGTGCGTGAAATGTGTGTGTATGCGTGCATGCACACATGTTAATGCAAATGTGCTCATCCTCTGAGTTTGTATATGTGAAGGCTGGAGGTTAACTTAAGTTATGGTCCTCTACTGATCTCTACCTTATTTTTAACAACAGCACTTGCCATTGAACCCAGGGACCACTGTTTAGATAGCCTGGATGGTCATCAACCCCCAGGATTCTACCTATCTCTGTCCCCCCAGCACTGTTACAGCCACTGGCCTTACTCCAAAGATTTACATGGGCACAGGGAACGTGCCTCAGGTTCTCATGCTCATGCAACCAGACTTTCTACTCCCTTAGCAGTCTCCCCACTTGTTCACTGTATTCTCCAGCACAGTGTGAGCATGCACTTGGATGTTTTCACCTTTGAGAAATGATGCCCGAATCTGCCGCAGCTGTGCAGTTGTTTATGTCTAAATTTCATTTTAATGAGAAAGTAATTAAGAGTTGGGTATTGTTATATGTCAATTGTTCATTTCAAAATAAAGAACTGCCAAGCTATGCTTCTGAGTGACTGTGGGTTGTTAGCCCAACAATGGTTTCAGGTATGACTTTCATTCTGTGGAGGTCTTTAATACCAGTCAGAAACTGGTTGCTTACTGCCGTAATGTTTGTGCCACTATCACACCAGTGGGCATGTCTTGCCAGGCCAATTCTGGATCTTGGTTATCTTAGTCAAAATGGTAGTTTCTAGGTCTATCCCTTTACCTGAAAATTTCATTGTTTTGTTTATCTTAATGGCAGAAAAATATACAATTGTGTAGATATACCACATTTTTATTATCCATTCATCAGTTAGTAGATACGCAATTCATTTCCATTTCCCGGCTATTGTGAATAAAGCTTTAATGAACATAGGGGACCAGATATCTCTATAACAGAACACAGAGTCCTTTGGGTATATGCCGGATCATGTAGTAGATGTATTTCTAGCTCACTGATGAACCTCCACAGATTTCAGTATTTGTTGTACCAGTTTACTCTCTTACCGGCAATAAATGCTCTTCTTCCTCCACACCCATAACAGCACTCAGTGTTTGTCTTCATGTATTTTGTTGTTGTTATTCTTTAACTTTTCATCTTAGTTGTTGACTGGAAAAATTTCAAAGTAGTTTGAATTTGAATTTATCTGATAGCCAAGCATAAAAGCATGTAAAAATGTTTCTCAGTCATTTGTATTGCATCTTTTCAGAATTTCATGTTTATTTCCATGTATCATTTTTAAACTTAGATTATTTTTTAACTTCAGTTTTTTGAGTTCTTCATTTTTTCTATATGGTAAGCCTCTGCCCAGTATACAGCTGGGAAATAGTTTTTCCCATTTTGGAGGCTGCCCTTTCACTTGACTGATGGTGTCCTTTGTTGTACAGATTTTCAGTTTCATGAGGTATCATTTACTAATTGTTGGTGTTAATGCTTGTGCTTTTGGGATCCTATTCAGAAAGCCCTTTCTGGTGCTAATGATTGCAAACATTTTTCCTACATTCTACTCCATCAGATTAGGGTATTGGATCTTGTGATGAGGTCTTTGTTCCATTGGAGTTGAGTTTTATGCATTGTAAGAAAAAGAATCCAGTTTTTTTCTACAAAAGGCTCTCCTCTGGGGTCCATGATTTCACTAGTAATATGTAATTGGTTAGGTTTACAGTGCCAAGCCTGAATTACCTCCGATCAATCAAAGGTATTGATTATCACCAAGACCTAAGTGTCACTATTGTTTGGTTACTGCTTCTTGTTCTGTATGCAATGAAAATCACTTGTTAATGGCAGCTTTTTCACATATATGTTATGAATGAATTTAGAGGAGAAAGGAGCCTATTTGTGTGGAAGCAGGACTTTAACCTTCCTTGTGCTCTTCTTTCTGATGCTCCAGGTTTCCCGTTGGCACAGTTCCTCCTCCATCTGAATCATCTTCTCCATCATGCTGTCTAAGCTATTCACCAATGTTTTGCTTTTGTAACCTTTATGTGTCTAACCCCTCCTACGTCTACCAAGCTGCGCTCTTTCTATTTCCTTCTGTTGTTCTACTAACATGAATTTCAGTTGAATCTTTCATGGATATCTAAGGACTAGTTATTTATTTGTTTATTTTCTTTCCTTTTCTGACAGGATATTTGCCAATACATCTTTCAATGCATTAACTATATCCTCTGCTATTTTTATCTGCTACTGGGGCAGATAAGGTATCTTACAGTGTTGTGTTTTGCTAGTTGTTTTTTTTCTTTTCATTTTCTTCTTCATTTCTTAAGAGATTTTATTTGTTTGAAAAGCCTTCACATTTATTTCTGGGTTCACATTAATATTACCTGACCTCAAGTTTTTACATTTGAGGACAAATTTGTTACAAATGTTTGGGTTTATCTTTTTGTGGGTTCCATATATACTAGAAAATAATTTATTTGGCTACATTTAGATGGAATGTCACATTAGTGTCAGTTACTTTGGATTTCATTGATAACACAATTTCTATATGTCTTTTCTAATACTCTTGTTATTTATTTAGCTATAAGTGAGTGATAATTTCAACTTCTTTGTATTTGTAGTATTGATCTTTTTTGATAAGAAGTCATGGAGGCTAAGAGACTTCTTAAGAAAGCTGATATTAATGTTTTGAAGAGAATGGTTAACAAATGGGAATTCATAAAACTATAACAAAACCCATTACTTTGTATGCTAATCTAAGAAATTACTTTAAAGTGTAAACAATAAAATTCAAAAAAAAAAAAAAAAAAAAGATGGTTGACCAGAATGGGCTCCTTGGCCAAATTTCTACGCACCTGAGATCTGTGGATCTGATCACACATCAGCTTTGAAGCCTTTGCAGTTATAGTCATTATTATCCGACTCCAGCATTCAACAGTAAATCTTAGGTGTAAGCAGTAGTGTGTTCTGCAGATTTCAAGGTTTGGAATAATTCTTAGATCTGTAAGCACAGATTTGGAATGGATTAGGGAGAGTTTATGGAGTCATTTTGGGATCCCCTCTATGGATAATCTCATAGTTTCCTGAACAGAAGGCCCTCTTTCTGATTTTTAGATAAAAAACCAGGCACAAGCTTCATTTCTTTGTGCTCTCTCATGTGATTCTATCTGTCTTGGGGAACACATATCACTAAGGCAGGAGAGGTGTCATTCCCTCAGACCTTGAGGAGCATAGCCTTAAGAGGCATGCAGTGTCAGCTGTTTCTCAGCTTTTCTGAGAGACCAACAGCATCGTGTGAACCTGTGAATGCTGCTTTATTGTTTCTGCCCTGCAAAGGCCTGGTTTCTCTCTGCTTATGCCAGAAACGTGGACATTCTTTTGGAAGACTTTCTGTACATGTTGAATGTCTATACCTGATATTCTGAACATTCTGTCTTTTTATCCTGGCTAGGAAAACCAAAGTCCAGAAGGCTTGATGGGAGCTTAAAATTCCCACTTTCTTTTCTAACACTCTTACTATTCCTTTGCTCTTCAGAACACTCAGATCACTTCTGCATTCAGCCTGTCTAGATTTTCATTCTATTCAGTAAGAGAGACACATTACTTTATGCTTGATCAATCTGTCCTGGAAATTACCGCTTTAAAAAAAAAAAACAACTCTGCATTGTCTGCATTTAAATAATAACCAAAGTAAGCTTCAGTATAAGTTGAAAGTCATGCACAGAAAAAGAGTGATGTTAATTCTGTTCTACATTTTCCTTTTTAGTTGGTGTTTGTTTGTTTGTTCCACCAAGTATCTTCTGGCTATAATATTTCAATGTAACACAAGTTAGAAGTCAAAATTTTGGTCTCATGATTGGAAACTGGGGCAAACTTTGTTTTTGCTACAGTAGAAATGCTCTAGAATTAACCCAGAGCACATACTCTTTAAAATAAATTTATAGGCATCAAAGCCGAAAAAAGACTGAATTTTTCCGTTAAGCCACAGGAGGCAGCAAGAAATAGCTAAAGACCACAGGGACCACAGGAAAAGAACACACAGTTGTAGCTATTTAAGATACTGCAAAGTCCTGTGTGAGTTATCACACTTACGTATGTCTCAGTTACTATATCCCTAGAATACAGTACAAAAAATTCCACTTAGACATCCCATGGATGTACTAAAACAAGATAAAAGAAATATCTCATAAAAATAAGAATTCAAATGGGCAACTTAATGATATATGATATGCAATGTATGTATTTTTAAACAAAAAACAGAATTATACAGAATTGAACATAAGCTTATTTTATTTTATTTATTTATATGTGTGTGGTTGTGTGACTTTATGGTCAGCCTGTGCATGCAGAAACATGCAGGGGCCAGAAGATGATGCTGTGTCCCCCTGAAGCTGAAGTTACAGTCAGCTGTGGGCTGCCTTGTGTGGGTGCTGGGACCTGAACCCCATTCCTCTACAAGAACAGTGTGTACTCTTAACTGATGATCTATCTTTCTAGTCCCTAAATATAAACTCAGAAATAGTTCATATAAGTTTAGGAGTAATTTTAATTTTCATGAGTGACAAAGAGTTAGAAATACACACACACACACACACACACACACACACACACACACACACACACACTGATAACTCTGAATGTATAAATGTCCTTATTATGTTCCAAACATAATTATTATTCTTTCACATATTACCCCACTCAAATTATGATCTCTGAATTGGAACGTTATTCCTCTCATTTGAAAGAACAAGAAAAGTGAGACAGAGCAAGGTAATGTAGGTAGGAATGTCAGAGTGATGATTCTAACTACAGAGTTTTAATTCTAAATCCCATCTTTATCTACTGTTCTGTACTGCCTACCTTGATCACATGATTACATTGTATATTATATTTTACGTTGTATATTAGTTACTTTCTTTGCTGTTGTGACCAAACAACCAAGAAGTAACTTACAGGATGATGGGTTTGTGTGGCTCACAGAGTCTATCAGTTTGTTTGAGCATACAGTCCATCATAGTGGAGAAGATGAGGCAGAAGGCGCAGGAGGGACTGGTAACATTGCTGATGCCATCATTAAGCAGAGGGCAAACAGAAATATAAACCCTCAAAACTCAACCCCAGTGACGGGCTTCTTTCAGCAAGACTCTCCCTCCTAAAATTCCCATAACTTTCCCAAACACCACTGACAACTAGGTTCCAAGTGCTCAAACATATGAGCCTAGGGGAACAATTTTCGTTTGAACCAGAGCATGATGTTGCTGTTATGTGTGGTTTCTATGGTAGTGTTACCCTCATATTTTCCAGCATTGCCCTTTGAATTGACAGTATTTGTTGTTCTATGTTCTTTAACTTACACCGAGAGTGAACAGTAGAACAGCCCCCCATGGGGTTCATGTGTCTGTTGTGCCACCTTTGGGGGCTAAATATGGACGAGACAGTTGGCAGAAGCCACATGTTGGAGAGGACTATACCGTGGTTTTTGTTTTTGTTTTTGTTTGTTTGTTCATAAATGTGGCTGACGAATTTCTTGAGAATTATACACTAAAGCCAGCTAATCGAACACCACTGTGGAGCATGCTACCAAAAGAGACAGACAATGCTTATGACACCATAGGCTCATTTGAGGAACACAATGTCTAACAAATATGTGTAAAAACATTTATGGCATCACTAATCACAATCATCAGAGAAAAAGAAAATCTTACTTTTCTGTCAAGAGTGAACAAGATATTTTGAATGTATGTGTGTAGTGTGAGTGTATGTGCACATGTATGTTCAGGTGTTTATATGTGCAGATGCTTGTGGAGACCAGAGACTAGTACTGAGATGTCTTCCCCTCTTGCTCTATGTCTTATCTTTTATATGGGGTCACTCAGTGAACCCCAAATTTGCTGCTTTGTGTAGATCAGCTAGACAGTGGGTTCCAAGAATCCACCTGTCTCTGCTCCCCCAGCCCCAGCCTGGAATAACATGGAGTAACAGATATGTACTGTCATGCCTGGATTTATTTTTTAACATTCTCTCTCTCCCTCTCTATGATGGGGAAGAAAGGAGGAGAGGGATTGCACACGTTGGTGAAGGGGAATCCCTCCTGCAGGAAGGAGACTGGAAGGTCACAGGATGGGGAATGGAGGTTCAGGGAGGAGCTGGAGCAGAGGTCAAATGAGAGTGGTCTTTATTTGTGTCAGGTCGCACCTCAACATCTGTACACATCCGGATAGGTGGGGGTGCTGCTCAGGTAAGAAGAGACTTAAGGAGCAACTTAAAGGGCGAAGGCTCAGAAAGGAGTGCCAGCGGGTTGGAAATAGTGTCTGTGGGTGGGTTTGTAGGAGAAGACAGAGGGACGGACATGACGGAAGGCTCAGCAGCCTCCCAGGCCAGGGCAATGGAAGGAGGAGGAGCTGGGAAGCTAAAGTACAAAGGAGCAGGGACAGAGTGTGTTCAGTCCCTGCAGCAGTCGTCCAGTGGGAGAGGTGGGGAAGACTGAAGGGCAGTGCAGGCTGAGAGCACCTGCCTCTTATGACCCAGGGAACCTACTTTATGATCTGAGGCCTGGCTGCCTTGTGTATTTGACAAAATGCCCAGGTTTTTCTGTGTCACTGTGAGAACACTTGACAGGTGGGGATGCTTGGCAAGTGGGATCAGGTCACCCCCATTCTGCAGTGGGTTGGCAAAGGTGGTAGAGGTGGGTGATTGTCTCTCACCTGGCCTGTGAGCTAGAGGTGAACCCAGCTCCCTGTGCACTAACACTGGGCTTTCCTTCCTATCACTGCTTCCCTGGTCCCTGGGAAGGTGCATCTGTGGCAGCTCTGAGCTGTGCAATGACCTATTGGATATAGAGTTTTGTTGGCTGGGACAGGCTGACCAGTGCATGCCCAGCTGGCTGCCCAGTACTTAGGAAGCCTCAGGGGAAGACGGTGCCCAGCTGGTGCCTCATGAGGAGCTCCTGCTTTGCACCAAGGTCTTAAGTGATGTCACTACTTCTTTGTACCATCTCACTGGCCTTTTCTTGTCTCCTGCTGCTCTTGCCCTCCTCCCCTCCTCCCCTCCTCCCCTCCTCCCCACATTCTCCCCCACCCCTCCTCTTCCTCTTCTTTCCTTACCTCTTCCTCCTTTTCTCCTCATTTCTTCCCTCCTTTTTCTCTTCTTACCTCACTCCTCTTCTCTTTTTCCTTCCCTGCTTTGAGCTATTTTGATGCCCAGCACAGTGCTCCTTAGGCTAGGAAAGATGAAGAGAGCTTATGTCCTGGACTCCACAGCCAGGTCCATCTGTGGTGGCCAGGCAGGCACTGCAGTGGACTTTTGCCCAGGATAAGGGGATCCTTTGGGTTTGAAGACAGAACATGAAGAACTGTAAGTGTTCATCAAAGGCTTTTTTAGGCCTAGGCACTTCCAGAGGAGGCTAGATTGTGATTCTTTGGAGTAGAGGAGTCTCAGCTGGTGGGAGCAGACTCTGCCTCCTGAGGACACTATAGAGGCAGGCCAGCCAGGGTTCTGTCTAAATAATGGGCTTCATGGCTCTGGCAGGAGCAGCAGGTTGGCCAAGGCTGTTGCAGCCAGGATGTGTAGCTCATATACCTTAGAAAACCGTTCATTCCTGGTGCTCTCTGGATAATAGCAGAAAGGCAATGGAGATTGAGCTCTGATTTTAAGCCCTGGAGCTAGTCAAAAGACTGGTCCTTGTGATATACACATGGAACTTATGTAAGATATACTGGTCTTGGGTTTGTTGAAGGAGGGGAAGTACAGGAACCAGGAAGCATCAAGAACAGGCATCATGATGCACAAGATGAAGCTGGACCAACTTATTGCTGCTTCTCCAGGCTCTATCATGAGATGGACCACTCTTCAGGGTCTGAGGGGACTGTCAGCTAACAGAAGCATCTTTGAATCTGAACTTGTGTTGAGTATGCTCAGAATCCAGTGTGTAAGAAAATCAAGAACTCTAAGAGTCTCTCCCATGTCTTAATGTTTTTTGACTTGGGGAAAACTCCTACATGTCTACCCGTGGCTGCTCTGATTCCCTCCATTTTCAAGATTCCAGAAGATGACAAGAGGTACTGCGCTGACTGGATGCTGCAATCAGTTTTCTTTGCTGGTCAGACACCACCTAATCAAACTTATTTTACTCATTTCATAAAACAATACTGAAGTGTGGGGTTTCGTAGCTCAGCTGGTAGAGAGCTTACCTAGAGTCCATGAAGCACTGGGTTGTATCCTCAGCATCACAATAATGGATGTGGTAGAAGTTTAATTGCTATCTCTAGAGAAGTGGAGGAAGGGATACCAGAATTTATAATTCATCATTGGATGCAGGGAGACTCAAGATCAACCAGTTCAGAACCCAATGGACCCACAGAATCATGGTTATACCTGACTTCCCTTGTCATAATTGAATCACATGTGACCATCTGCCTTTCTATGTGCCTTTGTTCCTGAATCCCTTGTTCTCTAGAATGAGCAAGTGCACTGTGGAGTGGCAGAACCCAAACTTCAGGTACCCAGGGTGAAGACTGGAATCTCCTGAGAAATCCTGGAATCTAGATCATCAGTAGAACCTCCTTCCCATCTCTCCTGGAAGCCAGCCTTGCAGACTGCGTGTACTCCTGGTTAAGGATCCACTGCAGTGTCTGCCTGTACTTTCACCAAATCATTGCTGCGCACAGATAAGAAGCTTCCTGGCCCTGTGGGATATTTCCAGAGAGGAAATGTCCCATTGATTGTCCAGCTAGTGGTAGAGGAATGCATTGTATGAAAGAAAGATGCAGCTTGTCATTGAAAAATGGACACACTGTCTATTGCAAATACTGTCACCTGATGTCAATGTAGGTATCCTTAACTGGGGAGAGGAGACTTCCTCTTGGTGCCAGCAGGCACATACCCAAGTTCTAAGAATGAGAACCTTCACTGTGAGGAGGAAAGTATGGGAAGTCCCACCCGACTCCCTCTAGTGTAGCTCCTGTGTCTACACCGCTTCCCATTCTCTTCTAATGATCATTTCTTTGTGTCAAGCATGGGAAGGACACAAGAGCTTTCAGAGCCCCAAATGACAGACATCAGTAAAAATATTTTATATTGGCTTGAAACGAGGCACTTTCATTAGTTGCTATGACAGGTTTTCTCTCTGTAGCTGTGTTTAGTCTCAAACACTTTGTCTTTCTGCCTTTTCTCATTAGTGCCTTGAGTCTGAGTATATGACCATGTCCATCCTATTCTTTTAGATTTTCTAATTTATTTGTAACATTAGGCATATTTCATAGATTTTATAAGTTGTTTAAGTCCTCTGTTCATAAGTGTTAATTCATACTGTATTAGAGAGTTTGAGCTTTTATTCTTAGCCAACTCTGAGATTGGCACACCAAAAAATATTTGGCTACAGAACCAAATTCTGTCTGAAAAGATGAATATCATATGACCCTTTTGTTTTGTATGGATTCAACAATGACCAAATTGAATTGAATGATTATTTAATGACAATTCCTTCATCTTTGTAGGGCCCTGGCCCCCCGTTTTGGGTAGCTGTTGCCTTGCTTGCTGACCTTGACCAGATGTCCATTCTCTGCTGATTCCCTGCTGGTTTCCTTCCTCCTGTACGCTCACTGCTCACTGGAGGTTCATTGTTTGTGTATCCTGCATTTGGTGTAAACAGCTTAGATTCATGAATGTAAAACATGGGTAGTGAACTTCTGCCCTCCGGGGTTTTCCCATTGTGCTGTAAGCCTATATTTAAGGTTTCCTCCCTCTTTCAATAAATGACATTTGGCATTGGGCTGAGATGAATGACCTGCTGTCTCTTGTCTCTGTTTTTTGTACCACAGCCCCTCATTTGGACATGGTGAATGGGTGGTGGTAGCACCGGCATTACTGCTACACATCTTTAAAGCACAGTCTAATAAGAAATAATATTTCCTTCAACAGAAATATGATATTGCAACTACTGGTAACAAATTTTCCACAGGAATGTTGGTACTATTATTTTTATTATTAGCATTTTGTCATGTGTGACTGTGAGGTATGCATATATGCATGTTTGTATGTTGGAATGCACACTTATGTCATTGTGAGTGGGAGTAGTGGACAATCTGAGGTACCTGTTATTTGAGTCATGGTCTTTTGTTGTTCATGGTTGTGTATGTCAGGTTAGGGTGGTCTGGGTTTTCCAGGAATTCACTGGCCTGTGCTTCCCTTTCTTCTATAGCAGCAATGGAGTATACAGATACTATGTAGCATACCCAGCCTTTATGTGATACTTGGAATTAAAACCCAAGTTTCCATTCTTGCATGGCAAGCACTTTACTCATTGAAACCAGCATCCAGCCCAAGGTCTGCCAGTTCTATGTAGCTTGAAAAAGCTGAAGGATCAGATCAGAAAGCTCTTCATGGAAGGTGTTGAAGTCTTTCTCCAGTTCTCAGATGATAGTATCTACAGAGAGAGAATGTTTGAATGAATTTGCTGTGATGTCCTTCATAAGCAAATATCACAATTCTAACACTGTGGACTCAAGTGCAAATATTTTAAAATCGCAATTGTGACAACATCTTTTAAGCTATCTCTTATCCTGTCTCTGCATCCTTGTTTTGGTAAGAACACTGCCTCCTTAAAGGCATTTGTGATCTTCTGTGTCTAACATCATACACAGATTTTGGAAAGAGTCATGAACACATTGTTCATTCCCCAGAGAAGAGGGGTTTTGTTTGTTTTGTTGCTGTTATAGGAGTACTTGTATAGACCTCAGATCCAGGCTGACTCAATTTGGTTAAATCTCCAACACACTTAGTAGGTCTTAGGTTTTAGCAAATTGACTTACTCTCCTTAAGTATTTTCCAGTTGTATGGTAATTTGATTTTCATAGCAATCTATGAAAAATGAAACGGATAGATGTCAAGTAGTAAAATTAAATTTTATTAAGCAAGTGGTAAGAATTAAATTCCATGCATAATATAGTTTATTAATTTATGTTTCTTAGTTTCTCAAAAAAACATTGAAACAGTTGCACTAATTCTTGGTCCCATTACACTCTGTTGCTGTGCCAATCTTGGATTAAGTATACATACAAACAAGAACACACATAACTACTACTACTTTACCACCATTGAAATACTAAATGTGAAGATAATATGCCATTTAAGAGGTAAAATCTCTATGAAATCTAAGTTGTGTGTGTACTGTCTTCACTTCCAGGAACTAAATCCTTCTCAAGAATTTGGCTGTATATTTAGGAAATCACTCAGATATGTCATGGATACAAGATGGGGACTCTTTTGTATATGGTCTTGGTAGAGATGCTAAATGCAAAATTAGGATCAATTTCTTCATATGAGAAGCAAGTAAATCCAGCTAAGGATGGGAGATAACTGCCTTCTGAAAATGAGGACTTGAGCTTGATCATCATGAACAACATTTAAAAACAATAATAATAATTGCAAAGAGTGGTGACCAGTGCTTGTAACCCTGGTGATGCAGAGACAGGCAGACTCGTGGGGTTCTTTGACCAGATAGCATTAGCTGAAGTGGTGTTGCAAATACACTTGAATATTTAAGTCTGTCTGCCCCACAAGAAAGAAAATAAAGAAGGAAGGAGGGAGGGAAGGAAGGGAGGGAGAGAGACAGAGAAGGAGGGAGGGAGGGAGGGAGGGAGGGAGGATGGAGGGAAAGAAGGAAGGAAGGAAGGAGAAGGGAAGGGAAAGAAGGGAAGGCAAGGGAAAGAGGGTGGATAATGACACTAGGGAAAAGATTGTTGAAGGTTGTCCTCTAGTCTACACACACACACATACACACACACATACACACACACACACACACACACACACACACACACACATACACACACACAATATAAAACAAATAAAACCTTAGCTAGTTAAACAGGGAAGAGAAGAGTGTCCATACCTTAAGGTAGACTCAAGGCTGTACATGCAGGGGAGTCTAGGGAGGATTTACAAAGGAATGGCTAAAGGGTTTTGACAGTACTGGTGTATAAGTTTTAGTCATGTGTTCTGTGCTTTCTGATCATGCTTTGTTCTCCAGAACCAAAAACAAAACAACAACAAAACATTGGAAATAAAGCTAGATCCTTCTAATGTACTATATTTTACTGGATCCTTAATTTTAACATGTTTTTCAGCTAAAAAAATAGTATTTTTGATTTTTTAAAATCCTGATATTTAGGGAAAATTGGAGAGAGGGGCTGGTTACCACATCAGTTTTATGTGTGAATTATCCTTTAGTTCATAACTGATCTCACTCTCTCCTTCTCTTTGTGTGTTTTTGTATGTGTGTGTCTCTGTATGTATTTGTGTGTGTTGTTTTTTGTATGTTCATGTGTGCATTGTCTATGTCTATGTCTGTATGAATTTTTGTGTGTTTATGTGTATGTGTGTGCATGTTTATGTGTGTGTTTGTGTGCACCTGTGTGTATATTTGTGTGTGCATCTGTATGTGTGCCTCTGTATGTGTGTGTGTCTGTGTTTGTTTTTTATGTATGTGTATGCATGTATCTGTCTGTTTGTGTCTCTGTGTGTGTTTGCATGTGTATGTGTTTTTGTGTGCTTATGTGTGATGTGTGTGTATGTGTTTGTGTGTGTGTAATGTGTGTGTATGTATGTCTGGGTTTTGTGTGTGTGTGTTCCTATTTAATTATATGATCACTAAATGAAATCAAAGCTGACCATATCCTATCCTGATTGGAATAAGAAATTATCTGGGAAAATATACTTAATTCATTTCCATCAATCTCTAGAAATATCTGTTGATGTACTGGATTTTTTAATAGAATTTAAGGAAAAGCAATCTTCAAAAAGTGTTGAAGACTTCAATCTAGGACCTTTCAGGCAATTAACGCCTGGATTCCATGAGAAGTACATACTGAACCTCACATGTGTATATGGGTGCTTTTTAAGTGTACAACATGAGGTAAATGCTTTCCTATGGATAAAGAACCCAGACAAAAGCATTCAGATATTTTAATATCTTTGTATATTTGTAGATTGGATAGAAAATTCTACTTCCAATGTTACTTAGCAGATTGTAGCTGACAGGGTAGAGTCTAACTTGAATATCAGGGTTCCATGTTGTTATTTTACTTGATACCATAGTGATTTGTTCTGGTGTGTGTTAAAATGTATTTTTAAGAAACCAGTATTCTATGAAGACAAATCCAAGAAAGAAAGAAAGAAAGAAAGAGAGAGAGGAGGATAAGAGTGGGGGGCAGTTACAGGAGCATGGACCACTCGAAGGCAGTAGCACCACCACAAAGTCCCATCATGGATGACAATTCATGAAACTCCATTCCCAGAGTGCCCTATATGAGCAGAAGGCTCTCTACAGTCAGTCTTCTCTCTGCAGCAAATATCTTGTTTACATAGCTTGGGGTGGTGGAGTAAGTTTCAGAGGCTTTCTGCAGCTAGTAAGCTTTGCTCCCTTCCTGTCCTGGAGCCTCCCTCCTCTCTTTCAGAAGAGGAGGTGGGTTGCATAAGAATGGCCACCATAGGATCATCTATTTGAATGCTTAGTCGTCAGGAAGAAGGATCAGGAGGTGTGACTTTTTTGGAGGAAGTATGTCACTGGCATGGACTTTGAGGTTTCAAAAGCCCAAGCTAGAAATTATCAACTACTTTTCTAGAAACATGACACTTCCTCTGTGCCACGATGGTCCCTGCCATGCTGACAATAGACTAAGCATCTGAAACTAAGCAATCCCTGATTACATCTTTTCTTTATAAGAGTTACCATGGTCATGGTGTCTCTTCACAGCAATGGAACACTGACTGACAATGGGAATGCTTCATTTCAGAGGAAATAGCTGCATGGCATACCATAGGACGCTTCTGAAGTTTCCTTTGCACTTGGAAGTTGTCTTGCTCTAGCGCAGGTGTCCTTTCCCACTGCAGAGTGCCTTCTTTCAAGCCCCAGAGTTCCAGACGTTTAGAAGGCCAGAGCTGAAAAGATATGGTTTCAATCGCCCTTTCTATACAGGAGCTGAGGAAATGGACTGGACTGTATATGTTTGCATTCATAGTTGCAGGGAAAATGTAGAGTTTTGGAGTTGTCTCTTAATGAATGACTTCATCAGTTTCTCATTTATAGCAATTTATTTGGCAGAATAAAAATAACCTCCTGTCCTAGTTCACTCCCTTAGGCTAATTCTTTAGTTTCTAAACATTTGAGCAGACCACACGTCCTTTAATTATAAAAGCAATTTTGGTTAAAAGTGTCAGCATTTTATTCATTGATGGATTGAGTTTTAGGATGCCCATAGCTATGCAATTCTACACTCCACAATGTGAGAAGAAATCACGGTTTAGTCATAACAGAATAAAGAGCTTCATCTGCGGATCCCTGCAGTCACAGGTGAGGTGTTCTGAATGAGCTCAGCAATTAAGCCAGCCTAGGAATCATTTCACAATCATATCACAGGGCCCCCCAGTCACTTGCAGTTACTGGTGTAGGGTGTAGACATCAAGTGGAAGTCAAATATCCTGGGAACATTAGTCCACTTGGTCCATGTAAATTGCCCCATCTTCATGAAGTACTTGATACTGCTTCAGAGCATGTTCTCAACGTTAGCCGGAGCCTGGCAGGCCCAGAAGTTCTCCTGGAAGTGGTAGAGGCATCCATTGTGTCAAGCTCCTGACACACATGCCTACTCTTTCCCACAGAGACATGCTTATGTCTTCCAAATTATTTGGGTAACTTATGGAGCATGGGTAAGAAGTTTCTTACAGGAGCATGAATGACTCAAAAAGCACTAGAGTAACACAGAGTTCCATCACAGTTGCGGCTAAGAAAAGCTGCATCCTTGAGCCATTGTATGGCTTTTAGATGGCTTTTCCAGGTAGAACTTTGATTGCAATTCATGTACCAATTCGGTTTCTAGAATGCAGCTAATGCCCAGCCATTACTATGTTGGAGGGAAATTTAAGTTAGGAGCAGTCATTGATATCTTACAAGTCAAAGTTAATGGAAAGACCCAGCAGAGAGGAGACAGAAGAGGGAGAAGAAGAAAATTGGGTTTTAGGTTTTAGGAAGGTAAAGAAGAGAAGAGAGGGGCAGAGAAGGAAGAGAAGAGGGGAAAAGACTGAGCTCATTGTCCTTTAGACAAGAGATTTATTCATCTGTATTATAAGCACTGTAGTAGGCAACCTGAAGGAGAGTGTTGGCACAGAGGGACACAGTAAGTTAAGATACATACTTGCACAGTAAGGAAGTACAAGCCATAGAATGGCTCAAGGACACCCAGCTGTTGTGAGCTGTCACCTGCTGAGGAGTGGAACTTTGTGTTACACCAGTTACTTTAAAGGTTTTGGGGGAAAGGGGTCTAGCTGATAGGTGGTCTAAGCTAAGTAACCGAGTTTGGGGAGATAGACATATGTGATTTAGGGGACATGACAATGACAGGGTCGGAAGGTGAAGCTTGGTTAGTGTGTGACCCATGCAATGTGACAGCAGTTAGGCTGACTCAGACTCCCGAGAGATGAGGGTGTGTTTTTGCCTTTCTTCCAGGTCCTTCTGCTCAGGGTCTGGCTACCTGAAGGGCTTGCATTTTCTTAACAGTGAACAGTTTTGTTTAACCTTTAGAAAGAAATTAGTCTCAACTCACAAGGCCTTACAAACATTGTGGTCTGTTGAAGCCCTTTAAAACTACAGGGCAGCTCGGCAGGCAGGAGTTCACGGAAACAGCGTTTGTCTGAACTACAAGAGAAATGAGCACAACAGAAAGTTCTCCTTACCGCAGGTCCCTGGGCCTGTGACAGTCCGCGGCAAAGAGCTCCCAAGTCTGCAGCTCACACAGACAAGTTTCCTCAGCGCACGAAATGAGAAGCCCATGCTATCAGCTATTTTGTGTCACTAATAAGAGGTACCCAGTGTTTGCTCCCTGTAAATCACTGTGAACACCCAAACCCCTTAGGGCTGGGGAGATGGACCAGTCTGCAAAGTGCTCCTCATACAAGCATGAATACCTGAGAGTGATCCACAGAATGCACATAAAAAGCAGGGCCTCACCCATAATCCCGGTTCTGGAAAGGCAGAGACAGGAGGATCCCTGCAGTTCTCTGGCTAGACAGTCTAACCAAATCCAGAAGCTCCGGGTTCATTAAGAGTCTTTGCCAAAAAAAACACTATCAAAAGTACAAAATGGCAGCCTAAAGAATGGGAAAAGATCTTCACCAACCCCACATCTGACAGAGGTCTAATATCCAAAATATATAAGAAATCAAGAAACTAGACATCAATAAACTAAATAATCCAGTTGAAAAAATGGAGGACAGATCTAAACAGATTTATCAGAAGAATCTCAAATGGCTAAGAAACATTTAAAGAAAGGCTCACCATCCTTAGCCATCATGGAAATGCACCTCAAAGTGACACTGAGATTCCATCTTACACTTGGTAGAATGACAAAGATAAAAACCACAAGAGACAACTCATGCTGGAGAGGATGTGGAGCAAAGAGAACACTCCTCTATTGCTGGTGGGAGTGCAAACTTGTGCAGCTACTTTGCAAATCAATATAGCAGTTTCTTAGAAAATTGTGTATTGACCTACCTCAAGACCCAGATATACCACTCCTGGGCATATACCCAAAGGACACTACCATACTGGAAGGACACTAACATTTTTATTCGTAATAGCCAGAAATTGGAAACAACCTAGATGTCCTTCAAACAAGGAATGGATAAGAAACATGTGATACATTTACACAATGGAATATCACTCAGCTGTTTAATGACATCATGATATTTGCTGGCAAATGAATGGAACTAGAAAAGATCATTCTGATGGAGGTAACCGACATCTAGAAAGACAAATATAGTATATACTCACTTATTAGTGGATATTAACTGTAAAATAAAGGCTAACCATGCTAAAATCCACAAACTCAAAGAAGCTAAGTAACAAAGAGGGTTCAAGGTGGGCACATAAATCTCACTGTGAAGGGGAAATAGAATAAACATCACAGGTGGACAGGGGTGTGTCTGGATAAGGAGACTGACATGGGAACAGAAGGGATCAGGTTGGGGAAGAACAGAGGGAGAGTATAGGGAGAGACAGCTGGAATCTGGGGCATCTCTGAAATGAGCTAGAAACCTAGGACAATGGAAACTCCAAGGAATCCATGAGGTTGACCCTAGCTAAGAATCCTAGCAATAGGGGATAAGGAGCCTGAACTGGCCATCTCCTATAACCAGGCAAGACTTCCAGCGGAGGGACTGAGACGCAAATCACCCACATAACCTTTGATCTATAATTTGCCCTGTCTACAAGATGAGCTTGGATAAAAGTGGTGCCGAATTTATGGGAGGACCAATCAATGACTGGTCCAGTTTGAGACACATAACATGAGAGAGAGCCCACCCCTGACACTGCTTGGAGGGCCTGGACCTAGAGGCTGGACAGCCCAGAGACCTAGGATAAAACCAAACATGACTGGGATTCTTTTAAAAGAAAATCAATGAAATGATTCCTATTTATATTCTGTTTAACTCCTAGATTGTTGCCTAGCCTAATTGTCGTCAGAGAGATTTCATTCAGCCACTGATGGAAACAGATACAGAGACCCACAGTCAAACATTAAGCAGATCTAAAGAGTGGGACTTTGAAAGAGTGGGAGAAAGGACTGTGGGAGCCAGAGGAGTCAAAGACACCACAAGAAAACCCATAGAATCAACTTACCTGGGCTGATAGGGGCACACACGGACTGAACTGCCAACCAGAGAGCTTGCATGGAACTGACCTAGGCCCTCCACACATGTTACAGTTGGGTAGCTTGGTCTTCTTGTGGGACCCCTAACAGTGGGAGCAGGGACTCTCTCTGATTCTATTGCCTGCCTTTTGCACCCTTTCCTCCTATTGGGCTGCCTCACCCAGCCTTACTAGAAGAGGAGATGCCTAGTCATAACTGCCACTTGATATGCTACGGCTGGCTGATATACATGGGAGGCCCGACCTTTTCTGAAAAGAAAGGAGGAGGAGTGGATGTTGGAGAAGAGGGGAAGTTTGGGGGAGAGACTAGATGGAGAAGAGGGAGAGAGGGGAAACTATGATAGGGCTGGAAAAATATTTAATTAATTAACAAAAAAGAAAAAAGAGTCCTTGTCAATCAAGAATTTTATGTGGCACCAACCATTGGCCCCCACACACAATTCCATGTGCAGTTTGATCTGCATACAAGTCACATGGATGTGGGGATGACTAGAAACAAATATACAAACCAACAAAATCCATTAAATTGGTCAAAATAACACTTCCTAGCTTCTTTTGGCCTCTAGCCTATTGATTCCTATTAACTGCAGCAGTCCTCTGAATTCAAAGACGGCACCCCATCAATTCATCAAATATGCAATGATTTAAGGTAACTCCAGTGGCTGGTGCTTCAGTCTGAATTTCTGTTACAAATTACAGCTTCATAAGCAGCTTTACTTTCTTATAACTCACCTGTTATATAATTCATCTATTTCAAATATATGACTCAAGGACTACAGAAATAACTCAGTCAGGAAAGGGCCTTGAAGTAAAAGCATCCAGGTTCCAGCCCCAGAAGCTATGTAAAAAACCAGTACAGTGGCCTGAACTTGAACCCTAGCACCAGAAAGTCAGAGGAAGCAGATCCTTGGGGTTCTCTAACTAGCCAGCTTACTCATAGAGTTCCAAACCAGTGAGAGACCAAATCTCTAAAAAACAGGATGGAATGAATCTGAAGACTAAGACCTCAGATTTTCTTATGTCCTTCACACATGAACACACACACACACACACACACACACACACACACACACACACACACACACACACACACACGAGTTTACCCTGCAATAATTCTCAGTGTAGTCGTGAAAATATGTAATCACATCACAGTCAAATTCAGAATGTTTTTTTTTTTCACTTCAGAACATAATGCTTGCCTGCCATCCCCTTACCCCACTCTATAGTACTTTATAGAATTACAGGTTCTTCCAGTTAGTGCCTTTTATACCTTAAACAAGCACTCTGTCACCAAACTTCACCCCAACCCCTCTATCTAGTTTCTTATGTAAAAATTCTGGACATTTATGTCATGGAAAGGTAATGTGTGACTCCTTGTGTTTGGTTATCTCACTCAGCATACTGTTTTCAAGGTCCCCTCAAGCAGCATTCGTCAGCATTTCATCTATTGTCATACCAAATCATATATGCCATGTGTTACAAAGCACCTGACTTCTTAGTGCTAGTCTGTTTAGAGAGGATGAATTGGAGTTTCATTTTGATTTTGAGTTTTACTTAGTCCATTGATTCAGAGTGCAGGCAACTTTTCCCATACATCTTGGTCATTTGTGTTATTCCTTTGGAGAAATATTTATATATTCATTTGGAACATTTTAAAGTTCAAAACAATCTTTTTGTTACCATTGTATAATGTCATTACATGTTCTAGCTAAAAGGTTCACACATATGCCTTTGCAAATATTTTTTCTTTTATTCTGTGGGTTGCCTTTTTCACTTTCTTGATAATAGCTTCTACAATAGATCTTGTTCTTAATGGAACTCAATTTCTTTCTTTCTTTTTTCTTTTGTTACATCTCTTTTATGTCATATCTAAGTCTTCTGACCAATGCAAGGTCATGAGAGTTAGAATACACAATTTCTTATAAGGATTTTCTTGCTTTAATCCTTACATTTTTAGCTTTAGTGAATTTGAATTAATTTACTTTGAATATGAAGAGGTCTTTTTTATTTTTTTCCTTTTTCCCTTTTATTAAAACATTCTTTTCTCATATAATATATCTTGATTTCAGTTTCTCCTCCTGTCAGTTCTCCCAGTTTCTCCTCACCTCACCTCCTCTCTGGATCCATTTCCTTTCTGTCTCTCATTAGAAAAAAAAAAGCAGACTTACAAGAGATAACAACTAAACATGACAAAAGAAAATATAATAAGATAAAGCAAAACCCATCATATTGAGGTTAGACAAGGTAACCTAACAGAAGGAAGGGAGTCTGAAGGGCAGGCACACGAATCAGAGACCCACCCATCTCACACTCAGGCGATCCATAGAGGTACTAAGCTAAAAGCTGTACTATGTACTCTGCCAGCCCTGTGCTTGCTGTTTCAGTCTCTGTGAGTTCATATGAGCCTTGCTTAGTTGATGGAGAAGGCCTTGTTCTCCTGGTGTCCCCTATTCCTTCTGGCTCTATTCCTTTCTGCCTCCTCCTACAAGAAGTTCCCCGAGCTCTCAGCCTCTCAGCGAAGGGATTTGATGGAGATATCCCATTTAGAACTGTGTGTTCAAAGGACTCTCTCTCTCTCTCTCTCTCTCTCTCTCTGTCTCCATATTTTCTGGCTGTGGGTCTCTGTATTTGTTCACATCTGCTGTAAGAAGAAGCTTCTCTGATGATGACTGAATAAGACACTGATCTATGAGTATAGCAGAATGTCACTAAGAGTCATTTTATTGAACTTATTTATTTATTTATTTATTTAGCCCAGAAGTGTTTGGTTTTACCCTAGGTCTCTGGGCTATCTAGTCTCTGATTCTTGATTTCCCAAGCAGTGTCAGGTTTGCCTTCTGTCTGATGGATTGAGCCTTAAGTCAAATCAAACACTGGTTGGATACCCCCAAAGGTTCTGTGCTATAATTGCTCTAGCATAGCTTGCAGGCAGGCAGATTGTAGATCAAAGGTTTTGTGACTGAGTTGGTGTTTATGTTTCTCTTTTGGTCAGCTGTAGAGTACCTTCCCACATCAAAGACACCAGAATAGAGGAGTGAAGGCTCCATGTAGGCACCTTTTGCATGTTCAATAAATTGTATGGGTGTTGTCTTCAGTAATGGAGACTTCACTGTCAATTTGTCTTAGCAACAGCCTGGGTTGTTTGGAATTTCTATGAGACCCCCTTGGCCAACACTTCAATTGAAGGCAACTCAGTCCTGCTATTGGAAGCCTCGTTTGGTAACAAGAGATGGCCAGTTGAGACTCCCTATACCCAATTATTAGGAGATCTAATTAGGATCACCTTCACATTTTAAGAAGTTTCCACTATGCTAGGTTTCCATATCACTCAATATCTCTGGATTCCAGCTATCTCCCCCTGAATTCTCTCCATCTTCCCTATCTCCCCTCTACCTCCATACCTGATCCTTTCATTCCCATCCCCACCTACCCCAAGTCCACCTATAAAATCCAATTTTCTATAAAACATTTGTTGGAGATGCCATTCTTTCTCTGATGAATGACCTTGGCATTTTTTGTTTCTGAACTCCGGGCTCTATTCTTTGCTCTTGTCCCTGTCTTCATGTCAGTGTTGAAAACAATGTTAGAAGGCAAGGCAGATGCTCAGTGGGTGATGTGCTTTCTGCATAAGGATGTGGGCATCTATTTGATTCCCAGAACCCATGTGTAACAGCTGGGTCTGGTGGCATGTGCTTAAATCCAGTGCTGAGGAGGTGGGGACAAACAGATTCTTGAGGGTCACTGGCTGACCAATCTAGGCCACGATGAGAGACTCTATCTCAGAAAACATGATGTCAGCACTTAACCAACAGCCCCAGATGTTGTCTTCTGGCCTTAGGACACATACATATGCATGCACACTCATGGGTACTTTCAACTGAGACCAAGGCAAGGACTGTTTCTCATTGTTATTAAACAAAGTACATACATTCTAGACACTTATGGTAAGGAATGAACTGTTATGGTATGAAAGTGAAACAGGGCTCCTTTGTCTCATGTGATGATATATGACTGACTCACAGCTGGTTACATTGATTACAAAGGTTGTGACCTTCCTGGGGTAGAGACTTCCTGGAGATCAGATATTCAAAACCACCCACAGCTGCTGCCAAGCTTTCCTCCAGCATGAGTTACATGAGACCCTGTCTGAGGGAAAGTTGGGGAGGGGCGCAGAAATTCCACTCAGATGGACAGAATGAATTCAACACAATTTTAGACCTATTACTTCCTTGTGAAGCTCATCCTGGATAACTGCAATATTCTGGGATTTGGTTATATTTTTAATATTAAAAGATGAGAGTAATGGTGTCCATATTTTCTTGAGTGGAATTATTTTCACAGTTATGTGTGAAGAAAATAGTAAGTGGTGCCACCGTGAATGTTTCTCATCTTATCTGATATGGGATGTTTACTGGGTTACACACAGCCAGTGTTTAGATAAGGGCAAAATACAAAGAACGATGCACAAATGTGATGTGTCCTTCATTCATTCAGTGTGAGGTAATGAACTGGAATGCACAATATTCATTCTTAAAAGCAAGAGAGATAACTGAGTTCCTAGTAAGCATGAGAACATGAGCTAAACACCTAGAAACTGGGCAGGAAGAAAAAAAGAAAAGATATCAGTTGTGGCCTGTGGTTGTAATCCCAGTAGTGGAGAGACAGAGATAGGTTTATTCCTGAACTTTGCTAGTCAGTCAGTCTAAAAAAACACAAGGTAGTTAGCCAGGCAAGCCTGGTCTACATAGTGAGTTCCAGTATAGCCAGAGCGACATAGAAAGATCCTGACTCAAAAAGATAAAGGAAAAGAAAAAAAAAAAAACAGTCAAGGGGAATGACAGGCAAGGATAACTCTGACATTCACTGTACACACACACATAAACACACACACACACACACACACACACACACACACACACACACACACACACCCCACTTCATACCCTGAAAACCTAGCCCTCAAAAAATTAAGAATATAAATATACTTGGAGAAATCCTTTAGAGACGTAATTAAAGTAAAATGAGGTAATTTCATTACCTAATCTAATCTGATTCAAGTCCTTATAAAGTGTAGATTTTGAAACAGACATAAGCAGGAAGCCAAATGAAGCTAGAAGTTGGTAGCCATTGGCAAATCACAAAGAGAGATTTTGGGGTCTCACCCTCCAATACCTCAATCTTGTACTTGAAGCCTACAAAATGCAGAAAGCTGAGTGTCTGTTTCTGCAGCTACCCAGGAGGTAAGGTTTCATTACGGCAGACTAGCAATGTGTTCCACAGTGGTAATATCTCAGAAATCAGCACTGGGGTAGAGCAAGTAGAAGACTGACATCAGCAGAATGGAGCCAAGAAGTGTTCCATCATGTTTCAGGATCCTGGGTATTTCCCATAACTGTGCCAGTGATAAGAGCCACAGATGTCTCTGGGGATATGTTTTGATTTGTACTTAATTTCCGTTGTAGTGACTATAAATGAAATTTCATTTTATCGTTTAGTTTATATGTTTTTTGTATTTCTGTTCTGACAACAACTGCATATATTAGTCATGCTGAGAGAGAACAGTAAACAAGGCTGTAGCATCTTAGGTATTATATTTTCTTATATCTCATCTTAGGTATTATATTCCTAGGCATTATTTTTTCTGATATTAGTTTAGTTTGGGTTTCTAATATTAGCAATCATGGTATACGCAAATCTGCATAATTCCAGTCTTTCCTCTTTTCTTCCTGTCTCAGTTACCTTTCTGTGGCTGGGTAAAACACCCTAGCAAAAGCAACTTAAGGGGGAAAGGGCTTTTCTTGGTGCCCAGTTCCAGGGGAATGCAGTCTATAATGAGGTACAAAATTCATCATGCCAGGAGAAGGAGGCTGACTGCTCACATTGCATCTACATTCAGGAAGCAGAGAATGATGAGGAACTGAGTCTGGGCTATAAAATTCAACACCCATCCCCAAGAGACCCACATCTTCCAATGAATTTCTGGCTCTAGAGGCTCCACAACCTTCCTAAACTGCACTAGCTGGGGCTCAAGCACACAAGATTATGGGAGACATTTCACATTCAAACCACAATAGTACTTTTCTTGGTTTAAGAATCCAAAGTTTCCATGCTTTGGTGAATAACGATGTTGACAGTGGCCTTACCTCAATCTCCATCAAAAGCCTTGGGTTTCCACAGTTAATGTAATCTTCCCTGTAAGAAATGCCTTTGTAGATGCTTTTAATCTGGTTAACCACATTCCCCCTTTGCTTGTTTACTCAGTTTTCAGATGGCCTGGTTTGGATCCTGTAAAGCTCTTTTGCGTTAATTGACTCAATTATGTAACTTCTCTTTAGCCTTTTCACACGTTGGGTTGCACTGATTAATACATGAATGCTAAATGAGCCCAGCACAATGGAACAAATCCCACTTTGTCTTGACGTATGATTTCTCAGATATTACTGGATTTGTTGTTTTGCTGAGAATTTCTGCACGTAAAAGGAGTATTATTTTGTGGCATGATTTAACTGCTGATGTCGTTTACTTACTTATGTATTTAGTCTTTCATTTGTTCATTCACTCAGTCATTCTTTAGAAATGGAGGAGGAAATCATACCTCAGCAGTTAAAAGCAAATACACCTCTTGTAGAGGATTTAAGTTTGATCCCAGGAGCTGTGTGGAATGACTCACAATCACCTGTAACTCTAGCTACAGGGCATGTGACACCAGCTTCTGGCCTTTGAGAGTACCTGCAGTCACATGTACACACACACACACACACACACACACACACACACACACACACACACGCACACACACACACACACACACAAAATCCAAAGCAATATATAGCATCTTTTAAAAATCTGTGTGTGTATATGATATGTAACTATGCTCCATGAATGTATGTGCATATGATTATGTGTATACCTGTGTGTGCTACACACATGCATGTGCATATGGGTAGGTGTGTACCTGTGTGTATACATGTAGGGAGGGCAGAGGTTGACATCAAGTACCTTGCTCAATCCTTTCTACCTGGGTTTTAGTGACATTTTTTTCTCACTGAATGTAGAGCCCATGGATGAGTTCCAGGATTTGCCAGTCTCTGTGCCATCCCAGCAATGAGGTTCCAGGCACCTGCTGCTACATTAGCTTTTTCATAAATGTCGGGGATCTGAACACAGTCCCTCATGCTGTACTCATTTGTTTGTGACCCAGAGCTCTTATAAAGCAGGTTGCTCCAGGACTATTCACTATCTTTACAAGGAAAGAACTCCATCGTCAAGCAATGCAATGTTCTGACATTTAGCTTCCACAGTAAAGACAGAAAGTGGAATGTAAGTTTGTGTGTGTGTGTGTGTGTGTGTGTGTGTGTGTGTGTGTGTCTGTGTGCATGCATATGTGTGTCTGTGTGCATATGTGTTTCTATATACATGTGTATATGTTTTATGCATATATGTGTGTTTGTGTATATGAATGTATGTGGGTCTGTGTGTATGTATGTATGTATTTGTGTATATATACATATATATGTATATATACATATATTGTGTGTGTGTCTTTTTGTGTGTATAAATGTATGTCTGTTTGTGTGTATGTATATGCTCGTGTGTCTGTCTATATCTATGTGTGTGTGTCAGTCTTTATGTATGTATGTATGTGTTTATCTGTGGGGGCCCACAGAGTCTCCATAGTGTGGCCTTATTCCATCTTCACTCAAAGTCAGAGAGTCTGAGCTTGTTTTGCCCCGCAAGGCTGCATAATAGGATATTTTGGCCTAAGGTGTAGTTACCAGGCGTCTTACACTTCAAGGCCCAATCATAGGATATTTTGCTGTAAGGTATGGCTATAAGATGTTTTGAGAGTTAAGCAAGTGTTTACACTTGTCTGTACTTTGTACCTTGAAAAATAGTGTCCTTGAGACAGGGAGGTCTGTTGCCTCTCCCTTTGCTGGTGTATAAAACTCCTGTGAGGAATAAACTTGAGGCAATTGTGGGTTTGACCCAGAGTCCTTCCAATGCTATTCTGTGTCTCTGTCTTCTTCTTTCACATTGTATGTCTCTATTTTTCATATCTATTATTTCTCAGTCTATACTCCCATATACCAAGGATTGTCCAAAGGTCAGGCTGGACTCAGCAGATGGTGCCTTGGATGATGAGGCCTGGAATACAGGGGATTCCAGTGATGGATACCACAAGCTGAAATGGTAGTTCTGTGATTTATTCTCCGGAGTAAATTGTAAATCTAAACAGAGTAATAGTAAACAGCTGTTTACAGATATTTTAAAAGTCAGAGGAGCTAAAGTTAGGGTGGCAGCAAGAATATAAGTCATGAAGGTTTGAGTTTGTGACTTTTTTTTAGGTCTGAGAAAGTAGATTGAAAGTGTGAACGCTTGAGTATATTGTGTAGTTTCAGTGAGGTATGGCATGAGTCTGAGTGAGTGCTGAGTATGAGTAAAATTTTGAGGAAGTTTGAGATATCTAGGCTTTAGGTGTGGGGATATTGTGAAGACTTAAAAGTAAGTAACTTAAGGTAGAGCAGGTGTGCCCCTTGGCTTCCCCTGGCATGGGACCTTGGACGCAGACATGTGGAGGAGAACAGGAAAGCAGAGTCTGAGAACCAGCAGCTGCTTCAGAAGCACCAGCAGCAGCAGCAGCAGTGGCTGTCCCAGCCCGACATTGCTGAGACCCTAGGGGCATCATCATGTCACCAGCAACAGGTGCTGAGAGAACCAGCACAAGTATTGAGGTTCTACATGCACTTTTTGCCATGAAGGAGTTGCATCAGGGAGAATGCAGTCAGCCAGGGTGTTTGTTTGTTTGTTGAGACAGGGTTTCTCTGTGTTGTTTTGGTACCTGTCCCGGATCTCGCTCTGTAGACCAGGCTGGCCTCAAATTTACAGAGATCCGCTTGGCTCTGCCTCCCAAGTGCTGGAGTTAAAGGCGTGCGCCACCACCGCCCAGCCAGCCAGGGTGTTTGTGAGAGATACAGAGACATGGTTGGAGGCTACACAGTGCAACCTTGAGGAGCTGAGCGAGAAACACTGTAGGAATAGTGATCAGTGGCAGAACAGGTACCAGAGACCTCAGCATCTGACTTCCTGGTAGCAGAGGTGTGGGAACTCCTGAGGTGAGGCAGAGCCTCAGGGATGCCTGTGAGCATCCACATAGTAGCAGGAAGGGAGAAACTACAGAGTGCTGTGTCCTTGCCATGTTAACTGCTAAAGGGATCAAGCGCTGAGGGACAGTGTTCTGTCTGGCAGGCCAGACGCCTCGGGGTTGGCATTCAGCAGTGCAAGCAAGGAGGAACACACAGAGGACGCAGTGCCACAGGCAGATCAGGTAATGGATCCAAGGTGTAGTGGCCACAACTGGCTGCAGCTGGGTTTCCTTTGGGACTCAGGGTGCTGAATGGAAAGGACCCAGGCTATGCTTAGATGCTGCACGCCAGGGTGCAGTGAGTGAGCCCTCCCCTTTGCATGGGAATGGTTTGTGTTATGACTTGAATAACGTACAAGGACTTCAGAGCACCTGGCAAACCAGGCTCTGATCTTGAGCTTTCAGTGGAACATTAAGACTAGTATCAGAACTGTTTTTTTTTTTTTTTAACTTTTCAGACTTCAGAAATGGGATGGACAAAAGTGGTTCAGTTGCAATGGGCATTTTGTTTTCATCCACACATATGTATAGATGTAGTAACTCATGAACTGTTTTGTATAGGGATGGAGAAGTCTGTTTTTCTACTCAGGCTCAAGATGCAGCTTCAAAAAAAAAAAAAAGAAAAAAAGAAAGAAAGGGAGAGTTATATTACTCAGTCACCATATCATTCCCTCTTTAATTTTATGAAAATGTACTGATGAGTAGGAGTTGGGATAAAGTTTTTGCTGCTGGTACTTGGTACTTGGGGACTGGACAGCTCACCTCATCCCACCACAAAAACATTTTCCTGTCTTTTGAATAGGTCAGTGTTAGCTTGTGTTGATGTACCCGATTTTTGATGTAGGTTGTGAGAATTGTAATTTAACCAGCTGTTAATAATCATACTCTAATTATGGTGTTAATCCGTTGATGTTAGTGAACCATGGTATGATGATAAGGGGTGACAGCTTCTGTCAGGCAATTTGAAAGGCCTTGAGTAGACATCGAAGAATGCTGGGTATGTAATTGCCAGGTCCTAATTTCCTTGATAGTTACCACCATCACTGCTGTACTAGCATTGTCTCAATCTATTCAGGCTTCAGGGTATGTGAATCAAGTGTCTTAAAATGTATCTATGGCCCTGGGAATTCAAGAAGATACTGATGTAAAAATGAATCATAAGTTGAATGCTTTATTTGAAGTACTACAGTTGTCAGAAGAGGAGATTCATGGGTTAAAGATAAGAGCTTATTTGAAATGCCATGTTAAATATAACTGAGTGTGTGCAGCCTCTTCTATTTATAATGACTGGTTTAAAAAAGGGTTAATGCAGCAAAAACTGCTGTAGACATCCTGGACCAATTTAAAAAGGCCGATCCATTCTTGGTCATTCTCTACTCCTTTGCTAGGAGGTATAGCAACAGTAGGAGCATGTGTATTGCTAGGCATTATTTGCTTGCCTATGATTATCAAGCTACTTGTGAACTACCAAAGGAAAGTTGATTCAGAGCTACATAGGGTTAAGTTCTGCACCTCACTTGAGATTTTTCCAGAGGCTGGTAGTCAAAGATGGGTAAGTCCTTTTTGCCACCTTTCAACCTAAGACAGGGCATGAATGACAAAATTCATGTGCCAATAATGGGTCAGACTGGATGGTTGAAGAAGGCAACCTAATACAGGCACAATCATCTGAGGGGTCCAAGGGACCAATTGTATTATAAAAAATGGGGAATCTGTGGGGGCCTCACTCCTCCATTTAAGACTGTTCGATAGTTGGGCAGGACCCAGTATTTGACTATGTGTACATATTTGTATGTGTCTTTTGGTGTCTGTGTGTATGCGTGTTGCATGTTGCATGTGTGTGTGTGTGTGTGTGTGTGTGTGTGTGTGTGTGTGTGTGTGTGTGTGTGCAGGTATTCTAACTTCAGGGCATCTCCTAGCCCTATGATGTCCTTTTTCTTAAATCTTAGGGATTGCATTTGATATATATTGAAGAGATATAATTTGCATGTTATTCTTCCTTATATCTATAATTTGTGTGTGTGTGTGTGTGTGTGTGTGTGTGTGTGTGTGTGTGTGTGTGTGTGTGAGTGTGTGTGTGAGTTCCTAAGTTTTCATTTCTTTTATTGTTGTCTGGTAAAGCCTTTGTCTGGTCTTTCAATTGTGAGTAATTATCAACTATATTTTGGATATTATAAATCATACTCTTGATGTTTTAGGATATGTGGATTTAGTCCCACATTCTCACTTGGTGTCTTGTACAGGAATTAAACAGATATTGCTGATATGGTGACAGCTCTGCCTTACACTGTTTTATCTTCCTTGATGCTGGGTGGGGTATTTCCTTGATGATACTTTGCAAACAGACAAATTCTTAGTGCTGAATTCTCTTTTCCATCTTCCAGAGACTTGCTATATGTTCTTTCCTTTGTTGATCTCGGGTTTTCAGACATAATGGTGAGGTACTGAGCTATAGCATCTTGGCATCACCAGAAGTTAATTGGTATATAGTAATACATTTTTCTAAAAATTAAATAAGGTGATTTCTGTCAGGATTAAGTGATATAATGGCAAATTTACACCTGTCATAGTATATGAATGAAGCGATGTTACACATAACAGGGAACAACAGGCCTTTTTTGAGAGGCAATATCAGAAACACAAAGAAGAAATTGAGAACATTGAGACTAAAGAGCAGCAGAAGAGGCTACCTTTACAAGTTTCCAATATATCATCCCAGTCAATATGATAACCAGGAAGAGGAGCTGGGGAGCTGGGATATGGTGCAGCAGGTGGAGCACCTGGCTTATATGCACAAAGTCCTTTCAACACCAGCACAGTATAAACTAGATGTAATGACATCTGCCTACAATCCTAGCACATAGCAAATAGAAGCAGGAGGATCAGAAATTCAGTGTCATCACTGGCTACAGAGTGACTTGGACTCCAGCCTAAGTTATACAAGACTTCATCTCAAAAATCAAAACACAACAGCAATAACAACAATAGCAGAATCAGTCATATTTTTAGGTGCTAAGTGAATGTCCTACCTCAACAGAAGTTCAGGAATCTTAACAGGTTTTATTAATAAAATCAAATCCAGGGCCAGGTATTGGGGTGAATGCTGGAAGATCAGAGAACCAGAACAAGCCACAGCTTCCTCACCTCACCAGTGCCTCAGCTGATCCTGTTTCCTCACACTGGAAGTTTCTGAGTCCTCATCCAGAATGAATCTCAGCTGAAAAGCTGCTCAAAAACCTAAATACTTAACCAGGCCAAAAGCTTCTAGTTTCTGGTCGTCACACCTTATATACCATTTTGCTTTCTGCTGTCATTTCCTGGGATTAAAGACTCACTTCCTGGGATTAAAGACTCACTTTCTGGGATTAAAGGCACGAGTCACTATGCCTAGCTGTTTCCAAAATGGCCTTGTGTAGAAGTAACCAACCATCTTATTGAATAAGAAACACAGAGCCAATGTAAAGATAAAAGCCCAAGAGGTCAGAGCTAAGAGCCTTACCTTTCCTGCTTTAGTGATCCTCTTCAGCCAAGAGAGACCTACTTCCTGTGTGTTTGTTTTATATAGAATTTTTGTTCTGCCTTCTCATTGGTTGTAAATCCAACCACATGACGGCCTCATCATTGCCTGTCTGTACAGACCTCCAGGTCTTCTATGGTTGGTATTGAGATTAAAGGAGTAGGTCTCCAATGCTGCCTGTATCCTTGACCACACAGAGATCTACCTAGCTCTGCCTACCAAGTGCTGGGATTAAAGGCATGCACCACAAACGCCCAGCTCTGCTATGGCTTGCAGGCAACTTTATTTATTAACATACAAATAAAATCACATTTCAGTACAAATAAAATATCACCATAGCCTTGAACTCACAGAGATCCAGATGGATTTCTGCCTCTGGAATGCTAGGATTAAAGGTGTGTGTGTGCCACCATTTTCTAGCCTCTGTATCTAGTGGCTATTTTGTTCTCTGACCCCAGATAAGTTTTTTAAGGTGCACAATATTTTGGAGAACACAATACCACCACAGTGCTGGGATGATAAGCAGAATTGAGACCAAGTTTTCATTTTCATCTAATGATGATATAAATAAATTATTTTAACATTAACCCCTTGGACTTAGCAATTTAACATTTTCCTTGGCCTTCAGGTAAATTCAATCCCAAACAGCCACAAAAGTTACAAGGTTAAAGTAATGTCAGAAATTATCCAGTATATCAGAAAGTTTAAAAAAAAGAAGGCATTGAAATAGAATATTAATGTCTAGTGATTCAGAAATATCATTATTAACAGGCAAAATCAAGAATACCAGGAAAGAGAAACATAATCATAACATAAATATCTAATTGTAGGATTTCATTCAGCCTTTTCATAATTTATACCAAAATCTAATTAAAACTCTGTAGAATCATGGACTCATCTGTATTTTTAAACTTTAAAAACACACAAATAAATTAAAACATGGACAGAAAAATTTGTGAGCTCATCAGAGAAATGTTGATGTGCCACATACCACATGGAAGTGGGATATGATTTCAGTTGCTATTTTGATATGCTATAAATTTTGTGTTAATAGTGGGCTGAGAAGGCTTTAGGCAATCTCAGAGACCAAAGAATTAAATGACCACATTCAAGTGCTATGAAGAGACTGCGCATCACTGTCTGTCTGTCTGTCTGTCTATCTATCCTTTTAATTTCCATTCTCCATCTTTCCTTGTTTCTCTCTTTTTTTCTTTCTTACCCTCCCTGGTCCCTTCCTTTCCTTTTCTTCTTCCTTTTCCTTCTACTTGTGTTTGACCTTATTTCAAATAGTTTATTTTGCTTTTTTTTTTTTATAGGAAAGTATGGAATGTTGCTTTGTACCTTCTGGTAGTTTGAATGTAATTGACACCTATAAGCTTATAGGGAGTGGCACTATTAGGAGGTGTGTCATTGTTGGAGTGGGTATGACCTTGTTAGAAGAAGTGTATCACTGTAGGGGTAGGATTTGATGTTTCCTATGCTCGAGATACCACCCAATGTCTGAGACCACTTCCTGTTGCCTACAAGATGTAGGGTTCTCAGCTACTACTCCAGCACCACATCTGCCTGTATGCCACCATGTTCCCTGTCATGATGATAATGGACTGAACTTCTGAAACTATAAGGGAGCCACCCCAATTAAATGTTTTCTTTATAAGACAGGCAGTAGTCATGGTGTCTCTGCACAGCAATAAAAATCCTGACTAAGACAATACCCTTCACCAAATTTAGAAAACTCTGAGTTTGCCACATTTGGTTGTTATATTATTTCTGAAGTATTAGGAAGTAAGTAGGAATACCAAATAACTTACGCAACAGAAACTTTAATGTGTATCTTATAAAATGGCCCCCAAACAAACTGAACATTGATATAATACTGCAGTTTACTTGCATATTTTTTGAAGTTTGTCTATTTCTTTTCTCCAACAATGGCTCCAAGATCAATGTTTCATTTAGACCCAGAGTATCTTTAATTGATGCCTTGTCCTCATGCCATCAATCTACTCTTTAAACATCCAACTATGGCCCAGAAAGAGAACTCAGTAGGTATGGACACCTACCTCCACACCTGACATCTTGAGTTCAATCCCCAGGACCTACACTGTGGAAGGAGAGAACTGACTCCTAAAAGTTGTCCTCTTTCCTCTACATGCACACTGTAACATGTGCCTCCTCAGACACAAAGTATGTTTTGAAATATGTCACTATGCTTTATATAACTTATTTGCAAGACTTTGAAGACACTATCACTGATACTCTAGCAGTTTTATTACACTCAAAGTCTGATACTCTTCATTTGTCCTTTCTCCAATATGGGGAAACCACTAATCTGAGGTCTCTCTCCTGGCTCAGAGCTTCTCACTATGGAAAAGTCCTATAAAGGGCATCTGTCTAAATTGGCATTACATTGGCTTTTCATGCTTGACTTCTTTCACTCAGCACAGTGCTTAAATGTTAATGTCCACTCCAGCATGTATCAGTGGCTCATTTCTCTTTGTGACTGATTAATATTCAATATTGTACAAATACCATATTCCTTATTACTTATGCATCAATTTATGTACTTATTATGAAAAATAAATCTTATGTGCAAGTCTCATATGTGTAAAATTTTCTCTGATGTGAATACTTCTAAGATTTAATCTTTTATCTCCTATATTCCTTATAAAATTCTTCTTGCATAGGTATATATATATATATATATATATATATATATATATATATATATATATATATATATATGTTTGCACATGCATACTCACATGTGTTCAGTGCACATGGAGGCCCAAGATTCACATCTAGCACCTTTCTTCGTAACTCTTCATCTTGCATATTGAAGCATGGTCTCCCACTTGAATTCAAGCACACTATTTTGTGTAGTATAGCTTATCATCTTGCACCACTGTCTCAGCCATCTAGGCACTGGGATTACAGCTAGGTTGCTACATCTGGCAAATATTATAAGGGATCTGGGGATCCAGACTCAGGTCCTTATAACTGTTACACTGATATACCAGCACAATCATCACCCCATCCTTGACTGTGAAATTTACATTTATTTTGACAATGTTCATATAAATTTAATGCATTTCATTATTCCCAAATAAAAGGTTTTGTTTATAGGGTTCATACTTCTATTGTATATACATAATCATGCAGTGTAGGGGGGATTAAATCTCTATGCTGTTAGAATTAAAAATTCATGGTAAAGTTTAAATCTGTTCTACATTAAGTCCAAACTTTACCTAAACTGATAAAATATTTCAGAAATTGTTATGTATAGTGCAATCATATTTCATAATACATCCACTCAGTGTATATGGTTAAGTTTATATTCAGGCTCAGCAGACTGTCAGTATTCATCACTTCTGTGTAGAATAATTAGAAGGGATTGTATTTATATGACATGAAATTTTATTTTTAATTTTGATAGACATATATTAGTGATTTCTACATTAGTAGAAAATAGTCTTTGCATTGTACTTATATTTTCCATAACTATTCCATAAAATTATATTAATTATTTTCAAAAAATGCTTCAATAATTTGCTGCTGCCTGATACAGAGCTTCCATCCTTTATTCTAGCATTAGAAGTCTTCCATCAGCTACTCCAGCTGCATTGTCAGCCTTACTGCCTGATTCCCACACCTAAAACATCAGTTCCAACCAAATGTTCTAACCACCTGCTCCCTCAAGCTTTTCCCTCTCACCTTCACATCTTCCCTCCATCTGTGTCAGCCTCCCATGGAAAGCCTCACTAGGAGGCTACTCACCTGTGCATGTCAGAACTATTCTTCAAACCACACTTTCTTCATTAAAAAATTGATTTTGGAAAAAAAAAATAACAGCTTACTGAGACACTTCAATCTGGAAAATGCTTCCTCATTCTCTCAGTGATCTCTGACAACTAACACTGGAGACAGCAGTTCCATGTCAGGGTTCAGCATGGCTTCTCGTGGTTTGGGAATTAGCCAGACTGGGCAGCCCAGAGGGTGAGTCTGGCTGACATCACCACACAGCAGTTCCCCAAGCTGGGTGCTCTGGCAGCAGGATGTCTGTGGCTCTAAGTACATAGAATAGCCTTTTAAACTTTCCATCCATAGAGGAAGTCATTTTGCAGTTAGTCTGTCCAAAGACAGTGTCCTTTTGTCTTCCTCCTAGTCCTTCTCAATTAAATGTCCATGCTTTCCAGTTTGAAATATTACCTTTTATTTATGTGTCTATCTGTGTGTATCTGTGTAAGTGTATGCTGTGTGTGTGTGTGTGTGTGTGTGTGTGTGTGTGTGTGTGTGTGTGTGTGTTTGCCTGTGGAGGCTGAAGAAGGTGTTTGATCCTCCAGACCTGCAGTTACAGGCAGTTGTGATGTGACCTACCTGGATGCTGGAAACAGAATCTGGGTTCTCTACAAGAGCAGTAAGTGCTCTCAACTGCTGAGCCATCTCTGCAGGTCAACATTTTTACACTTTTTATAATGAATACTTTAAGAGTTCATAGCTATTCAGTGGAGTTCATATAGGTACAATATAGTGTAACTTTTTCTGTGTGTCAGATCAACTAGTATGGTGCATAACATTTTTTGCAGAAAAACTAAATATGCATCCACTTATGTCATAGTACAAAATGAAACAGGAGGGCTCCCCTCTGTCAAAGTTTCATTCTTTAAGCAGCTTCTGGGTTTGTGTATTTGAATCACACAGTCTTGAAGACGTCAGTGAGCAAGTGGGAGGTGTTTGCTTGGGAAATAAGGAGACATTGATAAGTTTAACCTTTTCAAAATGACCACACTTATTATCCCTTATTTACCCCAACTCTCTCTCTCTCTCTCTCTCTCTCTCTCTCTCTCTCTCTCTCTCTCTCTCTCTGTGTGTGTGTGTGTGTGTGTGTGTGTGTGTGTGTGTGTGTGTGTGTGTTCATTCGTATGTGTGTAGGTGGATGTAGAGGGTAGAGGACAATCTTGGGTGTCATCCCTCTGGAGCTATCCATCTTGTTTTTAAGATAGGATCTCTCACTTTGGCCCAGACCTCACTGACTTACTTGGCTTGGCTGGCTGCCAGTGTATCTCAGGGATCCTTCTCCCTCACATCTTTTGTACTGTGGTTACAAGTGTGAGCCATTACACCTGGCTTTTTACACAGATGTGCTGGGTAGTGAACTTGCATCCTCATCTTCATTCTTGCACAGAGTTCTCTTTGCCTACTGAACTGTCTTCCCAACCCCTTATTATTTTCAAATTGTTATTTTTCTTTTATTTTTTGGTAAAACTGTATGCATTTTCCCACTACTAGCAGCAAGTACTATTCAAAGACTTTTACATTTTCTGTATATATTAACACTAATAATAACCATTCTTTTTCTTTTTTTAAAATCTGATACCTAGTTTGATACTTAGAATTGCAGAAGCCCAGTTAATATTTCTTGGACAAATAAATTCCATCTTCATCATCAGTTTGTGCATGAGCTAGAACTCATGGAGTTATTCATATAGGCAAACATGCTGAGATTATATAGAGATTAAATAGTGTCAAAAATCCAGCATGTGTAATGGTATTTTCTGTGCACCTTCTCCTTGGAAGAGGGAGCAGGGAAGCACATTTCTCAGGCTGTGCAGCATATTGTCTACAGTGTAGACAAGAACTTTTAAAATCTAGTAAGGGGATACAGAGTTAGGTAAGCAGTTAAGAGTGATTTCCACATTTGCAGAAGACCTGGATTCAGTTCCTAGCACCCACAGCAGGCAGCTCACAACTGCCTGTAACTCTAGTTCCTGGGGCTCTGAGACCATCTGGTCTCTTTGGGCACTGCTACACAAATAATTCATATAAACTTCTTCAGGGGAACACACACACACACACACACACACACACACACACACACACACTCACTTGAAAAAAACATTTTAAGAGTTCAATTACTTTAGTTTTCCTTGAATTCAGACCAGAAACTTTTGCTGATAAAGACTTTTGCTGGATTTACTTGATCCATAAATGCTTTTGGAGGCAGAAATTCAATGCTAGTGACAAGTACTCTGAATTCTATAATAGCTACAACTGGAAATGTGCTTGACTTCTATCAATCTGGTCATTATAGATCTCCATTTTGAAGTGCCTTTCTCAGGTAGTCAACCAATCATACAGATGTCAAGAAGACTGACACATGTATAAGATAGCTGTAAAAGAAACAGATTTGAGAGAGTTGTACACACAGATGGGGCTTACTGCTAGGCCCATCTGTGCAGGTACCTGGAGGATAGGAGCAGTGTCTCAGAGTGAGCTGGCATAGGCTCCATTCTACATATCACATCAAAAACACCTTTCTACTTCTGAGCATCACAGAGTTGTCTCATTTTTCTCTCTATGAAATTGTAGCCTCCAGTCTAGTCTTTTGGATTTAGCTTCTGAGACTATACAAGTCCCTGATGTGTATATCATTACACCTGCTCTCTTCAACTAAGGCTCAAAAGTGTGTGTACGTACACTCATGTATGTGCATGTATGTCTACTGTAAAACATCTCTCCCTCCATCATCGATCACTATCTCTATATAAATCATCATAAGCACTCCTCTTTTCATAGCAGGGTACAGAGGGGTCCAATCTTGTGCAAATCTTATGCTGGCAATCACACATGTTGAGAGTTCAAGAACACCATAGCCTTAGCATACTAGAAGTCATGACAGCACTCCACCCTTCTTTGGGCTCTCACATTTTTCATGTAACCCCTTCTGGAATAGTTCTTGATCCTTGGAGAGAGTGTAGACTTAGTTGTGAGGTTCATTTCCTCGTTTAATCAAAATTTCTAAATGGATATTTAAAAGCAAACCAAATATCGAATCTTCAACTTTTAACTTCTTCATACTGAGGAGAAATACTTGGAACAGTGTTTATTTAACAGGAAATATTCTGCAATGATACAATAAACCTGTTTATTAATCTTCTCTATGTCAAACAATAGTGAAAAAATATTTAAAATGACGTCTGTATCAGGTCTATTCTGGAACCGGTGCCAAGAAAGGAGATTAATGAAGATGTGAGGAGGCGCCACAAAGCTAATTAGTGTGCAGATCTTTCTGGAGAAGGAAGTTTAACTTCATCACCCCTGGGTCCTAATTTAAGAATGACCTCAACCCCACTTCCTGAGGTAGAATTAAGGGGACACCACCTCACAGGCTCTTGATAGATGTGCAAAGACAACAGTAGCATGACACGTAAGTTTTGTTTCTTTAATTGGTAAAGTTAACTGGTTTCTTCTTACTACATGCTTTCTTGGAGATTTTTCCATATTAATGGAATCTGTCAGGCTCAAGTAGAGGAACTCGAGGTCCTTCTTTTGGTAGATTCCACATCAAAGCACAAAATGCTGGGCTGGGAACACATACTTAATGGATATTAAGAAACAAAAGTGGGTATATTATTTTACTTATTTGCACTACAAAGAATAAAATTCAAGGATTCAGATAGCTAGTGGTACTTATTTTTATAGAATCATATTGCACGAGTCCACATGTGTATATATATGTCTCTGTGTGCACTTTTGCATGAAAGTGCATATGTCTATGTGTGCTTTTGCATATGGGAGCTGAAGATGGGTGGTGGGTGTTTTTTTAAGTAACTATCCATATTATTATTTGAAGCAAGGTTTCCCACTGAACAAAGCACAATTATTAAACCGGCCTGGGTGATCAAGGTCTCCAGGGACCCTCTTCTCTCCTTCCACTCTGTGCATGGATTACAGGCATGCATTGTTACACCTGGCCTTTCACATGGGTGACTGAGTTCTGAACTCAGGGCTTCATGCTTCTTTGGCAAGCATGTTATTGACTGTGCTCTATCCCCAGTTCATGCTTTATAATTAACTGCTTTTACCTTATTAACTATGTGGACTGTGGTAAATCATTAACTCTTTCTTTTCCTTGGTTCACATTTCTATAAATTTAGGACAATAGTATCACTAGTCTCCAAAGAGTTTTACAAAGACAGTTCATAGAGCTACATGTGCTTGAATTTATATTTTATTTCACACAAACTTATGTCTGATGTTCCTACCAGCTGGTCTCATCCTACTTCTACTCCAACTTGTTCAGTTCTCTCTTCCCACTGCCTTGATCTGGTGGACCTTTCTGTGTTTCAATAAGTCAGACTTTGAATATTTAGTGGTTTCGTACTCATTTTAAGAAAAGTCTGGCAAGACTCGGCAAATGCTCACTAACACAGGAGTCGATACAAAAAGCCCACAGCTCTCATCTCAAATGGAATAAGAGATACTTTATTCTGGAGCCGAATTTGAGTGATTATTGCCCTGGAAACATGGAGCTCGGTTACCAGACTGCATGTTCCCATGTAGCACAGTTTCATGGAGTTTCATAGTGACGGATCAAAAAAGTCATAAATCAATATTTTTTAAAATACATTGTTGGTTATAGTAAGACAGGAAACTCCTCCCAAAGGCCTCAGGTGCTCTCTAATGGCATTCTTAACTTTGGGATTGGTGAGAGTTAGTGGTCTCTGAAGTTAATAGATCTCAAAATATTAGTAGCTTTTATTCACAAGATGTTAGTTCGAATAGGGTAGTGATTAAGAAATGGCTATTTTAGGGGACGAAACTTGCCCAAGACAAGGAAATTAGGCTCAGGACCTGGAACATTTCACCTTTCCATTTCTCTGAAGTTCTACTAAGTCAATCATGAAGGTTTAGAGAGAAGTTCTATAGTCCTAATATTTTTCTAAAAATTCTCATTCACATAGCTGGAATTTGTATTTTCAAATTATGCAAAATGTATACTGTATCAATTTAGATTAAAATTGCTTCATCATTTACAATATATATTGTGTATCAGCTCTACGTTCTCATATGTCTGCATGTACATGTGTTTATATATACCTAATTCATAAATACTTTTTTAAGTCAGAGAGTAAAAGCTACTTATGAACAGCTGGTATGCCAATAATTACATCTGATAGTGAAGATCAGAAAGAGAATTCAAGACAGCAAGACTAGCCTGGGGATACGTGTGAGCAAAGAGGAGAAGTACATCTACAGTGAGAAATTTTAAGGCATTTATAAATGTAACCGAAGATACAAAAAAAAGGAAAGGTAATCAAATTCATGAATTGAAAGATTAATATCTTCAAAATATTTATATAACCAAAGCCATCTGCACAGTTTGTGAGTCTCTATCAAAGTGGGAAATGAATTTTAGGGGGAAAAACTAACTTAAATTCATACAGAATTACCAAATAACTAAGGATATCTTGAAGAAAAAGAATCAAATAGGAAGCATTACTCAACTGACTTCAAATAATGCTCTACCTTTGCAGCAATTGAAACAGCATGACACTGGTTCACATGAAATCCATAGGTTTGTCTAACAGAGAAAGGAGCCTGAATGTAAAGAAGAACTGCTACAGCCAACTGGTTTTCAAGGAAAATGCTGAGAACATGAATTGGGAAAAGCAAAGAGAACTGAAACTATACCCTCGTGTCTTATTGTTATACCCTTATTATATCCATGTTCTTTATGTTTATATTGTTAACATAAAATGAGAAAAAGTCATAAAATTAAGACATTATTATCAAATTTGTCATCACAGCTTGTACCACAAACCAGGTCTGAACACCCATCTCAATAAGCCAACTAAAAGAGCCAATTTAAAAGGAAAACCAGAAGGCAAAGATTTGTTCAATGTGGTCACATTGGAAAGAGGAGCAAAGAGATTCAGGGAAACCACAAATCCATCACTGGGGTCTTGAAGTAAGATTAAAAATTTAAATTAAGGGCCACGAATATGAATACGTAAGCAGTGACTGTGAAGGTGTGGTCTTGTCCACTATTGTCCCATCCTTGTCTGAGTTGCAGTTGCGGCCTACAAGGTGACAAGTTCTTAGAACTATGTTGAGTCTCTTCCTGGGAGATAAGTCCCGTCCTCTGGGTGGTGCCCTTTCTTTCTCCTAGTATGAGATTTGTGGGGAGATTCTCATTTCTTTGGGAAAATCAGATTGAGAGACACAAGTATCTTCTTAGAATATTTTCATTTCTTCCAGACCTATTACAACCTCACCCATGTAAAAATAGCTATCTCCAAATTTACAGATGGAAGCTAAGGTCTGGCAAGGAAGAGAAGTGATGGGCATCCTTTTTCAGTGTTGGTGATTTTAATTAGTACAGTGGTAGTGCAAAAGACTATGAGGTTCCTCTAAAATTCAGACATAGCATGACCATAATAGGCAGAAATAGAATATCTGGATATGTATACAAAGGAATTAAAATTGGTATATTAATAAACTATCTATGTCCCCATTTTCATGACAATGACAGCACTGTTCACAATAGTCAAATATTGGAACTAAATTGCCCATGAATTGCTGATGGAATACACACACACACACACACACACATACACACACACACACACACACACACACACACACACACACAGAGAGAGAGAGAGAGGGAGAGAGAGAGAGGACTTCTCAGTGGTCTTAGAAGAAAATCCTATTGTTTGTAGCAAGCCTCTCTTCAGTCCCACCCAAACCCAGAGCAAGAATGACTTTCCTTGTCACTCAAATTCAAGTTCTAGTAAATCTCACTCCCATTGATCTTTACCTATTTCTTATTTGGTGTCTAGAATTTTCTGTGTTGCATCCAGTATTCTTCATCTCTATCTTGCACAGTTCTCCTATACCATGCCATTCTTGCAGAGAACCAGACTTCCATTCCCAGCAAGCACCCATAACAGGTGGTTCACAAATACCTTTCACTCCAGCTCCGCAGGATCTGAGAATCTCTTCTGGCCTCTTTGTGCACTCACATGTTCCTATGTGTGTTTTCAAAACCTTCCTGTATAACTTTCTGTAACAAATAATTCCCTTGATTACATAATACTGGAAAGGGAAGAAGTGATCTGATATTGTCTGTGGTTTGATCATGAACATGCAGAAACAGCCACACTTGTTAGAATTTATTGAGTAACAATAAGTTAATGAGCTCTGAATATTTCATTGACTGTAACCTACCCAGCAGGTCTGTTTTTCCTTGTCAGCTGGCCATTGGTAAACATAAATGTTTCAATGTAGATTACTAATATGAATTCTCAGAGCATGTATGATATTTCCCAGAATCATGTAAGTATCTGTAGCTTACAGAATGGGTACAAAACAGCTAAAGGGCCTGAAATGTCCTCAGATGCCTTGCTGGAAGAGACCTGTTACTGCTGAGGAGAGTTACTATTGGTGGTGACAGTATATGGGCCCAGTTAGAGATTCTGGTCATGGTGAGAATTGAGTTGCTGGGTTGGCAGAAGAGTCACAGGTTTGAGCTAACCTGCAGAAGTACAGGCCACCTAGGTGTTAGAATCCAGACAAGACTTCTGCTCTAGCTGTGATAACTGCAGGAGCCTTCCCCTTTCTCTCTTGTATCACATCCCAGCTATTGAAATATTTCCTGACTGAGAGCCTGCTGGGGAGTCTGTAACTTCCTGAAGGACTCCTGAGGCACCTGGATTTCCCACTTCTAGTGAGATTTCCAGACTCAAGCCATCAAAAGCTATCGGTGACTACAGCCCCTCCCCGTCTCCATGGTTCTAGCTTGATCTACTAGTTAGCTTTTGTCAAGTTGTTATAGTCACTTCTGGTAAAAGGAACCTCAATTGAGTAACTATCTCTACTAGGATGGCCTGTAGGCAAGTCTGTGGGGCATTTTCTTGATTAATTATTGATGTGAGAGGGACCACAGCTCTGTGGGCAGTGCCACTGCTAGACAGGGGATCCTGGGTTGTACAAGAAACCAAGCTGAGCAAGACAGAAAAAACCAGCAAGCAGCATTCCTCCATGGCTTCTGCCTCAATTCCTGCCTCAGAATCCTGCTTTGAGTTCCTTGACTCCCCTTGATGATGGTTTGTGACTGAGAAATGTGAGCAGTAAGCCCTCCACCCCAAGTGACTTTTGGTTCAGGGTGTTTTATACCAGCAGCAGAGAAGGGAACTAAGACATTGTGGAATCAGAGACAGTCTGGGTGTATGAAGCCTTCCCCCTTCCACTGAGATCTGTAGGGAGCAGCTCCCCACTTTGCCTAATGGGCTGGAACCTTCTGCAAGAGCCTCTGCCAAACTGTCTGCTTGTCTGTTCACAGCATTAATAACTTTTCTAATATAATTCTTCTCTAAAAGGCAGCCAGTTTCAGTGTCGCTCCTGAACCTCACACCTGAGAACTTTTAGTAGGTAGGAGCAAGGCTGCATCCGGAGGGATGAATGGATGAAATCTGAGATTTATAGAGGGAAGGCTATTCAAGTAGACCGCATCCATCAGTGGGACCATGCTGAGCAGAAGCCCTGCAGGTCATTATGAATTCTTGTTCCTCTTCAGGTGTAAGTGTTGTACTGGGAACTGAGATGTAGGTGGACTCCCTGATAGGCAAACAGAGGAGAGGTGCCCTGACTAGGTAAGAAAGACAGTGAACTTGCAGGCCTGCTGCCTTGTTTGCCACCCCCGACCCCCATCCCCTACCCCACCTCCCCCCTTGCCAACCTGAGATAAAAGCCTGGCAGCTTAAAATGATGGGCTTTTTCTCCCCCATCCCCACCCCCCGCTAGGAACCCCCAGCCTGTGGACTGCTCTGACAAGCTCAAGGCCAGATCCAGACATATTTACTCAAAAGTTGTTGGCCTATCAACCTCCCCTTCTCTCTTTGTTCAAGCTGACCAGCCCCCAATTAGAGACAGAAGATCCTTCAAATGCAGTTAAAATCCAAACATGGGGACAAACCAGACTTCAGCTTCTGGAGTCCCACTCTGCTCTGCAGGGTCTTTCCAGGGGCCATACTGTCCCCCTGTGTTTTCTAGCCCCTCACCCCAGTAAATATTTTCTTTACTAGCAGATGTTGTCTGCTGTGTCTGAGATTCCTCATGAACTTAATCAAGATCCTAGATGGAAACAATATCTTTTTTTTTTTTGGTTTTTCGAGACAGGGTTTCTCTGTGTAGCTTTGCGCCTTTCCTGGAACTCACTTGGTAGTCCAGGCTGGCCTCGAACTCACAGAGATCCGCCTGCCTCTGCCTCCCGAGTGCTGGGATTAAAGGCGTGCGCCACCATCGCCCGGCTTGGAAACAATATCTTTTGATAATCTAATGTGTTTAATAATTTCTCAGGCTCAATTTTTTTCTGATATGATTCAAAATTTGGTTTGTATTTTTATTTATATGTGTGCAAGTGTGTGCACATGCGTGAGTGTGCAAACACAAATGAAAGTGCACGAGGAGGCCAGAGGTAGTCGGACCCTACAGGTGGTTGTGAACCACCTGCTCTGGTCCTTGCTGGGAATGGAAGTTAGGCTCTCTGTAAGAATGTTAAGTGTTCCTTGTCACCGAGCCACCAGCTCTCCAGCCCTGCTCTTTGTCCCTGTGTTCACATCCTTCATCGATTAGTTTAACTTTTAGGAAAGAGTTGCTTTGTGATGGACAGTTGGTGGTGTCTCTGTTCACAAACAAAATACAAAGCAATGCTGCCACTGTCTGCACTCAAAGTGGAGCCAAAAGCTTCTGCGTCAACCTGAATCACCCACGGCAAGACACTGTTTATATAATGTGAAGTGGCCTAGAGCAGGGTCTACCCTGATCTCCACACTTTTGTGTTCATCCCATGATAACATTTTACCAATAGACATAATATGGTGCTTATTCCATTCACATACTTGATTCTGTGGTGTGAAGATAAAGGATACCAAATTTTGATCTTTTAATCTGATTGTAATCATGCACTGCTGTTCCTGGATAATTCATTTTATTCAGTCTAATGTTTATAATGTTTATAGCTAGCATTTCCCACGTTATCCACCTAATAATCAAATGACAGTGAGAAGAGTCACTCATTACCTTAATAAGACATCGAAGCTCCCAACTTATGCTTTCCTTTCCTTTCCTTTTCTTTTTTTTTTTCTTTCTTTTTTTTTTTTTTCTGCTTCCTTGTCCCATTTTCCTCTGAGGACCTACTAGCCCATTTTTCTTGTGTGTGTGTGTGTGTGTGTGTGTGTGTGTGTGTGTGTGTGTGTGTGTGTATACATGCATGTGCTTGTTCTTATTTTGTCTCATTCATGTGTGGGGAGAGGAACACATGTACATAATGCAGATGCCAGAAATCAACTCTCAGTGTACTTCCTCAGTGCCCTCTGCTTCCCAGTTTTGGGACAGGTTCGCTCACTGACCAGGAACTCAGCAGGTAGGCTGGGCTGACAGGTTAGTGGAACTGGTTATGTCTGATGCACGTGGTTCTAATTTCCTGGGAGCCCGCTGTTTGGTTAAACACCATTTTTGGATATATCTGTGAGTTGATTCTGGACATTGTTTCTTTAATATTTATTTTTATTAATTAATCAATTAATTAATTTTTCCTGGCCCGATCACAGTTTCCCCTCCTTCCCTCCTCTCCTCCCAGTCCCTTCCCCTAACCTCCCTCTTCCCCCCATCCACACCCTTTCCCTTCCCCTTAGAAAAGTATAGTCCTTCCACATATATCAGCCAGCCATGAGATGTCAAGCTGCAATAAGACTAAGGACCTCTTCTCCTATAAAGACAGGACTAGTCAACCCAGCAGGAGGAAAGGGTGCCAAGAGCAGACAACAAGAGTCAGAGACAGCCCCTGCTGACTCTACCAAGAGTCCCACAAGAGAAGCAAGCCACACGACTGTGAGACCTGTGCAGAGGGCCCTGGTCAGTCCCATGCAAGTTCTCTAGTGGGCAGTTCAGTCTCCGTGAGTCCCCGTGAACCCAGTTCAGTTGATTCTGTGTGTTTTCCCCTGTTGTCCTTGGCCTCTCTGGCTCCTGTAGTCCTTCCTCCCTCTCTTCTGCAGGATTCTCGAGCTCTGCCTAATGTTTGCCCATGTGTCTGTGCTTCTGTTCCCATCAGTTGCTCGGTTGAAGCCTCTCTGATGACAATTGGGCTAGGCAATAATCTAGGACTATAGCAGACTATTGCTAGGAATCATTTTATTAACTTTTGTTTTCTTTTCTGCCAGTCATGTTTGGTTCTATTCTAGGTCACTGGGCTGTCCAGCCTCTGGGTCCTGGCCCTTCAAGCATTGTCAGGGGTGGGATCACGCTCATGGTATGGGTCCAGTCACTGGTTGGCCACTCCAAGGCCACTCCAATAATTTCTGAGCTACCTTTGTCCCAGCATATTTTGTAGGTAGGGTAAATTGTAGGTCAGAGGTTATGTGGCTGGGTTGGGGTCCAAATCCCTCCACTGGAAGTCTTAGCAGGTTATAGGAGATGGCCAATTCAGGCTCTGTATCTCCCATTGCTAGGAATCTTAGCTAGAGTCACCCTCACAGATTCCTGGGAGTGTCCATTGCACTAGGTTTCTAGCTCATCCCAGAGATGCCACTCCCGCCCACTCCCCATGCCCCACATTGATTCCAGTTGTCTTTCCCAGTACTCTCTCGCTCCATCCTCCCCACACCTGGACATTGCTTTTTTGTTTTTGTTTCTATTTTTATTTTTATGATGAATAACTGAAGTAAATCACCCTCCCCAGTGTGAGTGGGCAGTGCATGCTCTGCTCAGGGGCTGACTAAACAGGAAGCATAAACAACAGAGGATTTGCTCTCTGCATCTGGCTATGGAAGCCATGATGGTGGCTGTGTTATCTCTCAGGATTTGTATGGGTGGGGCTCACAGGTTTCAGGCTTGCACACTCTTGAATTCATATCTGGCTTTCTTCAACTATCACCACAGATGGCTGGATACTGTAGAACTTCCTGGACCCTAAGCCAATCTGCATAATAAAGCCCTTGCCTCTGGCATGGCATTTCTGTTCCTTTAAGAACTCTAACTACCGTAACAAGCCAGGACTCATTAGGACTTCCTCATAAGTAATGCTATCTATGTGTTACAGAAAATATTTTGAGATGCTAGATAAAAATCTAAACAACAAAAATCTAAACAAGCCAGTGGTATAGTCCTATGATATCTTTTGGAAAATCTGAGGCAGGTAGATGGAAAGTCCAAAGTTTGCCTGGGCAACAATGTGAGTTCAAGGCCAGCTTTTACAACTAAGTATTTAGCGATCTTTATCTAAAAATTCAAAGCAAAGAAAGAAAAAGAGAAGGATCTGGGAATGTGAGATCCTGGGTTCAATCTCCAGTACTTAAAAACAAACAAACAAACAAAAGAATCTAAGCACTTCAAGTAGTGAACACTTGAAGAAACATAGAAGATAAATTGGCTTAAAGAAAAAGAGATAAAGCAGCTCTCCTATGGAATTAAATAAGACTCAGGGAGATGGCCCAGGAGGTAAGAGCACTGGTTTCAGAGAATGTGACAGGACAGCTGCCTAAAAATATGTCAGCTCCGTTGACATTGTCTTTTGGCCTCCATGGCAGACACATATGTGTACATGCGCGCACACACACACACACACACACACACATTAAAAAGTGATTGAAAAAGGAAGCAAGGAAGACAGATACAGAGTGGAAGAACCGAATGGTTCTGTGAATGAGGACATGGAGACAGCACTAAGCAAATGTAGAGAACAGTGAGCTCCTACCACGCACCTTCTAGACTGCCTATCAGCCAATCGGAAGCAGAGCACACAGACAAGACAGTGATGGCACTGAAAGCTATCAAGATGTAGAGGAGACAGGTCCCTGGGTCAACTCCGCACCCCCTAGGATACATAGAAATGTTTATTTTATTTGTATGTATGTGTATGTCTATGAGTTTATACCACGTATGTTCAGTGCACAAGGAGGCCAGGTGAAGACATCAGATTTTCTGGAGCTAGAGTTACAAACTGTTGTGTGCTGTCCAACATGGGTGCTGAGAACTGAACTATAGTCCTCTGCAAGAGCCATCCCTCCAGCACTGATAAAAATAACTGTAAGTGAGCCAAAGATAAAAGAACTTAATAATACGTATCAGTTATTAAGGAATCAGAGAACATTTTCTAATTATTCTACTCCCTCAGTATTAGAAAGAAAAAGAAGCAGCCAAATTCCAAAAAACCAATTAGATTTAATTTTAGTAAGAAAAGATGATAGCAAAAGGGCTGATAGCACTGCTCAAGAAAGGGGCACTTAAAATAGGGAGCAGGCAAGACGGCTCCTTCTCCTGCTGCTGTGACAAACACCCAACATAGGAAAGGAGGGTTTACTTTGACTCCGCTTCAGAGTGCAGTTTATTGTGATGAGGAAATCACAGCAGGAGCAGAAGGGGGCAGGTCCCATTATGTCTTCAGCCAGAAAGCAGAGAGAGAGAGAGAGAGAGAGAGAGAGAGAGAGAGAGAGAGAGAGAGATGAATTCTGGTGCTCGGCCCACTTTCTCCTTGTTATTCAGTTCAGTATCCCAAGCCCATGAATTGGTGCTGCCCATGGGATCTTCCTACCTTAAATAACTTAAAAATGGAAACACCCTCACAGACATTGTCCACAGGGTTGTTCCTTAGATTCCATCAAACTGATAGTCAATCTTAACACTGTGACGGCCCACAATCTTCCCCTTCCTCTGCATAATGGAAAAGTTGCCCACCCCATGGCTTGCTTGCAAAATTTGGATTCAGCTCCCCCATACACAAAATTGTTTTCATGTGTTTGGTTCTTCTCTTCCTATAAGCAAGGTTGGCTCTGGCGTTATTAATCATTGCTGCAACAGATAAAGCTGACTTGTGAAAACCAATCTCCATTATTCATTTGGAACCATGATGTGGACTGAGATACTGTATCACCAAAGGAAACAGATGGTTTGTGCTCCTGGTGGAAGCACTTTCGAAAAGCATTCCTATCTGCACTGAACAGACTCTGGATCCAACGCTTTCAGATGCGATGTTCACAAGGTCATGCTGCAGTTGACCTTTCAGTTATTTGAGATAGAAAATAGAAAATATTTGCAACAGGCATTAGAAGAAAATATGGTAACATTAGTTTAAAATTATAATACAATTCAACTTAGATTTCTACTCCACGCTTAGCAATGAAATAGGTCTCACGTTTTAGAAAAGGCCAGCTTGATGAAGGAGAGGTACTCCGTCACTCCCTGTTATCTGCTCTGCCTTCACTTACCTGGCCTACCATAGCTCAGGATCCACCTTCCAGTCTGGAAGAGTTTTCTGAACACAAAGCACATGCCTCCACTGCACAGTGGAGGATCTTTAAGTGACTGCCCATCAGATGCAGGAAGAGGAGGACCTGGAATCTTAATACTGGAGCTGTCTGTGAGGAGTCTAAGGAGGTCAAGGTCACTGCTATACTCCAGGGAAGAACTGAGAGTAGACTCCAGGTAGTCAGCCTCTTGATCCAGCTCTCAGCCACGTACAGCAATTTTCTACCTTTCGAGTTTTCTTTGTTTATTTTAGGAGAGGTTTCATGTAGACATGGCTTGTCTTAAACTCCCTGTATAGCTGAGCATGACCTTGAACTTTTGATGATCGTGCCTCCACCTTCCTCTATAGTCCTGGGATTACAGGTTATGTGCAACCATGCAGTTTGTCCCACAGTATTGGAGACAGAACCCAGTGATCCATGCAAAGTATACAATCACTCTACTAAAACTCACAAGAGCCCCTTGTAGTGATTTTCTAAAGCAGGCAGGTACATGCATCCTTGGATTCAAATTTAGTTTATCTTCTGTTTTCATATGCCCCACAGGCTAAACTCAAGTTTTCAAGTAATTATAAAGAAAAAATATTAATCCTATAATGTATAAAAATCTCATGCAATTAAAATATATATGAATCTGTGAATAGAGCCTTCCTGGCACTAATGCCCATTCACTAGTTTACGGTTTGAATATGGCTGCATGAGTGGAGTCACAGAGTCAAGATGATAAGAGAGCAGCAGTGCAGACCACCAATCCTCTAACCTACTGTCAGGATTACTTCCCAATAAAGAGGTCAGAAAAATAAATATCAGCTATTATATTTGTCAGAGTTCTCTAGAGAAACAATAGAGTGGACATGTGTTAAAAGGGGATTTATTAAATTGTCTTATGCGATAAGCTGAATAGTGTAACAATGTCTGTCTTTATATTGCAGAGAAGTTGGTAGTTGCTTTGTCCAAGGGGCTGGAGACCTCAGGAGTCCCAAATGAGACTGGAAAGCCTACAGATTCCCACGAGCTGCTGGTCTTCAGAGCTGGGTTGGAGTGGCAGCAGCAGAACAGTCATCCTCACCAGCAGGCAATAGGAAGCAGGCAAAAAGCAAAAATCCTTCACCAGAACATCTATATAATTGATGGGCCTCACCCAGAAGATGCTGCACACATTTAGGGTGGGTCATCTCATTTCAATTAACCCAGTTAAAACTCGTTCACGGAAGACAACCTGATCACACAAGACCAGGTTGATTCTAGATTAATCATTCTCACCTTGTGGAAGGTATTGAAGATGCTAACTCCAGAGTCCCCTGAGAGATGGTCCCTCTGCAGGTCTGTGAGGGGTTTTCTTGATTACATGAACTGAAGTGGGACAACCAGTTCTGTGTGGGTGGCACCCATTTCCCGGGTTGAGATCCTGGACTGTATAAAACAAGAAAGTGAGCTGAGCACTAGCAAAATGAATTCATTGTTCTGCGTCATGTCTGCAAATGCTCAGTGTCCATCCCCTGCCAAGGTGACTTCCTGATCGTGGACTGTTCCCTTGAACTGCATGCCAAAACAAATTCCTTAACCCTTAACTTGCTTTTTCATGATGTCATTACAATAGCAACAGGAAAAATTGTAAGACAGAGTGTATATCCCTTCCTTGAGCTTTTGTGAGCGCTCTCTCTCTCTCTCTCTCTCTCTCTCTCTCTCTCTCTCTCTCTCTCTCTCTCTCTTTCTCTCTCACTCTCTCTCTTTTTCTTAAATAAGCTAATGAACCCCATCCATGATGATGGAAGCTCATGACCTAATTAACTCCCAAGGCACTTCCTTAGTAATCTCACCACCTTGGAGTCTGTAATGATTTGAATACAGACTGAGCACATAGGCTTAGGTATTAAATATTTGTTCCGAAGTTAGTGACCCTACTTTGAGAGGTTCTGGAAAATTTAGAAGGTAGAATCCAGCTGAGGAAAGTAAGTCACTGAGGTGAAGTCTTTGGTTATATCTTGCCTATGCTCTCTTCTTCTTTCTCTCTCTCCCTTTCTCTTTTTTCTTTCTCCCTCCACAAAGTAAAGAGCTCCTGTGCTGGGCTGGAGGAAGACAAGCAATATCTCAACAGTGTGAGAAGAAATGTGGGAACTGGAGGACACCTTGATGCTCATGGGCTAGCTGGCCTGGCTCAAGAGGCCAGACTCCAGAGGAGTAGAGACCTTGTCTCAAACCAAAGAGTAGAAGGTACCCAAAGATGCAACCGTACCCACAAGTGCAATCCCACACTAATACACACACACAGACACACACACACACACACAGACACACACACACACACACACACACACACACACACACACACACACACACACACACACACGGAGAGAGACTTGTGTTATCTGTTCTAATGCTGTGCATGGAATGGGATCAAATGTCCATGCACTGAACTGTCTGACACTATGAACCAATACAATCTTCTCTTTTGAAAGTTGTTTATGTCAGCTATTCTGTCTGAAACACTGTAAAACTTAATCTGTTTAAAATCCATGTAGGAAATGGAGTGATGCATATTCAAACTGCTGCCATTTTCCTCCTCTGTCCACTGCCCCATTATCCTTTTTAGAAACCGCTCTATTTTGAATAGCTAAAAGAGAGAATTCAAAAATTAAAAATGAAAACACAAACCCTGGCAGCCTTGCTTTTCAAAAGGTGACTTTGGGACAACGAATGTCTGCTGGAGACCCGTGAGCTAAGAGTCTCCGGTGTGGAGGGGCTGACTGAGCCGGAAGCACCTGGGCAGGGCTTCAGTGCAGTAGCTGAAGTTGGCAAGAAGCAGCACAAAAGAAAAGAGAGATGGTGAAAGGCCAATACTCTATTGTCAGAACACTCTAGAAGCTCATTGCCATGGGAAGGTAAAGAACACCACTGACTACAGTGAGGAGAGTGGGCCTGATATCAGACATGGGTGGACAGAAAGACAAGACTTAGGATATACCATGACAAGGAGAGCAACAGAGGACAAAGGATGAGAGAGTGCAGGGTGGGAATGCAGGAAGCACTTGGTCCAGGGATCATGATCTACCACGAAGACAGCCCCTCCTTGTGATTGTGTGTTATTCTGCAGCATCCACCATGGGAAATAAGATTTTTATCAGATGGATAATGGTTGATTAGCCTGACAAAAGTGTTATGAGATTATAGAAACAGGTTTGAACGGTGAGTCATCATTTGAGTATAATTTCATAAGCTGCTTTCATATAAAATAAGTGTTGCTTAACAGCAAGGTTTTCCTTTAAGTCTGTAAGTGTGTGTGTGTGTGTGTGTGTGTGTGTGTGTGTGTGTATGTAAATGTGTCTGTGCAACTTGTCAAGAGGGATAACATGCTTTACCAGTTAAAAATTCATCCTTACGTGGTGTAGATGTTCGTGTGTGTGTGTGTACCTGAGAGCAGGTAGCTGTGCTTGTGGGGAGATGGACCAGAAGTTGATGTCCTATGTCTTTCTGAATTCTGCCTTAACTTAATTTTTAAGATAAGAGTCTCTTCTCTGAACTGAGTCCTTACTAATTAGGCCATTAGCAAGCTCCAATAATCTTCCTGTCTCCACTTCTCAGCGCAGAGGTTGCAGATGTGAAGCACAGCTGCACACTTTCATGTAGGCTCTGAGTATCTGAAGTCAGGTCACAACATTTGTACAGCAAGCACTTTACAGACAGAGCCAACTTCCAAGACTGACAGCCATTTTAAATATTTATTTTTTAAATACCTGCATATATATGTGTGTGAGTATATATACATATGTGTGTGTGTGTGTGTGTGTGTGTGTGTGTGTGTGTGTGTGTGTGTGTGTGTGTACAAGTCTGTGAAGGCCAGAAAAGGCTAAGAGATCCTTGGAATTGGATTTACAGGTGTTTGTGAGCCACCAGGTAGGTTTTGGGAACTGAACCTGGGTCCTCTGTAAGAGCAGCTAGTTCTCTAAAGAATTGAACCATCTCTGCCTTCCCCTGCTAACAATTTTGTACATTTTTTTCCTCATTTTTGTGTAACAGTATAAATTGAAAAGATATTTCAGATGATGGGAGGGTGTTTAGTGGACTGATGATAGAAGAATAAAATTATGCTTTGTCTAATAAGCACATATATATCTTAGCTACTTTCCTATTTATATGATAAAGCACCATGAAAAAGCATCTTACAAAAAGACAGCATTTAATTGGGCTTACTATTTCAGAGGGTCTGAATATTCAACAGTGGAGCAAAGGCATGGTGGCAGGAAGAACTGCACCTCACATCTCCAACTGCAAGTAGGAGGCAGAGAGCACGCTGGGAATGGCACCAATCATTGGAAACCTCAAAGCCCACCCTCAGTGAATCACCAACTGCAGCCATGCCACATCCCCTAATCCTTCCCAAATAATCTGGGGACCAAGTAATCAAACATATGAGCCTATGGAGGCCATTTTTATTCAAATCACCACAGAATGCATTTCCATGGGTTAAGCAGTTATGCAGAGAATGAAGCCTTTGAGTTAACCTAAGCAAAGCACTCTCCTTTATAACATTATAAGAAAAGACAAAAAGATTGTGAATATGACTATTCTAGTAAATATTTCGATGGACCTTTTAGAGGTATATTCCTGCATTAATTTGATTATGCAATTCCCTCTAAAAACCTGCCGAAAAAATGATCACACACTAGACAAGTTTTCCAGGCTTTATTTGTTGGAACACTTAATTAACATGGAACATTATTGTGGAGAACAGCATACCATTTAATTCATAAAATAAATGATACTAATACTATGCCATTTAATTCATATAACCAGCATTTAAGTTAGGTCTCATTACCCTTATTTTGCATATAAAGTGACTGAGGTACAGAAAATTCAACAATCCTGTTCAAGGTCAAGTGAATGAACCATTCCCAAGTTCAAAGTCATTCCTATGTCAGCAAATATGCAGCAAAGATGGTATCAGTCAGAGGTGCCTGTGCATAGCAATCTCTTGAGTGCCACAACTATGACATGAGTGCTTTTTGAGATAGAGAAATTATATCCCATCCTATAAACAAATTATCTGTGGGAAGATGCATGTGTGTATATGTTCATGTGTGTATAGGTTCATGTTACTTGGACCCTACTCACAGACAAATTGTAGCATCCATGTTACCCGAGGCAGGGTTTCAAGTTGAAGCCTATTTAATGGGCAACTTAGAAACCTGGGAAGCATCCTAAGATGATGCTGGATGGGTTTTTTCAAAGCTTGCAATCTATCAAATCGTGTTGTTTCAAAGCCAGACAAGACTTCTGAGACTTGCTGTTGCTAATCCCATCATCGTATGAGCTGATGAGAATAACAGGCCTGGAGAGACATCTCAGCATGTAAAAGCACCCGCCGCCAAACACCTGATCATCAGAGTTGGAGCACTGAGTCCCACATGCTGGAAGGAGAGAACTAGTGATTGCATGTTATACTTAGACCCCTTCCTCTGCCCACCACCACTTTAATGGAAATAAATAATGAAAATATAATAATTTAAACATAAAACTGAGGTAAGATGAAATAAAGCACATAAACATTAGATGTTAGCCCTCTTATTCAAAAATATGACACAAGAACTATCTAAAAGTTTTATGGGTAACATTTATAATCGTGCAGCATGTCAACATTTATATAAATGTTTGTATGACTGAGCCAAGTACCCTGAGGCTTGGAAACTGGAGGATTAATCAGCATCCCCTTGAGAAATGACAGTCTCCTAGTTAAAAGAACATGAGTTCTAACATCTAGCTGTTTGCAGCTCTCCTTAGCCTCCTGAAGTCATCCAGATTATCTGAGGAGAATGGTACTGGACCCCAGCTCTCTGTGTGCCCCATCCGACAGTCAAAGAAATGCTTGCTTTCAGGAAACTCACCATGTTGAATATGGTGGAAAGGAGGTGAATAGAAGTAGATAAAGGAAACACTGGGGAAGTCTTGGGAGATAAGGCTCACTGAGGTAAGCTACTAACCATACAAATGTGAGGGCTTTGAATTTGTCTTCCCAGAACATACGTGAATGCCAGGCATGGCCTGGTAACCCACTTAACAATAATATCGGGACTTAAGGGCAAGCCAGAGTGCCAGAGAAGTCAAACTGGAGGGATTCAAATGAGATGCCCTAGAGAGCATCTACTTCCATCTGCAAAGTGGTGTACCCACCCACCCACACACAGTGAATTGATAAACGTATTAATTAAACAAAACCATTAGGAATCATTGCATCTTCTTGAAATTCTGATGGTTCTTGTTCTAAAAACAGGACTAAATTTTATCCCTGCTATGGTGATATTTTATTTGTGCTGAAATGTGATTTTATTTATATATTAATAAATAAAGTTGCCTGGGGGTCAGAGCTAATATCAAGCCATTTAGCAGAAGTCTGGCAGTGGTTGCACTCACCCTTAATCCCAATCACATGACAGACAGAATCTCTGTGTGTTCAAGAATACAGCCAGCATGGAGACATACGCCTTTATTCTCAATGCCAACCATAGAGACCTGGAGGTCTGCATAGATAGGCAGTGATAAGGAAGTCATGTGGTTGGGTTTAAAACCAATGAGAAGGCAGAACAGAAAGTCAATAAAAAATACAGACACACAGGAAGTAGCTCTCTTTTCTCAAGGGAAGGACAGCAGCAGCTGGTAAGCTAAGGCCTATTTGCTAGTGCTCTGACCTCTTGGGCTTTTAACTCTGCATTTGGCTCTGTGTTTCTTATTTAATAAGACCATTCAGAATTACATCTATATGCTTCAGAGAAGATCCACACGGTCTGTGCATGCAGCAATCCAGGCTCCCCAGGTCTGAGTTTTCATCCTGAGAATGACTAATGATTCATTCCATGACCTTTATCAAACCACTAAACCTTTCTCTCTCTCAGTTTCTCCCTGGGTAAAGCGTTTATAAATAACATGTGGCCCCTACCTGCTTTGTGGGGGTCACAAACTCATTCATGCTATAATAACCTACAAAGTATTTTGAAATTCCTGAGTAAAATATGATATTAGAAATATTGCCACACTCCTAAGATCTCTGACTAGTAGATTAAAAATGAGAAAAACATTGCTCTATGAGTAGAAATTGTATCTGATGAGGCACATACTTTTTGTTAAGAACAAAAAAATCCTGTTTGTCTTTTGTTCATGCTTTTCAAAAGCTCGTTAGTTTGGTGTGAGGTACCTGAGACTCATGTGCACACTGTGGTAGTAACCTCAGTATGCTGCAGTTTTGCAAAACTGAAAAAAAGAATAACATGATGAGGAGCTCAGAGCAGGGTTCTAGGCAAAATATAGGAACCCAGCTATGTGTTTCACCTCTGGAGAAACAGCAAGCACAATTTTATGCAAGCACCTTCTGGATAATTATATTCCTCATTTTTACTTAAGAAACAAACCTTATTGTGAGTATTGGAGGTTTAGAACATGATGTTATTGAACACATACTGATAATAAAATGGTTGCTATGGTGAAGCTGACTAATGTTCCTATACATAACTACATACTTACCTAATTACAGCCTTTGTGGGATACAAGCAGCTCAAACCTGCTTAACAGAAATCCTTGACATAATACAGTTTTATTAATATAATTTTCCTGTTGCATATTACATCTTTAGATATGTTCATCTTATATATCTGTGATTTTTTAAACCCATTAATGCTCCATATTGGCATTATAATTAAAGCCATGGATGAAGCCAGCACCTGTCAAATGCTTATTCGCTAGAAAGTCAAGCAAAAATATTATAAAATAATGGGAACTGAAGATATGACTAAGCAGCTAAGAGCACTGGCTGCTCTTCCAGAGGTCCTGAGTTCAATTCTGAACAACCACATGGTGGCTCATAACCATTTATAGTGGGATCTGATGCCCTCTTCTGGCATAAAGTCGTACCTGACGATAGAGCACTCATAGATACAAAAACTAAATAAATAACTCTTTAAAAAATATTTTTAAATGAAAAGATACATAATTATGCCTAAGTTACACATATAATTCATATATGCTATTTGAAGGTCACATTGAACTTTGTGTCTATTCTACCTTTGTAAAAACATTTATTACATTTATTAATTTGTTTTGTGTCATGCACATGCCAAGGTGCACATATGGAGGTCAGGGGAAACCAATGGAGGAATTGGTTCTATTCTTCTTCCTTTATATGGGTCCAGGAGATTGAACGCAGATCTTCAGGATTGATGGCAAGCATGTTTACCTGCTGAACTATCTTGCTAGCCTTCTATTCTACATTTTTATCATATCACATTGTTTGTTCTTTCCTACTGTTATTAGTAATGAAAGTAGAAATGCTTGTCAAACTACCAAAAATACTCAAGTGAAGTATATTTTCAGTGCAGAGTGGGTATTCAGTTATTACTAAATCCCCCCCCCCCCCCCCCGTCTCTTTCTTTGTGCATATGTTCTTGTGTCTATATATGAGTTCCTGTGTGTGCATGTACATTATGAATGAGGAAGCCAGAGGTAGAAACTGAGTATCTTCTTTGACTGCTTTCTTCACGTTATTTTACAAGACAGGCTCACTCACTGAACCCCAAGATAACCAATTCAGCTGAACTGGTTTACTATCAACTCCCTGGTACCAGCCTGGCTCTACCTCCCTGGTACTGGAATTAGAGCTTAAAACTTCGATGCATGACATTTCATGTCAGTGCTGAGAACTGAACTGATCTTCATGATTGCACGACCATTACTTAACACACTAATCTATCTCTGCAGCACCCCTGACTCTTCTTGTACTTACCGTTTTCAACTCCCAGAACTAAGGATTGCATTAGGTTTCATCTTTCCCATTCTGTGTAGAAGAGCAGAGAATCTCAAAGAAATCCCAACATTTCTCTTGTGGAGAACCAATCCTTAGAGAGCTGAAGACCTGCTGCTAAATGCCTGACTTTTTCTCTCCAATGGAGCAGGGTCCTGTTCTCAGGCTCACAATATTGGAGCACAGAGAGATTTCTGGATGGAGAATTTGATTTCCTTTGCTTGACACTGATGAGGCCAGCTGACATGGTTGCTTTCCTAAGTAAACTTCACTCACCAGCAAAATAAATTCCTAGGCTGAAAACTGGGCATCACAGACCTTGGCACACAAGTGCCATTAACAACAACAATAATGACCCTCACAACCCAGTGCTTCTGACTCTGTCTCAGAGCTAGCATGGAAGCATCACAGTGGACTGCAAAGCAGCAGGCCACTACTGCCCCTGTCCAGAGGACATTCCCCACCAGGGACTGGAGGGAACATCAATGAGTCTCACTCTAGTGATGATGTTAATTTCAAGCTCTATTAAATACATGAAATAATAAGTGTACAATATCTTATTCTGATCAAAATTACAACCCTGCTAACTGCTTTGCCAACAGTGAATAAATTAGCCCTTGCTATGTAATTTCCACTGATCAGAGAAAAAGAAGTTGTCAGAGTGGAAAGGAAGCCTTCTGCTCCACCTCCAGGCTTCCCCGGGCCTTTGGGTTTTCTGTCTGTGGCTCTTCTTCATTCCTTCCTGCTGCAATAGCTACCTAACCTTCCCCAGTAACTGCAGCCCATTATTACTAATTGCCCTGTTTGTAGCCTCAGTCATGGACTCCCTCAGAGACCAATTGTGCCTCTACTTCAATCACTTTCTCATGCCCATGTGTATGTATTTTAATCTACCAGAATTCTCAAAGAAGATTACTCAGTGCACCCAACCCGTGCCTAGCCCACCTACACCAAAGTTTCTGATCCTAGAGTCCCGAGTCTACATTGCTATCAAGTTTCTTTTTTAGGACATAAACATTTATTGAACTGTTTTGTATGAGGGGAGGCAGGGGTACATCACATGGTATATGTGGAGGGCAGAGGACAACTTACGCCAGCTCTTCTGTCTTCTGCCCTGTGGTCCCCTGGATCACACTCAAGAGTTAGAAGGAGGCTTCTCAGTAATGGCCTTTCCACACTGAGTCATCTTCCTGGGTTTGGGAACTGCTGCATGGGAAACTGGGAAGGGTGTTCTGCCTGAAGTCTAGGCCGGGTTCTTAAATGATTCCCGAAGTGCTCCCTAGGAGTCAGGATCTGAAGAGTCACTGACCTGAAATTGACCTCATCAAGGCCTCATAGGGTTTGTTAAAAGCAGGATAAACCAGCTGGTTCAGCATGATCAGGACCTGAAGAGGAAAAAGCAATTTTCCATTCTCTACAGACATAAGTCTTTCAACGACCTACTCCATGGTGCTGCTCTGTTTCAACTTGGACTCAGGAGGGGTAGCCGAACCTATGGTTTCTGCTGCCTCGGCTTTGGATGGCATGGAAAACCTCCAAGGCTTGATAACTTGCTGCTCTGAGACAGAGGATGGCAAAGGATCTCTACAACCCCCCTTCCAAGAATCAGACTCTTGCCCAGATGCCATTTTTCAGGTCTCAGTGGAGGATACTACCAGACGGGATGGGGCTCTTGTTCTCTGTAGACAGGCACTGAGTTGGAGTTTGGTCATTGACAACCTTGAAGGTGGGATCCAGAACAATGTGGCAGCGCAAGAGCAGGCCCTCTAGAGTGGTTTAAAAGTATGCCCCTGCTACTCCCTAGTGCAGGGCTGGGGAGCCAGCTCAGGAGTTATACTGCTGGGCTTGCAAACAGGAAGCTCTGAGTTTGATCCCTTAAAGCCAGGTAAAATGGCCAGGTGTAGTGTTTCACACTTGTAATACTAGTGCTAGGGAGGCAGAGGCAGGAGGAGCCCTGAGGCTCAACCAGCAGCCAGTCTAAACAAACAAGTTGGAGATCAGGTTAAAATGAGGGACCTTGTCTTCAAAAATGGGGACAGTACCAGACAAATGATACCCTCAGTGGATATCAGTGCACACACAAACAGGCACACACAAACAGGCACACAGGTATGTCAACAGACACACAGGTATGTAAACAGGCACACAGGTATGTTAACAGACACATATGTTAACAGGCACACAGGTTGTACACCCTCTAGTACAACTCGAGCTACCAGACTCCAAATGACTTCTGGGTCAGTATGGAACTGTTGCAATGGCTAACAAGCTTTGGGCTCAACACCTGGTGCCACACAAACCAATTCTTCAGATAGTTTGTAGAAGGTAGAAATCTCCGCACTCTCCTTTTTCTCAACTGATTTTTGTTTGTTTGTTTATTTGGTTGGTTGTTTTTTTTGGGGGGGGAGTGCATTTATTTACGTTGTGTTTGGGCAGGGGCATCCACACTATGGCGCACATGTGTAAGTCAGAGCACTACTTGTGGGACTTGGTTCTCTCTTCTATCACATGGGTTCTGGGATAGAACTTAGGTTCACAGGCTTGGAGCTAAGTGTCATTAACCATGACCTTGCTTGCTGTCAACCCCTTTGCTAGCCTCTATTTCCTCGTTGAAGCCACATTTTGCTAACCATGCATGTGTTGCCAAGGTTCCTGATACTCTTGGTGCTTGTCGGTAAGCAATGTAGGAGTCGGCTGACAAGCAGCAGGCTGAGAAACCACTTGGATCTGGATGTAATCATCTCTCCCAGGCCCATTGTTACTGCTCAGAGGATTCCTCATCTCACTAGGTTTCTTCTTTTATTAAATTCAAGCTAAATGGTATCAACTTACTTATGAAGAGGATCTAAATCAAGGCTCTCATCTTTAAGAGCACATTAAAATCTCCTGAAAATTTGTCAAAGTACCGATTTCTGGGCTCTTCTGCTTTAAAATGAGAAATTCTGACTCTCAATGTCAGATGGAGCCTCTGAATTAATTTCTACTACATGTTTATTAGCTGTCAGAAAATGATAATGTAGCTGGTATACAGACCATACTTTGAAGACCACCAAGCTGATTTCTTTGTGTATGTGTGTTATATGTGCCTGTTTGTGTGTGTGTGTGTGTGTGTGTGTGTGTGTGTGTGTGTGTGTGTGCATGTACATGTGTACATACGCAGGTGGATGCCAGAGGTCTCCATTGGATGACTTCATCACTTACTCTTTATATTATTTTTTGATGCAGAATCTTTCATTAGAACTGGAGCTTGTCATTAGTCTAGACTGGCTAGCCAGTGAGACACAGACATCTTCCTGTCTCCACTTCTTCCAGACTGGGGTTATAGTAGTTCATCACCATATCCAGCTTTTTAGATATGGGTTCTGGATGGTGAAACACAGGTCCTCATGCTAGCATGGGGAGTGCTTCACTGTCTGAACGACCTCTGCAGATACCTGAGGTTTATTAAAATAGCAGGTTTGGCCAGCAGTGTCGCCATGGGTGAGGAGTCAAACCACTACTTCATAGATTTAATTATGTCTATAGCTTCACTAGCATTTCCTCACTCCAGATCTGTTTTAAATGATTTCCTTGCAAGTTTATTACAGGGCTGGGGAGATGGTTCAGCCAGTAGAGTTTGCCATGCATACATGAGGACCTGAATTTTAACCTTAGAACCCCTGTAAAGAAGCCGGGTGTATTGCTGTACTAATAATCTCAGCACTGGAGAAACAGCCATATCCAGGGGGCTCACAGCCAGTCAGCCATGCTCACTGAGGAGTTCCAAGCCAATGCCTCAACAAACATGGTAAAGAATGCCTGAGGAATAAGTTAGAAGTTGACATCAGGCCTTCATATACACATGTTCCTACATTCTTGTTTACCTGTACTCTTAAGAACACCCCTCATACCCATACACAATGCACTCCATTTCTATTTTTAGCCATTATGGCATATTTTGGTCCCATCATACCCCACATATTTGGGATATGGAGCACAATCTAGTTGTCAGGTTGGTGATATTTCTCTTGCATGCACCCCAGCTACTTTGTTCTGTCCCCAGAAGCTCATGTTCATAATCAGTTACATACTCTGACAGCAGTCGAACTACAAGACTGGGTTATTCCCTGCTCTAAGTGTAGGCTGGGGTTCATCTGAGCTACCCCTGTTCAAGGAGCTTTGAATGAATCCTGCTCTTAAACAAACAGAGCATCTTCACACAGACGGCTCTGCTGTCCTGCCTCAGACACTCAACTGCTGAAAAGCATCAGCGAGATAAAAAACATCAAATGTATTCAGAGGCTTGTCTGTGGGCAGTAAACCTCACGTTTCCCACTCAGAAAAGCAGCTTTGGAGACTCCACTTTCTTTCATCTCTCTCTGCCCATCTCCCTGTGCCCACTGTGTGCAGCACTCTCCCCCACTCTCCCTCCACCCCACCCTGCCCTGCCTAAGGGATGGTGGAGGCAAAAATCCGACCGCACTTTTCAGTGATAGAAGCCAGGGTACTTCACTCTTCAGGCTTCACTTTCCTTCTCTATGTCCTGTTCAAGGACCTCCAACCAGAACTTGAGTCATCTGGAAATCTCACTGTTATTTTTAGTTCCCAAAGGGGAAGGAACTCGCCCATAAGCCACCCTGTTCGAGACACTGCATTTCAGCAGCAACAGTGGCTGCAAGCTCCTTTTCCTTTCTTGGAGATGCTCCATTTTCTTTAATATGTATTAATTATTTAAAGGACAATGTCAGTACAAATTAAAATAGTTTCTATGCAATTAACTTTAGGAGCCACTTTATATGGTAAATGTTATATGACATATGCCAGATGAAATGAATAATTAGACATCAATTTTAGGGCCTGGGGACATAGTTCAGTCAGGAAAGTGCTCACTACCCAACTCTAAAGAATAGAGCTCAAATCACAGGACCCAAGTTAAAAAAGCCAATCATGGTGATGTATAGCTGTAATCTAAGATCTGGAGAAGTGAAGTCTTGGAGGCACCTGGACCTCTGTGGGTTAGTTGACAAGAACCAGATCCAAGCGAGTGGCCTTATCTCAAAAGGCATGATGAATGACTCCTGAGGAACAGCACTCTCCATTGACCCCAGTGTCCACACACATATGAATATATCTATGCATGTGGTTCCCACACATGAACATACAAGCACACACAGACAATATATGATGACTCTAAAGATGTTTGCAAAGTTAAGCAGACAGCTGTAATTGATACATGTCAGCCCCACGAACTGGCTCTTGAGAGTGAAGAATGATCTCCTCCTTGTGCATGGGAAGCTTTTCAGGGTCAGGACCTGACCTTGTCCTTGGCGGGGTTCTGCAGATTATGCATGCTGTCAAGGTCCAGAGAAGGTCACTAGCCATTTTGCTCCTTTGAAGATGGTGAAACAAAGATAAGGCTTAGTACACAAGAGTGTGTCACTTAGAATTTAGTCACCACATCCTTGAGCATAGGACTCTGTTTCTCTTTGTTGTGCATGAAGGGACTCTGGCCATCTCAGGAGTGGTGAGCCTGGCTCCGGCAGGTCTCGCCCTTCTCCTTTATTCCCTCTGCCTTGCTAAAGACCATTAGATTATGTTCCTAAACTATTCCCCAAGGTCCATTCCCTTATTTGGTCACTTCTTCCTTTTCAGGCTGACTACTAAGGTCCAGCTATTAGAGTATTGAAGTCCAGCAATCAAAAGTCCTCTTTGTTTGCCCTAATTATCATGCCAAATAAGATTAAACATTTCATCCTAACAGGGGGTTTCTCCTTTTATCTTTATAAACCACCATTTTCCTATGTGCCATGTCTGTCTCCCCTTTATCCAGAGATAGTCCTTTTTCCCCTGGGATAAATTTGCCTGCCACCTTTCCCTTGCTCCTTTCCCCTTCTCCCTCATCCTCTCTCTCCTGTGTTTGTGGCTTATTTCCTACCCTCTGTCCCTCTGGGACAAATAAATCTCCTTTGTGCTGAGAACTTGGTCTCGGCAGTCCTGAGTCAATACTTTTCCTTCAGTACATAAGTATAAACACTGTTGTTACTTGTCTGTGAAGGGTGTACCACTGGTTATTAACTGGCTGTTGCTGAGAATCACTTAAGAAAAATGGCCAAAATTCTGTTGAGTTCTTTGAGCTCATTATTTGGTACTTTGAAAAAAATGTACTCATGTTTTTGAGGTCCCAGTTTACATAGCATGGAACATTTCAAAAAGCATTAGACACCCAAGATGAAGTTCAAGTCAGGTCCCAAATTCAGGTGGCTGGAGTGCTGTGGAATGTGTCTGTGAAGGAAGAGCTGGCCTTAGATTTCACCAACCTTCTTTGTTTCTCTATTTTGTTTTACTAGCTTAACTTTTTGTCCATTTTTAAATGTATGTGTGTGCATATTGTGTGTGTGTGTGTGTGTGTGTGTGTGTGTGTGTGTGTGTGTGTGTGTGCACGCACATGCAGTTCCCAAGACAAAACTGGGTGTTGATCATGAGATGATGTCCACTTTGTGTTCTGGGAGACGGTTTCTCACTAACCTGTAACTTTTGAAGTAGGCTAAGCTGAGTGACCAGGGAGCCTCAGGAATCTGCATGTGTCTATGTCCCCAGTGATGTGTATGACACAATAGCCAACTTTACTTAAGTATATAAATGCAATAGCAATGTAACTTATGCTTGTGAGATAAGCACTTTGCTGAGGAGCCACCTATTAGGTCTTTTCGTCTTTGTTACTGACACAAAATAAGATTTCAAAAACAGTTACTTTTTATTTTAATTTAGCCAGTCCTGTAATTCGTCAGAAGTTGTCCAATCAGCAGAACATCTTATGCAATCACTAGGACATAGGCATGAAAAGCACCATTCCTACAGATAGGGACTTGGTAGACTGCTGTTTATCACAGGAAGTGATAACGTTTATTGGCTGCCTGTTCTGGGGCATAGGCCCATTTATGTGCATTTAACCAAAAATATTGTATAACAAATATCAATGACTCAGACATGTGAGTTGGGTTATACTAGAAGATTAACATAGTTGGAAAACTTGATTAATGTTATGTTTACTAGCCTGAACTAAGATTGGCATGCAAAATTTACTAGCTGAATGTCCTGTGTTTGCAGCTATGGAGACAGCTTCATCAGTAAAGCATGAGGACCTAAGTTCAATATCCAAAATCCATTAAAAAAAAAAAGTCAGGGTGTGATAGCACTATACAGGGAGAAATAGGTGGGTCCCTGGAACTCACCATCTAACAAATCTAGTCTTCTTGTTGAGCTTCAGGTCAGTAAGAGATCTTGATTCAAAATACAAAAAGGATTGATGAAACTTGGTAATTGTCACCTGGCCTCTACAAACATTTACAAATTCGCATGTGCACACATGCGCGCATGCATGCCCACGCATGCACACACACACACAGACACACACAGACACATACACACAAAGAAGGGGGAACCCCAGCCTGAACCCCACTAATAAATAAAAGATCTGTGCTGTGCTGGGTATTAAGAACAATTAAAAACAGATAATGAAAGAAGTCCATACAGGCTCCACAAAATGTAGTCACTTTTTTCTATACATACAATCTTGCTTCATCTGTGTGATGTAACTGAACCAAGCAATTACAAATTGGTGTTTCATTGGCTTAGCCAGTAATTGCTTAGTAATTTCTTAGGTTAAGAAAATTAACTCCCCTTAAAACAGTAAATGTATGTTTAGATTTGAATTCAAGGATCTTCTAGCCTGCTCTGTGGTTTTCCAATCAAAATATACTTTGTTTGTTTTAAGGGGGGTTAGGGAGCTTAGCCAGTCAGAGAAAGAGCATAAAAGATACCACAAGATTAATTTCATGGCATTCTGCATAATTTTCTCTCTTTATTCTATTTTGATTGTTTGGATGTTAAATGTCCCCCATAGACTCACATATTAGATCACTCGGTCGCCAGTTGGTGGTACTATTTGGGGAGGTTATGGGATCTTTAGAATATGCAGCCTTGCTGGAGGTCCATCATGGAGCTGGGCTTTGAGACTTTGTGGTGTCACCTCAGTTCCCGTAAACAGATAAAAATGTGACCAGCCAGTCTCCTGCTGCTGCTGCCGTGCCTCCCCGATGTGATGGACACTATCCCCCTGATGCCATATGCCAAAGTAAATCTTCTTACTTTAACTATTCTTTGTGGTAGTACTTATTACAACTACAGACAACTAACTAAAACTTATTTCTCTCTCTCTCCGTGTGTGTGTGTGTGTGTGTGTGTGTGTGTGTGTGTGTGTGTGTGTGTAGTTTGTGCCACAACACATATGCAAATGAAAAGACAGTTTTCAGAAGTAAGTTTTTTCCTTCCTTCACAGGTTCTGGGGATCAATCTCATTTTGTCAGTCTGTGTACAGACATAAGTGCATATGCTCACGTGTGTGCATTCACACACACACACACACACACACACACACACACACACACACAAACAGATTCAAAATCTTGAAAAGTAAAAGGTTTGTAACAGTCATTGTAGGGTGGAGAGCACTAGATTCTCAGTCACCATGTCATGATTCTCAAGAAAACATAAGAAAGGGCATAGATCATATCAGAGTGCAGATTTAGAGTGGCATGAGGGGGCAGATTCAATGCTGAAGCCTTTCCTGGGGTTTTGTCTCAATTGTAGACCTATAAATAGTGTATACATATGTCACATAAATTCTCACACAGGTCTCTAAAGGAGCATATACAAAATTATCTACTGAGTGTATGTATATATGGGGACTAAAACCTGAAGAATGCATGGTGAAATTTTTAGTTTTATGCAGCATTTAAAACCAGTAGAGTCCAAAAATGCAAAAATGAAAATGAGCCTTAAATTTTAAGTGATGTATAAGCATAGTATAAACATATAAACATATACTGCACAACAATATACTATTTACCTAAGTTTAAAATACACAAGCAAAACACCATTTTTTCATAAAACATAAAGTTAACATTACATATTAAGTATATTTAAAGAATCACTTATACAGGACAGGTGAGGTGGAATGTGCTAATCAGTTAAAGAGAGTAAAGGAGTAATTTTAATTTTTTTAAAATTATTCCAACAAATTACATTTCAAAATTAGGCCTTCCATTTCTGTTTCTCACGAGTTAACAGGATGGTATATCTAACAGCAATATAGCAACAGTGAGCTATTCCATAGGCCCCTCTTCAAGTCAGGCAACTTTCCCATGACGTACAGCCAGTGTATGCTACACACCAAGGAGATGACAGGCTTCCAGGGGATGTAAGCCCTTCCGGAGCTACTTTCCTCCATGTCCCTGGAAACAGCCCTTCTGGTCATGCCTCTCACACACTGCATTGGTTCACCACCCTTTTTAGTGTGACAGTAGAAGGTAGACAAGTTGGGAAGAGAAAGATCTGTGTGATTGGATGGAGGGGCAAGAATGGGCAATGGAGCTGTGAATATGATCAAATTTATCCTATGCACATACTAAAATGTTATAATGAAATGCATTATTCTATATCATTAGTATATGCTAATAAAACTTTAAACAATCAGCAAAGATGTACTGACCATCACATTTAGTTGTTATGCTGATATCTCCTACATTAAGAATAGCATCCTTAGGCAGGTGGTGGTGGCGCACGCCTTTAATCCCAGCACTTGGGAGGCAGAGGCAGGTGGATCTCTGTGAGTTCAAGGCCAGCCTGGTCTACAGAGCATGATCCAGGAAAAGGCACAAAGCTACACAGAGAAACCCTGTCTTGAAAAACCAAAAAAAAAAAAAAAAAAAAAAAAAAAAAAGAATTTAAAAGAAGAGCATCCTTCAAAGAGCAAAGAGTTATCAAAAATAATCATTATCATTTGCTCTGACACTGGCTATGATGTCCATTTAAAGAGCCTCTTACCTTTACATAGACAGGGTCTGAATAAGGAGGTAAATGTTTCAGGTATAAGAAAGAGTAGGCCCAACTACAACACTCTCTTGCCTCTGTAATTATCACCACAGTCAAGCAAATTTACTTTCAGAATGATAATCAGGTAATTTATGAGACTACAATTGAAAACTCTAATTGTAACATGACTATGCAAGTCAACTGAGATCAGTTTACCTTCCTGGATGTCATCTCTGACTTTCTAATTCCTTTCTTTGTAGTTCTCTAGACCATCTTGCATCAAGCATAACCATTAGAGAGCATATTTCTAAAAAGATGACCTGTATAAATAGTGGCATCCTGATATATGTTTTAATATATGAGCTAATGATTTCTACTATGAATTTCTCCACATCTAGCATATAGTGTGCACTAATAAAACCTTTAAAAAATTCAAGCCAATAAGCTATAAAAAGTGTACTCTTTTAATTTTTTAACTTATGCAAAATATTTAATGAGATTACTTTGATAGTGTAGGTGAATTGAACATAGCTCTCACTTTTAAATGAAAAGAAATTAGATACTTACAGAGATTCCTAAAATGCCATGTTTTCCCTAACACTTGCTATAGTTACACTTCCCTTGGTGAAGTCTCTGGAAATCATCCTGTCACATGATGGATTTAACTTAACACATCTCCAATGCTGAGTGAATTGTGGATCACAGGTGCCCACAAAAGAGATTGAAGTGGCCTTGGTGAAATGGCCTCCATGAAAAAACAGATAATTAGATGACACAAAGTTTGGGTTAAACCTATAAATGACGTAGGCATGTGACGTTCATCTCTGAATCAAATAGATTGGCAAATTATGCTTTTAAAAAAAAGGTCATACATAAGTGATCACATTGTTTGAGTACTGTATACTAGAGAAAAAAACAAAACAAAACAACAACAACAAAAACCCAACAAAATCTGGAACTAGGAAAATGACTCAGTATGTAAGCATGTGTACATGACATTGGTCACCTGGTACTTGTGTAAAAATAGCTGAGTGTGGAGGTTCTTGCCTATAACGCTAGTGCTGGGGAAGTGGAGATAAGAAGATTCCTGGGGCTTGCTGGCCACCTCCCCATCTGAATCCCTGAATCGGTGAAATGTGGGTTCAGTAAGAGATCCTATCTCACACAAGAAGCTGGCAAGCTGTGAAATAAGGTATTCGGTACCCCCCTCCAACCTCCACACATGTGCGCATATGCATGCACCTCAACTCTCACACATACTCTGGCTCTGAATGAGAAAGACCTGAACTGAACTTTATCCCTTCTAGCTATGCAACATTTGACAAGTCATGAAAACGCTTCAAACCTGGACTTCCTCGGGCTCATAATATGTTTTCAGTGTTGATTCAAGCATTGGTCCTATCAATGTATATAAACCGTTCAACATATTGCCTCTTACCTGAGTATTTTGAGAAAACTGCAAGATATTATATGGAATCATTGTCATTCGAAATGTAACTTCCGTTAAAATAGATGAGAAACAACAAGCACAGGGACACCTTATATTCCGGACTTCCTTCCTTCCTCTGTCCATCCATCCCTTCCTCCCACCCTCCCAACCCACCTCCCTCCCCACCTCCATCCCTCCCTCCCTCCCTGCCTCCCTCCCGTCCTTTCTTTTATTAAAGATGGACGCAGAGACTTATCTATTGGAATCTGAGGTACAATCCCTAACTCTTCTGGATATGATGACTAAATCCCACTGGTGGCTGTTTTTGGCATCAACAACCATGCATTCCTTCCCATGTGTACAAAAGAAAGCACATTGGTGTGCTTTTGAGTGCTGGGAGCTGTGGGGAGGGAACACAAAGCTATAGTTAGTGAGACCAGGACTGGGATGTAGCCAAAGGAGCTGGAAGCCAGTGCTCTACTTCTGAAGCAGCAGTCTGTGCTTGTTGTGTGTTTCTGCCAATGAAGAGAGGGTGCTGATAAAAACTGCGCAACTCTGTGAGGATTTCCGGAATGTCAGATCATGCATCCCTTGAGGAGGCAGCACCTTCTAAATATTCTTCTGCTGCTGGTGTCTGCAGCAGCAACACCTGCCACTCATAAGCACTTGTTTCATCCAAAACTCTGCCTGCCTTGTCCTGATTTGCATTCTACACAGAACAAGGATTATTTACCTTACTGCTATGAGCACAGTGAGCCTGAAGATAAGTCTGTGTGATGATATTTTATGTATGCTCTAATAGGTAAAGTGTGCCTTAAGATCAGAGGGCAAAGCCAGCCACTAGTTAGCCATAGAGGCCAGGCAATGGTGGCACACACCTCTAACCCCAGCACTTGGGATCTCATGCCTTTGCTCCCTGTCCTTGAGAGGCACACATGCCTTTAATCTCAGCACTAGGGAGGCTGAGACAGGAAGTCATATGGCTGGACAGAGAAAGGAATATAAGTCAGGAGGAGAAAGGAGCTCTGTCTCTTTCAGGCTGAAAAGTTGGTGAGGGAAGAGGTGGTGGCTGTGGCACACTCTGATCATTCAGCATTTACCCTGATATCTGGCTCCTGGTTTTTATTAATATCAATTAGGATTCATGCAACAAATCCAGGCCTGGTAGATGGATCAGGAGGTAAAGGCTCTTGACTCACAAGTCTGAGAATCTGAGTTTGATTTCTAAAACCCACAGTGGAAAGCGAGTTCCAACCTCACAAAACCTTACCCTTTAACATTCACACGTGCACTGTGCCATGAAATCACCCATACACCTACTTGGAGTGGCTCACAACCACCTACAGTCCAGTTTTAGGGCATTTGACACTATCTTCTGGCCTTCCCCTGCACCCACACACATGTGGGTGTATACATATGCATACACATATGCAAGTATCACTAAAAGGTTTTTAGGATGAGTTCCACCTGCCCCCTCCCCCAAGTCTACAGAGCCATTAGATGGTAGAGCTATTGTAATTCAGTACAGCTGGTTTTTATTGATGATACTGTTCTCTCCAGGGCTCATTGTGCTTCCAAACAAGGGGCTGGTTCCTTGACACCAATATTTTAGGGAAGGAAATTACTATATACCATGAAGAACAATTCCATGATGTGATAGAAGAAATATAAACAAACCAAAACACCATTTTCATAGTCATGTATCAGTGTCTGTCTGTCAGGGCATCCTCTGGTAGGCATTGCTTTATTGATTTTTCACTCTCTCCTTCTAGTTTTCTAGTAATCCTGTGTCAACACCCAAGAACATGAAAATGCTTACACTCAAAAGTTGGTGATGTAAAAATAAACTGTGTGGGCATTTTTGATTTGGGGGTTTGGTTTTCTTGAGACAAGGTCTCACTATGGAGCTCTAGATGTCCTGGAACTCACTATGTAGACCAGGTTGACCTTGAACTCACAGAGTTCCACTTGCCTTTGCCTCCCTTGTGTTGGGTAAAAGACATGTACCCCTGTGCCATGATCACCATGAGGACTTTTGCTTTGAACAACATGGCATTCATTTGTACAGCATAGGAGAGATACTAGAACTACTTTCAAAGCCAACTCAGAAGGAATCATGCTTAAAGTTGTGGTGAAAGAGCACAGGCCATGTCTGCCAGAAGAACAGGTAGGCTGCCTGTGGACCTTCTTCACTCTTTTTGTTCCCCCAGACCCAGTTCTTGGGGTTCCCTCTAGCTCTTTATCAGAACACCAGCTGCATCTTCTCCACCCACGCACACATCCACGTCTTCTGTGGATCCCACAGATCACCTGTACTTCCTGTTCATTTACTCAGATTTTCTGTTTCTCGCATTCCCTCGATTTGTGTCTTCTTCATTGTTTCTGTTTCAATTTTCAGGTCTTGAACTATTTCCATCACTTGTTTAATTGCTTTTTCATGGTTTTCTTGGCTTTCTTTAATGAACTTACTTATTTCTTCCAATTTTTTTTTTTGTCTTTTCCTCAATTTCTTTAAGGGAATTTTTCATTTTCTCTTTAAAGGCCTCTATCATCCTCATGAAGCTGTTTTTAAGGTCTCTTTCTTCTGCTTCTTCTACGTTGTAATGTTCAGGCCTTGCTGTTGCAGAACTGCTAGGTTCTGGTGATACCACATTGCTCTTCATGTTGTTGTATGTATTTTTGCACAGGCATCTACCCAGCATATACCCTCCAATAGGTATAACAGGTGCCTGTGTCTGAATGAGCTGGTCTTGGTCCAATCTGTGCTTGCTGTGTCTGTGTCTCAGGGGGCCACTCTTGGTCCAATCTTAGCTCTTGGTCTAATTAGAGCTGGCTGATTCTGTGTCTTAGGGATCTGCTCTTGGTCTTATCAGGGTTCTTGGTCCAATGAGAGCTGGCAGTTTTTTGTCTCAGGAAGCCTTTCTTGGTCCAATGAGAGCTCTTGTTCCAATGACAGCTGATGGATTATATGTCTCAGGAAGCCACTTGGGTCACAGTTGAGTGGGTAGGTTTGGGGTACGGCATGGGTATTGTAGATTGCAGGGTCTGATGGGGGATTTTGGTGGGGGGGGGCTGCCTACAGGAGACTTCCCTGCTAACTGGCAACTGGGGCAGTCAACAGCTTTATTCATAATAGCTAGAAACTTGAAACAACCTAGCTGTCCTTCAATTGAAGACTGGATAAAGAAAATGTGGTACATTTTCACAGTGGATTATTACTCAGCTGTTAAAAAAGTAAATCATCAAATTTGCAGACAAGTAGATCCAACTAGAAAAGAATTATCCAGATTGAGGTAACCTAGACCCAGAAAGACAAATGTGGTATGTATTCACTTATAAGTGGATATTAGCTGTTAAGTAAAGGATAATCAAGCTACAATCCACAGATCCAGAGAGATTAGATAGAGAGGAGGGCTCTAAGGGGTGCCTGGTTCTCCCTGGGAAGGTGAAATAGAATACATTTTGTGAGTGGACTGGGGGCAGGTGGGAACAGGAGCAGGAAGGATCAGGTTGGGGGAGTGATGGAAAGAGAAAGTGTGGAGGGAGACAGCTGGAATTGGGGAACATTTGGGGCAGTGGGGGAGGCAGTGTGGAAACCTTGTGCCGTGGAAACTTCCTGCAATCTGTGAGGGTGACCCCTAGTGAGGAATTCTACTAATGGAGGATATGGAGTCTAAACTGGCCATCTTTTCTAGCTAGGCAAGGCTTCCAGCAGTGGGACTGTGTTACATTATGTTGAGTTGTTGGCTGAGGGCATCCCATGATGATCTCTAAACAATCCAGGCTGATGATAAGACACGAGATCACTCTCCAAAAACTGACAACAGGGCCCATTGCAGAGGACAACATCACAGTGTTGTGGAATATTACTTTAACTATAGAAAGACATGCTATATTTGTTTATTCTGCATTTGTCTAACTATGTAAGGATGTGTTTCATTTGTTTATTCTGCATTTGTTTAATTATGTATAGAGGTGTTGCTGTTTTACCTTGTCTTTCTAAGGTACCTAGTTGGCCTAATAAAAAGCTGAATGGCAAATAGCTAGGCAATAGAGGGATAGACAGGGCAACTGGGGAGAAAGAATAAGGAGGAGGAAGAATGTATCAGTGCAGATTAAAAGATATTTACAGCATTTTACAATGGGCACATGAGTGAAGTCCACCTGCCAGTTGTTGCCAGGAAGCTGTCTTCAGGTCTAGTGAGTGGGAAATTAGGAGACCAAATGGTGGAGGTGGGGTTAGTAAGGAAATATACATCACAGGTTTGGCTTAGGTTATGCCGGACAGTCTAAGGTTCCTAGGAGAGAGTCAGGTGGCTTTGGAGAAAAGATTGGAAGGAACTGATATTAGAGTGAAATCTGTTACGTAGGTAATGAATGATGCCCTTCATTGAAGGAGGGGTAGGTATGTTATAATCTGGGTCATGCAATAGGGTAGCTTGGGGAGGTGAGATGAGTCATAGGGGACAAAAGTCTACCTGATGGGCTGCCACATCAATGTGATTATTGCCTTTATTGGCAGTGGAGGGGTCAGTCTGATGTGCTTTGCAATGAAGAAAGCCAATTTGAGAGGGTAAGACAAGTCTTGAGGAGGTTATAGATACATGAAAAGTTAGTAATTGAGTTGCTTTTGTGTTTAGAAATCTTTGTAGCTTGCAGATAGATGAGTGGGTTAAGATCATGAAAAGCATATTTGGAGTCTGTGTATACCATTAAGGACCTATTTTTGAAAATATGGAAGGCTTTGGTGGGGGCTACCAGTTCTGCCTGTTGATTGGTAGTTTTGATTGGTAGATTTTGATGAGGGTGGAGATATGGAGAGGAGATGGGCAAAATAGTCTAAAGTGAGGTGTTCATGCCTTGGGGTGATTAGAGAATACAAGATATGTAACTTGGGGAGAGGAAGCTGAACTTTGGAAGGTGAGAACTGGTAACCTCTAGAGCTGAGGAATTTGATGAGTGAGGTAGTGTCAGATTACTTATCAGAGAGGGAAGGACTGCAAAGGAGGAAGCCATCCACATATTGAAGCACCTATGAGGGAAAAGAGGAAAGGCAGGCCAGGATTATGGTGAGTGCCTGGCTGAAGAGGTGGGGCTGTCTCTGAATCCATGGGGAAGGACAATACAGGTCAGTTGTTGGGACTGTTGGATATCAGGGTCTGTCCAGGTGAAGGCAAAAAGGCCTTGAGAATGGTTATCTGGGGATAATGAGAAAAAAGTGTCTTTAAGATATGGAGAGGATAGTATAAGGGTTGGGGAATCACAGGCTGTAGAGGGACAATAGCAGCATTAATGGAGCAAAGGACCTGGACCAAGTGAAATGTTTCCTTGAGATTTTTTGACTGACAGTAAGGGTGTATTGTAGGGTGAAGAGGTGAGGGGTAGAAACCACTTGAATGAAAGAGATGATGGGTTTGAGGCCTCTGAGGCTGATTAAGTATAGCAGGTATTGGGGGTTGGAGATGTAGTTAGAGGGTCTTTAAGTGTAACAGAAAGGGTTTATGATGTGTACCAAGGGAGGAGAGGTGGTATCCCATACAGTAGGATTGACTAAGGAAGGGGACAGAGGACAAGAGGATTGGGGATTCTTGACAGAAAGAGAGTACAAATGGAGGCTGAAGACATGAGGAGGAGGGACACCAAGGTGTCTTGGGAGCTGTTGCCAGAGTATGTATAAGGCAAAATTCATGCCAATTTTGGAGAGGATATCTCTCCCTAATATGGAAATAGGGTATAAGGTTATGAGAAGAAAGGAGTTGGAAAAGGAAAGGCCTTTAAAGGAGTAAGTTAAGGGAGGAATGTGGAAAACTGGCTGTGGACTCTGACTATGGAGGAGGGAGAGGGATGATTGGGACCTCAGAATTCCCTCAGGACTGAAAAAACAGCCCCAATATCCAGGAGGAATGTGGTGAGGCAAGCAGAAGTGAGACCCTAGATCCTGGAGAGTGATCTGTATGGGTCTACTTAGGTCAATAGCAGAGCCCGGGGACCATCAGTCCTCAATTGCTAGGTTCAGTAGGTAGGTTCAAGGAGGGTGCAGGAAGGCTAGATGACCCCAGGGAAGTTGTGCCCTGGGGGCATTCCAAAGTACAATGACTCTCTTGTTGATGCTTAGGGCAAGGACAGGTAGCTCTGTGAGGATTTGGTCAGGCATAGGCCCAGTGACCTTCCTTCCCACATCTAGCTCCTTCTGACCTGACATCCCCTTCTTTTGGGTTGTCCTGGCACTGGAAATTTGTTGGAGCACCTTAGCCAAGAGTTGGTATTTGTGTTATTGGTTGCATTCATCGTGGGTATGGAATGCCGTAAATGCTAGGGCCAGGACCTTGGCTTGGGGTGTAAGTAGGCATTGGTCCAGTTGTTTGAACCTGGCCCTTATGTCTGAGTAGGATTGGGCAAAAAGTAGCTCACAAGAAGTAGTTGGCCATCTGGTGTCTAGGTTTGTTTGTTGAAGCAAGGTCTGTGTGAGGAGTTGGAGAAACTGGGAGAGGTTTTCAGATGTGTCTTGAGGTACCTCTTGGACCTTTTGAAATTTAATTGGTTTAAGGGTCACTCCCCTCAGGTCAGAGAGGACACAAGTAATGAAATGGTTCCTGGCCTGACAATCATCACTTTCACTGTAACCCAATGAGGGTCTATGCTGGAGATTGCTGAGTCTCCTGCAGTAATGCTCCCTGCCTGTTTGGTGTGCTTGATCTGTACAATCATGGGTCTTTCCCCAAACACATCTGTGTTCCTTGGGGAGGAGCTTATTAGAGAGGACCATATAGAGGTTACAGAAGTTTAAGGTCATAGGACTGGATTAGGTACTGGAATTGTTTGATGAATATGGTAGGGTCTGTGCTGTGGGATAATGCTTTTGTACACTGGTTTAATAAAACACTGATTGGCCAGTAGCCAGGCAGGAAGTATAGGTGGGATAAGCAGACAAGGAGAGTTCTGGGAAGAGAAAGGCTGAGTCAGGAGACACCAGCATGCTGGTCATGGAGCAGCATGTAATGGCACACAATTAAAGTCACGGAACACATGCAACATATAGATTAACAGAAGTGGGCTGAGTTTAAGTGTAAGAGCTAGTCAGTAATTAGCCAGAGCTAATGGCCAAGCAGTTTTAATTAATGTAAGCCTCTGTGTGTTTTCTTGGGTGTGAGCAGCTGCATACCAGGTGGGACACAGGAAAACTTCCAGCTACAGGTCTAAGATAAAGAATCCCTGATGTTTTTCAATCTGGGAAAGTTCACTAAGAGATAAAGGGACATAAACATGAGTGGAGTCACCCATACCCAGTACCTAAGGGGTAGGATTGGGGCAGAGGCCAGGGGCAATTTATCATGGGAGTGAGTGTGGGGAGAGCTGAAAAGAGGGGGGCTTACTGGGCAATCCTATATTCAGGGTGAACTGAATTGAGTGGGAGAGGTGGGGGGGTGGAAAGAGGGTCCAAGGATGTGGAGTTGAACTGGTCCAGCACTGGTGAAATCCAGACAAGTGGTAGATTCATTCGGGAGAGTGAGGGAAAGGCCACTGACTAGGGGAAGGGGAGGGGATCTGGAGGAGGTTCACTGGCAGGATCAAAGGATGGATTTTCAATTTCAGGAGCAGAAGGACTGGGAGGTGAGGCAGAAGACCTAAGGGTGAGGAGGACATGGAAAGGCAAACAAGCGGCACACAAAGGATTAAAGTGAAGAGCAGAGAAGGCAGCAACACAGGGATATCTCCATTTTCCCCATGTGCTTGTTTGGATTAAGAGGACATTCAGGAGGCCATTTTGACTAGTTGTCTAGGAGTTGTTGAGGCCAAGCTTGAGTACTGAAGTGCATGTGCTTAGGGGCTTTGAGGTCTGCAGTTAGTTGTAGCCATTTGAAGTTTTGGAGATGACATCCCAAAGGCACATCAGTCAGAATGAAGGGAGTGGATCCCAGCACTAATGGCAGCTGGCAAGCCAAGGTTGAGAGCCAAGGGAGTCACTGAGAGTCCCCATTGGCTGATAGAGAGAGGGGTCATCTGTTGTATTTTAAAAATGGTGGGAAGGAGTCACACCCTATCACAGGGCCCACATAGGAGGTTTATTGAGGGGAAGGGGAGAGAGAAAGGGCAGAGAGGGGGCAGGGACCTGTCCCTGTGGACAAGGAAGGGAAAGAGAAAGGAGACAGGAGGTGGGCAAGGCCTGCCTTTTATAAGGAAATACAGCAGGAGGTGCTCTTAGTGGCTTCAGCTGAGGTATATCCTGTCAGGGCTCTAAGGGCAGGACAGTGCAGATGTCTGAATGTTAACATTATCACCCACACTCTGTCACTAAGAGAGGGCACAATGGCCCAAAAAGAAATCTGGGGAGCTGTCGACAGAATTTTCAGACGGTTAATAACGGACAACAGATTTTAGTGGAATGATCACGAAAAGTGAAAGGAAAACCACCAACCATGACGATCTGAACCAAATGTGCCTACCAGCCATTTGAGGGAGTCCACTAAAGGCAATGAAGGTTATAGTGAGGGTGCAATCATTCCAATCCCACAGGACAGAGTGGGGATGCCAAATACTCAGTGGTGATCACCTGTTAACCTGGAGCCTGTTTGGGATGGCTAGGGGTTAGGATTTACCACCAGCAGTTGTTGGATGAGAAGATCAGAAGTATCAGAAAGTGTAAGAGTGTGAAATAAATTAGTGGTAATCTGAGTTAAGACACCAAAATGAAGAGACCCCTGCACTGTGGAGCGGTCCACTCTAGACCCTGGATTAGGCACAGATCACGCCCAAACAGCATTTTCCAGCACAAAGAGATCCTTTATTAAGCAAGATAGAGACTTGATGGTTGAATCTGAATGAGGCAGAAACAATGGCAGGTGGTTCCGCAGGAGTGGATTTTAAGGAGGAAAAGAGAAAGTCCCTTCTAGGAAGAGTTGCTAAGTCCTTATTGGTTATGTGGGTCAGTGTAGCCAAATAAGGAATTTTGATATCTCGACTTTGGTGGTCAGTCTCAGGAATGAGGAAGTGGCCAGGAAGGGAGTCCAGTGATGTAACCAAGGGTGGGTGGGGGGCGGGGCCTGCTGGTGCCATGTTTGGCTTGTTAGAGCGCTGAAGTTTGGCAGTTATAACAGTGTTGGGTGTTTCTGTGTGTGATATGTGGAAACTAGAAGATTCTGTCTCTCAGGGACAACAGCTAAGGATGAAAAAAGGAGAAAATAAAAGACATGTGCCACCATTTCCTAAATTCTAATAATTAGGAATGCTCAGAACATTTCCTAAATGCCCTGAAGCAGCTATTTGACTGAAGATGAAGTTTATACTGAAGAGTTGTGATGTTTGTTGATTTATAGATCCTCTAGCTGCCTGTCCCCGCTCCTAGAACCAGTGCGCTCTCTCTTTCTCTCTTCCTCTACATCCCCCTCCTCTGGGATGGAGTTGAAGAATGTGTGCTATGCTTCAGTCTTGCAGCCCCTCCTCACTGCAGCTGTGGAGCGAGTTTATGGTCCTACCTAGTGCTGCCTCCATGCCCCTTGGCATTTATGTACATCACATTTTATGAAGCTTACACACCTCTCTGGAAACCTAGAGCCAGAAACCTCCTTTGTTGTGGTCAATTGATAGTGTCGTGTTGTGTCTCCCCCCTCCCCCAATCCTGCTGTGCATAGTGGTTCTGTCCCCTGGTGCAGTCCCCCTGGATCTGAAAGGAAGGCTCTTTGTTCCAGACAGGCCTCATTAAGCTGCCCATCTCCTAACTGCTCTTAACCCATCATGGCCCCTCTAGTCAAGAGGCTCTGTGAAGCATGATCCTAATTAGTCTTATCAATAAAAACCAGGAGTCAGATATCAGGGTAAAAGCTGAATGATCAGAGAAGCAGAGGAGCAGCCTCAGAGACTTCTTACCTCTCAGAATCCTCAGATCAAAAGGGTGGAGATCCTCTCTCTGCCCTTCCTTATCACTTCCTGTCTCCTGTCTGTACAGACCTCCGGACCTCCAGACCCCTATGGTTAACTAGTGGCTAGCTCCACTTTCTGATTTCCAGGCAAGCTTTATTTGTCAGAACATGAACAAAATATTACACAACAGCTCTGTCTCTTTGAAAAGATCATTTTAAAGGATAATTTCATGTCATCTCCTTTCTAAGCAATTGTAATTTTAAGTTAAAACAATGTTAACATTACTAAAGAAAAAATGTAGCAGATAAATGTTTAAAACACTAACAAATGAAAGCAAATAACTCAATGTTATCATCTTGTAGTATTCTGTCCAATAACCCTGTTATATATGACAGATACAACATTTATGGAAATAAACTTTCTAGGTAGTTGCTGTACTCTCCAGGATGGTAAACTTGGATGTATTCTTTTGAAGGCTAATTATTCCACTTTCTCCAGGAAGAATGACCTCAGAAGGAGAAGTATAGGACCCTCACAGACATGCAGTAGAAATTTACAACTCACTTTTACTGGCATTATTGAGTAATGGATTGTTGCATTAACTTTTCCTGCGGATATGTAAATAAATTTGTTTATTTGTAGGGTATTAGACACAATCCAAAGTAATGATTCCAGCAAAGTCCAGCTTGGTAAACCACTGCATTTCTTGGGCTTACTTTGAGAGCATGGATGAGGGCTTACTTACAGGAGCATGAAAGACTCCAAAACAGCATAGTGCTGCAAAGTCTGCCCCAGCATGTGTGATAACATCATGGAAGCTGCTCAGAGGAGTCCCCCTTTCCTTTAGCATCTTGCCTCCTATACCTCCTAGCATCTCCCAAGATTATTTGCAGTAGGGGAGGGCTGGAAGGAATCATGGCTGGAATTCCAGGTGACGATCCTGGGACTTTCTCCCAATTTCTTCCACTGGGAAAGGTGAATACCTTCCTCATCATTACTATGAACCTATATACTTCTTGGTCAGTCAGTTGCTATGAGTACCAGACCAAGAAATCTCAACTGCAAAATGGCAGTGGTTTATGACTTACTCCCAGCTGAAAAGCTGTCGTAGAACAGGGACACTAAGCATGAACTCAGGAACAATGGTTCCGTTTCCTTACCTGGCATGTGGGATTACCCACAACTTCTGGGCACACAGCCCTATGGAAACCCCAGGCTTTCTCAGCCCAACCTTCTATTGGAATGCACTCTTATATGGGAAAGTGCACCTCCATCCCCAGCCTGTATTGCAGGGAACACAGTCTCCTCTCTGCTCTTCACTACCTGTGGTTTCTCTTAATCACCAGTGTTCTTAGTGAAAGCCTAAGAATCAGACCCTGGTTTATCTGCAGAGACATGGAGACGTGGTCCTGATCCTTCCTGAGTCTAACTCAAACCCCGTGCAGCATGTCTAGCACACACATTCACCCTCAAGCTTAAATTAGCAAATGGATAAAGAATTCAGTCACTTCCCTTTTCTAGCAAGTGACTAAACATTGAGAAGGGGGAAATTACACTAGATAATGACAAATAATAAAACTTACAGGAACGCCTCTATTTTGAGAATCAACACTGAATCTGCTGTTGCAGGAACTATGGTGTGTGTGGCCAAGTGCATTTATAAATGGTGAAATATATACCATAGTAAGACATCCATTTACAGCAAATCTGATAATAACTTTATGTCATCCTGTTTAATTCCATAAACTTCTTTTCCGGAGTTGGGGGAAGCAAAACATTTTAGGGAAAATAAACATGAAATTTAATATTGTATGGGTAACTAATTTGCTTACTTAAGGAAAAAACTGAAGCGGGTGCTCTGGGCTTGTTTAGCGTTTCTCGGGTAGATTTAGACGATTAGAGTGACAGAGACAGAAACTTGGAGGTCATTATTCTGTGACAATTCCACACACTGTGCTTCACCAAGTGTCCCTGCAATGCTAGAGTTGCTAATTTCTACCTTGTACAGCACTTGACTTTGTAAAGTTGTTTATTGAAAGCTCAGAGGACACAGCCAGAGCAATTGTGGAGGTGACTCTGACGTTCAGGACCCAGATCTCTGTCTCTGTCTTTGTGTCCATCTCTGTCTCTCTCTCTTTCTCCGTCTCTCTTGGCTTTGCTTTGTTCTTCTCAAGCTGTCACATGTCCATTCCCTCTCGAAAACTCAAATTTCTCTTTCCTGTTTCTGTCTCACTCTGGCTCCGCCCTCCCTATCTATCTGTATCTCACTTTTCCTTTATCCCAGCTCTCTCTCCCTTTCTACCTCCATTCTGTTTTATCCTGCTGTGAGTGTCTGGTCAAAAACTGAACAGTTAAGCAATAGTGGTCTAGGCTGAGGGTGTGGCTCGGTGGATGAGAGCTACACATCTGAAAGCGCAAAGTCCTGCGTTTGGACCCCAGAGCCCATGGTAAAGCAGAGACTGTAACCCTGGATGCACCGGGAGGCAGAGAGCCCACACATAGGGAGCTTTCTTCTGGCTGAAACAGTGAACTACTTACTGGCTCAGTGAGATGCTGTGTCTCAAGGAAACAAGGAGAAGAGCAATGGCAGGACACAGCAATAGCTCTGGCCTCTGAACGTGACCTCAGGGAGATGTGCATCATACACTTAAGTGCATGTGTCACATGTATACCCCCCCACACACCCATACACCCTGTGTTCATTGTGTTAGAAATTAATTCAGGGTAATAAAGGTTAAGCGTGAAACCCTTGACAAACACTGAGGTGCCTGTTTAACGTATCAGAGCAGAGCCTGACTGCCAGTTTTCCCAGCATCCCTCAGTCCCTGCCTGTTACAGGGTATGACAGGCTACTCCACCCTTTACCCTGAACTCTCCAACCCAGGGGCTGGGCTGCCCTTCCCCTAGAGGCTTTTCCCTATATAATCCATACATTTTGGTCACCCACCATTCCCTTTTAGTCTGACCTCCTGGCTACTGCATCTGGTTCTCTCCCCTCCCTTCTCTTTTCCTCTCATCCCTCCCACATGGCCCAGCTCAGCCTGGTCATGTCCACTCTGAACTCTCCCAGATGTCCCTGCCTATGGTGATATTTTATTTGTATTAAAATGTTATTTGTATGTTAATAAATAAAGTTGCCCGGGGATCAGAGCTATTAGCAAGCCATAGGAAAGCAGGGCAGTGGTGGCGTACACTTGTAATCCCAGCACTTGGTAGGCAGAGCTAGGTAAGTCTCTGTGTGTTCAGGGATACAGCCAGTATTGGATACACATGCCTTTAATTTCAATACCAATCATAGAAAAATGTGAGAACAACTGTGAAGTATAGGTTGGCTCCCACACTCTGATCCGTGATCTCTAGCATTATTAATGGATCAAAACATCATAACTTCAATTGTCAGCTGGGTGGGTCCTCTCAGAGTGGTATACTGTCAAGAGTTACATTCTACATGCCATTTATAGTCTCTCTCAAAATGTTTGGGACATGATTACTGAGAATAGGTGGGATACTAAACTTTTAGAATTGAATATTGATGAATGAGTGGCTCAATGATAAGATACAATTAGTAACACCATGCTAAACAAGACCAAACATAGGTATCTATTATGGCATATCTCATTTTGCTAAAATGGATTATGTAATTTAAGAGAGAACACGTTTGTTGTTGTGGACCTTAGAGCATCAACTGTAAGTGGTGTCACTTAAACACAAATTGTAAAAGTATTCCTCAGTGAATAATGGAGGTAGAGCCCACTAGACAAACAGGAAGGGATTTAACTTACTATTGTTTGATTAAACTCCAGAAGCAGAGGCTGCAGGTACACTGTGCCCAAACTGTAACATATGACCTTAATAAAAGAATCTTCATTAAGCTCAGAACTTTATGAAAACTGTCTGTATTGTTTGCAGAGCTGACGAAAGCTTGGGAACAGACAGATTTTTCTAATTCAAAAACTGAGTGTGGTGGAAGGCTGGTGGGATGATTAACAAGATGATCTGTGCAACAGAAATAAATATAGTCCCTCTAATTTTCTTTTATTTAAGTAATAATTACTTTCTGTTTCTTTATCAAGAGTTCTCACTTTACAAAAGCTAGTCCTTAATTCTGATGTTTTTTAAAAAGAAAAAATATGAATACTTTTGATTTGATAGTCAGAAATTTTGGTTATTTTGCTATTAAGAAAACTACATATTTTACTTAACTAAAGTTTAAAAAATGACACACACAACAGGTTTTCTTGTGGGTGATTTTTTTCACAAAAGAAAATGATAATGTTAAACATGTTATTATGGTGATATTTTATTTGTACTGAAATGTGATTTTATTTGTATGTTAATAAATAAAGTTGCCTGGGGGTCAGAGCTATTAGCAAGCCACAGTGAAAGCTGGGCAGTGTTGGTACACGCCTTTAATCCCAGCACTTGGTAGGCAGAGCTAGGTAGATTTCTGTGTGTTCAAGGATACATCCAGCATTGGAGACACACGGCTTTAATCTCAATACCAACAGCAGAAGACCTGGAGGTCTGTACAAACAGGCAGTGACGAGGTGGTCATGTGGTTAGGTTTACAACCAATGAGAAGGCAGAACAGAAAGTCTTTATAAAGACAGACACACAGGAAGTAGGTCTCTTTTGGAGAGGTAGGACCACCGCGTTAGTGAAGGGTAAGGTTTTTAGCTCTTAGCTATTGCTCTGACCTCTTGGCTTTTATCTCTGTATTGGCTCTGTGTTTCTTATTTAATGAGATGGTTGGTTACATCTACAGGTTATTGTTTCTAATCTATAAATAAATGTGTTGCATTGACACGTAATCTTCTCATTTGGCCTGTATATATTTTCCCTCTTTATTAGGGGACAAAGTAGAATGCTGTGAGTTTTCTGGAGGAGATATGAACAAATGTCAGCTTGCCCACAACAGAACACTGAGGCCTGATCAAATAAATGATTCCACTGAAGCCTAGTTTGGTGAATCAGTGAGTTTATTGGGGTTGCTTACAGGTGCTTGTGTGAGAGATTATTTACAGGAGCATGGGTATCTCAAAGGCAGCTGTCCCACTGAAAAGACTACCCCAGCATAAGTAATCATTCCCAAAATGTGCATCACTGGAACTTCCTGAATGACTTGTAGACAGTCCAACATGTCCAAGGGGTCTCTTCTTCACAGCCCTATATATTGCTTATATAATTTTGAGGGGACATTGTTAGTCAGGTAAGATTTAGAAACTTCCTGAGACTTGTGAGTTGCTTATTTCTTGAGTCTTAAGGAGCCTCCCTTATTCCTCCTGGAAAGGAATGTTTCAATTCAGAGAAAAATTCTATGTAAATTAAACTCTCTAAATGGCCAGTTTTCTAATAGTGAAGCAAAGGACCTCATGGAGATTTATTCTATGAATTAACACACTTAAGTATTAATAAAATAATGACTAAAACTTTAGCAATAATATAGTACAATTATAGTGACCCTTGAGGAAGCTACTGTGGCCTTACCTGAGTCATTTGGCATTATCCTTTTGCTCTGGAATAGTCCTTCTAAAATTTTAGTGTGCATTAAAGTTGCAGATTCCTAAGGCTCCACATTAGAAATTATAATTCTATAGAACTGGAGAGCATTTTAATAATAACTTCCCATGCATTGGATGCTAGAGGTCACAGGCAATTTTAGAGGATATAGACAGATCTGAGTCTTGAGTTCTTAATAATAAAAGTCTTCAAATCTTAACCACAGTACTTACTGCTGAGGTCTAATGGTGTGGTGCCACAGAGAATCTTTAATGAGGGGTAGATTCTTTCCTATTTTAGTATTTATGGACCACTGGCTACAAAAGCGCATTGGTTACTTTGGAACCTGCTAGGGATTTGAGTAGATTATAGATGTAGCTTAGCCATATAGAATTGACTGTATTCTCAGGGAAGCTGCAGGCCATGGAAGGGCATGGAACTTCTGACCATGATTGCCTGCAGGCACTGGCAGGTAACTTCATTTACACAGTGGTTTAGGCCATAGATTTTCACTCTTTATTGATAATGTTGCTCATTTCTTTCTGTCTGAAGTCTAATGTGTGTGTGTGTGTGTGTGTGTGTGTGTGTGTGTGTGTGTGTGTGTGTGTGATGTAGACAGTATCTGAGCTATTCAGCCTTCCACATGCCTGCCCCAGCCCTCGTTAGGAGTTGTTGCTCTTGTACAGTCAGCTTTCATGGGGCAGCTGGAACGGCCTCGTTAAAAACTGTCAGCTATGAAGCTTTACCATTTTTGCACTCAGTTCTCCTCACTCTTCCTCGACACTCGCTATGTTTTTGAGGGTTGTTCCTGATCCTTCTCCCCTCTAGACCCCTCTGTGCCTGATGTGACAATCCTTGGTTCTTTTTCCACGAATGCCCAGCCAACTCCACCCAAGGGCTATTGCATACGCTCTTCCCTGGAGCTGGAACGCTTGCTCTCAGATGCCCCCATCAAGCTTTCTCTCTCCACCCCAATGTCTGAATGCACAGTTGTCTTTTGTTGTGCCACTCACTGACTGCCTTATTTAAACCCCAACTGCTCCATGTTTAATGCACTCCTCTCCCTTCCCTAACACAGTCCTCCATAGTTACGATTTGTATTGGTTAATGCACCTGTGTGTGTTACCTTTATATTCATGTGTGCAGGGCCATGTGTATGTATTCTGCAGCTAGAGTTTTCCTGCCTGGCCCACGGTCAGGGCAAATCTCTCTCACCTGCCAGTCCCATAGCCCCTGAGACCCAACCAAGTAAACACAGAGACTTATATTGGTTACAAACTGTATGGCCGTGGCAGGCTTCTTGCTAACTGTTCTTACAGCTTAAATTAATCCATTTCTATAAATCTATACCTTGCCACGTGGCTCGTGGCTTACCGGCATCTTCACATGCTGTTTGTCATCATGGCGGCTGGCAGTGTCTCTGACTCAGCCTTCCACTTCCCAGCTTTATTCTCCTCCTTGTCCTGCCTACACTTCCTGCCTAGCCAATGGCCAATCAGTATTTTATTTATTGACCAATCAGAGCAATTTGACATACAGAACATCCCACAGCAGTATTCAGTTGTACATATACATGTGTGTACGTGCATGCAAAGGCCAAAGACAACCTTGTCTCTCATTCTTCAAGTGTGGCCCACCTTGTTCTTGTCCTCTGAAAATTCTTAGAGGTGCCTGACATGGCTTTTCCAAGAAGTAACTATGTTGAATGACTGAAGTTAATCTTTCATTGTGTTTAGTTGGTGTTTCTTTCCAGACAGACTCTAAAAATTTCTGATCTACGACTTGTGGATCTTCCAAGGATAAGGGTCATGAGACTTGCACACCTGCATGGAAATAGTGCTAATGAACAGCTCTTTAAACATGTAGCTTTATTCTCAGTAATTGTCTCACTGTTTTGTTCTTGGTTTTGCGTGTGTATGCATGTCGGTGAATATAGGTGCAAGTGTGTGTGGAGTCCTAAAGTCGATTGCAGGTGTCATTCCTCAGGCATCATCCACCTTATTTTTGCTGCTGAGATCTTTTGTTTCCTGGAATTTCTGAAATATAATAGGCTGGCCAGCCAACAAGCTCCAGGGATCCATTTTTCCCTGCTTTTGAGAGCTGGGATTACAATTGCATATCATACCAGATTTGTAGAATAGTTTCTGGGATTTAACAGAGGTCCTCATGCTTCCACAGCAAGTACTTTTCTCCTGGATTGTTTCTCCAGCCCATAGCATCCCTTCACACAAGCTGACTCCCATTTGAAGCTCATGACGGGTTCTAATCCCAACAAACTCCAGAAGCTTTGGATGCCCATCAAATACTCTGTCATGTACAAAAGTTTTGTTATCTTCTTCACTGCTCGATAACATTGACACTGGGCTACTTATTATTAGTTACACATAACACCTCCCATCCCCCTTTGCCTTCTAATTTACATTTATCCATTCAATTTACTGAGTTTCTACTCCATTTGGTGCTTAGGACTGTTTAGCCTGCAAACAGTCACATCACACAATCCCCAAACTCAAGAAGTATACAGCTACTTTGCATGTGTTAAATTTTCCTCACTTCAGAGGTATTTGTATAACAGTTGTGTTCTACATTCTCGTAGTCCTAATGCAAAGATTAAAGTACAGGTGTTGGTTTGCAAATGTTTGCCCTCTGATGTGTGTGGGAGGGTGGGAGAAGCCACAGAAGCCTAAGATTGCCTAAGACTGCGGTTACATAAGGTCAGAGCTGCAAGTGAAATAAATACAGAGCGATGCCAGAGAGGAGAGAGAGAGCATGGAGCCTGCTGGAGAACAGCAAGCCAAGCAAACCTCACAGGACCCTGAGAGTAAGGCTAATCAATACTGGACAGGCTACTGAGTCTTTATAGACTGAGAAAGCCTTGTTCTAGCTGTTTTCTTAAAAGATAAACTTACGAGATAATGTTTGTGAATAATTAGGAAACTTGATCATTCTCAAAAGGTCATGTGACAGGGAAGTTCGGTGAGTACTCACTGTTATATCCCAAAGGATAGGTCTACGGAAGTGTTTTCTTCAGAAAGGTGCAGTTGGGGCTGTGTGAATGAATCAGTGTAAAATCATTTCAACCTGAGTTCCATGCCCCAGAACTTATGTAAAAAAGCGAGATGTGACATGCCTTTACTATTTCTGGGGAAAGATATAGGCAGATCTCTAGCTCACTGCCCAGCAGGATACACTGAATTGGTGAGTTCCAGGACCCAGAGAGAGATCTTGTCTCAAAAATACACGAAAGTCCTGAGGAACAAAAGTTGAGTTCTTGTCTGACCTCCACACATACACACACACACATACACACACACACACACACACACACTTATATGCATGTTCATACTTGTGGAGCTGAACGCACACGTGTGTGTACATACACACAGACACACACACACAGACACACACACACACACACACACACACACACACATACACACGGACAATTATGCGGCACTCATGTCACTTTTCTTAGCCTTTCTGAAGGCACAGCTAACAAAACTAATACACTGCAATTCTAGCAGCTGTGAGTGTGGGTGAATGAAGGAAAATAGAAATGACCTTCCATGACCTTCTCTTCATCTACTGTGTTAACATGTGGTAAGGAAAGAATGGCAGAAGAATTTATGAGTCAAGACACACTACTTTTTGTCTAAGTTTCTTTCCTTTTAGAAAATTCTTCCAACCGTGATTTCAGACCCTGAGTTCTGTATTGAATAACCCCACGGGTGAGCTGGCTGGCTGCTTGGCACTGACACATTCCTTACCCCGTGAGTTAGCCTGGAGAGGTCAACTGCAGCCTAACCTTCTGAGAATACATGGGGACGCAGAAGTGAATCTATTCCCAAGCACATTTGGCAACACAAAGACTTGAAAAGGACTCTAACGTGAGAACCTGTCCCTAAAACACCTGCCTTTACGTGCCAGCCCTTTCACGTTTGCTGCGGGCTGCAGCTCCTGCCACACACTGTGCTATCAGGAGGCAAGAACCTGGCTCTAGGAAGGAGCTAATTAGCTGTGTGGCCCCTAGCAAGTCTCTTGACCTCTCTGGCTCTCAGAGAATCATCTCTAAAATGAATAATTCCCTCCTGGCTCTGAGAACCTGACTATGAAATTATAGAAAGCTCCAAAATAGACTCCTGTGTCTTCATATCCTGTGTTCACAGCACATCTCCCCAGCTCCAGTGGGAGGTGTGTCAGAAATTACACGGTGAACAATGCCCGTTAATTCTCTGAGGCTCTTTCAAGTCTCATTTCCTTTAGAAATCCACTGGGATTGTCCTCATCTGATGTAAGTTCCTCCTTGATGTCGCTTCAATGTCCCTTAAAATATAGGTGACCTTGTGTTGAGATCCTTCATTCATTTTCTGTACCTCTGTTTACTTTAACTGTGTGGACAATATGCAAATATGACTCATCCTGAGTCCTGCAGACAAACACAGCTGATACTAATGGATGGACAAATGGACATGCTCTCTGAACATGTGCTATATGCAAAGTAACTTTCCCAGTACAGGAAGAAACACCTTGCTTCCTATTAGTTCTGTTTTCAAAGTTTGTGCTGTGTTTTAATAGTTAACTTTATTAACTATATTTTAAAATGTTTTAATTTTTGAAAATGATGTGTCTGTGTGTTTGGGTGTGTGCATGCATAAGAATGGAAGCACCCACAGAGACCAGAAGTGGGTGTAGAATCCTCTGGATCTGGAGTTAAAGGCTTTCGTGAGCTGCCAAACATGAATGCTAAGAACCAAATTTGCAACAGCAGCAAGTCCTCTTAACCACTGAGCCATCACTCAAGCCCCCAGGGTTGTTTTCTCTTTTAATTTCAAAATATGAGTAAGATGAGTCATCGGTTGCTAGTAAGTACAAATATGTGTTTAATACAGAAATTATTTGTCTTTATTTTTAAGAGTTTGTTTTTATTTTTTCTACTTTTTGTTATTTGACAATCTTTTACAATGTGCTTTGATTATGTTCACCCCTACACCAACCTCTCCAAGATTCACCTGACTTCTTAATCCACCCACTGTGTCCTCATCTTTAACCTTATCGATCATTAAGTCCATCTTGTGCTGCCAGTATACTCTTGGATGTGAGATCTTCACTGTGGGCAATAAGCCCACCAGTGGCCACACACTTAAAGAAAACTGTTGCTCCCTTTCCCAGCAGCTATCAGTTGCCAGTAAGTCTTCTGCTAGAGGTGAGACTTTGTTTCTCTCTCTTCTCTCTGTGCTGGAATTTTGTCTGGCTTGAGGTTACAATGGTCTTGTGCATACTGTCTTAGCTGCTGTGAATATGTATGTGCAGCTGCCCTGCTGTGTCCAGAAAACAGTTTCCTCGTAGTTCTCTACTGGCTCTGGCTCTTACAATCTTTCACCTACCCTTATCCACAATCATCCCTGAGCTTTGGGAGGAGGGGTTGTGAAATAGATGTCTCATTTGAGATGTGAATTTCCTTTGCTGTGTTCCAATATACACAAGAAATGCTGCCTTCTGTGTTAGAGTGTTGTATGCAGAGGACTGAGTTGTAAAGAAGGGAAACCCAAATCCTTGCTATGCTTCTCTCCTCCCTGCACCCAGGAAAGTGGGGCGCCCATCCTCATGTCACTGGACCTTCTATTACTCACCATTCAGTTGGTAAGTCAGGTGTCACTGCTTTGGGGAGCTTTGCTCCACTGTCAAACTGTGTCAGCTTGCACATAGAAGTGCAATGGTCATCAACTGTAGTCTTAACACTCAAGAGGCTGAGGCAGGAGGATCCTACATTCAAGAGTAACTTGAAGACCTCTTCTCAAAAACAAAAGCAGAATTTCTCAAAAACAAAAGTTGGAGGAAGTATGGAATAGGATAGGCTTTGAGGGCTTATAGATCCCTCTACTTCCTGCTCTAAACCTCTGCTTCCTGTGTGCAGATAAAAATGTGTTTGGTCAGCATACTGCTTTAGCAACCTACTGCCATACCTTCCTGTAATTATGGATCCTGCCTCAGTAAGCATGAGCCAAATCAAGATCTTTCTTCTGTAAGTTGCTTTTGGTCATAGTCTTCTATCACAGCAAGAGAAAAGTAATGAATATAATTGCGGGGAAAAGGGGCTGGCTAAAGAAACCCACCCTGACCCTGAAGCCCAGAACTAGGGAAAGATGGCTCAGATAAGGCCAGTGAAAGAAACATAGTTTGGCTCAAATCAGAGCTATCTCTGCCCTTGGCAAAGTGACTTGTGAAACCAACCAATCACAGAGCAGGACAATAGAATCCTGACCCTGGGGCCCAGGACCAGAGAAAGAAACACAGCCTGGGTTTGGTACCTGAGCTAGAGAAATGAACCAAGGAAACATGCTCTGACTCTGAAACCAGTACCAAAGAAACACTCTTGGTCCCTAGAATCAGAGTCAGTGAAATAAAGTGCCCTGGCTTTAGGATTAGTGTCAAAAAGCTAAGAAAGTCCAGTGAAAGAAGCACAGTTTGGCTCAGATCACAGCTATCTCTGCCTCTGGCCAACTGACTTGTGAAACCAACCAATCACAGAGCAGGACAGTAGAATCCTGACCCTAGGGCCCAGGACCATGGAAAGAAACACAGCCTGGGTTTGGTACCTGAGTCAGAGAAATGAACCCAGGAAACATGCCCTGACTTTGAAACTAGTGCCAAAATAACACACTTGGTCCCTAGAATCAGAGTCAGTGAAAGAAATGTGCCCTGGCTTTAGAGGTAGTGTAAAAAAGCCAAGAAAAGCCAGTGGAAGAAACAGTTTGACCCTGAAATCAGGGTCATCTCTGTCCCTAGTCCACAAAACTGGCCAATCCCTGGGCAGAAAAAAAAAACACCTAACCAATCACTGGTTGTCTCCACCCCCAAGACATCCTATATAAACCACCCTGCCTGGTCAGTTGTGAGCTGTTCTCTCTACCCTGGTAGAGGCAGCTACTCTCCTGGACTCCTCCTTCCCAAATAAATCTCTTTCTCAAAAGAGTTTTGGGTGTGAGGATCTTCATTCACTGGCATAGAGAAGATCCTTGCTGAGACATCCCTCAGTGGATAGAGCAAGGAGGAGCTGAACAGAAGACCCTTGCTGAGATGTCCCTCAGTGAACAGAGCAAGGAGGAACTGAACAGAAGACCCTTGCTGAGATGTCCCTCAGTGGACAGAGCAAGGAGCTGGAAGAGCTGAAAAAGTAACACTTTTCTCCTGAGGAAATTGCTACATTTCTGCATTTTCTTAGGCCAGAGAAGCAGAGCTCTGCTAGGAAGCCCCCTTAAGTGGGGGCTAAGCAGAGCTCAGCTGTAGTGACTCACCAGGAGTAGGAGGAGGAGCTATATCCTGTGGGGAGACCATCCACCACCACACCAGGTATAGCCTGACTCTCCAGAACAGTCAGGATACCCTTTGCTACAGAACTGTCCTGGCAGCTCCAGGCCTGACTTTCCCAAACAGTCAGGATACCCTTCACCGCTGAAGCAGTTCCAGGCCTGACTCTCCTGAGCAGTCAGGACACTTTTCCCTACAAAGCTGTCCTGGCAGTTCCAGGCCTGACTTTCCCAAACAGTCAGGATACCCTTCCCCGCTGAAGCAGTTCCAGGCCTGACTCTCCTGAGCAGTCAGAAAATTTTCCTTCCAGGCTTGGGCTGCCTCTTTGCATCCCCAGCCACCAGAGAAGTCCTAAGCACCTTGAGGTGTCACCTGACTCCCAGGTAGTCAGGGCACCTTTCCCCAAAGTTGCAAAACTCACATTTTGGTGCCAAAACCTGGGACCAAACCCACAGAGTTGCAACAAATTTACTTAAAACAATGATTTATTTTATGTGTATTTCCTGGGGGAGGTACATACACCGCAGTATCAGTGTGACGGCCAGCAGGGTGTTGGTCCCCACCTTCCACCTTGTTTGAGACAGGTTGTCTTGTTGTTTACAACTGTATATCATATGCTAGCCAGTCCATGAACTTCCAGGAAATCTCATGCTTCTGTCTCCCATCTCACCATGGGAGTGCTGAATCATAGAAGCATATGACTGCATCTGACTTTATGTGGGTTCTGGTATAAAACTCAAGTCCTCATTCTTAAACCATCCCCCCGGCCATGTGTAGTGATTTTTTTTTCTTATGTGTGTTTTTACAGGAAGGAATAAGTGAGACTGTGTCAACAGAGTTAAAATGACTAGCTTGAGAATTTGTAATTGCTCTGCAAGAGAGGGGCAGTCCCCAGTTTCCTGGCACATAGCCCTATGGTGACAGGGCTGGAGTATGGGCTCATGCTAAGAGAGGGTGGGGAGGGAAGACTGTGGATTAGTGCTTCTATGCAGACAAGTGTGCCCCAGTAGGCTGCCTTCTTCTGAGGAGGAAAAGAGAGTGAAGAAGAGCAGGAAATGAAGACACTATGACTCAATGCAATTTTTGGTTTGATCCCATCCCAGGTGCGTTAGCTAAATGCATGTCAGGCCCGTGTTCAGGATTTAAGTTCACAGAAGCAAGAACCAAGGAAGTTGTTTGTATTATTGTAGTTTAATATTCCAACCTCTTCACTCGCTCAGTGGATTTCAGTGTCAGTTGAGAGAAAAAGTTTCTAAGAGTGTGGCTGCTTTTTTTAAATTTAAAACTTTTTTTATTCATTTTGCATACCAACCACAGATCCCCCTTTCATCCTTCCTCCCACGCCCCCTAAGCCTACTTCCCCTCCCCTCCCCTACCCACCCCCACCCACTTCCATCCCTCCTCCAAAAGGGTAAGGCCTCCCATGGGGAGTCAGCAAAGCCTGGTACATTCAGTTGAGGAAGGACAAAGCTCCTCTCCCTGCACCAAGGCTGACCAAGGCATCCTGTCATAGGTAATGGGCTCCAAAAAGCCAGCTCAGCATGGCTGCTTTAAGGAGCCATTGGGATCTAAACCTGAGTTGACAGACAAGTCACAGAATCTATAGAACCCTAAGTTCTGGGAACTGGGGAGGTGCTCAGGGGTTAAGAGCATTTGCTACTCTATTATGAGGACAAGGCATCAGTTCCCAACACCATGTTGGTGGCTTACTGCTGCCTGTAACCCAGCTCCAGGGAAGTTAAAGCCCAGCTCTGGCCTGCATGGGCAACTACACACACACACACACACACACACACACACACACACACACACACACACACTGATAAGAAAAATAAAAACAGTTTTTAAATGAATTATTGTGAGAGACTGGGGAAATAGCTCAGTCAGTAACAAGCATGAAGGTCTGAGGTAAACAGCTCACTTGTGTGAAAAAAAAAGGTGGTTGTACACACCTGGAATCTCAGTGCTGGGGACATGGAAACCGGTAAATTCCTGAGACTCAGTAGCCAGCCAGGCTAGCTGAATTGGTGAGCCTTAGGTTTCTTTAGGAGACCCTGTCTCCAAAATCAAGATGGGCACATCTGAGAAGAAATGATACTTGATACTGGTATCTACACACACACACACACACACACACACACACACACACACACACTCACGCACACACGCATGCACACATGCACGCACGCACGCACGCACACACTTACTCTCATAACCTCCCCCTACATAGAACTGTTTTGACTGAAGGAGGACCTGAGGACATGGTATCAATGGCCAGATATACGACTAGGAACAGGATTTGACAGTGGTCTCTTGACTGCTTCATGATGCTCATATCATAGTTACCTTACTTCATTAGAAATCAGAAAACATGTATCAATTCTATGATGGACTTCACATGTTTACCAGGTAACTTAAGTTCTCCACAGGCTTTCTGCCATGTTAAGTTATTCTAAGACCTAATGGAAGGAAAAAAAAAAAACTTGCCTGGTAAATTAAGGGATGTAACGGACTCTTCATAGACAACCTTACTGGAGACTTTCTAGGTAAGGATCTGGGGGGAAAAGGACATTTTTCCCAGACCAAGACATACAAATGACCTTAAACCATATGGCTCTCATAAAAAACTAAAGTTTTAAAACTCTGTCTAGATCAGTCTACAAAGTGCTTGATGCTCAGGCAAGAGGACTTGGGTTCTAGCCTCCAAGACCTATGTAAAAACACTGACCATGGTGGTGCACACTTGTAACCCTAGTGCTGGTGAGGCAGAGACAATTAAATCTTCCCGGCCTACTGGACAGACAGCCTAGACAGATTAACAAGCTCCAGTCTAGGAAAGACCCTGTCTCTGCTCCTGATGAATGGCATTTCGTGCTACCTCTGGCCTCCACATCCAAGTGTACATGCACATATACAAACATGTACTAACACGCACACACAGGTGTACACACACGTGCACACATGCACACACACAATCAATTCTATATTAATTCTGCTGGGGAAGGTGGTAGGTGGTGAGCTGTTTCTCTTAACTGAATGTGAAGAGAAGCAAGGCTCAGAGCTGTGGCTCACACCTCCTGGCAGTCACTTCACACAACACAGTAGCAGCTTTGACAGATTTTGTGAAGCAGACAGGAAACAGAGTTGCTAAGAACCTTTTGACAATGGCCCAATCAGCACATTTTGAGTGGCATTGTAGTTAAGTATCAGCTATACATGGAGTTCTGTAATTTTCTTTATTAATAAACAAAGAAGCAGTCAGTGTAAGGCGAAAATCTCTACTTAGAAGGTGGGAGAACTGAATGAGTAATAAACCATTTCTGTTCATGGCTGACTTTTGCCCTTGGGAGTTTAATTCAACTGTTCTTACACAATGACCCTTTAAAACCATGAACAGTGGGGAAAAATGTCTCTTTGTGTTGCCTGTGATTAGCCCCTCAGAGATGCCTGTGTGAGCCTAGAATAGAACGAGACTTAACAGGGTTGAGCTGGGCCTTCCTCATATTAAAGGATTTCAGAACAATTTTGCAAACATCGATTTAGAGCTTAGGCCTTTAGCCACCAAGGCCAGAGTAAGTTACCTTGGGTGGGAAGCAGGTGAGGATAGAAGGCAGTGCAGGGGACTGCATGCATCCTCCCAGTGCAGGCGGCCTGACCACACAGCAAAGGGCAGATGCAAGGGACAGGCGATGGCACAATCCCCTGATCGTAGCAGAACCGGTATGGAAACCATGGAAACCTGGAAGCACAGCCACATCCCTTCATTGAAGAGCCATCTTTCTTCCTAAGAAGTGTTTGACATCACTATCATTAGCTAGTCTTCCTTCTGTAAACAATGCATCCTCTCTCTGTCTCTGTCTCTCTCTCTGTCTCTCTCTACCCTTCTTTTTCTATTTAGCTATCCTCCATCTAAAATTTTACAATGTAATCTATATTACATACCACAAATTTAATAGTGTGAGTTCAAAATACATAATTAATTTACAAATACAGCATTTACTTGTTTTGTTTTAAGAACTATTGGGTGGGTATATCTACCTTCCATTACTAATTGCGGTCTGCCATCTTAGACCATCAGTTCCCTGACGGTGGTAGTTTATGGTAAAAAGTTCTGTAGATCCTCTGACATCACTGGTTGCACGTTCAGGGCCTTAAGGACCCATATTTCAGCTCAGTCTTCACCACCAGTCCTACCTAAGCATTCCTACAGCCTCGTGAACTGAAACCCATCAAACACCAAAGCCTCATTCTCCTCTTTGAACAGACTTCCGCAACTAGCAGCATTTTGTTTTTTATAACAGCATCACTGTTTCATTCTCTCTTGTCACGTGGGCATCAGGATCAAACTCAGGTCTCCAGGCTTGGCAGTGATAGCCATTACCCGCTGAACCATGCTGTAGCTTCCATCTCTACTCTTACAAATGTCTCACATAAACGAAATCCCGCTTTGTTGGTACTGGTCTTAATAGAGTTTCCTTGGCATTCCTCCTGCTGGATCATGTAGTAGAACTGCACAACATTCCCATAATCCCTCTGTTCCAGATGGAGGCAGGGCAATCAGCAGATCTCGATCAAGTTTGGTGTGGTGAGTTCAGGCAAGCCTGCTGTCTGCACCTGTTTACCATCCATTTGTAGATGGAGAATGGACTTCATTACATCATTTTGCTTTTGAAAATAATACAGTGGCAATTCCACTCAGACAGCAACTAGCCAGTTGGGGTCCTCAAGGCCCCGGCTGGTGGGAAGATAGCCACCCCTGCCTGATGCAGTTCTGCTCAGAGGGGGTCTAGCCAGATGGGGTCCTCAAGGTCCTGGCTTGAGGGAAGACATCCCTGGGCCTACCTGGTCCCTTGTGGTACTGGGCAGGTGCATCTTATGATAAGGAAGCAAGTGGTGGAGAAACAGGACAGATAGAGAAGTGGAATGGTTCATGTGCTTGGAAAGACACAGAAAGGAAGAAATGAAGACGGTGAGGACTGGGCAGATGTTGGAGGCCTGCTTGCTACCTGGGGCCATGGTGAAGGCAGTGAGTAGACTGAGGCGGGAGGTCTGCTTGCCATTTAGGGCCATGGTACTGTTTGGGCCAGGCTACGGCCAAGGGCCATGCCTGGGTCCCTGGACCTACAGTAGCCAAGGTCTGTATTGAAGTTTGTGGCTCCTTTTGCTGTCAAATGCCATCCTGATTCCCGTGGTCTGGGCCGCCTCCTTGGGACATGTTTGGGTCCATGGGCCACACTGCTGCTGGGACCATGCCGATCTGGTGGCCTTGGCTGCCACCTAGGGCCATAGTGACAACTAGACCTTGGTTGCTGCCCATGATCATGTCTGGGTCCATGGTCTTACCACAGCTGAAGTCTATGGGAATGTCTATGGCTCATGTTGCCACCAAAGGCCACATGAAGTCTGAGATCTGGGCCAAAACCTGTAGCCTTGTTCATGTCCAGGAGCCATGCTTCTGCCAGAGTTATCCTGCTCTGAGTGGCTGGAGCTACCACTTGGAGCTAGGATGTTGACTAAGCTGAGCTGCTGCCTGGGTCCATGTCTGGGTTCGTGGCCCAGCTCCAGCTGGAGTCTGTGTTGAAGTCTGTGGCCCAGGTTGCCACTAGGACTCACATAGAGGCCCAGAATCTGGGCTGGAGCTTGTGGCTTGCCGGCCACAGACAGCAGGGACCGTACAGATATGGATGGCCTGTGCTGCCTCCCAGGGCCATGGTGTCATCCGAGCCTACGCTGCTGCCTAGGGGCATGTCTGGGTCCATAGCCGTATAGCAGCCAGGATCCAGATAGACATATGTGGCTCCTGTTGCCACCAAGTGCCATGAGGATGCCCTGGTTGGTGTTTGAGGACCAGGATGCATACAGAACTGAGTGACTTGCGCTGCTACTCAATGTCATGGTGACTTCCGTGCGAGAGCTGCAGTCGAGGGCCGTGTCAGGGTACATGGCCCTACTGCAGCTAGGGTGTGTGCTGATGTCCAGTGTTCCTGTTACCATCGATGGCCGTGCAGACACCTGAGATTGAGGGCCATGTTGGTGTCTGAGGGCCATACTGCCGCTGGGGCAATGGTGACATCCAAACCCAACTGCTACTGAGGACCATTTCAGAGCCCATGGTCCTACTGCGGCTGGGGTCCATGCTGAAGTCGGGGTTCTGTATTGCCACCAAAGGTCACTTAGAGGTCCAAGGTTGGGGCCACAACCTGAGGCCTCGGTGGTGTCTGGCAGCCATGTGTCCACCAGAACCAGTCCTACCTGAGTGGCCATTCCTTTCACCCAGAGCCAGAATGTCATGCAGGCCCAAGCTGCTACCCAGGGCCATTTGAGGGTCCATGGTCCAGCTGCAACTGGGGTCTGTGTTGATCTTAGGAGGCCTTAGGCACCACGTGAAGTGAAATTAGAGGGCCATGCTGAGGTGGCCCCACCCTTCACTGGTCCTGGGAAAGCTGGCTTTGACTCTTACTGGATGCTACAGCAAGAGAGCTGGCTCTTGCACTCTCAAGAGAGATGGCCCCCACCTCTCACCACAGGGGAGGCTGAACCAGTCCTTTAGGCATGCACATAGAGGAGCTGACTCTACCTGCTTGCCTGAGGTGGGTGCCCCAGTGGCCTGGACTAACCAGCTCGACTTCCACCCATGCCCACAGCTGGGCCTTAGGTTGCTCGGCCATAGCAGCTACTCCATTTAGGACCTGCTGGAGCCAATGAAAGGATTGGTCCTGTGAAATGATACCCGCAGGATTTCTAAGATTTGAGGTGGCCACAGGATATATCAGAGGAGTTCTGGTGAGGATCCAATGATGATGTTGTACCAGAAACCAGAGGCTTTGAATAAGACCTGTGACTCCTTGAAACGAACATGTGCTAGTAAAGCTGATGGGACAAAGGGGTATACTATACAACATACCGAAGGCCCCAATGCCACCAGGACTAATGTAGAGGTGTTGGAGAGGCAGGAAAGAAGGGGAAGCAAAGAGATCTTTTGTTGTTTTTATTTTATTTTTTTTTGTGGGGGGGAGGGTGAGGTGTTTTTGCGTTTACTTGCTTGTTTACCTTTGTTTTCTTTTGGGGGTGAGACAGGGTTGAAGGGAGGATATGGGGGAAGTGGGAGGTGAGCAAAATTGGGGTGCATGATGTGAAATTCCCAAAGAGTCAATAAAGAAGATAAATTTTTAAAAAGGAAAATAATACAGCAATAAATACAAATGAATAAATAATTTAGGACATGATTCACCAAAGAATTACTAGATTCTTTATTATTGATTTCATAATGAACAGTTTACTCAGCTCACCATTGCAAGCATGCTGTTTTATGTTACTATCAAGGCCCAATGACTTCCAATCTCTCCACATATTGTCAAAACTTGCTAATTTTCTGCTTTTGGTTTGTTTCTAAACTTTTCTGTTTTGTTTGAGAGATTTTGGCCAGGAGATAGTCTTGAATTTTGTTCACTGCTGTCAAATTCAATTTTTCCCAGTGCTGTTAAAGTCCCGTGTTTCATTACTGATGATCTGTCTGGGTTTTCTAGACACTATTGGAAACAGTATATTGATGCCCCATTCTCTTATTGTAGAACTATTTATCCTTTCAAGGCTGTCAATATTCCCATCTATACTTTGTAACTGATGTTTGTTTCAAGACTGCTTTCAATTTTTATGGATTCTTTGAGTTTATAGTTTTATTTTGAGTATAAGACCTCATTTCTTTTATCTCCTTGTAGAGTTTTTTGACATGAAACTTGTCTAATTTTAGAGATTACTCATCATGCTTTTACTCAGTGAACTTTTGAATGGAACATATCTTTTTAGCCCTTTAGTTTTTAAGCTACTTGTATCCCTAGATATTAGATGAATATTGTACAGAAAGCATATATTTTAATTCTCTCTTTTCTTAAGTTCATTCTTCTCATGTATTTTTTTAGATTGAATATTTTGAGCCATTACATGTAAAGTCCTGATGGGGTAATTTGTTTTTGTTTTATCATGTGTTTCTTTAAAATTTTTTGTTCTTCATTTTCACTATTTGTTATTTTTATTGAAAACACTTTATTCTTTATGATTTTTATTTTTTTTTTACTTTGTGTATGTGTGTGTGTGTGTGTGTGTGTGTGTGTGTGTGTGTGTGTGTGTGTAAGATGTGTGTGATGTCCTGTGAAAGCTATCATTGCACATGTGTGGACGTGAGAGGACAAACTTTGTGGAGTTAGTTCTCTCCTTCTATTTTTATGTGTGTTCCCAGGAGTTGAACTCAGGTTCTCAGGAAGTGTAAAGGTCCTTTAGCCACTGAGAAATCCCTTTGGCCCTGGAGTTTTTTTTTTTTTTTTTTTTTTATCCATTTTACACATACTTAGTAAATATATTATTTGTGCTCATTGTGTGGGTACATGTAACTTTAGAATGTTTTACTAGCTCATTTTAAATTAATACCAGCAGTCCTAAGTAGTTTTATGTCAGCTTGACACAAGGTATGGTCATGTGGGAGCAGGGACCCTCAACTGAAAAAATTCCTCTATTAGATTGGCCTATAGACACATCTGTCAATCATTTTCTGATTAATGATTGATGGGGGAGGGACCAACTTACTGTAGGTGGTGCCAGCCTGGGCAGATGGTCTTGAGTTGTTTAAAAAAGTAGGATGAGCAGGCCATGAGGAAGAAGCTAGTAAGCAGTATTCCTTCACGATCTCTGCTTCAGCTTCTACCTCTAAGTTCCTGCTCTGCTTGAGTCACCCAAAACTTCTTCATGAATGGAGCATGATGTGAAAATTGTAAGGTAAAATAAACCCTGTCCTCCTCAAGTTGCTTTTGGTCATGATGTTTTAGCACGGCAATAGAAAATCTCACTAACATGCCAACTGAATTTGAACTGCATCCAAAGGTTATATACTTCCAGACAAACATCCCTACCATTTGACTTTATTGACTCCACGTCTTGCAGTCTTACACTTTTATCTATTCAGGAGTCTTTTGCATAACTTCCAACTATTTTTTATTCTCTTCTCTTCAGACAACTATAGAAAATAAAATGTAGAGTTGTAAGTCAAAATTATCTAATACTTTTTATAATTGTCCACAAATATAACTTTTAAAGAGAATTTTTGTGTGAGTTTAAGTAACTATCATATTTTCATGTTCATCTGTATGAACAGTGAGACACAAAGGAAATCAATTTACAAAGTCTTAAACCATGATAGATAGATTGATTTCTTTTCCTTTCTTTCTGTGTTGGTTATTTTTTGTTGACTTGATATAAGTTGAAGTCACCTGGGAAGAGAGAAGCTCGATTGATAAAATGGCCTGTAGTCAGGCCTATTGTGCATTTTCTAATTGATGACAGATTTAGAAGGGCCCAACTCACTGTGGACTGTACCATCCCTAGGTAAGTGGTCCTGGGGTATATAAGAAAGCAAACTGAAAAAGCGACGAGGAACAAACCAGTAAATAGGATTCCTCCATGGTCTCTGATTCAGTTCCTGCCTCCAGTTTCCTGCCTTGGTTTCCCTGATGATGGTCTGTAACCCATAAGCCAAATAAACTCTTTCCTTCCTAAGTTGCTTTGGATGATGGTATTTTATCAAAACAATAAAAAGCAAATTAGGACAGAAATCGATCTTAGGTTCATGGGGTATTGCTGTGGAAGACCTTACCATGTATTTTTGAGGACTTTGGAATAACTTTGGAACTCTGGGCTGAAAAAGTCATTGAGTGCTCAGAGCTCAATGGGCTATAGTTGCAGGTGCTTGAGAAATAATGCTGAGAGCAGTGAAGATGATGGAGGCTTGGCTTGTGACATTTCAGAAGGAAGCAAAGACAGTACCAGGGCTACTTTCAATTAAGAAACTGTGTTTGTAGTCAGTTGGGCTGAAGAATCAGCAATTACTGAGAAGCATGGAGTCCTACTGAGGTATAAGTTTTACTTTACTGGAAAAATTGATGCTGGCTAGCTGGGTCTGAAAAATCAGCTATAATTAAGAAGAGACTGGAATCACTGACATGAAATCTTCTGGGTGTATTTCCTCAGGGTCAGCACACAGAATCTGTGATCCAGAGGGGCCCCAGGCTGCATTATGCTGACAGCCAAACTTAAAAATATGTAAGAGTTATGCAGATGGTTCTGATATAAGGGCACGAAGGAGTCATGGAGAGCAGCTGAGGCTCAGCACTGTGTGACAGGACTTGAGTTCCTGAAGAGTCCAGAATAGGCCACTGGTGAAGATGCAGCCTCTGTTGTAGTGGAGACCCTAGCATACTGGAGATTATGAGATGACCCCAAGAGATAAAAGCAGCTATGGAGTGAGCAGACCTGAGCCTATAAGATGAGCTATGTTTGCTCTGAATGGTGGAGCAAGGGAGGTGGAATTGTCCATGTCCTTTGAATTGAAGAAGTTGGCAAGTGGATCCCAGATGTCAAACAGTAAATTCTTTGCACTGTTGAACTTCAGCTTTGCTTTGATGTGATCATGACTGTGCCCTGGTTCTTCCCTCTTGAAGTAAGACAGTAATCAACTTGTTTTTGATTTTATAGGAGCCTGCAGTTGAGAAATGTTAGACTTCTAAAGAGGCTGGATATTTTAAAGAGACAACATTTTAAAGTTTTAAAACTATTTAAAGACTGTGGAACTTTTACATTTATACTGTTTTTTATTGTGGTATTAATATTAATATGACATCTTGGTGACAAAAAAGAAAGGAAAATATATGGTTTAATAATGATGTGTTTGTGTCAAATCAACAAGAGGTCAATTGTGTCAATTGGTTAAAAAACTGCAACTTGACAAAAATCTGCAAAAAAGGAACCATCATTGAGAAAATACCTCCATCAAATGGGCCAGTAGCCAAACATGAGCAGGGCATTTTTTTAATGGATGATTGGTGTAGAAGTAACCCATACATTGTGAGCAGTGCCATCCCCTAGCAAGTGGTCCTAAGGTGTATAAAAAAGCAAAATGAGCAAGCCACAAGAAACAAGCCAGTAAACAGAATACCTCAATGGTCTCTGCTTCACTTACTGCATCCAAGTTTCTGCCCTAACTTCCTGCCTTGTCTTCTGCTGCTGATGGATTGTAAACCAAATAAACCATTTCCTCTCCAAGTTGCTTCTGGTCAAGGTGTTTTATAACAGTCATAGAAAACCAATAAATATGTCTTGTCTTTTCTACTTTTCTCTTTTCTTTCTCTCTTTCCTTCTTCCTTCCTTCCTTCCTTCCTTCCTTCCTTCCTTCCTTCCTTTCTTTTTCCTTCCTGCCTTCCCTCCCTCCCTCTTTCCATCCATCTGTCCCTCCCTCCCTCCCTTCCTCCCTTTCTTTCTTTCTTTCTTCCTTCCTTCCTTCCTTCCTTCCTTCTTTCTCTCTTTATTTCTCTCTCTCTCTCTCTCTCTCTCTCTCTCTCTCTCTCTCTCTCTCTCTCTCTCTCTCTATGCCTATCTATATCAACAGCCCACATATTTCATCAACACAGTTGAGAGAACAACTAGAAATCTACTTAAGGAAGTTTTAGGAATCAGTTTGAATAAAGGGATAAGAAGATTCAACTTTGTTCTTAACAGATTGAGAACCTTTTGTGTATTTCTGTTCAGGCTCAAACTCTTTTGTCTTGTGCAGAATGTTTCTAGAGTATTCTGGGAAAGAAACAACACTTGCTGAGAGGTTATTTCTCTAGGACTGGCCCTGTGGGAAACACACAGAGTACACAATACAAAGGAGAAACACGATGGGTAAGATATTGTTTTTTGTTTTCACGTTTCTGGTTATTAGCTGTGCAATTATCAGTCCTGGGAAGGTTTTGTCTCTGTGAAATCAGTGGCTGATATGTGAAAGATGCCCTGCTGACTACCACGTGGGAAGACTAGGTGCACAGAAAACAAGAAATCAAGATATTTGGCTTCATATTCTCTCATTTCCACTCTCCCCCTTGTTCTCTGGATCCTCCTTTGCCTCATAAATTATCTGAGAAGACGTCTTAAGGAATAAAAGGGTTTATTTTGATAAATGATTCCTGATGTTGCAGGATATCATTGGCTGGCTTCATTGCTTTGAACCTGAGATAACATAGAACATCATGCATGGTAGGATGTGAAGGAAAGAGTTGTTCCCATCATGGTAGCTTGGAAGCAGAAAGAGAGAGCGAAATAAAAAAAAAGCTCCCAGGACAAGATGCACCCCTTGAACACTTGCACAGTGACCTCCTCTCTTTAACAAAGGGAGTCCACACAGCTTAAGCTATGAGTGAGGTTAGTGCCTTCTTGATCCAGTGACCTTTGATCTGATGACCACCAATTAGGAATAAACCATCAACACATCTTCCTCTCCCTTTCCTCCCCTCGATTCTTCTCCTCCTCTATCTTCCACTCTATCTTCTTTCTTCCTCTCTTCTTCCCTGTCTCCTTCCCACTCTTTACTTGCTCCTTCATTCATTCATTTATGCTGTCCTTTGTACATTTTAGGAAACTGTGTATAAGAACTCACTGATGCCATAGCAGAATTAAAAAAGAAACTGAAATATTCACAGTGTACTATAGATAATAGACCAAAGGTGCAAATGTAACTCTGTAAACATATTCACAAATATATTTACATATGGCTCTAGCAATTGATAACTGTGAACCAATTAGCAGTGAAACTACATATTTTTATAATCGCACTTTTATATATTATATAAAAATAAATAACACAGCATTCTTGGTAAACTGTACAATTTTAGCCTTATTAAATATTAACTATGATCAAACTTTATAGTTAATAAATACTAGTTGTTTTAGAAAGACTAAATTCAGAAGTTCTGGTAAATATTCCTGAGGCAGACAGGAATTGATGCAGAGGGAATCCTCAAGTTTGTAGGTCAGTGATTCTCAACATTCCTATTGCTGTGACCCTTTAATACAGCTCCTCATGTTGTGGGGCTTCAAGGCATACAATTGTTTTCATTGCTACTTCATAACTAATTTTGCTACTGTTCTGAATTTTAATGTAAATATCTGTGTGTTCCCATGGTCTCAGACAACACCTGTGAAAAGGTCATTCTACTTCTAAAGGGATCATAACCCACAGGTCGAGAACCACTGTTGTAGAGCATTATGAGGGTAAAATCAGCCCTGTATTCCAGAAAATCCAGAGTCAATGGTGTGTTAGACTGCACAGCAGATACCATTTTCTGGAACTGCTAATGAATATGGCAAAGTTAGTAGGATATTGGTCATTAGCAGGGGGTGATGTTCACTACATCCTTTCACATAGTCTATTAATATACCAAAAATTCTGAGACACAATTCAATAAGTAATTAAATAAGGAAACTAGCATAAACTTACTTAACCAAGAATGATTCCTAATGACTGGGCCTTTTCTCCTCATACAATCTTTAAAAATTTTTATATTTGCTTATATGGAGGTAGTGCTATATGCCAAGGTAAATGTAGAAATTAAAGGAAAACCTGAAGAAGTAGGTTTTCTCCATCTACCATGTATGTTCTTGGAAACTAACTCAGGTAGTCAGACTTGGCAGAAAGTGCCTTTAACCACCCAACCATCATACCTGCCCTCTTCTCATATACCTATGAAAGGTGTTTGTGGCATGTGTATGTGTGTGTGCACATGTTTGTGTGTGTGCAGGTGCCCACATGTGCACATGTGGATGAGGAGAGATTGATGGTCTTATTTGTCATATGCCACCTTGAAGTTTGAGACAGTGTCTCTGGCTGAACCTGAAGCTCTAAAAACCAACCAGTCTGACTGGCTGGGGAGCCCAGGAATTCTCCACCCTCTGCCTTCCTACTAATCAGTTTACAGATGTGCACCACTCACTCTCATTGGAATGGATGCTGGGAATCCCAACAGGTCCTCAGGTTCACAAGACCAGCACTTACCTGACTGAGACTTCTCCCTCTTCCTGAATGACATTCTTGGATGGTATTGCTGGGCAAATCTTTTTGTCTCAATTGTTTTAGGTAGCTGATTGTTTACTCTGCACAAGGCATGTCCATGTCCTTCTAACTGGCAATCTAAAGAATGCCTCACGTTCTTGTTGTGTTGAAGACCCTTTTATTTCAGTCACAGGTCTCACCCATCCCATAACTGCTTTATCACTTAAATGTCTTGCCTCACTGTCAGGTCATGCTTTGCCTCATGGGATCAATGGAACTCGTGAGGATGCCACACCACTGAAAAAAGCAGTTATATGTAATTTCAGATGCCTTAAAAACATAGAAATAAAACATTCAAACTTCACAACATTCTCCATAATGAAACTTGTTCCATACTCCTTTTGGCAGGCATCCTGGACATGTGCTTGGTCTGTTTGTTAAAACCCCACATAGATTCCTTTCTTACATCCTAGGCATTTCATACTTGGGTCTACAGTCAGGTCAGCCACAGCCAAGAGACTTCTAGCTAAAAATCCAGTGAGCTACAGCCCAGCAGAACTCTGCAGTAAGAGCTTCACTGTGATACAGAATTTGTATAGCAAGTGCACAATTATTAGGTAAAGCCCAACCGAAGAAAGTTCTAGAATGACCAAAGGGATTTAGAGAAGCAAAACCTATCTTCTCAAACCACTTTTTAGTGTTGCTACTTTATGTAGATAATGTACATATATAAACATTTACATATATACATTTCTTATTGTATGTATATGCAAATGTGTCAGACACACCCGTGCATATAAAATGTAATAATTTGTGTTTCCTATTGTCTGATAGAAATTTTACAATATACACATATGCATATGAACACATATACACACACAAATACAAGTGTATAGATGGCCAATATGCATGCTTTTAGATAACCTTGTTCTCTATATTTCCTTTCAAAATCTTGTTTTATAAATGTATGTGAAATGAGTGTGAGTGTGAGTGTGTGTGTGTGTGTGTATGTGTGTGTGTGTGTGTGTGATATGTATATGTTTATGTGTGAGTGCAAGCAGTTATGTGTTGTGAGGACAAGGTCACGTGTAGTTCCCCACCTCCTTCCTTGTTTGAGGCAGGCTCTCTTGCTGTCACAACTGTGTAGTCAAGGCTAGTTGGCCCACAAGCTTGAAAAGATCTCTTGTCTTCATTTTACACGAAAACACAAGACTCCTGAGATTATAGATTCAAATCACCCATTCTCAGCTTCTTTTTAATATGGATTTTTTTTATATGTTTGGGGTTCAAACTCAGACCTGAATATTTCTATAGCATAAGCTTTACCCAGTAAGAGACATTTTAGCACTGACATGATATTTTTAGGCATAAAGCAGATGTTGCGGTTTGTATGGTTTAGAGTAATTTCTCTGTGTATCATTGCACAAGTTTCAAACTAACTCCTGGCTCCTTTGAGTTTCATCAACTGTCCATCATAGTTTGAAGTCCTATGGCACCACAACTGGCCATGTAATGTACAATCTTATCAGTGTGATCTTGCCTCCATGCACCCATTTCCTTTCACTTTCCTCATTGCTCAGTCACAGCTGTGCTTTCAATTGTCCCCTTAAGTAGCCAGAGGCTTGTCATCTCCATCTTCTACAGAGCCGCTCAATGTCTAGTGTCTGTACCACACTCACTAACAATGCTTCCCTCCATGGTCTCAACATTTACTTCCTCTTGTTCCTCAAAATGTTTTTAAAATATTGTTTCCACTGCAAAGTGTGTTCTGATTGTCAAAGGGAGACCTTGTAATTAGCTTTAGCTGACACTCCCTCTTTTGTGTGATGGGGATTTGTGTTGCTGTCCCTGCATCCCGAGAATTTAGGGTGAATCCCAAATCCTGGCAGCAACTCAATATACACGTGTTAAAGGAATGAGCAAATCTCTTAAAATTCAACAAGGCTGTCACAGAAGCTAAATTTCATAATGCTGCTATTTTCTTGCCTTGAGACCCCATGGCTATTCTCTGCTTGAAAACTATTATTTATATTCTAAGCTCAGCTCCAGTATTATCATCTCCTTCCAGAACATACTCAGACAGTCCACACACATTGATAGATACAAGCAGGGTATATGGACACCCTTCCTAATCCCTGCCACACCTCCTACACATTTTTCTTAAAACTTTTCATACTCTAATACATTTTGTTGACCTGCCTGTGCCACCACTAGACTCTAAAAGCCTTCAATGCTAATTTTATCTTGCTTCCATTTGTGTGCTCAGTGTTTAGCATGGTTCCTTCCTGCTCATCTACAGCTTAAAAATGATTGTTGACTTGAACCAATTTTTCTTTCAATATTTCAGAAAAGAGAAGCAGAAAAGGTTCATTATATTTTGTATTCATAGGTATAATTTATTGAAGCTGAATCACCCTATTAACCGGATGGAGACAGGTTTGGGGACACCTACCATGCATAAAAGCCTGCGATTTATGCCTATCACTGAATAAAACAAGAGATTTACCCCAGTACTGAAAAAGGGAGTAGAGGTACAGGTAAGTGAGTGTACACACACACACACACACACATACACACACATACACATACGTGCGCAAATACACACACATATACATATATATTCACATATACATTCACACATATGCATTCACACATACATGCAAACATATATACACACAGACCCATAAAAACATACCTATGTACTCATTTGCACACACACACACACACACACACACACACACACACACACACACGCACGCACACATGCATGCACCTGCTCCATCCTCTCAGGTCATACTTTTGCTTATATGGAACCATCTTCTCTGTTTGACAGCGTATGCTTCACTTGTGATTCTGTATTTTGCATCATGCTCCAATGGAAGTCTAAACAGATGCCCTGACTTTGGGCAAGTGGCTTAACCTCTATATTCATGTAAATGTTTCAGAAAAATGAAAAGTTAATTGTCACTCTTCCCAGAGATAACACAATATACAAAGACTTAAAGAATATTCAATACAGGCTGGGCAGAGAGCTTGTTTAGTAAAGTACTTGGTGTGCAAGCATGGGGACCTGCTTTTGGTCCCTATAAGCTGTGCAAATGCCTGGCATAGAGCCATGTGTCTGTATTCCCAGTGCTAGGAAGACAAAGGAAGTCTCTGGAACACAATGGCTTATAGCCTAACTAAATCAGTAAGGTCCAAGTTAAGTGAAAGACTCTGTCTCAAAATAAGATGACAAGGACTGAGGAAGTCACCTAAGTTGGCTTCTGGCCTCCACCTACACTAATGTAAACAGGCACACACCAAAAGAATGTTGACCTGTATAGGCATCACTGTTACCAAACCTGTCTTAACCATAGTCATGGGTGGGAGTCCGTCCAGCACACAGGCAGTATTTATAGTCTAGATTCATCCAAAATGGGTGGAAATATGTGTTTTCCGCTACTTTAAGGGTCATCGGTTTTTACCTCACATCTAATGATCAGAAAAAAAAAAAAAAAAAAAAGAAGCGATGCTAAGACAAGACCATGAGAGGCTTCCTGTCCAGTTGAGTGGATTTTTAGACTTTTGAGTTTCTGTGTCATCATCACCCACTAACCACTTGATGAGGGAATCACTGTTTTGCTGGTAAGGTCTGTGTTTCATACTTCCAACAACATGAGCAGGAAGAAGGGAAGTAGAGTTCCAAATTTAAGGCCCATTTCCAGTGATCTCAGAATCAGGCTGGGTGTGTTTTTATTTTATTTCCTCTCTACGCTCTTCACAATTACAGCATTCTTGAACACAGAATGAAACTCCTAAATTCAATAATACACCCAGGGAGTGCTGTTGGTAGTCAGTCTTATAAGCTCAGGGTAAGTGCCTTGGAGGAAAAATAATACACACATTTAATAGAGACATAGAGCTTTCAGGTTTTCCAAATGGATCAAAAGATGTCTTTTCAATTGTAATGTATCAAGGGAAAACATCATTCCTTTGTTGTTTTATATCCACAGTTTAATGTTAGATATAAATATCACTATACCAGAGGCAGTAAGTGTAGATACACAGGTCAAACAGGTAATACTTGAGGCTCCAAATAAGCCAATCCTTAAAACAGTCAGTAATACAAAGATACATTTCACTGTTTCAAATTCTTACATGAATTGATGCATATACTCACTCTTTCACACACAAAGTTTGGGTGGCCTGCAGCAGTTTCTGATGGGATGTAAAGACACAGACAAAGAAGAATTCACAAGACACTCAACAGCAGACTTTTTTTTCCCAGAGATGTTTAACAAACTGAGTTTAAGTGAAAGGATATAAAGGCAGAGCATAATCACTTAGTATTAATGGAATTGAAAATTACAGAATTGAGTGGCATCAGTAAGAAAAATACAAAAATCATGATACCTGTAACAAATTAACTACTGTGTAACACAATGACAGATACAGAGAAGGTTTAGTGTTAAGAGAATGTTCTGTTCTTGCAGGCAACCTGACTTCAGTATCCAACACTGGGTTCAGAATGCTCATAACAACCTACAACTCCAGTTCCAGGCAATATGATGCCCTCCTATGGCCTCCACAGGAACTGCACTCACTTGCACATGCACACATAACCTAAATTAAAAAGAAAATTTCTAAAAGTTGACAATGAAGCTTCATATGTAGATAAATTTTAAGAACCAAGTTGAGTTGAAATGTAACTGTATTATATAATTTATTAAAAGTAGAACACAATATTAGATAATATGTACAATGTATAGAAGTGAATTTTCATGCAGAGCAGTGTGAAATACTACTACATCATTCACTCTTCTACTTTCTGATATTTTGGAAGCTATATTATTCAGTTCTTCTAGGGATTAAGTTTTTTTAATCGTTTTACTCTCTTTTTAAAAAATTAGTATGTATTCGTTGTACATAGTGATGGGTTCCATTAAAAATGAATACATACAAATTAGTTTTTAAAATTTGTATATATTCATTATGCATAGTAATGGGTTTAAAATATACTTTCTTTTTATGTCTAGTACTCTGACCATGGTTCTCCTCCTTTAAAGCTACTTTCAAATCTCTTTTCTTCTACCAGTTTCCCTTCCATGTTGTCCTCAAATGCCAGAAAGGGATATTGGATCCAGTGTAGCTAAAGGAATACTGGTGGAAGAAAATATGGAAATACATATGTAAAATATGGCATATCTCTCTATGTACCCAAAATATAGATACATGAAAACATGTATGACTTTATAAATTTATATGCATCTAGGAAAATCAAGTGAGAGAAACCATGTGGCATTTGCCTTTCTGATCCTAGTTTATATTTCCTAATGTGATGATACCCAGATGTATCTATTTCCCATCAAATGGCATAATTCCATTGTACTTTGTGGCTGAATAAAACTCCACTGTTATGTATACCACAGCTGAAGAAGTTCAACAGGAGCATGTCTAGGGAGTCATGCTGGGATAGCCCCTTCTCAAAATCTTACCTCTCTGATTTTTGGCCATCATTATATTGGATATTTTCTTTTGCCACATTTTTCTACCACCATGGTATTGGGCTTACAGACTCAGTCATAATCATGCCCTGCTATTTCCATGGATGTTAGGATAAGAATTCAGTTCTCTATGATTAAACATCAAGTGCTACTACTCACTGCACTACCTCTCTATAACAGTGTTATTTTTGAAAGCTAAAACATGGAAATAAGTCTGACATTTCCTCCCCAGATAGTGTTATAAAGAACATGTAACACGCACATTTCTTCGATTTATAAAGGAATTAAATTCTGTTCTGTATAACAATAACATGAGTTAATCTTGACAAGATGTACTTACCTGGATTTGGTGTCACACAACTGTGATCTTGGTACTTGACAGGCTGAGGAAATAGACCTGCTTGGATTACATAATTGAAGTAAAGTTAGAGGGACATAGGTAAATGGGAAAAGCAAAAGTGGGCTTCTTGAGTTGGCAGTTTCTTGTTCCCAGAAAATATTACAGGAGAAACAGCAGGAAGGCATGGGCATACACATCTAAACAAGATGTAAAACAGGAAGGGGAGGAGTCAACAGCCCTATAAAACACTCAAACTGTCATTCCTTCAATACATTCCCAGCCTTAGGGTCTATACCACACTGAAGGAATAGAGTGGTTACTTTTACTTTTCTTCCAGATTGGTCTTCCACCTTTCAAGATGTTGAATTCTTTGTTCAACAGGGACAAGCTTAGAAAACACCTAGACCACTGCCACTTGGTCAGTTATATAATGAGGTCCAGACTAAGAGAGACAACATCAGAAGAACAAAGAAAAAACTGACATCTGGTAAATGGACAGAAAATAGAAAGGAAAGGATGTTAGCCTGAGGTTAGGAGGTTGCATTTAGTTAGGAGAAGCCTATTTGGGATGCTGAAAAGGTTCTAGAAATGCAGAGTGGTTGTATAATGTATTGAATGTTCTTAGCATCACTTGACAGTAAAATTCTAAATGGCTGAATGATCAGAATGAGAGAGAGCTGTGGAATATTATTTTAAGAGGTTTTATATTTGTTTATGCTGTGGAATATATGTTTAAATGATGCAAAAATGTGTTGCATTGTTTTATGTTGCTTTTGTTTAACTCTGTGAAACTGTGTTGATTTGCCTGTCTAAACCACCTGATTGGTCTAATAAAGAGCCAAATGGTCAATAGCAAGGCAGCAGAAAGGATAGGCAGGGCTGGCAGGCAGAGAGAATAAAGAGGATGAGAAATCTAGGAAGAAAGATCTAGGAGCAAGAGAAGAAGAAAGACTTCAGGGTCCATCCACCCAGCTAAACAGCCAGCCATGGAGTAAGAAGAAAAGAAAAGATATAAAGAAATAGAGAAAGGTAGAATCCCAGAGGCAAAAAGATAGATGGGATTATTTTAGAAAAGCAGACTAGAAACAAGCCAAGCTAGGGCCAGGCATTTATAAGAAAGAAAAAGTATCTGTGTGTGTTTACTTAGGAGCTGGGTGGTAGGCCCCCAAGAGAGTAAAAGAGTAAAAACTAACCAACAACAACAGGGTTTGTATCATTTGCATTCAACTAAGAAAAGGAAAGACACTTCTTTAAAAGGTGGTCTAAGAAGAGAGTCACCTATAAACGAGTGAGTTTGCAAACCAAGGTAAGAAACTACACAGAAAACTGCATAGAGAAAGTACTGAGTACCCTGTGAGGAGGGGACCAGAAAGGAAGAAAAGGCTATATTATTAGAAGAGCTGTGTTTCCTCTAATCAAGAATGTCACAGCCGAGCAGCAGTGGTGTACACCTTTAATCTCAGTACTTGGGAGGCAGAGGAAGGCAGATCTCTGTGAGTTCAAGGCCAGTCTCATCTACAAAGCAGGATCCAGGACAGGCACTAAGTCTACACAGAGAAACCCTGTCTCCAAATAAAACCAAAAAAACCCAAAAACCAAAAACCAAAAAACAAAACCAAAGAAAGTATTCACAAGTTGATAGTAAAGGAGCTGGAAGGGGTATGTGGGAGTGTTTGTAGGAAGAAAGGGAGAAGGGGAGAAATGTAAATAAATCATAATTTCAGAAAGAAAAAAAGAATGTCATAAATGATTTTGAGGAAAATGATTATGTGATGATCCTCATTTCAAAAGAATACCATGGTTTATTTTGAGCACAGACTATCTGAAAGTTGCTATTGCAAACAGACATGTCAATGTAATTGCCAGAGTTCAGCTCAGGGAACACAGGATTGGAGTCAGAATGGTAGCTGCGAAGAGAAAGAGCAGATGAAAACAGAAAACCGATTTCCATTGTAAAGATGACAGAACTCTCTGATGTTTTTGCTGCTGGTTAGAGAGGTAGGAAGGATCCCCTCAACTACTCCTGCCCCCAAAAAATCACAAACTTAAATAACATAGAAAATAGGGAAGATTAGTAAAGATGACATTTCAGACATTCCTCCAACTTAAAATATTATCTGATATGTGAAAAATACCAATAACTTAATCACAGTTGCTTCTGGGATAAAGCTTGAACAGATGGGAGGAAAAGGAAATGACAAGTGTTGCACTTCCTGTTCAGTTACTTGTAGTGACAGGTCACTTAAACAATGCAGCAATTCTAGAAGAACTTCTCAGGAGCTGTGCAAAGGGTACCCTCTTAAATCCTAAGGGGCTCTATCGGCTGTTGGAACATGAGAACATGGCTGGTGGTGCAGGCTAGACACAATAACTGACTTGGGCGGTATCAGGCTTAATGCGTTTCTCTGTCCAGATAGCAGGAGTTAAATCCCCATGAAGAGTTGGAGATCAAACTCAAAGCTGTATCAGGTTCTACATAGAGCGTGGCAGGCCATCATTCCATGGAGGGGCGCAGAGCAGCATAATGATACAAGGATAAGATTTGGATTCCCCAAGGATCCTTAAAACCAAATAAGAAAAGGAACCTGTGCTCTTCCCATCGCACATGAGTTACTTTTCTTGTTACTGTGGTAAAATACCTGACAGAAACTAACTCAAAGTAGGAAGGGTTTATTTCCACTCAAGGATTGGGAGTTCATTCCATCATTATAGTTAAGTTGTGATGGCAGGAGTGAGATAGCTACTCACATGGCATCCACAGTTAGAAAGCAGAAAGAGATGAATATGAACACTCATACTCAGCTTGCTTTCTCTTTTTTTTCAGCCCAGAACCCTAACCCATGGAGTAGCACTATCAACAATTAAGCTAGGTCTTCATACCTCATGTAATCTAATCTTGAAAAATGCATCTCAGATATTCCCAGAGACAGGTCTTCTCAGTGATTCTAAATTCTGTCAATTTGATATAAATAGTAAACACCATTCTTGTCTAATCTCATGAATTTATGAAATCCTATGAGGAAATGAGGCTTAGAATTCACCTGAAAGGAAAATCAGAAGATATGTGTGGCCAGGAGAAAACCATTAGTCTTAGCTAAGAGAGGGAAAGAGAACGATCCTTGAGAGTAGAAACAAGGGAGAAGAAAAATCCCTTTGTCCCAAGGAGCAAATGAACCAGTCACAAATGGAAGACAGCTTTGTATATTGATCCATTCTTGCATTTAGCTAAAAGTAGTTCTGATGAATCCCAGGCTCTTAGTCTATTTAACCACTTAACTATTGATAAAACAAGTCACTTCTTAAACATTCATTTCCATTTAGACTTCCCAATTATAATGTTTAATGCTTTGGGTCTCTTTCTGCATGTGCTATGCATGTGAACTGGATAACTTTTATTGTTTTATTTCTAATTTCATTGGCTGTTTATAGTGTCACCTGTAGGATGCAGACAATGTCTGGGATGCTCCTTCTCTTGCAGCTGAACCTCAGCTCCTTTCTCTAAGAGTAAACAAAGTGGTGCGAATTGCAAGAGCATATGCCCTCTATTTCCCAATGGGACCTGATGGCTAGAAGGAGTGCTAACTTGCAATGTTGGGCATGACTTAAGTTCAAGACCACAATGCACGTAGCACTCAGGAAAGCCTGTATATCAAATGCCAACATGTTGTGGTCAAATCTGAACTTATTGTTCTAATTGGGAGTGAAAGGAGCCAGTGGGCATAGCACTTAAATTCAAGCAGATTTCTCCAGTATGATGTGACTTAAAATCCAGTCCTTTATCCAGTGCTGATGCCTGGCTTTGCCACTGTATTAACCAAGTAAAGCTCAGCTGATTCTATTTCCATCTCACTACTGACTTTGCTCCCATCATATTTGTATGACAGTATTTCTCTTCTCCCCAGGCCTGAAGTTTGTAAGCACCATTTATTGAGTTTCCACACTATGTATAGACACTCAGAGAGATGTATGGGTATGAATCTCAGCAGGATCCTCTAAAGGAGATACTGAGTAAATTATTATTTAATTAAAACTCAAATCAAGGCTGAAGATAAAATGACTGTCTGAGCACTTGGATGGTCCCTGCCTGAACCGATTAGACTGTAATTATATACAACCATGGACAAAACACTTCACTGGAACATAGGTGGCCATAAAGGTGACAAGCTCCACGTAATGACTATATTAAATCAAGGGAGAGTGATAGCTAATCTGATGGAGGCTTCCTCACAGTGTGAAGGTAAAATGGTCTAAAAACAGCTCTCAACACTGGCCAAGGTGAAGGCAGCTGAATTGTTGCAAAAGTGTCCTGAAGGAGACCTTCAGCAATACCACCTTGAGTTTCCTTATCCTGGCCATGAAGTGGCTGGCTTTAAGATGAAGCAATGAATGCTTAAGCAGTGGTTGTATATGGAGGGGTAAACTGAACTTGGAGTCAAGCACATACAGTCTTTGTGTCTGTGAGTACATGTGCATGCACTTGCAAGTTTCTGCTGTCACATGCAGCTTTTTCAATGTCCTGCTCTTTAACATGGACTTTGGGTTTAGAGTTCAGGTCCTTGTCATTACGTAGCAAGAACTAACCTGAGCCACCTACAGTCTCATCTGACATCGGCAATCTTATCTGTGCCGTTTACTTTCAAAACGACCTCTGGCAATGACTTCAGTTTTCTGATAGTTTCAATAGTTGTAATAGATGTGTATATGTATTGTACATGCTATTAAAACACACACACACACACACACACACACACACACACACACACACACATATGGATAGATATAGATATGTTATCCTGGCATAGCTTTGTGAGATTGATGATAAAATATTCAGTATTCTATCATAACATGTATGTGATAGATTAGGCTCCAAATAAACAGTAGTGTTAATTACTGTCATGACTATGAATAATTTTTCTAAATTCAATATCATCACAGTGAAAACTTTCTGTTACACTAATGTAACTTTCTGTTACATTAAAACCCAAAGACTTGGAAGTTTGCTTGTAACATCTCCAAGGGCAGCCTTAGTGTGTCTTAATGAAACCCATTTAACATGTGCTGTTATTTCATTTCTATTACATATTTTATTAAGTAAATTTATTACAATAATTGTACAAGGACTCTGAAACAATAGAAAATCAACTCTATACAAAGACACATTCACTTTAATTTTATAACATTATGAATTCTGTACCAGAACTGTGTATGCCACCTGAGCATCACTATGCCATCTCTCCAGGAGCCCTGTTGATCAAAGATAACACACCAGGCACTTATTGTTAGGCACTGTGTTCATTTCTACGTTTATATTATTGTTAGTGATATCATCAATAATCATCTGACATTTTTATTTTGAGGATATTTGCATATATCTCTGGCTTGCCTCATCCTTGCTATGTAGCTGAGGATGACCTTGAACATCTGATATTTCTTGCGTAAAGAAATAGAATGAAGTAGAACAGGAAGAATCTACCAACGACCTTGGTGGAGAGTAAGAAATCAGGTAAGGAGTGATAAGGATTTCCACATAGACAACAAAGCCTGTGAGTGTTATGAGATTTGGTACCAATCTGGGGTCATGGATCACTCCCACTCGACTCGACTCCCCACAGTCCCGATGCTCTGTGTAAGGTCAAGTTGCTGAAACAGCACTCTATTTTCAAACTTAAAAGAAGACATCAAAATATAGACAAGAAAGGTCAGAGACAATCATTCTCATTTTCTTTCAGGAATAAACACCCAATTTTACTATTGTCTCACTTTGAAAGGATAAATTAAAAAGAGTAAAACAATATTATTAAACCAAAAGAAATCTCCTCTGTGTCAAAGGAACAAAACAACAATCTTAGGCAAAAGTCCATGTTTTCAGCAGATTGACAGTCTGGAAGAGAAGTACACTTTAAGCAGCATCTGTTGTTATCTTATTCAAATTTATGGAGCATGGTGCTATAAAATGAGAGAAGAGATAGGATAACAGTGTGGGGTGAGAAGCTAATTGAGAGACAAGCAGAAATTAAAAAGCAAAGCAGCTAGATAATATAAAGGAAGCCTGTTATAAAACCAAGTATGCACCAGCCCAATTATAAACAATACCCATACGCTAAAGAAAAAGACAATTGCAAAAGCACATTAAATGATATGGTGGACATTTGTGTGGGCTTGAACTTAAGTGCCTTGGAATTTGAGGAAGGGTCCTCCAAAAGAGAGGGCTAAGTGTTATTCCCCTTTAGAATTTTGAAGGAGGTGAATAATATCCCCATCTTTCTCCTAGTTAAAAAGAAGGGCCAGTTTGTTCTAGGTTGGACAAGTAGGTAACAATACACATAATTTGAGTCAGGAGACAGCCTCACATACAGCGAGGTGATTTAGGAAGAGATTTCTGGAGTGCAGGCATTTATCGGTTGGTGAAATGAGGATTCTGAGGAGCAGAGCCCACGGGACATAGCCAGTAGTCTGTTAGTGAAACATTGTGACCCGGTGCATGCTCAGTACTAGTGCTTCCTGTAAAATGATCCAGGTGATTGGTTCCTGCCAATTCTCTGCTGGTCTTTACCCCAACCACTCAGTTAATGAATGACTAGAGTGTCAAGGTATGCTTTCTACAAATGCCTCTCCAGCCTAATTTTGTAAAAATAATTGTAATATATCCAATTTTATTCTTTTTAGCTATATGTAGAATATTTGTCTGTATGGAGTGTGAGCACATAAGTGAAGTTGTATCTGAAGGCTCAAAAGGGGTATTGGATCCCAGAAATGGAAATTACCAGTGATTATGAGTCATCCTGTGTGGGTTCTGTGAATCTAACTCTGGTCCTCTGCAAGAGTAGTATGTGCTCTTAAATGCTCAGTCACTTCTCCAGTTCCTCAAAATGATTTGAAACATGATTAACATTTTGTAAACTCAAGGAAGCTGAATGGGTCAAATGACTCTGGAGATGATTTTTTGTTTTCAGGAATTTAGAGTAATATGCAAAGATGAGCTTCTATTATGAAGAGAGACAATGGACATGCAGTGTTTATCTGGAAATAAGAAAGGCTAAATGCAATCACTAAGCAAAATATGCTGTAGCAGAGCTTTCTAACGGTAGAAAATAACATGGAAATTTACAAACTGAAGAAGCCTATTAGGTACTGAAGCATCTAGTTATAAGGTTACAGTATTTATTTGTGCATACCTGTGCATGTTTGTGTCTGCAGGTGTACATGAACATGTGTGATTGGAGAGGTCAGAGGTCAACATTGGATATCTTCATTTACTTTCTACCTTATTTTTTGAGTCAAGGCCTTAAACTGAACCTGAGTTACTGATTCAGCTAAACTGGCTAGTCATCAAATCACAGGGATCCTTCTTAATCCATTTCCCTGGTACCTGGATTACCAGCTTGGAACACAGTCCCATGAGTTTTTACCTGTGTTCTGAGGATTGAACTCAGGTCCTCATTCTTGTATGACAAATATTTTTCCAGCTTAGCCATCTCTTTGCAGCACCCCAGAATTTACTTTTTAAACATCTTGAAAATACGTTATTTCTAGACTGAATACTTGAAGAAATGGCAGGATAAAAGTATTTGAAAAACAGTGTGTGGGATGCAGTGAGGTTGAAAACCAGATAAAATAGAATTCACCAGATTTCTTTAGTGGACAGCCAGCCAGGCTCCTGATACACTAACTTTAAAAATAAGACTCTGTGTGTGTGTGTGTGTGTGTGTGTGTGTGTGTGTGTGTGTGTGTGAGAGAGAGAGAGAGAGAGAGAGAGAGAGAGAGAGAGAGAGAGAGAGAGAGAGAGAGAGATTATGCAAGCAATTGTCTCCAGAAGCCCTAAGGGAGCATCTGATTCCCTGGATCTGCAGTTAGAAGCTGTTGCGAGTGTTGCGAGCCTATTGATGCAGGTGCTAGGAACCAAATCCTGGGCCTATCAAGAACAGAAAGTATTCTGAACTCCTGGGCCTTTTCTCCAGCCCCATGATATTCTAGCTCTTCTCATCATACTTCATGAAGAACATTCCATTTTCCAAATTGTTGGTACACAGAGACGTTTTCCAAATACAGTTTCAGAGTATGTTGTTTCATCAAAAAATATCAGCAAGTAGTAAAATAAATATGTAGGTTTTTGTGAAAAACAAAAGTTCTGAGGTATAATATAAAATTCTTGGTTTGATGAGTTAGCTTGATGAGTAAAGAGCATGAACATATAAAGTTAGGCACAATAGTACACATGTCCATAACTCAGTGCTGCCATGGCAACATGGGAGGCAGAGGCAAGAGGGTCTCCAGAAGCTTATAGGCCAGCAGGCCTGTGTACACATCAGAGGACAGCAAGAGGCTGTTCTAAAGCAAGGCAGAAGATGAGAATGGACAGACAAGACTGCTTTCTGGCGTGTGTGTGCACGCGCACTCTCACACATACACACACACACACACACACACACACACACACACACACACATAAACACAAATGCACATACTCAGATGTATGTCACCTTCCCATCATGCACACACTGACAGGGATTTTTTAAAATGCATTAATGATATAATTATATTATAATTTCAAAAATAAATCTAAAAAAATGAAGAAAAATACATTGTATAAAATCTCCAAGAATTAATAAAATATATTGTTAAGAATGTATTAAAATCTTGAGGCACCATGCATAACAATTCCAATACCTTACAGAAGAAAAATTTCAGTGACATTAGGTTTCCTTGCAGCATCATTTTCAGGAAAGCAATTAAACCATTTGTGAATTTTGAGACAAATTAGCTTTCTCAAAACACATTCTCACAAGCCAAGCTGTCATTCATATGAAAGAGTTAGATGAGGACATTCTCAGACTGGGATGTCCTTAACAGAAAATCCATCTACTGTGTCTGTAATTTCCAGATCCATGAAAGATAAGCACATTTCATTCCAGATAATCAAATAAGGGCTTCATATGGGCTGCAATACTTCCTGCCATGATGAACTTGTGAAACTGTTAGCCAGCCTGTCCTAGGGCTCTATTGCTGTGAAAAGACACCATGATCACAGCAATTCTCATAAAGGAAATCGTTTAATTGGGGCACACTTACAGTTCAGAGGTTTAATCCATTATCATCATGGTGGGAAGATTGGCGGCTCACAGGCAGACATGGTACTGGAGAAGTAGCTTGAGAGTTTTGCATCTGGATCTGCAGGCAGTAGGAAGTGAGTGGCACACTCTGTATAGCTTGAGCAACTTAGATCTCAAAGCCCACCCTCAGAGACACACTTCCTCCAAAAAGGCCACACCTACTTCAACAAGACCACACCTCCTAATAGTGCGAATCTCTATTGGCCTAGGGGGAATATTTTCTTTCAAACTACCACATTTTACTCCCTGGCCTCCAGAGACTTGTAGCCATATCATAATGCAAAATACTATTAGTGCAACTTTAAAAGTCTCCATAGTCTATAACAGTCTCAAAGTTGTTTAAACATTCAAAGTCCAAAGTTCCTTCCAGGACTCGCGAATCTCTTGTTATCTCTGTTAAATCAGAACATATATGACCATTCCAAAAGGGAAGACAGGGATCACAGTGAGGAAATACTGGACCAAAGCAAAACTGAAATCCAGCTGGGCAAACTCCAAACCCTGTACATCTCTACATCCGATGTCAAAATGCTCTTCAGATCTCCAACTCCTTTCAGCTTTGTTCCCTGCAACCCGCTACTCCCTCTTGGGCTGGTTCCACTCCCTGTTAGCAGCTCTCCTCAACAGGTATCTCATGGCTCTGGCATCTCCAACATTTTGTGGTCTCCAAGACAATCTAGGTTTCAACTTCATAGCTTCATACAATGGCCTCTCTAGGTCTCCATGCAGGGACATCCCCAATACATGCATGACTTAAATGGGTTTCCTTAGCCATGGAGAGAGATTCCATAACTGCATTCTTCTATCCTTGACTCTAAGCCACAACCATGTGGCAAAGCTGCCAAGTTCTGGTGGTTGCTGGGGCTTGAACATGGTCCCTCATTTAATGATATATTCACCAGCTTTCTGTTTTTGATGGTTTTCTGCACTAAGCTTAGCTGTCCTGATATTAAATCCATGGTCTCATGATAATCATGATATGAGATCATGCTGGCCTCAAACTCAGAGATCTGCCTGCCTCTGCCTCTGCCTCTGCCTCTGGAGTGCTGGCATTCAAAGTGTGCATCACTATACCTGGCTCTAAGCTTTTCTTTAGTTCTTTTCACACATTGAAAGCTTAGCTGGGTGGGATCTTGCCCTAAAGTCATTACTCTCTTTATTCCATTTAACATCAGGATTTTTTTTTAAATCTGTTCATCTCCTTGAACATAAGATTTAGCTAAATTCCATTTCCTGGTGCCTCTTTTCTCCTTGAACTTTACAGTTTGTATTTTTCCTTGCTTAGTTGGCTCCTTTTCATTATAGATCTTCATAAGAGTGAACACTAATAACCACAGGACAGAGTCAATACTAGGTTGTTTTGAAATCTCCTCTACCAGCACAATTAATCCAAATCTCTTCACTTTAGCCTCAGACAAACTATTTGGACAAGGGAAAAGAACAGTCACATTCTTCACTCAACTATCACAAGAATGGTCTCTAGGCCACATACTAATATTCTTCTCCTCTGAATCCTTTTGAGTCAGGTTCCCACAGTTCAAATCACCACTGTCTTCCATGTTCTTACTAGGATGGCCCAGTAAGTTTCGCTTAAAGTATCCAATTCTTTTCTAATCCAAAGTCCCAAAGTCCACATTCCTCTAAATAAAAGAATGGTCAGGCCTATCACAGTAGTAGCCCAGTCCCTAGTACCAATTTCTGTCTTAGTTACAGTTCTTTTTCTGTGAAAAGACACCATGACTCTTATAAGTAAAACTTTTAATTTAGGATGACTTATATGTCAGAGATTTAGTCCGTTATCATCATGGTGGCATGCAGGCAAGCATGGTACTGGAGAGGTACCTGAGAGTTGTACATCTGGATTCCTAGGCAGCAGGAATTGACACATTGGGCATGGCTGGAGCATCTGAGACCTAAAAACCCATCTCCAGGGACACCATTCCTTCAACAAGGCCACACTTCCTAGTAATGCCATTCTCTGTTGGGCTATGGGGGCCATTTTCATTCAAACCACCACACAGTAGAAATTAAATGCTTCCTTTATAGAGCTTACAGGGTCATGGTGTCCCTTTCCAGCAATAGAAACCCTAGCTAAGACAGTATGTGATGCTATTGTATTAGCTACTTTTTCATTGCCCTAATGAAATGTCCAACAAGAAGCAACTGAAGCAAGGAAGGACATTTTTCGGGTTCACAGTTAGATGGTATACAGTACATGATGGTGAGTAATGACCATATATCATCAAAAGTGTGATGTGGCTGGTCACATTGCTTCCATCTGTACTCAGGTAGCAGAAAATGGAACTGGGCTATAAAACAAGGCCCACCTCCAATGACTCACTTCCTCCAACAAGGCGCCAGCTTCTAATTGTTACACAACCTCTCTAGACAGCACTGCCAGTCAGTGGGGGATCAAGTGATACAACATATGGTCCCACATGGACAGTTCACAATCAAACCATCATTGGCATCACACACACACACACACAAAATTATATATATATATATATATATATATATATATATATATATATAACACCATTGATGGTGGTAAATCTATTGGCATATCAGCAAGTAAGGCCACCACGAACACTTTACTTCTGGGGACCTTAGGAAGATGCAACAATGGTTTGTTCATGAGCTCGTGGCTAAGAAAAAAATGAGGTGAGTATTAAATATTACAATTAGTGTTTATTCACTGTTGTAGACTTTATTTTTAATTCTCTGTGTGTGTGTGTCTTTGCATGTATATGTACTCAGTACCCACAGAGGCCTTAAAGAGGTGTTAGATCCTCTGGACCTGAGGTTATGAGCTATGCAATGTGGATGCTGGGAAACAACCTCTGGTTCTCTGCAAGAGCATGGTCATAACCACTCTTCCATCTCTCTAGCTCCTGTTTATATAACTTTGAAGATAACCTAAAGGCAAAACATGGAGGCTTGCTGAAGCCACACATTTGGATAACATAGTTCTGGCAGTTCTAGATAATATACAATATATGGAGGAAATTCAGGCACATCTCCCTAAGACCTTTTAAATTTGAGGTGAATTTGAGCTCACATAGAAATATTACAGATACATTTCTATTTTAACAATATTTTACACTGTTTAAAAATGTTATGGAAACGCATAAAGATATTTTAAATTAATAAAACAACATGCTGGCAAGCTCCAGGGTGTCAGTTGGTAAGCAGATGGTAAGAGTACAATGTAGGCTCTTCTGGCTTCTCCTTAGCACTTGCTTTTAGAATCTCCTGACCATATGCAGTGATGCCCCCAGCACTCTGTTTTTATCCTCTGTTAAGGAAGGGAGGCAGTCATAACAGACTTGTGTATTCATATGGCTTCATCAGAGTCATTGATGGTTAACAAGGTTAGTCTCAATTTGGTGTTGACAACCAAATCAAAAGTCAGTGATATTGTGGATGCTAGGATACAAGTATATATACATAATTCCTTTTCCCTGTTTGGATTGCATTGAGTTAGATATTTTGACTTCATTCTTGGCTCTGATTTGAATAGCAATGCTATTAAATAATTAAAATTATATAGCAAAGAAATATAGTGTTATATTCAAAATTAAGACATTTCAAATTCCACATGTATATTATGTATATGTGTGTGCATGCATATGTAGTGATACATTATTTAATATTGTAATTCTCAGAATTAAAACTAAAACATATTGGCCTAGGGATATGGTTTAGCTCATAAAGTACTTGTTGTTCAAGTACAATGACTTCAGTTTGGATCCCCAGAATTTAGGAAAAGAAAGACACAGTACTCTATATCCTTAAAGCTGGAACTCCTGTGGTGAGAAGAGAGTTGGAGACAAGAGATTCTGGAAGCTGGCAGGTGTATGCAGCAGCAAACGAGAGAACTTGTCACAATCAAGGTGCAAGGTGAAGATGAGCACCCAAGGTGCTCTCCTGACTCCACTAACAATGTGATACTTGCACAGTTCCCCCACATACACACTCACATGCATGGATAAAAATTAGTAAAATTAAATGCAAACATCTGCATGTTATATAATGGACAAGTTTGAGATGATGATGCTTCTCAGCAATGCCTAGAAATGAGATGCCCTTTCATGCTCAGGGGAAGAAAGAAAGAGTTGTAATTTCTGGTTTTCAGAACTTTGTGTAATGGTTGTATTCTTGTGCTACCTTTGGAATTTTTTCCATATTCATGAATGTATATTCATATACCTCATTATAAGCAACAGCCTTGTTACAGAGATATAGTAGGAATATAAAAGTATAATCTTATTCACTAAAATGTCAGCTCTTCTCCCTTGTGATTGGTGGAATCCAACAAGACATAGTGTTCAGCTTCTCTCTGAGGGTCTTTAAAGCTGTGACTTTGCTGACTTGGAATGTTTCTGAAGAACAAATCTATATACTACATTATTCTCAAAAAGGTAAGTTCATAGTTCTATATAAATTTTGATTGTATGTCTCCCTTATCACATTCTGTTATTACATACCAACTCCTGCTGATTCTGTTACCATCTAGTCTCCTGCTTTATGGCTTTTTTCCCTCTTTTTATCTTTTATTTTTTATGGTAACAAGAGTTTCATTAAAGGTGCCTATAGGACCATGGATAAAGGATTATTTACAAGAACATGGGTAGTCAACCAGAGGCTACACCAAGTTAGAAAGTGTTTTTCTGCCCTGTTGTATTACACTATTCCTGGAGAGCTGTGAACAAATGTTTACACACCCAAGATAGGGAGCCTACAAAAAAAAAATAATAATAATGGTTACCACCAGAGTCCAGCTTGGTGAAACAAAGAGTTTTACTGGGGTTACTTACAAGAGTATAGGTGAGGGGTTCTTTATGGGAGTAGAAAAGACTCAAAGACTGCTAAGTCAGCAAAACCCACGCTCGAATGGATCATGGCTCACAAAGCTGAAATTCTGGATCCCATTGTACAACTTGCATGTAGTTTGATAAGTTAGAGAGTGTTTCTTCCAGGCAGCTCAGAGGGTCTGAGAGTGTCTTTCAACCATCATTACTGCTTATATATGTTTGAGGGTAAAAGGGAGCTAGTGAGTCTCATGAGTTTCAGGGATTTTCTGAGGCTTTTGAGTTGTTTGTTTCCTGAACTTAGGGGTTTCACTATAGGATGGAATGCATTACTTTGGAGGAAATGTTGACCGAACATACCCCAGCCCCTAATAACTGCCTTCAGAGTCTTAGAGGTGGAAACAGCATAAGAGCTCCTTCTGAGCAATTAACTGTTAACTGTTGGTCAATCCTCAGGGAGGGGTGGGGCATTTTAAGTTCTCCTCCTGCCACAACAGAATGTTGAAGATTGCAATCCTGTGATGGTCTTCTGTATAGGTAATCAACTGCAGAAAAATTAAGAGTGCTATGGTGATGTACACATCCAGGGTGTAAGAAGTGAACAAGTAACTATTTCTCATGTTCAGTCATCCAAATATAATGTCAAAGTAATATTTGTCCCCAAAGTAATTACTAACTAAATAATAGCCAATAACTGATTTTAAAATGAATAAAAACTCCAGACTGTTCCTTTCTAAGCTCTCTGAAATAACTTCTGGAAGCTGAAGGAACAGAGAAGAAGAACAAACAGACTATGTAAAAATGGAGTCATAGCATATCACTACACACCAGGCAAACATAACCTAAACTGAAGGACTGTTTTCAAGTAGATGTGAAGGTGTTTATATGTCTAGATGTGAAGATGGGAAGGTTCTTAGGAGCACCATGTAATTCAGAAGAGTTACAGTGTTGACAGTGTCATCTGTTAGAATAAAGGAGATACATGATTTAAAATAAAATAAAAAAAGAAACCAAACAACCAAACAAGAAACTTAGGTTCTCTTCTTATTTTTCAATCAAAGATATGCAGTCAAAAATCAGGTCGAGAAAACAATGCAGCAGTAAACTTAGGATGTTTTCATGGAATGAAAGACAATCTGCCTTTAAAAGTAGATTTCCTATTCAACAGGAGACCAGAAAGAGCCATTTAGAATAAAGCATGAGAAAAGACCCTTGAAAAGGAGCAGTCCCCTGCACCCATGCTGAGGGGATCAGCAGCTGTGGCTGGCAGGACTTCAGCTGTGGTCTCTTTCTTTCCTCCTGTTTGAATGCAGGTATCAGACAGTGGCCACACCCCTGCCCATCCTTTTGTGTGGGAGAGTGAAATGCAGATCTGGTACACAGATATTCCCTGAATTGAAAGTTGCACAGAGCTGTAACATGCTGTGACTCTGGGGATCCAGAGAATAAGTTGCATGCATATTTAGTGGAGGAAGGATGTACATGATTTGGTCAGGAATGGTATGAAATAAATTGCCTCCATCAGCCACAAATTCTGTCCAATTTATATAGATGAATTTTGATTGGTGACTTTTCCCTCCTCCAGTTCAGAGATGATGTCTCGTTTCCACTTTTGCACGTAAGCCGGCTTGGCTCCTGTACTTGAGCAACACTGTTTACCAATATTGTCAATAAGATGTATTTCAGACGGGCCCCTTTATTGCCTTTCATCTTCTCATCTCAGTTTTTTTTTTTTTAAGAGTGTTGTCTTGGCATCTCTATGTACAGAGAACAGTCTAACCATGGCAGGCTGTATGGAGAAGGACCTGAGGTCCCCAAATCACAAGCAGTAAGAGCTGCTGGTGTGAGTACAAGTCTCCAGATGAATCTTCTAACAGTTTCTTTCAAAAGTCCTAAAGAAAGCAGTAGAGCATTCACCAGGCAGATGATAGATCATGGGCAGAGTAATTGAGGATTAAGTGACATATCACTGACCCAGCAATCAAAGGTATATGTGCCAATTTGTGTGTGTGCACACATTTGTGTGCATGTATGTATGAGTGTGTATGTGGTGATCTTTTGTTTGTGATCTAACAAATAAAGCTTGCCTGAAGATCAGAGTGTGGAGCTAAGCCACTAGTTATCCATAGAGGCCAGATGGTGGTAGCACACACCTTTAATCCCAGCAACCGGGAGGCAGAGGCAGATGAATCTCTGTGAGTTCAAGGCCAGCCTGGGCTACACATGATTGATCCAGTTTAAAAGAGAAACAGAACCAGGGAGTGGTGCCACACACCTTTGATTCCATCACTTGGGATCTCACGCTTTTAATCTCAGTACTAGGGAAGTAGAGACAGGAAGTGATATGGATGGGAGGAATATAAGGTGGGAGGAGAAAGGAGCTCAGTCTTTTTTAGTCTGAGGATTCGGGAAGACAGAATCTTGCTCTCTTTTCAGGCTGAGGATTCCGTAGAGGTAAGAAGTCTCTTTAGTGGCTGGCTCTTGTGCCTCTCTGGTCTTTCAGCATTTACCCTGATATCTAGCTCTGTGTTTTTATTATTAAGACCAATTGGAATTCGTGCAACATCGGTACAAGCATTAGGAGGTGAACATTCATGTCTATGCATTTACACGTTTGTATGTGTGTGTTTGTGTATATATACATGTGTTTGCACATGTTTATGTATAGAGTACACATATTTGCACATGTGTGTATATGTTTGTGTGTGTATATATAAGCACATGCTTTGTGTATGCATGTGTTTGAGTATACATATGTATATATATGCATGTTTAAGAATAAGTATGCATATTTGTGTGTTCATGTTTGTACATGTGTGTATTGGGTGCACATATCTGTGTATGTGTATTTATATGTGTGTATGTGATGCACAGGTATAAGGAACTGCATAAGCATCTGTATATATATTTATTTGTATGTGTGTATATATGAGGTTACACATGAGTGGGTATGCGTATATGTACGCACATGTGTGTATATTTGTGTTTGGGTGCAGGTATGTGAGTATGGGTGCACATTGTGTAAAGGTATGCATGCATATGTGTATATGTACATGTTTGTATGCATGTGTGCGTGCTTGCACATGTTCGTGTTTATATATAAATGTATATGCACATGTTCATATGTATGTAGATGTGTGGGGTGAACATGTATGCAATTGTATAAATGCATGCCTATGCATGTACGTGTTCTTGCTTTGTATTGATTTAGGGTGCACAAGTGTTTAGAAGCATTCATGAAGATTGTGTACATATGTATGTGGAGTGAACATATGAGGTACACATACACATATATTTTCATGTTTGTGGAAGTAAGAGGACGACCTTAGCTCTCTTTCCTTAGGTACTAGCTACATAGCTTTTTGAGACAATGTCTCTTTGTGGCCTGGGGCTTACCAATTTCGTTGGACATGGTGGCCAACATGACCCAGTGATCCACATGTCTGCACTTTCTCAGCTCTGTGATTAAAAGCACGTGCCACCACATCTGGCATTCTTATATGTGTTCATATTTATGTGGTGAGCAGTGTACCTTGACTGAGACATCTCCTCAGCCCATTTCCTTCATTCTTACATAATAGTTTATTATTTGTTGTTGGAATTTCAAGTATGATAAATGTCAGAAAATTGCTTATAGGTCAGGAAACACATGAGGCGATATCTGTGTTCACAAGTTCTAGTTCCTTTCCTTGGTCATTTCTTCTAGCATAATTTTAAGTACAATAAGGAAAAATGAGATGCAACAAGTCAATGGCTGGTAGAGTGGATGCTCACACATAGCTCAATGATATTAGTAAAATCTCTGAAAACATTGCAAATGATAGCAACAATTGTCTGGCACTATATCCAACTTCTAAATGGCTAGAGATTTATTTTTAGTATGAGCTAAATCTTATTGAACTTTCACAGAAAAAGAGGACCATAAAACATTTCTGTAAGCACAATGTGAAATGACTCTGAATTATAGGTTACTGAAGATTACTGTGACCATAGTTGATATACATCCCTCTTCCAAAATCAGATTTTTATTGAATTCACTTAGTTTAAGGTAATTGTTGGCAATGATAGCAATGATTAAATATGTTTTATGAACATCACACTTCCAAGAATCTGAGTGAATGATTGACTATAAGCCCAAAACAGCAACTAAATGTTCAGTAGAAATACAGCTCTTAATCTTAAGTGGATATAATGCAGAATGTGAGTACATGGCATTATGGTTAATGTTGATGGTGAACTTGACAGGATCTAGAGTCACCTAAAGGACAAGTCACCTAAGCACAAGTACCACAAGTACGTCTTGTGCAGAAGTTTCTAGATTGGGTTAAATGATGTGGGAAGACCCACCCTAAATATGGGTGACACCATTCCACAGACTGGTGTCCAAATGAAAGGGAGAAAAGCAGGAGAGCATCAGCACTCACCTCTCAAGTTGCTTTGTCCAGGCGTTTTCCCCACAACAACAAGAGAAGTAATGCATACACAGGTTTCAAAAAATAAGTAACAGCCCTGGTTTGAAGGAATAAGAGCTAGAAGCAAAGGCAGTAAATTCTGTGAATTTATTATCTGGTGGGCATTCTGAAAGGACCATAATATAAATGAATAGGGATTATTGGCTGAACATACAAATTGCAAAGCTCACTGCATGCAAGATAGTATATGCCATCCTCAACTGAATAAAGCCAGAGGTAATTTTTCAAAAATTTTCTCCTCTAAAATCTTCATCAACATGATTGGCTTGTACTGGAAAAGGGATCAGTACTGGTGGGATTCAGACAGTTTTTAGTGTCAACAAAGCTGATACACAATTCATTTAACAAATACTGCAGTAGAATAAAATCAAGATGTCTAAGTTTGAGCTTATTTTCATCTGCTACTGAAGCTAATGAATATGTAGCTATATGCATAGTTACATAGTGGGTCCCATTGTAATTCCACCTCATAGTGTCCTCTTTGTGTGTACTAAGCAATGGCTTCCACACCAGTACTACAATTTCTGGTCATCTCCATTTAAACAGAAAAATCACCAAACATTTACCCAGTTATTGCCATTGATAATGATATGTTACTGCCAACTCTATTTGTAATTAATTGACTGCTTCTCAACAATAAATTCACCCATTTTTTTCTGTGTTATAAATCACCCAGGTCAGGAAAATATTGCTCCTCACCAATAACACAATATCAAGCCTTGTGTTTGACACAACACTGGGCAGGGGATACTTTTGTCATGGTCTATAATGTCTCAAACACTAAGGTGGTACAAGGCTCTCTATGACTATACTGCACATTCCCTGGTTCTTTGCCCCTAGAAGCTACTACTTCTCTAGTTCTTGAAATTTGTGCATATTTTCACATCTTCAAAGAGGGAGGAGGATGATAGCCAGGTGATCTATTCATTTCAGTCAAGAAGAAAAGAATCAGCCCATTATGAGTGGTGTCACTCCTGTGCTAGTGTTCCTGGGTTCTGTAGGAAAACAGGCTGAGCAAGTCATGTGGAGCAAGCCAGTAAGCATCCACGGTAAGCCAGTAATCCTCCACAGCCTTAGCCTAAGCTCCTGCCTCCAGGTTCCTGCCCTGCTTTAGTTCCTGTCCTGACTTTCTTCAATGATAAACTGTGATGTGGAGGTGTAAGCCAAACAAACAAACAAACAATCAAAAAAACCAAAACTATTTCCTTCCCAACTTGCTTTTGTCGTGGTGTTTCATCACAGAAATAGAAAATCAAACTAAGACACCAGGTGAGGACGTAGCTTAGTGACCTAATGCCTCCCACTAGGACTGCTTGTTACAGGTTCCACAATGCTGTAACATATAGTAATTTTGATAACACTTATGATCAAATATTTAGAAGTAACAGAGTACCACAAATCTATGCATTGTCTTTTGTTTTGCAGTCACAAGGATTAAAGTGATACTGTGGTAAAAGAAGCCAAGAAGAACATTCTCAAGTCGGGGTGGGAGCACCTTGACCAGAGGTGTGCATAGAGAAGAGGAGACAATGTAACTAATAAATCATAGGGCCTACCAACATCTTTAAAAAGGAAAAGAAAACATGTGTTATGAAAAGATATAACCTGGCCCAGGGTGATGATTCATTGGTAAGTTGTTCATTGGTAAGGGAAAGATCTTAGGTTCAATTCACTATACCACACATCGACTTAAGATGTTTAAAATTTAACATGAAGTTACTCTTATTCTTGTTGTTGGTTGTTTTTTGCTCTTTTGAGGGGCCCACCACCCAGCTCCCAAATAAATAACACATGGAGGCTTATTCTTAATTATGCTTGCCTGGCCTTAGCTTGGATTGTTTCTTTCAAAGTTTTCTTAACTTATCCTGTCTACCTTTTGCCTCTGGACTTTTCTCTTTCTCTTACTTTTGTGAATGTTACTCTTATTACATGGCTTGCTGTGTAGCTTGATGCCTGGGTAGCTGGCCCCTGGAATCCACCTTCTTTTCTGGCTACTTCTTCTTTTTCTCCCAGATTTCTCCTTCTATATATTCTCTCTGCCTGCCAGCCCCACCTATTCTATCTCCTGCCTTGCTATTGGCCATTCAGTTCTTTATTAGACTAATCAGGTGTCTTAGACAGGCACAGTAACACAACTTCACAGAGTTAAACAAATGCAATATAAATGAAAGTAACACACCTTAAAATAATATGCCCCAACATATTCTTTTGTGTGAATGTGTATTATGTATACATTTATGTGATATATATGCACGAGTATATGTTTTTGTTTGACTCTGCACATGTGCACATATATGTTGGTTAAAAGCAGAAGCCAACATTAGATGTCTTTGTCCACTATTCTCCACTATATTTTCTGAGAATGGTTCTGTCCCTGAACCTGGAGCTCACTAATTCAGCTATACTGGCTTGCCAGTGATCTGCAGGCATCTTATCTCTGTCCCTTTCCAGCACTGTAGTTCTGGATATATTTCTCTTCATATGGGTTTTATGTGGGTCCTAGAGATCGGAACTGAATCCTTATGCTTGTTAGTCAGGCATGTCACCAATGGACCCAGTTTTTCAGCGTCTACTATTTCAGAAATACACACATGTTAACATTATATATATATATTGTATAATATACATATACATATATGTATGTGTGTATATATATAATACATTTTATATATATATTAGTGGGTAGCCATTCCAGCTTTGATCTGGAAGTTCCAACCCCATTGAGGCTTCGGCAACTATCACGCCTACAAGGCGGGGCCAAGGGAGGAGCCCGGAGACCTGAGATCGTGTTCCAGGACCCTGGATGGTGGAGGTTGACAGAGCAGAGCTCCAGAGAACACCGCTGGACTGCAATACACCTTCCCTAGACCCCACGACCTACCTATCCCTTCATGTGTAAGCTACCCACTACAATGTGTGTGTGTGTGTGTGTGTGTGTGTGTGTGTGTGTGTGTGTGTGTGTGTTTGTGTGTGTATGTGTGTATTTATATGAATGAACTGATGGAGTTTATGTATCAAGAGAACATGATCATAGAATTGAGAACAGCTTCAAAACTAATGACCAACTACAGACTGCACAGTGTTAGGTTAAACTTACGATGTTGGAAGGGATGGTGAGATGGCTCAGTGAGTAAGGCACTTGCTGCCAAGCCTGACCCACATGACAGAAACAGAGAACTGCTGGCTCATACAAGTTCTCTGCTCTCCACAAATATGCTGTAGCATGTACTGTCTATCTGGCTGGCTGGCTATCTATCTTTCTTTTCTTCCTTCCTTTCTCTCTCTCTCTGACACATATGTATACAACTAAATGAATAAATGTTATTTAAACATTGTAATACTAGACATTCTTACAGCAAATCTAATAGATTTCATTCTTTGAAACTTTTCTGAGCTTATTGTGTGTGTGTGTGTGTGTGTGTGTGTGTGTGTGTGTGTGTGTGTGTGTGTGTGTATGTGAGCACACACACATGTGTGCCTCCTCACTTATGTCCAGGTCTGAGGACAACTTTCAGAAATCTGTTCTCTCCCTCCACCATGCATATTCTGGTGGTTGAATGTAAGTTGTCAGGCTTAGAGGCAAGCATCTCCACCCACTGAGCCATCTTGCTTGCTCCTGAGATTTCCAATTTTCTAGATGAAATTCATATTATGGTAAAGGAACCTATACATAAACTTTGTTTAGTTGGTTGCCAAGTTACATAAGAACAACAAGTAACATTTATATTTCTGTGTACTTATTTGAAGTTAAGCAAAACATAATAAATTATTTGGATATTTAAATTGGGCAAAAACCATTGAAAGGAAAACAGTTTCAGATTTGTATTTAGCAACAGCATATTAACATTTTATAGTAAGATTTAAGGTATTGTGTTTATGATCCAGAATAAAATGGAATATATTGTGTAACATGAATCTTAAAAGATTTTATTAATAAAAAAAATACCTGGAGCCAGATATTGGGGTGAAAGCTGATAGATCAGAGAAACAGAACAAGCCAGCCATGTTCTTACCTCTACAAAACCCTCAGCCTCAAGAGAGAGTGACTTCCTGTTTCCTCATGCCTTATATACCTTTCTCTGAACAGATATCACTTCCTCGGATTAAAAACATGTGTGCTTCCCAGTACTGGGCTTAAAGGTGTATGCCACCACTGCCTGGCTGTTTCCAGTGTGGCCTTGAACTCACAGAGATCCAGATGGATCTCTGCCTTCCAAGTGATAGGATTAAGGGTCTTTGCCTGACCTCTATGTCTAATCTAGTGGCTGGCTCTGTCCTCTGATCTTCATGCAAGTTTATTAGGGTACACAATATATCACTACAACATAGTGTACCCTTTATAGTAGAAAATTGGAGAAATTAAATTTTGTTCATTTTACTTTAATTAATTAATTCTTCTCCTTCTTCCTCTTTCTCTTCTTCTTCTACCCCCTTTCTCTCCCTGTGAGGTGTGTGTATGTGTGTGTGTGTGTGTGTGTGTGTGTGTTTATGAGTATACTTGCCCAGTCACACATGTGTATGTCAGAGGACAACTTCCTGGAGTCAGTTTTATTCTTCCACCAGAAGCTTCTAGGGATCAAACACAGGAATTTAGACTTGTTGGCAAACACCCTTAGTGCTGACCTGCTGATCCATCTCATAGGCCCCTGACACCTGGCTACATTGTTGTTACATATTCATGTAAAATAAGGATACTGCAAAGAGAAAAACACAGAAGAACTTTGTTGCCACTGGCTCATTACATAGGAAGAAAAAACAAAATAAACAACACTTTATACTTGAATTAAAAAATGAAAGTAATCATAGAAAGCTTAGAAATTTGCATGTGAAGAATATTCATAAGGATTCCATTTAAAAATAAAATTGCATTTTTATGTGGCATTACCACCCATATTGCAAGCTTTATTCTTAAAATAATAGCCATCTGATAAAAATAATTTAATTATTTGCTTTGGGAAAAAAAGGTCTCATTTGATGCCTCAAAAACCAGGAGGTGTGGGGGTAGATGGTGTAGGAGGAACTGGAAATGTGCTAATTTCCTCATCTTCCATGAGGAGGAGTGAACTAGTACTGTGCCATTTCTAAAGCTGATAAATGAGGAAAAATAAATTTAAAACTTTTTCACCAAAATAGCTTAACTATCTTAATTTTGGAAGTAAAATGAGTAATGTGATTACATAGTGTTCAGACTCTGAAAAATAAAGAGTGAAGTGGGTGGACTGTGGAGATGGCTCAGTTGGTAAAGGGCTTGCTCTGCAAGCATGAGACCTTGAGTATAAATCATATGATTTCCCAAAACTCATGTAAAAGGCTGAGTACAGCAATGAATACCTGTGATCTTCCTACTAAAGACTTAAAGATTGGAAGACTTTTTAGCCACCGTAGATGAATTAATGAGCTCCAGGCTGAGTGGAGATGTTGTCTCAAAGAATAAAATAGAAACCTACCATGAACTAACATCAGAACTACTGGTAGGTCACCCAAATCCACTCTCAGATTCATCTACCTGTCTTGTTCATATCTGCTTTGCATTCTTTGGACATATTTACAATTGCTGTTTGGAATTCCTAAATCTGCTAAATTCCCAAACCCACGAATCTGCTAAGTTGCTTTTCTAAGAGAACATTACAGTAGGAGTGCTAATTTCTGGAGGAAACCTACTGTATTGGCTATTTATTGTTTGGTATTTTCCAACAGCGCCTAGGCATCTCGGTTTAGGTCAATGGTACTGTTTCTTGGTGTGACTATCCCATCTAACATCTCTTGAGTTGTTTGGATCTTGATTGTTAGTACCGCAACTTGTGAGGTTGTGGTTCAGCTGAATGATTTGGGGTTTTGGTCTTAGGACTATTCTATTTTGGTGTGCAAAAGAGGTGTCAGAAGTGTTCTTAGCTTGGCTAGGTATAGGTACAAATTCCAAGCCTAATAGTAAATCTTCAAAAGGCTTAGAGCATCCTCTGTACTGAACTTTGGGAGTTTCTAGAAGGGAACTAGGTTTTTCAGGTTGTCCTGGGGTTCCAGGTCAGATACCTAGTGATTCTGATGGTGGGCCCAGTGCTGGATGAGGTGAATCATCTGAATTCCCCTAGTAAAAAGAGTGTAGCTAGAGTTTTGCTGCCTGGCCCACGGTCAGGGCAAATCTCTCTCACCCGCCAGTCCCACAGCCACTCAGACCCAACCAAGTAAACACAGAGACTTATATTGGTTACAAACTGTATGGCCGTGGCAGGCTTCTTGCTAACTGTTCTTACAGCTTAAATTAATCCATTTCTATTAATCTATACCTTGCCACATGGCTCGTGGCTTACCGGCATCTTCACATGCTGTTTGTCATCGTGGTGGCTGGCAGTGTCTCTTTACTCAGCCTTCCACTTCCCAGCTCTATTCTCCTCCTTGTCCCGCCTATACTTCCTGCCTGGCCACGGGCCAATCAGTGATTTATTTATTGACCAATCAGCAACACATTTGACATACAGACCATCCCACAGTACTTCCCCTTTTCTTTTCTTAAAAAGGAAGGTTTTAACCTTTACACATCTCCAAAGTCAGCTTGGTATATTTGGGAATTTGGGCGTAGCTTCTCTTACTACTTCCTGCTGGAGGGGGGCGCTGTATCTTATGGGGACACAAAGAATATTTTAGGATTATGGAGTAGTCCATGAGGGTGTATCGTCTGAGCCAGTTGCCTTGAAACGGTTCTGGATGTTGGATCATCTGGGCCATGGTGTCATCGGAGACCTTTCAGGGGGTCTTGGCTGGTCAAACCTGATGTGTCTTAATCTGGAACAAATCCATAGCCTCTGGCTTTCTGTGGAAACAAAAGCAGAATCTCCTTTCCAAAGCAACATATCCTTTTATCCAAATTTTGAAGTCAAGGTACCTTTAAAATATACATTTTGGCATAACTCAACAGCTTTTGTAATCAAATGTTTTTCTTTAGTTACGAATATCAAAGAGAACATAATCCAGATACTTTGTGTGGTAGCCATCTTTACGTGGCTTATTTTTTTATATTAGCTTGAGCCTATTGCTTTGAACTGCAGTATTCTAAGCCTGAAAGGGTGCTGGCACTGCTGGCTCCGCCCACTTCAGCTTCCCAACATGGCGGTGATACGTTTTCCGCCAGCTCTGGGAGCCATCAACTCTCAGAAATAGTGGGTATTTGCTTCTATCAAAGCAGCATGTAGCCCAGAAATCTCTTTTTGTTTTGTTTTGTTTTGTTTTGTACTAGCAAGGCTAAATCCACCACACAGCTTAATGTGCCACTTGCAGAGGCCTCATTCCCGCCATACTGCAGGTCAAGCGCACACGCCAGGAACCCGCCAGTAGCTCAAACCGGCAGCTGCCGCTCATTTGAGAGAAACAATTAGGAGCTGTTTTTAGCTCTGTTTTAGAATCTTTTCTCAGGTTTTAGGTGGAAACTCTTGCCACCACGTTGGACGCCATTTGTAGCTGGAGTTTTGCTGCCTGGCCCACGGTCAGGGCAAATCTCTCTCACCCGCCAGTCCCACAGCCACTCAGACCCAACCAAGTAAACACAGAGACTTATATTGGTTACAAACTGTATGGCCGTGGCAGGCTTCTTGCTAACTGTTCTTACAGCTTAAATTAATCCATTTCTATTAATCTATACCTTGCCACATGGCTCGTGGCTTACCGGCATCTTCACATGTGGCTTGTCATGGTGGCGGCTGGCAGTGTCTCTTTACTTAGCCTTCCACTTCCCAGCTCTATTCTCCTCCTTGTCCCGCCTATACTTCCTGCCTGGCCACGGGCCAATCAGTGATTTATTTATTGACCAATCAGCAACACATTTGACATACAGACCATCCCACAGTAAAAGAGACAGACTAATAGATTGTATTAGAAAAGAGAATCTATCCTTTTGTTACATTCAATATCATCTGTGGTGATATTTAATCTGTAGTCTAAAAAATAAGGCTTGCCTAAAGATCAGAATGTGGAGCTAATCAACTAGTTAGTCATAGAGTTCAGGCAGTGGTGGCACATACCTTTAATCCCAGTACTTGGGAGGCAGAGGCAGGCAGATCTCTGTGAGTTCAAGGCCACCCTGGGCTACACAAGATTGATCCAGTCTAAAAGAGAAACATAGCCAGGCAGTGGTGACACATACCTTTGATTCCAGGACTTGGGATCTCTAGCCTTTAATCCCAGCACTAAAGAGGTTGAGACAGGAAGTGATATGGCTGGGTGAAGAGAGGAATATAATGCAGGAGGAGACAGGAGCTCAGTCTCTTTCAGGCCAAGGAGTTGGCAAGCTAAGAGGTGGTGGCTGTGGCTTGCTCTTTTATTTCTCTGATCTTTCAGCATTTACCCCTATATCTGACTTTGGGTTTTTATTATTAAGACCAATTAGGATTCATGATACATCTGGTGTCCAACTTTTGGGGCACAAATTCATGAAAAAGCTGCTTGCTGTGACTTTGCAGCCAGAGCTGCATGCCACTGGAGTCACTATCCCACCAGCTATGTTTCTGTTGCAGCCTATCTGCAACAAACTGTATAGGCTTTTAGTCTCCAAAAACTGCAGGAGTTAGCCACTTTCACACATTCCTTTATGTAGATGGCTGACTCTTTGTCTTCTTCTCTCCCAGTGGGATGTGGACTCTCTCTGGACCCCCTCATCAGGCTGCTACCACACAAGGTAACTGCCTTGAAACCCACTTGAGGTTCTACACAGAAGCACTCAGCCTCATAGCTGAATAATCATCATTGGCAGATTTGCTGAGACAATTGGGAATTCTTAAAGGGAGGAATTAGTTAAAAGAGAGTTTTTTCCCCACATTAAAAGGTAGGAAACACTATTATGATGGAGAGAATTAGGTCTCTGTATGATTACATGGTGCACTGTTTGAAAATGGAACAATTAGATGAGAAGATAATTAATCTAGATGGGATTTATATAATGTCAATTATAAATATTATTTGTTTGATAACTTTTATTTTATCATTAAGAAAGTTGGTTGAAGCCGGGCGGTGGTGGCGCACGCCTTTAATCCCAGCACACTGGAGGCAGAGGCAGGCGGATCTCTGTGAGTTCGAGGCCAGCCTGGTCTACAGAGCGAGATCCAGGAAAGGCGCAAAGCTACACAGAGAAACCCTGTCTCAAAAAACCAAAAAAAAAAAAAAAAAGAAAGTTGGTTGAGGTGAGTGCCAAAATAAAAGTTTTAGAAAAATTTGTCAAAACAAACCATTGAGATATTCAGACCCAGACACAGGAATTTAAAGGAGAACCAATCTCAGTCTTGCATTTTAAGGTTACAGAGAACAGCCTAAAGTTTTCAAACAGCCAACCTTAATTTATCTAGTAACCTTACAGGAAGTGGCAAATGATAGATATTCTCAAGGCCATTTAAGAGCTGACTGGACTCCTGTGCAAATGTTAGAAATGAGGCAATTCAAGGAAGCAATAATCTCATATGGCATGCATTCACCTTTTGTGAAGCAGATGTTAAATTGGTCAACTTATAATAAGATTATCCCCCAAGACTGAAGAGATTTAGTTACAGCAGTCTTGGAGCCTGATCCTTAGTTACAATGGAGGACCTGGTGGAAATATGAGACTAAGACCATTGAAAAAGGAATTAGGGCTGGAGGTATGGAGATCCCCCAAGACCAACTTCTTGGAGAAAGAGATTATGATAATGTAGAAAGGCAATTTCTATATGATGACCACACCCTGGCTTTGTGCTCACAGCAGTCTTGAAATCTTGGGACAGAACTGAGGAAGTAGGAAAGAAAACTGAGTCATTTATTAAAGTTATTCAGGGAACAAAAGAAACCTTCACTGATTTCTTACAAAGATTGACTTCAGCAGTAAGTAGAATGATACAAATTCAGAAGCTAGACAAATAATAATTGAATATCTGGCTTTTGAAAATGCTAATACACAAGGCAAAAGGGGAATTAGACCCTTAAAGGCAAGATAAGCACCCTTAGAGGGATGAATCAGAGATACAATCAATATTGAATCTCATAACCATGATGATGCTTGGTTAGCAGAGGTGATTTCCAGAGGTTTGAAGAAAAATCAAAATGTCAAGTGTTTCAATTGTGGTGAACAAGGTCACCTAAAAAGTGATTGTAAATAGGGCATTCCTAGAAACAATGTTTTTTCAAAGAACAATTCCAACAGAACACCCCTCCCTTCTAGAGCATGCAGAAAGTATGGCAAAGTCAGACATTGGATTAATGAATGTAGACCAACAAGGGACAGTCAAGGTAACCTTTTGCCATTGACAAATGAATTGATTAGCTTCTCTTAGGTACCCATGTCAAATTCAGTTCAGCCATTTCCTGTTACCATAGAGGAAACTCCTTCCCAGAGCAATTAAATAAACTAATGCCTATTATAAGAAGTCATTTTGCTCTAGATGATAGAACAGCTATAGAAGAGAGAACAAAAAAAATCAGGAGGAACTGTAAAGTGAATATGTTGGCAAACTTCTATAAATGAATAATGACCAAAATAAAAAATATGAATAAATGACATTGTCATTGAAGGTCTTATAGACATAGGCACAGATGTAACAATAATACATCAGAACTTTGCCATTAAAAATTGGCCTATTAAGGAGGTGAAAGTTTAACTTTTAGGGATTAGAACATTATTTCAGGTAAAACAAAGCATGAAGTCAGTCAAAAGTATAGGACCAGAAAGACAAAGGGGAAAATTAGAGTCATATGTGGCTAATATTGCAATGATTTTGTGGGTATGTGATTTGTTACACCAATGGAGTGTCCATATTAACATTTCTCCAACATCAGAAACAAACCATAAACTAACATATGTTTCTGGAGAAAATATTAGAAGGTGTTATAAGGAACAGTCACTGCCCATTCAGGTTTTACAAGAACAGGGCACAACAGCTGCTGATTTTCTACTGCACCAACAGCCCTACCTTTAAAATGGTTGATGGACAAACCTGTCTGGGTTGGGCATTGGCCTTTAACATCAGAAAAATTACAGGCTTTAGAACACCTGGTATAGGAGCAGTTAAATGCACAGTATGTTCAAGAATCAACCAGCCCTTGAAATTCTCCTGTATTTGTTATTAAAAAGAAATCTGAAAAATGGAGAATGGTAACAGATCTATGATCTGTTAACAAGGTGATTCAGCTAATGGGCTTTCTATAGTCTGGAATTCCTTTGCCTACTCTGTTACCTAAAGAATGCCTTCTTATAGTTACTAATTCAAAAAATTGTTTCTTCACTATACCTTTACAGGAAAAACAGAGAAAAACTTGCCCTCATGGTGCTGCTTATAATAATTCTCAGCCTATTAAGAGATATCTATATAAGGTTCTCCCAAAGGGAATGTTAAACAGCCCCACCCTGTGCCAATATTTTGTACATCTGCCATTGGAAATGATAGTTAATCAATTTCCTCAATCTAGAGTTTACCATTACAAGGATGACATGTTACTAGCTGATTCAAATGTTGAGACTTTAAAAAGAATGTTTAAAATAGCAAAGAAAATTTTGCCTTGTTGGGTATTACAAATTGCTTCTGAAAAAGTACAAAGAGGATATTGTATTAATTATTGAGGACATAGAATAGGTCTACAAAAAATAGATATCAAAGGGTGCAAATTCAGAGAGAGTGATTGTGGACACTTAATGACATTCAAAGATTACTAAGAGATATTTCTTATCTATGGCCCACTGTTGGAGCAGAAAATGAAGAACTGATTGATTTTTTCCAAAACCTTAAATGGTGACCAGAACAACTTGAGTAGTTCAAGGAAATTACCAGCTGAAGTTGAGAGAGAAATGATTTTGGTTAAAAAAAAATTACAGGATGCACATGTGGATTGTTTAGATCCAGAGCTTAATTACATTCCAGTTATTTTATCCTCTCTGCATTTTCCTACAAGAATATTAATATAGAGGGAAGATATTATCTTAGAATGGATCTTTTTACCATATAAACAAAGTGAAAAATTAAAAACTTGTGTCAAAAACTTCCGTTAGTTGATTCTAAAAAGAAATTTGAGACTTTATCAATTAGCAGAAATAGACCCAGCTGAAACTGTTTTACCTTTTACTAATAATGAAATTGACAAATTGTGGGCAGAAAGTGAACCTTGGTAAAGAGCTTGCAATATTTTTTTTTTTTTTTTGGAAGAGGTTAACAGCAAATATCCCAAGAGCAAGCGAAATCGATTTATAAAGAGAAATAACTGGATCTTTCTTCACACTGTACAGGGAGCACCAATATCTGGAGTCCTTGCTCTCTATACTGATACAAATAAATCAAAAAAGGCAGATTACAAATTAGAAAATTTAAGTCAATTGTCTCAAAGTCCTATGATTCTGTCCAAAAATCAAAATTACATGCTAATCTGATGGTATTAATGGATTTTACAGAACCTGTTAACATAAGTACTGACTTTCAGTATCCAGAAAGATTTGTTTTACACATTGAAACTGCTGAATTTATTACTGATGAGTCAGAATTATATTTGTTATTTATTCAGTTATAAGAAATACCCAGTAATAGTAATCATCCCTTATATATAAGACACATCTGATTCCATACAGTTCTGTCAGGCTCTTTAGAACAAGGTTATGATAAAATTCATCAACTAATGATAGGAAATGTGCTGGAGGCCTCAGAGTTTCATAAAAAAAAATCATGTCAATAGCAAGGATTTGTAAAAAGACTTTTCCATTACTTGCAACCAGCCAAGGAAATTGTAAGGAAATGTCCTAATTGTTCTTTATATAACCAAACTCTACTACCCACTGGAAGTAACCCAATGGATACTCAAAGGAATAAAATCTGACAGTTGGATGTTTCAATTTTTAGAATTTGGAAAATTAAATTATGTACACCACACCATTGACACCTATTCAGGATTTCAATGGGCAACTGTTTTGAGTTCAGAAAAGGCTGATTCTGTAATCACACATTTGCTAGAAATTATGGCCATCATGGGAATACCTGTACAAATTAAGACTGACAAAGCTCCAGCATGTCTCTGTAAAATGAAACTGCTTGTTGCTTTTTACTATATAATGCATATCACAGCTATAACACACAATCCTGCAGGCCAAGCAGTTATAGAAAGATCAAATCAAGCTCCAAAGGATATGCTAAATAAATAGAAAGGGGTGATAAAGACCCCCAGAAATAGATTGCATAATACACTATTAACTTTGAATTTTCTCAGTGCTAATGAGAAAGGGACAACAGCTGCAGAGATATTGGCTAATAGACAAAACTACAGGATTAAATCAGCCTGTATACTTTAAAGATGTGCTGAGCTTAGAATGTAAAACAGGATATGTGTTACATTGGGGAAAAGGGTTTGCTTTTGTTTACTCAGGAGAAGAAAAGCTGTGGATACTATAAAAGTTGATAAAGGTTTGATTTGAATAAGAGAGACCTCTTAATTAGAAGAGGTGATAGTTCATCAGCCAGAATTAATGTTCAATCTAAACTAACTTATATAAATAACAAATGCTTTTCACTTGATCAACTATAAGTTGCCAAAAGGGAACTTCCTCAAAATTAGGGTTGAGGAAGGGCTTTGTTTTTGTCTTTTCAGGAGAATGAAGGCATTTAGCTAAGGAATCTGAAGACCACTAGACAAATGAATCATGTGAAGAAAAGGACAAATCATCCAGAAAAAAATCCCCCCCTTTGAAGTCTCCAAAAGGATTATGGGGCCCCACAACAATAATTCCACCAGAACTCTGATAACACCAGTTAGTTACAAGATACCGCCTAATGATCAGCCTTGGACTAAAAAATGCTCAGGATAATTTCAAGGTAGTTAGCTGTTATGATGCAATCTCACAGACTATTTTAGCCAGGTCTTGAGACAAGCCCTGCATCTTCCCATTTCACAGAGACTGGACAACAAATGATACAGCTACTATTTCCAGGACTTGACAACTAACCCAATTTTTTCTTTTCAGGACCCCCTAAAGATGATATTGCCCTCAGACAGCAGGAAGTAATTTTAAGAACATGACATCCATATTCTCAAGAGGTAAGGTGGGTGGTTTTTGGTCTTTCAGTGGGTATTTGTCATCATTTAGGGTGGTTGGTAACAAGCTGTTATTGGTAATGGTCAGGAAAAAAGATGAACAAAGGAGATTAGATTCAGAGTTCTTATTTTGAAAAGAAAAAAGGGGAATACAGATATGATAGGATAAAAGAGTAAATTATTAAATCTACTTTTAAAAAGCAACTGCTTGTTTTAAATATTATATATTAATATGGACCTTTGTATATTGATACAAAGTTGAGATTATTTTTTTTTTTTTTTTTTTTTTTTTTTTTTTTTTTTTTGGTTTTTCGAGACAGGGTTTCTCTGTGTAGCTTTGCGCCTCTCCTGGAACTCACTTGGTAGCCCAGGCTGGCCTCGAACTCACAGAGATCCGCCTGGCTCTGCCTCCCGAGTGCTGGGATTAAAGGCGTGCGCCACCACCGCCCGGCGAGATTATTTTTTTGAACATGCTGTACATATATTTCTAATCTTGTTTAAGCTATTGTACCTATACATCTCATTTAAAAATGTAATGCAGATTTCTAGTACTTCAAAGTTATTATTACAATATAATTAGGATTTTGGTATTTAAAGAAATGCAACTTAATAGTCATCAAAATCAAACCTGTAGTCACATTATGTATGTTTTTATGGTCACACAGAGATATGATTGTCTTCAAACACTTCAGAAATCTACAGAATATGGCATTTAAGATGTTTTAATAACATAGATTTTTTAAAATGACAACGAGACATGTCTGTTTCTGGCAGCACCAATCTACTTTAGAGAAGATTATGGGCATTGAAGTGACTCCATATGGAGTTTACTTTCTTTGTGGCAAAAATAATCCACTGAGCAAGAAAGTGCCTTTACATCGACTGCTGACAGTATGCTATCCAAATGGGATAAGCAGGACACAAAAGAAAGAACTGCTGAACTTTCCCAAGACAAGGTAAGAAAGCCCTTCAGAAAATCCTGCTTCACAGATAAGTCTGTCAGGTATTCTAAGCCTGTAGGCTGAAGATAGATGCCCCAACATTGCAAAGGAACCTTTGGTGACTCTCCAAGCATTCAGCTGTTTCTGACATTTCTCACATTTTTTGGAAGTCATTTGCTTGTACTTCCTGTTCCCTCATATTATTTCCTTCTTGGATCTCTGAGGGAGTTGAAGAATAGCTAGGCATAGTTTTCTTTCTATACCAGACTCAGAAATGAAATAATGTAGTAGGTTGCTGTTTCAGCCATGCCCTGAAGCACTGCCCCTAGTGAGGTAGCAGGTAAATGTTTTACCTGAATATGACCTTGAGATACATCAGGGACCCTTAAGATCTGGGATGCATGTATGTGCCTCTCTCTTTGCTACCTCATAATTTTGGATGCTGAGATCTTGGACCAGGCAGATCAGCGTGGTGCATAGCTCATCTTTCCCAGACCCTACAATAAATGTCCTGTGGTTGTGAATTAACCCCCAAATAAATTCCTTTGCACATTAAATAGACTCTGTGGATAAATCCCACTGTCTGGTACCCAATGTGGGGGGCAAAACCCCCAAACCCTGATATTGAGAGTCTCATTCTGTACAGACTGAGCTAGCCATACAGATAGCTTCCATGGATCCCCATCAAAGGCTCTGTGAGCAGACTGTACAATCACTGGTACCAGTGGCAGTGCAGGAATCTGTGTTCTAACTGCATGAGTACTGCTCCCTCCTTTATCCCTCCCAAGTCCCTGCATCTGTATTCCTCATGCCGAGGTAGACTTGCATTGGTTCTCTATTTTGAGATATTGCATAGTGATTACACACCACTTCTGGTCCACATTGCCTCCCCCTCACAGCTCACAAACTGTGTTCCCCTGTCAAGTCCTGTACATGGTGTTGAGTACACCTAGTGTGTGCAGATTTACCTGCCCTTAGAGGCTCCTGCCTGCCTGCCTGTGGCTCTACTAGCCACATGCAGTCTTCTCCAGATCCTGCACACTGTAGCCACAGTGCACCCCCATGGTAGGCTGAGCCCACACTCTGTGACTGCATCCTCCATCCCATACACATGTAGCTGATTGCGATGCACACCAGTAGGATTTTCTTTTCTTTCTTTTTTTTTTATTTTGCAATACAATTCAATACATATCAGTCACAGATTCCCTTGTTCTCTCCCCTCCCGCCCCCCCCTCCCCTTCCCCCCACCTCACCCCCCATTCCCACCTCCTCCAGGGCAAAGCCTCCCCCAAGGACTGAGATCAACCTGGTAGACTCAGTCCAGGCAGGTCCAGTCTCCTCCTCCCAGGCCAAGCCAAGCGACCCTACATAGGCCCCAGGTTTCAAACAGCCAACTCATGCAATGAGCACAGGACCCGGTCCCACTGCCTGGATGCCTTCCAAACAGATCAAGCCAATCAACTGTCTCACCCATTCAGAGGGCCTGATCCAGTTGGGGACCCCTCAGCCATTGGTTCATAGTTCATATGTTTCCATTCGTTTGGCTATTTGTCCCTGTGCTTTATCCAACCTTGGTCTCAACAATTCTCACTCATATAAACCCTCCTCTTTCTCGTTAATTGGACTCCCAGAGCTCCACCTGGGGCCTAGCTGTGGGGCGTTTACCCAACCACCCCCACAGTTCCCCAGAGTTTTCTTGAGTGCGAGCAGCAGGAAATATTAGATAGAAGGATTTATTGTGGAGAATATCGCGGAGATAAACAGATAGAAAATAAAGGATAGCCTCGAGAGGGCCTGGAACCTATTCCAATGGGCCCCAACTGTCTCTGCCCCAGGGTTTTTATAGAGATGCCAAGGGGTGGAGCAAAAGACCTCCTCCCCCAGCACAGCCAAGTGCAGACCATCTCAGACACCTGCACTCAGGCCCGTGGTCCTAATCATCCTCTATGTGGACCTGCTGGGTAAAGCCACGAGGAACCCGAGAATGGGCTCCCACACCTAGTCATGGGTCTCTGCATCCAGATCCCTCAGTCGTTGGATGGGGTTTCTAGCATGACAATTAGGGTGTTTGGCCATCCCATCACCCGAGTAGGTCAATTCGGGCTGTCTCTCGACCATTGCCAGCAGTCTGTTGTGAGGGTATATTTGTGGATTTCTGTGGGCCTCTCTAGCACTTTGCTTCTTCCTATTCTCATGTGGTCTTCATTTACCATGGTCTCCTAGTCTTGATAGCTCCTTTAAGCCCAATGGAGGTCAAGGCAGGTCCTCAGAACATGCTTCAGTACCTACTTCTGCACTACACCTTTGACACCTGCTGGCCAAATAGTGCTATTACACCCAAAACAATCATGAGAATTGGGACACTAGCCCTCAAGGATTCACATAAGGTAAAATTACTTGATAATTGTATACCTTAAAACCGATTACTAAATAAACAAATTAATAAAATTTCCTTTATAAATTTTGAATATCAAAAAGTGACAGAAAATATTATATCTCAAGAATTTAATTTTTTTTTTGCTTGTATGATGAATGAAATTTAACAGGTTATATACGACCTTCCTTGAATGTATATAATATTCACTATTATGGCATTTAGTATAATAATTCACATCATGTCATTGAAAAATTGGCTTAATAATAAAAACAAAATGAGGCATTAACAGGACTGATACAGGCTTTACAAGGTAGTAATGAAGAATAACATAAGAAGATTCTTTCTTTGGAATCTGCTGTCTTACCTCAAGAACTTCAGTCCATTTTTAATAACTGTACCACCAGATTTAATTATATTGATACTAAATATTAATATTTAATGGATAAAACAATAGTTCTTCAGAGCAATGGTAACAATATTCAGATAATTTATAAAGAGATGAGATTATCACTAATTGATGAAATAAAGTCTATGGAATCATATGTTTCAGAATAACATAAAAAGTTACATGATTCCATGAAATCTCTAGAATCTTTACAACAGAGTAGGTTCAAATGCTGCAACAGACCAAAGTTGCTCAATTTCAAGCTCTGAAAGAATCTCTCAGTAAAGATGACAAAGAAACTAATAAACAGAAGGGCAAGGCCATACAATTCATAACAACACCAGGTGGCTCTTATACAATGGCTTATCTTGCCACCATCTGTGAGAAGCCAGCAGATGATAAATATCCTTAGCTATATGTTAAATATATTTTGCAACCTATTCATATAAGAGATTTAAAAAAATTAAGGGAGTGATGGTCACCTATGGTATACATTCAACTTGTGTAAAACAGATGTTAAATACGTGATCTTCTGCAAATAGAATCATACCAGATGACTAGAATCAGTTAATCTCAGCTGTTTTAAAATATAGCCAGCAGTGACAGTGGAAAAGCTGGTTGAGAGAGGAAGCTGGAAGCAGGGTAAGATCAGAGGTTTTGAGATCTCCAAAGATCAAATTCTTGGTGGGGCTGTTTCACTGATAGAAATGTACAAGCTACTTTTGATGAGCATAATATATCCCTATGCCATACAGCAGCTTTAGATGCTTGGGAAACAAAATTCAGAAACAGGGAAACCAATTGACTATATATAAAAATTATTCAAGACCCACAAGAACCATTTACTGATTTATTGCCAAGACAGTATCAGACCAAGGACTAAGACAAGTATTAAACAAATCCTTAACTTTTAACAATGCTAATACAGAATGCAAAAGAATACTTACAATTTTAAAGATCAGATCTGCACCTTTGGAGGAATGGTTCCAATACACAAATGGTGTTGAGTCTCTTAACTATAATGAGACTTGGATAGGAGAGGCAATTTCTAGAGGTAGAAGGAGGCCTTGAGGTACCGAATGTTTAACTGTGATACACCAGGTCATATGAGAAAAAAATGTACACAGGGTGCTCCTATATGCAATACTCCTTCTAGAAATAGCCCAAACAGGAGACCTCAACCTTCTGGATTATGCATTCTTATGGTACTAATGGACCACACAGAACCCCTCAATATAGTCACTGACTCCCAATATGCAGAGAGAATTGTTTTACATATTGAAACTGCTGAATTTATTCCTGATAATACAAAATTAACATCACTATTCATGCAATTACAGGAAATCATCAGAAATAAGGAACATCACACACACACACACACACACACACACACACACACACACACACACACACAAAACAAAAAAGCCAGGGCCAGATGGTTTTAGTGCAGAATTCTAACAGTCTTTCAAAGAACAGGTGAGAGGTGATAACACTCCTCAAATTATTCTACAAAATAGAAAAAGAAGAAACATTTTCGGAGGCCACAGTCACCCTGATACCAAAAGCCACATGAAAATTCAAGAATGAAAATGAATTACAGACTAATTTTCCTCATGAACATTGATGCAAAAGTACTCAATAAAATACTTGCAAACAAAATCCATGGTCACATCAAAAAGATCATCCACCATGACCAAATAGGCTTCATCCCAGAGACATAGGGATATTTCAATATAGGAAAATCAGTAAATATAATCCACCACATAAAAAAATAAAAAAGTGAAAAAAAATCACATGATCATCTCATTAGATGCTGAAAAAGTCTTTGACAAAATCCAACACCTCTTCATGATAAAAGGCTTAGCAAGGTCAGGTATACAAAGGACATACCTAAACATAGGAAAGGCAATTTATGGAAAGCCTATAGCCAACATCAAATTAAATAGTGAGAAACTCAAAATCATTCCATTAAAATCATGAATAAGAGAAGGATGCTCACTGTTTCCATATCTACTCAAGAGAGTACTTGAATTGCAAGTTACAGCAATAAGACAACTAAAGGAGATCAAGGTGATACAAATTAGAATGGAAGAAGTCAAAGTTTCATTATCTGCAAATGACATGTATATGATAGCACACAAAAGCAACCCCAAAAATTCTACCAGGGAAGTGCTATAGCTATTAATAAAGTTGCTGGATATAACATTAACTAAAAAAAAAAACATCAGTAGCTCTTCTGTGTAGCATGAATCTTAAAGAGTCTTATTCATAAAATCAAACCTGAGCCAGGTATTGAGGTGAATGCTGAATGATCAGAGAAACAGAATAAGCCACAGCTTCCTCACCTCGCCAATTTCTCAGCTGATCCTGTATCCTCAGACTGGAAGCCTCTCAGTCCTCATCCCGAATGAATCTCAGCTGAACTGTGCTGCTCCAAAGCCTGAAAGCTTAACCAGCCAAATGCTTCTAGTTTCTGGTCTTCATGCCTTATATATCTTTCTGCTTTCTACCATCACTCCCTGGGATTAAAGGCTCACTTTCTGGGATTAAAGGCATGAGTCACCATGCTTGGCTGTATCCTTGAACACATGGATTTCTGCCTCTGGAATGCTAGGATTAAAGGTGTGAGTGCCACCATTTTCTAGCCTTTGTATCTAGTGGCTGTTCTGTCTCTGACCCCAGATAAGTTTATTAGGGTGCACAATATTTTGGGAAACACAATACCACCACACTCCTATATACAAATGATATATGGGCTGAGAAAGAAATCAAGGAAACACCACCTGTAGCTGAAGTTTCTCCGGTCCTGATCAGCCCTACAGACCCTGCAGACGTTCATAAAATAATCACTCAGATGCTTATATTAATTAATTTTTTTCAGCCGTTAGCTCAGGTCTACCACTGACTAGCTCTTACATTTAAATCCAGCCCACTTCTGTTAATCTATATGTCACCACATGTTCTGCAGTTTTACCTGTGTGTCATTACATCCTGCTCCCTGGATGGCGGACTGGCATCTGCTGATTCAGCCTTCCTCTTCCCAGAATTCTCTTCTCTGTTTATCCCACCTATACTATACTTCCTGCCTGGCTACTGGCCAATCAGTGTTTTATTTATCAACCAAATCAGAGCAACACACATTCACAGCATACAAAACAAAGTTCCCATCAAACACCCTTCACAATAGCCACAGATAATATAAAATATCTTGGGGGTAACTCTAACTAAGCAAGTGAAAGACCTGAATGATAAAAACTTCAAGTCTTTTGAAGAAGACATCAGAAGATAAAAAGATTTCTCATGCTCATCGATCAGTAAGATCAACATAGTAAAAATGTCCATGTTACCAAAAGCAAACTACAGATTCAACACAATCCTCATCAAAATCCCAACACAATTCTTTACAGACCTTGAAAGAACAAAACTCAACTTCATATGGAAAAACAAAAAAACTCAGGAAAGCTAAAACAATTCTGTATGATAAAACAATGTCTGGTGGTATCACCATTCCTGATTTCGAGCTGTAGTAATAAAACCTGAATGGTTTTGGCATAAAATCAGACAAGTTGTTCAATGGAATTGATTCAAAGACCCAGATGTAATTCTACACACTTATAGACTCCTGAATTTCAATAAAGAAGCAAGAAATATACAATGGAAAAAAGAAAGCATGTTCAACAAATGGTGCTGATCCAAGTGGATGTTGGTATGTAGAAGAATGCAAATAGATTCACATCAATCACACTGCACAAAACTCCAGTGCAAGTGGATCAAAGACCTCAACATAGAACCAGATACACTGAACCTGACAGAAGAGAAACTGGGGGATGGCCTTGACTGCATTGACACAGGAGACAACTTCCTTAAGAGAACACCAATAGCTCAGGAATTAATAAATTCTGAGATCAACAATTAATAAATGGGACCCTGGGAAATTGAAAGCTTCTGTAATGCAAGACATCAATAGGACAGAAAGGCAGCCCACAATGGGAAAGCATTTTCACCAACTTCCTATCTGACGAAAGGCTAATATTCAAAATATATAAAGAACTTAAGAAACTAGACAGCAACAAGCTAAATAATCCAATTAAAAATGGGGTGCAGTTCTAAACGCAATTCTAAACAGAGAAACCAAAATGGTTGAGAGGCACTTAAAGAAATCTTCAACATCTGTGGCTAACAGGGAAATGTAAATCAAAATGACTCTGAGATTCCATCTTATACCAGTCAGCATGGCTAAGATGAAAACCACAAGTGACAGCTCATGCTGGAGAGGATGTGGAGTGAGGGGAATATTTCTCCTTTATTGGTAGGAGTGCAAACTTGTACAGCCACTTTGGAAATCAATATGGCTGTTTCTCAGAAAAGTTGGAATAGATTTACCTCAAGACTCAGCCATGCCACTCCTGGACATATACCCACAGGATGCTCGAACATACCACTAGGACACTTGCTCAACTATGTTTATTATAGTTTTGCTCTCAATAGCCAGAAACTGGAAAGAATTTAGATGTACCTTATCTGAAGAAAATGTGGTACATTTACACAATGGAGTATTACTCAGCTGTTAAAAACAATGACATCGTAAAATTTGCAGGCAAATGGATGGAAATTGAAAAAGTCATACTGAGTGCGGTAACCCAGACCCAGAATGACAAACATGGTATGTATGCACTTATAAGTGGATATTATCTGTAAAGTAAAAGACAATAATGCTAAGGTCAACAGACCCAGAGAAGCTAAGTAACAAGGAAGGATTAAGGGGGGGATGCAAGGATCTCCCTGGGAAGGGGTAATAGGATAAATTTCAAGGGTTGACTGTGGACAGGTGGATTGAGAATAGGAGGGATCAACTGGGTGGGAAGCAGAAAATACTGGGAGAAATAATTGCAACTGGGGGGGGGCATTTCAAGGCAAGTTGTAAACCTAGTGTAACTGAAACTCCATGGAATCTACAAGAGTAATCCTAGCAAAGACTCCTAGTAATAGGGGACATAGAGCCTGAACCAGCCATCTTTTGTACCCAGGCAAGGTCTCAAGTGGAGGGATTGGGAAATCAACCCAGCCACAAAACCTTTGACCTCTAGTTTGTCCTTCCAGCAGAGTGTTCTGGGACCAGAGCCTAGTAGAATCATAATTCAAGGCACCAGAGAGACTGCATCCAACAAATGATAGGAACAGATGCAGAGTCCTACAGCCAACATTAGGCAGAGTTCTGGGATTCCTATGGAGGGAGAGGGAAGAAGGATCAGAAGACCCAGGGGGACAAAGACACCCCAAGAACATGGCACACAGAATCAGCTGACAGTGACTCATGGGGGCTTGTAGAGATCAGGGAGCTTGTAGTGGTTTGACCTAGATTTTCTACATATATCTTATGGCTGTGGAGCTTGATGTTCTTGAGGGACTCCTGACAGTGGGGACTGGGGTTAAGGGTGGAGGGGTGCTGTTTCTGACTCTCTTGTCTGCTTGTGGATCACTTTTCTTCCTACTGGATTGCCTTGTCCAGCCCTGATATAAGGTATGTGCCTAGTATTATTGTAGCATATTATTCCATGTTTGGTTGATGTCCTTGTGAGTCCTGTTCTTTTCTGAGAATAGACAGAGAGGGAGGTGGATATAGGGGAGAGGGGAGATCAGGGGGAAAAGAATGCTGCGGGGGGAGTGAGGGTAGGGAGAGGAGGAAGGGTAAGGAGGGTAGGGAGGGAAGGGAGGGATGAAAGGGGAGGGAGCTGTAATCATAATGTAATATGCAGGATAATAGTAATAGTAATAATAATAATAATAATAATAATAATAACAACAACAATAATGAAGCACCATCAACATCCATGACTGATAGCACTTTAGGGAAGAGTCATTACAAGTAAATGAAACTAAGAAATAAGCAGGTGCAACTATTCCAATATTTGACAAAATAGACTTGAAATCAAAACTATTCAGAAGAGATAGGGAAGGACACTAGACACTCATTAAAGGAAAGACTCCAACAAGAGAATATTATAATTATAAACACATATGATCAAAACACAAGTGGACCCAGTTTCATAAAACAAATATTACTAATCTAAAAACCACAGATTGATGCTAGCACCATGATAGTGTTGACTTCAATACACATTCTCACTAATAGATAGGTCAATAAAACACAAGGCTAGTAGAAAAGCTGGAGATAAATGACATTATAAATCAAATGGTTCTAACAGATATCTACAGAACAGGGGGTATAGTTCAACTTAATAAAGGCAAAATACAATAATCCCACAGTTAGCATCTTGCTAAATGGAGTAAAACTCAAATAATTACTAACAAAATCCTACAAGACAAGGATTTCTATATTTTTCATTCATAACATCTTAAAAAATAAACCTTATTCTCAATTGCCCAGGGGACTTTCTCCAAAATAGATCACATATTAGAATGCAATTCAAATATAAACAAATTCAGAAAAGTTGAAATGACATTTTGCATTTTATCTAACCACAAAGGGATAAAGTTAGATATCAACAACAATAGAAACGATAGAAAGTTCACGAAGGGAAGCTAAACAACACACTACTGAATGAGAATTGTTTCAAGGGAAAATTAAAAAGGAAATTTAAAAAAAACTTACAATAGAATAAAGATGAGAACACAATATACCTCAATCTAGGGGGCACGATGAAGGCAGTCCTAAGAGGAAAGAGTATGGAAGTGCCTACATCAGACAACTGGAACAATTTCATATTAATATATTAGTGCTGCACCTGAAGGCATTCGAAAAACAAGAGTAGATAATACATCAGAGAAATCAGAAGTTAGGCCTGCAATAAAAAAACAGAAACAAACAAAAACAAATACAAAGAAAGGGACAAAGAGTTGCTTCTTTGAAAACATTAACAAGAAAGAGAACTCTTCAGCCATACAAACAAACAAACAAACAAACAAAAGGATTCAGCAAAACCAGGGATGAAATGAGAGACATTACAAGAGATTCTGAAGAAATCCAAGAATTCTAGGACATACTTTAAACATCTATATTACATTAAGCTGGAAAATATAAAAGAAATACATTTCTAGATAAATATGATTACCAAAATCAAATTAAGATTAAATAAATTCAATAGTATTATAACAACCAATGAGATAGAAGCAATAATTGAAAAGGAACAAAAGCTTAGTTTCAGAAGGATGCATCATAGAAATTTTTCAGACCTTGAAAGAACACTAATACTATCAAAATATTCTATAAATTAACAAGGAAGAAACACCTCCACATTATTTTTTATGAAGCCAGAATTACCTTGATCCCATAGCTAGACACAGTTTCAACAAAGAAATAAAATCATACATTTTATTTGGACATCCATAATGAGCACAGATGTACAAGTTTTCAATAAAATACTTGCAAAATAAATTCAAGCATATATCAAAAAGATTATCTGCCATGATGAAGTGAACTTCAGCCTACAAATGCAGATATGGTTCAACAAATGTAAATCGATACATGCTATCTACCATATAAATAGACCCAAGGACAGAAAAGACAGGAACATCTCATCAGATGCAGAAAAGGGCTTTGATTAATCAAACATTTCTTCATTATAAAGTTCCAGAGCATCTAGGAGCAGTTCAACATAAAACATCTAGGGATATAGTTCAACATAAAAATTTCCATATACAATAAACCCACAGCCAGCAACATGGCGAAAAACCCAAAGCATTTCCAATACAATCCTACAAGACAGGGATTTTCAGGCTTTCCATACCTGTTTATTGTAATTATTGAAGTCTTAGCCAAAGCAGAAAGACAAATGAAGGAGATGAAGTTCACACAAAAAGGCAAGGAAGAAGTCAAAGTATCTTCATATGCAAATGACATAATGCTATTTCTAAAACACCCAAAGAGAGATTCTCAACCTTCCTTATGTGGTGACCCTTTAATACAGTCCCTCATGTTGTGGTGACCCCAATCGTAAAATTATTTCATTTGTACTTCATAATTGTAATTTTGCTACTGTTATGAATCATAATACTGATATCTGATATTTGAGATATCTGATATGCAACCTTCAAAAGGGTCATGACCCACAGGTTAAGAACCTCTGCTTTAGGCCCTTTGCCTTGCCTGGGCAGCACAATAGAACCAATGTTATTGTCAGAAGTGTGGGTGAGCCAGCCCCAAAGTTTTGAGTATGAGCGAGCTGTCTTCATTACTCATCTGTCATGTGCAGGGGAGAAATACTCCTCCCCCATTAGCTCCTGAGGCAGATAGGAAAGCTGGCCCTGAGTTTGTAAGAGCAGAAGAGCAGTTGCTGCTGCTCATCAACTGCAACACTCAGGAGAGTGGCCCTAGTTGCCACACCTGAGCCACACAGCAGATTGGTGTGTGGTGTAGGTGTGGGAGAAGAGACCTCGAGGATGAGAAAGCAGAAGGACTGGTCCCTTCCCTTATTCATTGCTGCAAGGGGTGAACTAGCCAGGGCAGTGCAGGAAATCTCACCCTGGTGGTAGGGACCAGGGAGAGCTGGCAAGTTGACAAACCTGTAAATACCCAGGCTCAGTACCAGGGTTATGAGTTGACCCACTCCAACATCCACCTCATCTATGATCTGCTGGAGCACTTGAAGGGGCCAGTCCTGCAGACCCAAAGCTGCAACAGTAGGCTAGCCAAGAGGAGTTCCAGTGAAGGCCCAGCTTGATAGTGTGATGGTATAGCAGAAACCAGAGGCCTCAAACCAAGCCAATGACTCTGCAATGAACACTGACTAGTAAAGATATATGAATAAAAGGGCTTACTGCGCGACTCACAGTGTCACACCACAGTTTCCATGATAAGATTGGTTTTTCTTTATTTCTTTTCTTTTCTTCTGTTTTTTTTTCTCTTAAACTTTATATTATTTTGCAGGGGGAGGTTGCAAGGGCAGAAGATAGATACAAAGGGATGGGGAAATGAATGGGATGGAGATGCATGATACGAAAAACACAAAGAATACATTAAAAAGAAAGAAAAAGAACCACTGCCCTAAAGACTCCACCATAAACCTACAGTTGCTAAATAATTCAACAAAGTAGAAGAACAGAAAATTAATGCATAGAAATCAGTAGTCTTCTTATATACAAATGGAAAATGTGAGAAATCAGGGAAACAATCCCATTTGCAACAGTCTCCGTAAAATATCTTCGAATAAATAGCACTAAGTAAGTGGGAGAATTTTAAAATTGAATGAAAAAAAAGAAATAAAAAGTAAAGGACATGACTGTTCCTAGGCATGGTAGAGGAGGTTTACTGTAGATAAGAGGGAGAGCATAGCCAGAGGCAGGGAGAGTCCAGAGTGGACATGACCAGACTGATCTGGGTCATGTGGAGAGATGGGGCAGAGGAGAGGACAGAGCAGCTGCCTAACAAAGGGGCAGCCTGGGCCAAGAGACTGGCCAGGAGAGTAGACAAAAGGACCAGGTAACCAAAATGGTTGGGTTATACAGGAAAGGGCAGGTGGGGGAAGGGCAGCACAGCCCTGGACTGGAAAAGTTTAGGGTAGGGGGCAGGGTTTGCTAGACACACCCTGTAGAAGGTAGGGACTGAGGGATGCAGGGAGAACCTTGTACCCAGTGTCTGTTTTGATGTTATGTAGTCACCTCATCCATTTGTCCCAGGTTTGAGACATAACAAAAGAAAATCTTTGGGACACTAAATAAAAAACTTTAAGAAGACATGAGAGGATGGAAAGATCTATGATCACAGATGAGTAGGATTAATATTGTAAAATCAGCCATCCTATCAAAAGCAATTTAGAGCTTCATCCCAATCTCCATCATATTTCCAACACAATTTTTCACATAAATTAAAAAAGAATCTTTAATTTCATTTGTAAACACACACACACACATACACACACACCAGCATAATCAAAACCATATTGAATAATAAAATAAACTCTTCAAGTATCACTATTTCAAGTTCTACCTGCTACAGAGCTATCGTATTAAAAACAACATGGTACTGGTATATTAGCAGACACATTTTTCAAGTTTACACACTTAAGGCCAACTGATTTTAGACAAAGAAGCCAAAAAGGCACACTGAAGGAAAGACAGGATCTTCAACACACTTGATAGCTACATGAAGAAGAAATATAGATCCCTAACTAACTCTCACCTGCATTGAGTTCACTTATTAATGGATCAAAGACGTCAACAAAACACCTGATACCCTGAATCTGAGAAAAGAGAAAGTAGGGAATAAGATTGAATTTATGGACTCAAGAAAGGACTTTCTGAATAGAACTCTAATAGCATGACGTTAAAATAAAAAATTGACAAATGGGACTATGTGAAACTAAAATCTTCTCAACAATAATGACACCATCTTTCAATTGAAGTTGCAGTGCATGGACTGGGAAAATGTCTTGCCAGCTATATATCTGACAGAATGTAACTATCTAGAATACACCAAGCACTCAAAAAAATCAAACAGCAAGAAAACATCCTAACTGAAACATGGGGCATGGATCTAAAAGAAAGCTCTCCAAAGATGAAATACAAATATCTAGGATTTTTTTGGAAATGTTCACCATGTTTTGACTTCAGGAAATGCAAAATTAAAACTCTTTTAAGACTTTATCTTATCCAGTCAGAATGGATAAGAACAAAGAAACAAGTGAAAACAGATGCTAATGTGGATATGGAGAAAGAGGGACAATCCTTTCCTGGTGCCAGGACAAGCTGCTATAATCACTATGGAAATCAGCATGGAGGTTCCTACAAAGTATTGAAAATAGGTCTCCCACACGATCCAGCTATATATCTCTCCAACATTTACACAAAGGACTCTACATCTTCCCACAGAAATACTTTTTCATCCATCTTCATCATTATTCACATTAGCCAGGGAAAGAAAATAGCCTAGCTGTCCATCAACTAATACAAAGATGGTGGAAATATGGTGTGTTTACACAATGGAGTGCTATTTAGCTGTTAAGATAAACAAAGTTATGATATTAAAGGGGTATGGAGTTAGAAACAATAATTCTGAGTGAAGTAACAAAGACCTTAAAATGTGGCACATTTTCTTTTATTTATGGATAGTAGCTGTGAATTTTTAGGTATGTGTGTTCTATTTGGAATACTTAGAGAAGTCATAAATTTATTAAGGAATCATGGCAGAGAATGTTTTCAAGGGTCGGAAGCTAGAAGACAGTGGCATAAGGAGTTGACAGGAGGTAATGGAACAGGGAGGGTTAAATTGGGATGAAAGATGAAAAAGCAAGGTGTCAGAGGCGATATGTGGAGGGATAATTAACATCAAAAGTTTCTGAGAAATCCATATGGAAATCTATCACTATAGTAGCCTCCTAAACACATATCTGTGGAAGAAGAGATTTAATAGAGCTGTACAATGAAGGGACAACGTCCTAATTAGACACTTTATGCTAGTAAATTAAAACAAAACAAAACAACAACAACAACAACAAAAAAAAAACAGTGCCGAGAATAAAGGAAGGAAGAAATGATGTAATTGTATTTTAACTACATAAAAATAAAAGAAACAACTTGCAAAAAGGATGAGTTACCTGTTTTTGTGTTGTTGGCCTATGGAGTTACACAGACTCCTAAGTAAACACTTTAAACTACCTGCTAAACTTGATGATAAGACCCTAATACTGAGTCATAGAACATATCAAAATCAAGCTGTTACCTACCTAGAAGTTAAATTCTTACTATCTGTCTTTCATCGTACTTAAAGAGAAAATTAATCATCACTCTCACCCAGTTGTGAACTCTGAAACCTATAATAAAACTGTCCCGACAAGACATGCTCACTGTTACAACAGCGGCATCAGTGTCATTGGAGTAATTAACCACTTCTTGATTTGATCTAAAGTTACTTCATGAGATGGAACCCATACTTAGCATTGTTAAAGGGACCAAGAACCTGTGACTTGATAGGTTATAGGCCCTAAAGGAAAACCCAATACTATTATTCTGATTAGTGGACATAGTACAATAGGACTTCTAACAACATCACTATACCCATAGACCAGAGCCCTCATCAGAGAAGCTTTTTCTTACAGTAGATGGAAATTAACAGATTCCTCCCCCTCTCAACATTCAGAGAATAAGAGGCTTCATAGTGTTCAGCCCTAAAAGGGATATACATAGCATAGCTATCACCACAGGCTCAGGGATCTTTGAAGAAGAGGGAACAGACAGATTATGGGAGACATAGGTAATAACATCAAGAAAACAGTGGTTTCAGGACACAACAGGGCAGATGACCATAAAAACTTAAAGTGATTGTGACATGCACAAGACTCATGCACATCAAGTCACACAAGCCATATAAAACAAAATAAAACAAAAAGAATAGGGGGAAGGTGGAACTACTGCCATATGATGGTTGGTGAGTGAGAGGGTATCAGTTTTCTGTGGTGCTTTGACTCCTAGTAGGTCATACACACGCCTTGGTAGGCCCTTTCCCAGGAAGAGCTGGACAACACAAATGGGACTCAATGGAGAAAGAAAACTCAAGTTTGGGTGTGAAAGTAGGGGATGGGGGAGAATTGATTGAGGAAGAATACTGACATTGACCTCTGGTTTCCACATTCATGTGCTCACATGTGACCAAGAAACAATGCATTCATCCTCATACACACAAAAAAAATTAAAAAAGATCAAATCAAATCAAAGATACTGAAAGAAAGACTTAAAGAAATTAGTTTTCATAAACAGTGTCTAAAATTCATTTTAATTTGTTTTGCATTTTGAATGAGGTCAGTGAATAAGAATAAATTATAATGCTTACATTGCCTTTTTTTCCTTAAAGATCCTGATGAGTGTCCCCAAGACTTCCTTGAAAATCCTTCAAGACGAAGAAAAACCATCACCAGTAAGAATTTGGCGATGTGCATTTTAGTGGCTCTTTTTCATTTCTTGTTGGATAGTATTAAATTTGCAAGGTTTTGAACTTGGCATTACTGAAGTCCTTTCTCATAACAGAGACATGGGCAAGATATTAAATGAAATATAAATATTGAATGCATGCCTTGGCTGCACATTGAACTTAGCTCTGTATTTTTAAGCAAATTCAATACTCTCTAACATCACACACCTGTCATCTCATCAAAGCCTCAGAATGTGATTATATTTTGAAATTTGGGTTTCACTTTCTGGTTTTGATCAACAATTCACTCTCATCTTTCCTGACTTTTGTAGCATTCACTGTCTGATTTCTTTCTTTTGATCACAGCTAATTTTCTTTCATGAGCATACTGACATTTTGGTCATGGTTATAAACCCAGACCTTAGCAAGAGCAACTGTGTCCAAAACTCTGTTTCACACATGAAAAGGGAGGGAAGAGTGGGGAGAGAGGGAAGGAGACAGGAATGCACTCCGAACAAATGTATCAACTTTCTCCCTTTTCATTGTTAGGCAGTTTCATACATTTATACAATGAATTCTAGTCATTTTCACCCCGTTCTTTTCTCTTTCATCCCCCTCACTTTCTTATTTGTACATGTCTTCTCAATGAGCCCACTCCCTACTTACATGTCATCATTTGTGGTGCCCACTGAAGTTTGGGAAGTTTCTTGGTGGGGGAAGGGCAGCTTGTGTTCAACCACATTGTTGATTGTCACATTATTCTCTAAACATTCATGTTTGTACTCGTAGATCAGTGTTGTTTCTAGCCTTCATCAGAGAAGCTTCTCACTGCACGCAGTGAGAGTTAATGCAGAAACCTATGATTAGTCAAAGTGCTGAGAATAAATGACATACTCTGCCCCAAATGCATTAATTACTTTTATGAAGAGTTACTACTCTTCAAAGTTCCATTTTTTTATTTTTCTAAAATTCCACAGCTATACAAAATATATCCATTATCACATGCTAGTCCTTTAAAATCATTTCTATAAGGAACACAGGCTGGTGGATGGATTCTAAGTTTGGCTTCAGAAAGCTGAGTATATCCTTTTGTGCCAGCATGGCTTTAAAAAGTGTATGTGTGCTTTTCTTAAATTTTTGAGATATTCTGTTAGAGGCATTGCTTTTTAATTTCATGTCTAAAAGTTAACAGTTTTAAGATTGAGATGAATGATATCTGAGCATATATACATATATTTAATTTGAATGATATATTAAATCTATTCTTCATAATTTTTATTTGTGCAAAGTATTTTGATCATATCCATCCAATATTAAGTCCTTTCACTTCCCTGATTCCTGTGCCCTCACTCTGCCATCTTCATGCCCTCCTTTGTTGCTGTTCTTAGTAATACCTGGGACCAGTCATGCTGCCCACAGTACATGGGTGTAGAGTCATCACCTAGGGCATGGATGACCTACCAGCTGGCTATGCCTCAAAAGGAGTGGATGGCTCTCCCTGCAAAAGCAGCCATCAACTGCTAATAGCTCCTTCCAAGAATGAAGTTTTTGTGCTGCTATCCATTCATGCTTGAATTTTGACTGCCTTGCTCTTGTTGAGGTAGCACCAGGGACTGTGATTTGTGGGCAACAGTCATGTCAAGACCAGAAGTCTGTGCTTAACAGCTTTCTTCCTCATCCACCAGGATATGATTTGAAGATCACAAATATAGCTTTTATTCATTCTACATTCGGTAAAAAATAAAAAAAAAACTTAAAAATCTAGTCATTCTTTTGAATGTGAACTTCTAAGGATGCATTGCATATCTTCTAATAATGCTTTGGTGGTTTTTCTTGAATGTTTCTAACATGTTATCATGCTAAGGGGAAATTACTCTAATTATTCCTCCTCTCCTCCGATACACATGCATAAAAGTCTTAGGCAACAATGCTATCCAGTGAGAGAGACCTATGCCTGCCCTTTGCTCTATAGGAGTCATAGTTTTCCTTGGCCTAAGCTGCTTGTATTCCAGCCTGCTTGTTGCTAGGGGATTCCTCAGCGAGTCTCTGTTAGTTCAGTGGGCTGTGAGCAATGTTGGGTTCAGGCTTTATAAAAAGTATTCTTATTTGCAACAGTATTATATTGCCTCCCCCTTCCCTCTCTTCCCTCCAGCCCCTGCCTTTTACCCTGGCTTGAACACCTCCCATACCCAACCACTCTCAAGTTGACAGACACTTTTCTTTGATTATATTTATATTTGATTATGCTTATATACATACAATATATACATATATGGATATATGTATGCATATTCACATATATACATATATACATATACACACATATATATGTGACATCATACTCCACACATACTTGCTGCCCTAATCACAATAGCTAAGAAATGGAAACAACCTAAATGTCCTTTAACAGATGAGCTGATTCAGGTTATTATTTCATGAAACCCACGTAGTTTTGCTCTATGAAGTGTTCCTGACCCATGTGACACTTTACCTTTGGATAAGTATTATGCTGTCTTTTTGCCAACTTCTCACTTGAAATGGTCATGCACCCATCTGTCTGCTATATCAAGCCTGTGATATATTTTCCTGGCAACTTTGTTTTTAAATAAAGTTTCATGGTCTCAAAACACCCAGATAAACATGTACACATTTTTCTTATTGCATGACAGAGAAAGAAATGTTCAAATTTTACATTGCTGCAGAATCAGTTCTCGTGTCCCATTTTTAAATAAGCTGCTGTAAATGTTAATGATTTTTGTATATTTTCAGAAATTTAAAATATCAAAATGCTGTTACTTAGTAAAGGCTAGCTTTAGTTAAAATATTCTCAGGCTTTACTAGTCTTTCTTAGTCTCATACTTTTTCATTAACATTCATAAGTTAGGTAGGTTTTCAGTTCTCTTACAGTGATTTTCATTATTTATAGTTATTTTTGCACTCTTTTCACTACACTCAACATTGTGTCTCTTTCTTCAAAAACATAAATTATATGAGAAATATTTTCTTCAAGTATGGGTGTAATAGCATTTTAGAAATTAAGCATTTTGAAATGAACATGTCAATGTCATTGAGTATACTAAAAATATTGTACAGCACTTGATTCAATTTCCTTCCAGAAATGTTGCATATAACTGTCTTGTTATAGTCAAATGAAATTTGATACCTTTTAGTCAATCATAGTTCACTCTACATTGCAGTCTCTGAAAATCCCCCATGTGTATAACGTCTTCCATTTCATCAACATCAGCTGCGGCTAGGGCTGGAATGAGAGGGTCCGACGAGCTCCCCAGGTGGCAGGTCTCTTTCGGATACTTATGGAACCTTTAGGAGGTGGAGCCTTGCTGGAGAAAATGCTCCACTTGGGGTGGGCCTTACCTGCCTTCGTTTCCTTTTCCCTCTCTGCTACCTGACTGCCTGGCTCCTCATACACCTCTGCCATGCTTTACCAGCCTGATGGGCTCCACCCCTCTGGAACTGTGAAACAAAAGAGACACTATCTCCAGGAAGCTGTTCTTGGCAGACTCTTTTATCACAGCAACAGGAAAGAAACCAACTCAATTTCTATTTGTTTCACTCCCTTTAAACATACTATTAGCATTATTTTCTTCCTTTTACTCAAAAAATCAATAATTTCCTTGATTTTGTTTATTCCTATGTATTAAATCCTTCTGGAGTCTGTTATGAATAGAATGATCTGCCTAGATCTTTTTGAATTTCCATTACAGATCACATAATAGCAACGGATGTTGCTGTGTTTTAAATATAGACCCTGGTTTGCTGAAGCTCTCTCAGCTCTGGTAGTTATTTCAAAGACTGAGATTTTTCTGCACTAAGTACCATATCATAAGAGATGAGAGAGAGAGAGAGAGAGAGAGAGAGAGAGAGAGAGAGAGAGAGAGAGAGAGAGAGAAAGAGAGAGAATGCATATTCTCTGCTACATAATTATTTTGAGTAGGGTTTTCATCATAGCTCAGAGATTTGGTAGTTCAGGTACTATACTCCAATAATAGTGCATATAAAACAATAAGGAAGGTCATATTTTGGTCTCTAAGTGTGTATCAAAGTTACATTCATACTGTAGTCTATTACTGTGCAATAACATTACAGCCAAAGCAGTAGATACCTTCATTAGAATGCTTCCTTGCTAGAAAATGCTGACAGTCCTTTGTATGGTGAGAAAAAGGAGTTGATCCCTTGTTCACTACAGCATCATCAGAAGACTTTAGCTGCTGGGGCTGGAGAGATGGCACCACAGTTAGGAGCATGCATTGTTTTTGCTGAGGGTCACCATTTGATTTCTGCACCTACCATGGGTGACTCTTAAGAGTCTGTAACTCCAGCTCCCAGGATTCTGACACCTTCCTCTAACCTCTGGGCACTACACATAACACACACACACACACACACACACACACACACACACACACACACACACACATCTAAATGAAAGTGAAACGATTCTCAAAATGAAAACCTTTAATTTTCCTTTGTTGTTTTTGTTTTTGTTTTCAAGAATGAGAAAGGAGTGTAGGAGACAGAAGGGTCAAGGACATCATGGGAAGGCTCATATAATTAACTAATCTGGGCTTATAGGACCTTGTAGATACTGAACCAACAATCAGAGACCATGCTTGAGACTGACCTAGGCACTCTGCATATATGTATATATATGCATAATATATATATATATATATATATATATATATATTATATTACTGTTGTGTAGCTTCATTCTCTTATGAGACTCCTAACAGTGGGAATAGCAACTGTCTCCAACTCTTTACTTGCTTTTGGGATCTTACTTCTTCTACTGAGTCACCTTGCCCAGCCTTAATACACGGGGTGGTGCTTAGTCTTACTGCAACTTGATATGTCATGTTTTACTGATACTCATAGGAGACCTGCCCTTTCCTGGATGGAGACTGAAGAAGAAGGGACTAGGGGGAGAGAAATGGAAGAGAGGGACTGGGAGGGGAGGATGGGGCAGGAGACTGTGGATGAGATACAAAATAAATAGATGAATTGTTTAAAAAAAGCAGAAAAATAAAGGTGACATTTTTGGAAGTATAATAACGTAAAGCTCGATAAAATGAAATGTTTCTAGTGCTGACAAGTATAATAGAAGCAGACATCCTTGCCTGGTACATATTCTTGTGGTTTACATTTTCCATTAAGCCAAAATTTAAGTGTATAGGTTTGTAATGCTATTTTCATTCCAAACAAGTAGCCCTGTATCCTAGCTTTTATCACCACTGATGAATAGGCTGTTTCATATGCAAGATGTTTTCTCTGCACCATGTGGTGATCACGCACCATGCATATCCTCATTAACAAAATTTATTTTGAAGGTACATAGTAATCTAACAGTAAGACCACAATGAGCAGACTAAAGAGTAGAATATAGAATGTTCAAAATATAATCTATGGAACCAGCCCGATGGGTCAGGAGGCAAAGATGCTTGACCCCTGAAACCCACATAGTTGTGGAAGGAGGAAACTGATTCCACAAAATTACTCTCTGACTTTTGCACAAGTGCTGTGGCACACTCACCTCCTCTCATACACACACCACACACATACACACATAATAGTGATAAGAGAGAATCTGTGAAGATAAATCAGAAGAAATCACCAGAATGTTGAAAGGAAAACAAAACAACGAGAGAAAGAAACATAGAGAAAAGAATGATAAATGGCAGGAGGGAATTGGGTGGGTCAGAAGATATATTTGAAGAAGCATTGATGAAGTTTTCTTCATCTATGTAATGGATGAATAAATAAAGAAGAGTGTTTTTTCATTTTTATTGGATAATAAAACAAATCAATCGTCAGGTTAAATTTGCTCTAAACTTTACAGGAGAAAAACAATGAAAATCCTTGAGCATAGAGAAATTTATTTTTAGACAAGGTGAGTTTATTATCCCCTTTTAAGTAGTATAGAGCAGCAGGTAGATAAAAAGCCAACATACAAAAGACAAATTTAAAAATCTGGCCTAGTGTAAGAAGATATATGAGGTACATATTTCAGAATGGAGTCCTTCAGGGTGGTCTTACAGAATAAGCTCTGTTGAATCTCGTGTAATTATCGAAGTGTTAAAGCAATTTTACTGGTCCTGGCAGCATTCTATGGTGGGGATTTAACATGTCACCGAGTTTAGGTACAAAACTTTATCTTCACTTGCCTGCTTACATCAGAATGATCTCAGTCTCTTACAGTCAGGAAGGGAGACGTGGTGGCACAGGGCTGGGAGCCACAGTCAAGCTACCTTACAAGAAGCACCACTAAGGCTGGACACAGACCTGTTTCTTTATCAGCCATGCAGCTTAAAATCTCCACAACTTTATGTTTCCTTTGTTGACTGTGATGACCTATGACATCTGCGCCTACTGGGTCCCTGGGACTGTCCTCTAGGACATTTTTGTATTTACTGCCTCCTATTTCTAGGAGTTTAACTTACAGGTGGTGGCTGCCCATGTTCTTGTGTTTACTCATATTATAGAGCAGAATTTTATTTTAAAGCATGTGCTGTGTACATTTATGAAAGTTATCTATTATACTGGGGCAAAAATAAAGTCTTCTTAAATTTAAAACTATTTAAATCACATAGAATGTATTGAAAGACAACAATGCAACTAACAAATTTTCAAAAACCCTAAAAGATAACTAGAAAGATTCATGTACTTAGAACACTTAAGACACAATTTTAAATAAATCATATGTCATAAGAAAACATTTTCAAAACTTTTTGAAGCTTGCACACTTATGTGCCTCATAATTTGATCATATTCCTTCCCCGCTAGTCTCTTCTTTACCATTCCTCCTACTGCTGGTACCTTTCGCCTTTCAAATCAATCCCTTATGTTTTCATAACACACACACACACACACACACACACACACACACACACACACACACACGTATGAACATATATATCTATCTATGTTTATAAAATCTGGATTCCACATATGACAAAAATGTGATATTCATTCATCCTAGTCTGGTTTATTTCGCTTAACTTGATGATCTCATTTTCCTCAAAATAATAAAATTTTACTCCTTATGACTGAATAAAAAACTGCATTGTGTTTTTTTATGTGTGTTTTACACACTTATGTATATGGGTGTGCATAACCATTCTTGTGTGTGGAGGCCACTGGAAGATGTTAAACACCCCATCTTTCATTTTCTGCCTAAATTGTATTGAGGCAAGGTCTCTTTTTGGACCTGGAGCTGGTTTGGCAGGCAGTGATCCTCCTGTCTCCACTCCACAGTGCTGGAGTTACAGGCAAACAGACAAGAACAGTTTACTATATGGTGCTGAGGTGCCTCAGATCCTCCTCATGTTTATACAGCAAGTAATCCTCCTATTGAGCCCCATAGTTTGCTTTTAAAATATCCATCTATGTATCTATATATCTATGTGTCAATCTGTGTATGTATGTATGTATGCATGCATCTATGTATCTATCTATGTATCTATGTATCTATGTATCTATCTATCTATCTATCTATCTATCTATCTATCTATCTACATACCTACCTATATACCTATCTACTACTACTTATCTATCATCTATCTATCTATCTATCTATCTATCTATCTATCTATCTATCTATCTATCTATCTATTTATCTATCTATCTCTATCATATATCTAATTACCTCTTTAGTTAATGTGTACTTGTGTCTGCCTATGGGAGTTTCTGTGTACCACATGCATGTGGGAGCCTATGGGAACCAGAAGAAGGCATTATATGGCATCTCCAGCAACTGGAGTTACTGGTGATTTTAAGTCACTCTGTGAGTACTTGGAACCATACCCAAGTCCTCCACAAGATTAAAACCACTGGGCCATCTCTGCAGCCCTCACAGCCTATTTTCTCTCTCAAGATGGTGCTGCACTTTGATAAAATGAGTTTCTGCTGATCTCTTAAATACCAGACCAGAAACTGCAACTGAGTTTCATCTTGTGAAGGCTTTCATCTCATGGTGACTGCAGAACTGCCCAACTTCAGTCTGGATGACCTTTGGAAGCTGCCTTGGCCTTCACCCAATAACATACCAGGAGACAATCAACTGGGGCTCTGTCACCTGATTCCTCTGGATCTCATGGCTCCTCTTCCCATTTTTTTACATTGTCCTTTTGGCTCTTTTCCTTAGGATACAGTGTCTTTTTTCTTTTTTTTTAAATTTTATTTTATTTTATTTTACAATACAATTCAGTTCAACATATCAGCCACGGATTCCTTTGTTCTCCCCTCTCCAACCCACCTCCCCCTTCCCCCAGCCTACCCCCTATTCCCACCTCATCCAGGGCAAAACCTCCCCCGAGGACTGAGATCAACCTGGTAGACTCAATCCAGGCAGGTCCAGTCCCCTCCTCCCAGGCCGAGCCAAGCGACCCTGTATAAGCCCCAGGTTTCAAAGAGACAACTCATTTAATGAGCACAGGACCCGGTCCCACTGCCTGGATGCCTCCCAAACAGATCAAGCCAATCGACTATCTCACCTATTCAGAGGGCCTGATACAGTTGGGGGCCCCTCAGCCATTGGTTCATAGTTCATGTGTTTCCATTCGCTTGGCTATTTTCCCTGTGCTTTATCCAACCTTGATCTCAATAATTCTTGCTCATATAAACCCTCCTCTTTCTCGCTAATTGGACTCCCGGAGCTCCACCCGGGGCCTAGCTGTGGATCTCTGCATCCAGTTCCCTCAGTCATTGGATGGGGTTTCTAGTACGACAATTAGGGTGTTTGGTCATCCCATCACCCAAGTAGGTCAGTTCGGGCTGTCTCTCGACCATTGCCAGCAGTCTGTTGTGAGGGTATCTTTGTGGATTTCCCTGTGGGCCTCTCTAGCACTTTGCTTCTTCCTATTCTCATGTGGTCTTCATTTACCATGGTCTCCTATTCCTTGTTCTCCCTCTCTGTTGTTGATCCAGCTGGGATCTCCCGCTCCCCCAAGCTCTCCTTCCCTCGGCCCTCGCCCTTCATTACCCCCACTCATGTCCAGATTGTTCATGTAGATCTCATCCATTTCTCCGTCATTGGGTGAGAACGCTGTCCTTTACTAGCTTACAGAGGTAACTGCCTTTCTGACATCTTTGCTGGAAGTCTGACCTCCACATTCTTTAATGGAAAACCGACTGATTATGTTGTGGAGGACTCCCATACAAGTCCAACTGTTTCTCTCTCTCTCTCTTTTGTTTTCCTTTTGCATGGTTCTCTTTTGTTTTGTTTTTCATTTCTTCTTCTCAGGGGCTTAATTTGAATGAATGTATTAACATGTTTGATAACATCACATAGTTTGTGACTCTACTATTTGTCTTTATTCTTTCTGTTCCTCCTTCTTAACAGTCCTTTCTTCAATTTCACTGATAGGATTTTTTTGTTTGTTTTGTTTTGTTTTGGTTTCTTTTTTGGTGTGTGTGTGTGTGTGTGTGTGTGTGTGTGTGTGTGTGTGTGTGTGTTTGCTTAAATTTGCATTTGAAAGCCTCTGATACCTCTTCTCATTCTCATTCTAGGTATTATAATAACTGAGAAAGTTCTATTTGTTTCTTATCATAATCCTCTATTACTTTAATTCTTTTTATTTGGTAAAATATTGCTGCTCTTATGGTGTTTTTACAGTCAATAAAAAATGGCATCAATTTATTTAGTGGGTGAGTGAGGAAGACACAGAAAGAGACACGTTGGGAGACTGACAGACAAGATAGAGAGCAAGCAAGAGCCAGCATGTATGTCACAGCATTCCCGTGGGCGTATCAAAGGGCATTTTACCAGAGCTGGTTCTATCTGTCCCCCTGTGGGGACTGAATTCACATCACCAGGCTTGATGGTAGGTGTCTTTACTCACTGAGCCATCTCAGGGACCCATGGTCAGTTAAATTTTTTATAATTGTTTTCTTTAGCTCTTTGAACACATTTTAAATAGTTAATATAAAATTCTTTACCAGTTAGTAAAACATCTGGGCTCTAAAAACCTTTTCTATGAATGTTTTCTATCATTTGAGTCATATTTCTAATGTTTTAGATGTCTCCTAATACTTCACTGAAAACTTCCCACTTCTAATTTAATAATGTGATAATGAAATAAGACCTTTTCCTTTCAGGAGGGTCCTTGTTGTTGCTTGTGTAGTTACTGTTTAGTGATTTTTGTGAGCTCCTTCCATAAAGTCTCTAATGCTTGTCCTATGTGTACACCACTGTCTTATGATAACACAATCAGCTACAGAACTTGAGAGGACTGGGTACCAGTCAGCTGGTAATATGCTTGCTGTACAAGGATCAGAGCGACTTTGATCCCAGAATCCAAGTTAATATATGAAGTCAGGCATAGTAGCCTCCGTTGTAATCCAAGGCCTGGGGAGGCGGAGACAGCTGGACCTTGAGGACTCCCTGGTCAGCCAGCCTAACCTAGTCAGCAAGTGCCAGGCCAAGTGAAAGGCAAAAGAAATAAGGTGGCACATGGGGAATAGCATCACAGGCTGTCCTCTGACTGCCACAGGCGTGTGTACATGTGCTCCAGACATGAACACATACAAATGAGCACACACACATACATAGATGGAAATGTCTTCAAGGAGTGGAAACAAAGAAACAACATGGAGAAAAACGTCTGATTCTTTGCAGGTAGTCTATGTTTCTACTGACATTGGTAAAGGTTCTGAAGATGTATCCCCCACAATCATGGCTTACAGTTTCTTTCTAAGTTTCCAAGTTTGTTTTGTCCTGTTTGTACTCTGACTTCTTTTCATTGAGTGTCAACTAAACTTTTTTCTATAAGTGTTGTGACAGATACAGAAAGCATAGCCACCTCAGCCCTGGATGTGTCCCATGTTAGGAAAAATAAAGCACACATTTTGAGACATCTCTTCAATGAAGCACCAGATAAGTCAAAACAGGCAGCTATAATTCTTTTAGAATAACATTCATCTTTGGAACTGAAGAGGCACTGATTGGTTGAGGGCTTTCTGCTCCTGCAGAAGACCAAAGTTCCTTTTCTAACATCCATGTATATGGTTCACAACAATCTGTAACTTCAGCTCTTGGAGATCTAATAGCATCTCCTGGCCTCTGCAGGGACCTACACTCATGTGCACATAACTTTCCCATCACCACCCTGCAACACATACACATAGTTAAAAATAAAATAAAGCTTAGAAAAGGCTCATCTGTTTTCTCTAGTGTCAGTGACTTAAGAACATGCATCCAAAGCCCCTGCATTCATGACTGGGGTAGTTTGAATTTAAGAACTCCTACTGTGTTTTACTTCCATAATTATCTTCTCCTTTACAGTAAACAATTTCATGGTTGAAATGGTTGCTGCACTCTTGCTTGGTTTCTGGGCTGTACAATTCAGCTCTGACCGCTTTGCCATTTTGCTGACCAACATCACATCAGGATGAATTTTTGTTTTGTTTGTTTCTTCATTCCACCATTTTTGCCAGTGTCACCAGGTGGTAATTTTCTCAGGTAAAACTTTTTAAAAATCAGCAGTATTGTTTGCATTTTCAGGAGAATTTTTTAGACTATCTTAAAAATGAAGAATGCTTACAAACTACACATTTAATGCAATTGTCACAGTGTCACGATAAGAGAGAAAAATTTTACATAATACTAACAAAGTCCTGATATAATTCAACACCGAAACATTATAATGGGGTTTTCAATAATTAATAGGAAAATATATCATTTCTGTCTCACACAAACCTTTCTGTAACTAGAATTGAGATCATCTGTGTAAAATATGAAATAGTCTTATTTTGAGATAAGGAATCTCACAGCCTGTTGTTGTTCCTTCTATTTAATAATACAGTAGGTCAATGAAAAGAAATAAAAGACATAAACACTTCAAAATTGTAAGTTAAATTCTTAGTCCTGGATGATTTTATTATGTATATAGAAATGTCAAGGATGCTATTTTCTGTTTATAAATATTAATAAGTGAACCACAAGTATATAAATAAAAAGTGGATGCAAAAACCTTTTTCATTTCCATATAAAAAACACTAACAAATAAAAATTAAAAGAAGATATCTTCTACAATAGCATTAGAAATAGCGTATATTTAGGTTCAATCCAAGAAGGTATGTAATCAATGCACTATGATACTGAAAATACGACACAAGGGCTAGCAGAATTGCTCAATGGTGAAGGTGCTTGCCATCAAGTCTGATTACCCGAGTTGATCCCTAGGTTCTCATGTTGGAAAGAGGATTGACTCTACTAAGCCATCCTCTGTCCTACACACACACACACACACACACACACACACACACACACACACACACAGATACAAAGCCATAGATACAGACATACATACACACTAAATAAATACATGTTTGAAACAATTTAAAAGTAAAAACACATGGAAGTTATTAAACTAAAATGCACAAAGCATTGTGAAAGCATCTCAGATATGCCCAGACATATGAAGGGAGTTAGCATCTCATCAACTATGTTTAATGTTTTGTTATTTCTTTACAAATTCATTGGTAGATCAACCCAGTATAATTCCAGTAAGTTGACTCAACTAACACAAATAGCCCATATATACTTGAAAACCCCCAAAATGGTGGACATTGTGCTCTTAGATTACAAAAATTAAGTTGAAACTACCATACATAACAAAATTTAGCATTGTTTCAGGTATTTCCAAATATTCGAAATACAGAAAGGAAGTGGGCCAAGAAGAACTCTCACCATCTGGGACTGAAGATCAGGCTCAGCAACAAGTGCTTTTCTTCCTGAGGATCCGAGTCTATTTCCCAGCACCCACGTCGGACATCTCACAACTACCTGTAACTTCAGCTCCACGGCCCAGCACCATCTTCTGGTCTCCGTGGGCATTGCATATAGGCTACATATACTAAAAGAAAAGAAATTTTATAATCAATAAGAAGTACGTTGATGAGAGGGCAGCCTGTCAGGCCCCAGGAAAGGCAGAAAGGGTTTCCAGTAAGTCCTGAAGACGTGTTGACTATGCATGTGGAAAAGTAGATATAAATTTTACAACAAACCCCTAAACTGAAGGTATGTTAAAAGCTAATGAGAACTGTTAAATTAAAGCTACAATTCCAAACTTTGAAAAGAGAATATTGGTGAATATCTTCAGTCACCATCATATCAGGGAATATTTGTTTTCCCTCAGAACGTTGAATAAATAGGAGCAACTATAAATCCAACTGTATTTTAATATCAGCAACTGCTATTGACCAGAGAAACCTGTCAGACACAAAAGAGACATATCAATAGGTAATACTTTATACAAATACATGACAATATGTACGTTTGTGAAATGAAAGATTAGATTATAATATATAAATGAGAGCAAAATCAATAGGACAAACATTTCAAAAGAGAAATAAGCAATGGGACTTGAATAGACTTCAAAAGCAGGAAATAAAAATCACCAGTGAGTATGTGAGCAGCTGCAAACCTCTTAGTGAATGGTTAAATGGAATGAGGGCAAAGTAGTTAGGTATTTAGGAGACTTGGGCAACAAGGAGGCTCAATGGGAAACGGTATTTGCATCCAAGCTGATGATCCACGTTTGATGCCCAGGACTCACTTGGTTCAAGGAGAAAACAGTTCTTGAATGCTGTGCTCTGACCTCCACAGTATGCTGTGGCACACCTGCATGTCCCTCCCCAAATAAATAAATGTAATAAAACTTAAACATATTTAGGAGACTGAATTTTATTTAGAGATATACTTTTTAAATTTTAAATATTAAAGTATCCAATGCCAGTCTTTGCCATTGCACATTGTAAACACACAGCATAGAAAGATCTGCTATTTAATATTATTCACACCTTGAAGCAGAGATTTGGTCAGCACCTTATGATGTATATAGATTCTATCATTACAGAATGTCCCTAGGAATCATCCTTACATCCAGTCTCTGGTTCCTCAGTAGAGAAATAGTGTGACCACAAGGATCATTATCTACCAGGAATCCAAAATCTTTCATTAGTTTGATGAGACATCTGTTTGTGCATAAAGCTAAATACATAAATAAAAAGTAAGTCTACAAAAAGATACACCAGATTGGCAAAATTTAAATTCCATAGCAAGGAGAGTTCCTAAGAATTGTTGCTGGGTATATATATCTGTGATGGTGTTGTTTGACAAAACTTTTCCTTGGGGAGACACAACTCACACATCTACTCACACTAGATAGGGATCCCAGGACAGACCAAAGTATAGACACCATCAAAGTCCAATTTGATGAACTAATGTGTTTTATTGGGGTTACTTACAGCAGTATAGGTGTGGTGTTACTTAGGAAAAGAAATAACTCAAAGACAGCTGCACTACAGAGGTCCACCCGAGCATGGTGACAGCTTGAAAATCTGGAAAACTTGGACACACTGAGCAGCCTTCAGGAAGTTCAACAAGGTTGGAGAGTGTCCTTTCCATGTGGTTCCAGTTTCAGTCTCTTCCAGGCAGCTCAGCTGGTTTCTGATTCTCCCAGGAGGCTGGTGTGGTCTCCAAGTCTCCTTTGCAGCTTGGCTTCTCCTTAAGTATCTCTCAGGAGCCTTTATTGCTTACTCTGGCAAAGAGGGGTCTAGTGAAACTGGTCAGTTTCATGGACTATCTGAAGCTATTTTGAGTCCCACAAAAACACTGAGCTAGCAGCCATACCATATCCACAGAAGATCGAGTGCAAACACATGCAGGTCTCCTGCTTGGCCCTTCATTCTCTGTGAGCCCATGTGAGCTGTTTAATTGATTTGGTGGGCCATATACTTGTGGAATTCTTCATCATCCCCACTCCTAAAATCTTTCCTCTCCCTCTTCCAAGAAGTTCCTGATCTACAAGGGAAGGGACCAGATAAAGACCTCCAATTTAGACTCTCTTTCCATAATTTCTGGCTGTGGATCTCTGCATCCACTTTCATCTGTTGCTGGAGAAAGCCCTCTTGGTGACCACAGGACAGGTTACTGATCTATGAGTATAGAAAAATATCATTAGGAATCTATGAGTATAGAAAAATATCATTAGGATTCATTCCATGAAACTTTTAGACACATAGATACAAATAAAAAAATCATCATGAATGAGTGAACCCAGATCCAGGACGACAAATATTTTATATATTCACTTATAAATGGTTATTAGCTGTTAAACAAATAATCAAGCTACAATCCACAGACACAGAGAGACTAGGTAATGAGGAGGACTCTAGGGGTGATGGGTGGAACTCCCTGGGAAGAGGAAATAGAATAAAGTTTGCAGATGGACTGGGCACATGTGGGGATAGGAGCAGGAAGGATCAGGTGGGGGGATAGGAAAGGGTGTGGGGAGAGACAGCTGGAATTGGGGGGTATTCGGGAGGTGGTGTGAAAACCTGGTATAGTGGAAACTTTCTGGAACCTATGAGGGTGACCTTAGTGAAGACTTGTAGGAAAGGAGGATACAGAGTCTACTCCATCAATCTTTTGTAGCAAGGCATAGCCTCCAGTGGTGAGACTGACTTGCATGCAGTTAAACTGTTGGCTGAGCGGGGCGGGGGCGGGGGGGAGTGTCTCATGCAGATTCCTAAAATATCCCAAGCTGATACTAGGACAGAAGGTCACTTTCTGAAAACTGACAATGGGGCCCCATTACCAGGGACAACATCCTCACAGTTCATTGAGTGTAGAGAAGTCCAGTTGGTGCCTGCATAGAGCCCTCACCCATCCATTCCTATCTCGTAGGCACAAGAAGACACTCTGCAAGCTATGGAAAGAGAAACCTAGACACCAACACAGCCACAAAATCCTTCACCTACAGTCTGTCCTGCCTGTAAGATGTGCTGAGGCAATGGTGGTACAGAGCTTGTAGGAGTGGCCAACCAGTATTTGGTTTTACTTGAGGCCCAAGCCCATGCCCTACACTGCTTAGATGGCCAGGAGCAAGAGACTGAATAGCAAGGAGACTTAGAGTAGAACCGAATGTGGTGATTCAGTGTATACATATGCATATATATAAGTATACATATATGTATGTATGTATATTTTGAAGTGTAAACTTTAGCAATTTCGATTTCTGGGCTTGGCCTCAACCAATAATTGTGAACCAAAATGTTCGCACATACATATATCTGAGAGCATTGCTTATGAAATTCAATACTAAAGCGGTGCCAACTGCTGAGTGTATTCACTGAACTAATGAACCATGAAATGTTTTACTGAGGAAAGGGAATGAAGTAAACACTTAAACACAACACTATGGGTAAAATGTACAAACTCATTAGGATGAAGGAAGCATAGCTAATTCGCATGTACACAGTGTGACTCTATTCATGCAGTTTTTTATAATAAGCAAAACTAGCTTATGTTATTTAGGATGCATTTATATCCTCAAATGCAAAAACACAGATTCTAATATCCCATTCCATTTCAGATGCGTTGTTTCCTCTCATAGTTTCCTGGAGTGGTAAATGAGGAGATAAAGATGTTCAGAGTAAGGGAATGTTCATTTCTGAAAACTCTCCACCTTCTTTTCCAGATGATGGTTAGTACATACTGACTTTATGCATATCTATGTAAGTGTATGCTTCTATTTTATGTACTTGTGTATGTTTCTCATTCAAAATAATACAAACTGCAGTAAGGGTACATTCTGATGCTAATAACTGCTCTCGTGACCTTGCACATTTATTTTCCATATCAACATCTCTCTGTCTAGCATGCACCTGAAGCTGGGAGCAATAAATTAGCAACCCATGTTTGTCTCCAGACAGCGTCCCTCCCTCTGCTTGTTCTATTAGTTAAAGGCGGTATTATTTCTGATAATCTGACTCAAGGGTATGAAACTATGGTTCTTGTCTTTCACTCAGAAGCATTTTTAAAATCTTGGAGCTCTCCTTAGTCTTTGCCTGAAAATGTGTTCTCTGTGCTGGGTTGGTGGCTCAGCAGATAAGGCACTTGCAGGAAACAAGGACATGTTGGATTCCCAGAACGTATGTAAGAAGGTGCACTCAGGAGGCAGAGAAAGAGTACGTGAGGATAAGCTGGCTAGCTAGACTGGTCAGAATCGGTGAGCTGTGAGTCCGGAAAGATATCCTGCCTCAAAAACTAAGCAGAAAGAAAATAAGAAAGCCACTCTGTATCAATCACATGCCTCCACATGAATGTATAAAGATGTGTATACTTAGGCTCAGATATGCAAAACATTCATGAACATCCCCCCCCCATGTCACCAACTGTCATCTCATTGACAGCTTCACAAAGTCATTTCTATAGACCATTTGTGGTTGTATTCTACCAGAGAGCTATCAAAATATGCTTCCTAGATCACTTCTCTGTATATTTCACATTACTATTCATGCTCAGATTAATGCTTCTATCCCTTGAAGACACTGTCTCTTTTAGCTCTCCCAAAATTTCAGCACTTTCTCTCTTATCTCTCTATTGGCTTGAGGCTACAGCAGGCTGCCCTGACACTATTTATGGTGATTCTAAGTCATGGTCCCCCAACTTCCATTAACGCAATGCTTAGTTTGAATTGGGGATCAGAGGACAGTGCCACTCAGAACTGTACATTTATTTACATATATTACACATACTTCAGTCATTTTCTTGAAGGAAAATTCTATTGTAATTCCTAAGGAACTGTTATTTCCTAACATTATGAAGGAGTTCTTGATCTTTCCATAAGCCTGCCCCCCCCCCTGTGTGTGTATGTATGTATCTGTATGTGCATGTCTGAGTGTGAGTGTTTCTGTGTGTACAAGTCTGATATGTGTGTGTGTGTGTGTGTGTGTGTGTGTGTGTGTGTGTGTGTGTAAACTACTGAAACAGTTCCTTAAGTTTCTCTCTTCATCGAGCAGTTTATTCATACCTAAACTTAACTGGGTGAATAAATACATCCTCAACAGAATCCCACCTAAAATCTCCATTTCCAACTCTTTAGCTGCTTTCAGTCTAATTTCTTCTTTTTTATTATTGTAATTTTATAATTTAATTTAATTTTACAGATCAGCCACAAATTCCCCTGTCCTCCCTCCTCCCACCCCCCTCCCCCCAATCCACCCCCCATTCCCATCTCCTCCAGGGCAAGGAATACCCTGGGGATTCAGCTCAGCCTGGTAGATTCAGTCCAGGCAGTTCCAGTCCCCTCCTCTCTTCACCCAGTCTGAGCAAAGTGTCCCAGCATAGGCACCAGGCTCCAAAAACCAGCTCATGCACTAAGGACAGTTCCCGGTCCCACTGCCTGGGGGCCTCCCAAACAGTCCAAGCTAATAGACTGTCTCATTTACCAGAGGGCCTGATCCAGTTGGGGGCTCCTCAGTTATTGGTTCATAGTTCATGTGTTTCCCCTAGTTTGGCTATTTGTCCCTGTGCTTTTTCCAATCATGGTCTCAACATCTCTCGCTCTCGTACAATCCCTCCTATTTCTCACCGATTGGACTCCCAGAGCTCCACCTGGGGTCTGGCCATGGATGTTTGCATCCGCTTCCATCAGTCATTGAATGAGAATTCTACCACGACAATTAGGGTGTTTGGCCATCCAATCACGAGAGTAGGTCAGTTCGAGCTTTCTCTCAACCATTGCCAGTAGTCTATTGTGGAAGTATCTTTGTGGATTTCTGGTGACCTCTCTAGCACTTTGCTTCTTCCTATTCCCATGGGGTCTTCATTTATCATGGTCTCTCTTTCCTTGTTCTCCCTCTCTGTTCTTGATCCAGCTGGGATCTCCCACTCCCCTGAGCTCTCTTTCACCTGGCCATTGCCCTTCATTACCCCACCCTCACATCCAGTTTGCTCATGTAGATCTCATCCATTTCTCTGTCATTGGGCAATCCCTGTGTCTTTCTTAGGGTCCTCTTTACTAGGTAGCCTCCCTGGAGTTGTGAGTAGCAGTCTAGTCATCCTTTGTTTTACATCTAGTATCCTCCTATGAGTGAGTAACTACCATATTTGTCTTTCTGAGTCTGGGTTACCTCACTCAGGATGATTTTTTCTAGATCCATCCATTTGCCTGCAAACCTCATGATGTCATTATTTTTCTCTGCTGAGTAATACTCCATTGTGTATATGTACCACATATCCACACACCTACGAACGTATAATTTTTGACAAAGAAGCCAATACTGTACAATGGAAAAAAGAAAGCAACTTCAACAAATGGTGCTGGCATAACTGGATGTCAACATGTAGAAGGCTGCAAATAGATGCATATCTGTCACCGTGCACAAAACAAGTCCAAATGGAACAAAGACCTTAATATAAATCCAGTTACTCTGAACCTGATAGAAGAGAAAGTAGGAAGTAGTCTTGAACACATTGGCACCAGAGATCACTTCCTAAATATAACACCAGTAGCACAGACACTGAGTGGAACAATCAATCAATGGGACCTCTTGAAACTGAGAAGCTTTTGTAGAACAAAGGACACGGTCAACAAGACAAAGCGACAGCCTACAGAATGGGAAAATGTCTTCACCAACCCCACATCTCACAGAGAGCTGATATCCAGAATACATAAAGAACTCAAGAAATTAGACATCAAAATGCCCAACAGTCCAATTAAGAAATGGGCTATAGAGCTGAACAGAGAATTCTCAACAGAGGAATCTCAAATGGCTGAAAGACATTTAAGGAATTGCTCAACATTCCTAATTATCAGGGAAATGCAAATCAAAATGACTTTGAGATACCACTTTACACCTGTCAGAATGGCTAAGATAAAAAACACTGAAGACAGCTTATGCTGGAGAGGATGTAGAGCAAGGGGAACTCTCCTCCACTGTTGGTGGGAATGCAAACTTGCACAGTCACTTTGGAAATCAATATGGCACTTTCTTAGAAAATTAGCATCAATCTCCCCCAAGACCCAGCTATACCACTCTTGGGCATATTCCCAAGGAATGCTCAATCATACCACAATGGCACATGCTCAGCTATGTTCATAGCAGCATTGTTTGTAATGGCCAGAACCTGGAAACAACCTAGATGCCCTTCAACTGAAGAATGGATAAAATGCAGTCTAATTTCTTCTTTCTCTTCCTTCTCCCCTCCCTATTCTTCCTCCCTAGTCTTATGTGTTTCCAGGCTAGACTCGCTATTGTTACATAGTAACGGATGACCAGGACTTCTTTCTGATCCTCCTGCCTCCAACTCCTAATGCAGAGATCATAGATGTAGATATAAACCAGCCCAGCTACTTTATCAATGCTGCTGATCTGATCATATCAAAGGCTTTTTGCATGCTAGCAACATTTTACACACTCAGTTCTAAGCTCAGCCCCTAACTCTGGCCACAAGGAACAGCAATTTTCTCCAGGTTCACTGTCCTTCATATCCTATCCTCCATTTCCTTATTTTCCAGTTGTATGACATATCTGTCACAATCTCTTCCTTATCTATAACCTAAACTCATTGTTCAGTACTCACCTACTGGCAATCTTATACCTACTCACAAACTGAATCCATGTTAAATGTAGCTCAAGGTTTAATGCTTAATGTGATCATCTGAATTTAGATAATAATGAGCCTGATATGTCCACATATGCCAACAATTTATAGTTCTGACTTGTGTGAGAGCTGTTTAGTCCCTTCTTCTCCCCAGACCTCACTACCTCCTTCCACTATGCACGTAGTCACTGATTTTGTTCCTTATTTTGATGGTACATAGAAGAAAAAGAACACAGGTCATCACCACATATCTGGGACTGTGAAATCTTTTTCTCTCTTTTACCAACAGATGAATATCCATTGCTCCTAATTGCCTTTTCATATATGGCTTAATCAAGCATCTATCTTGTAAAGTATAATTTAGACATACTGATCTTTTTTCAATAGACTTCCTTTCTTTTTCTATGGTCCCTTCTTGCAGACAACTCCATTTCAGTGGCTCAATTCAAGAGAATATACTAAGAAAAGACAGTGATTTATTTAAAAAATCAGCTCAGGTGTGCTGCACACCTGAAAGCTCTAGAACAAGAAGAAGCAAAGTCTCCCAGGAAAAATAGATGCCAGAAAATTATCAAAGTGAGAGCTGAAATCAATAAAATAGAAACAAAGAGAACAATACAAAAAATTAATGAAACAAAGAGTTGGTTCTTTGAGAAAATCAACAAGATAGACAAGCTTTTATCCAAACTAACCAAAAGACAGAGAGAGAGCATCCAAATCAACAAAATCAGAAACAAAAAGGGGGACATAACAACAGACATTGAGGAAATCCAGAGAATCATCAGGTCATACTTCAAAAACCTCTATTCGACAAAACTGGAAAACCTAAAAGAAATGGATAACTTTCTGGATAGGTACCACATACCTAAGTTAAATCAAGACCAGATAAACTATTTAAATAGTCCAATAACCCCTAACAAAATAGAAACAGTCATTAAAAGTCTCCCAACCAAAAAAGCCCAGGACCAGATGGTTTCAGCGCAGAATTCTACCAGATCTTCAAAGAAGAGTTAATACCAATACTCTCTAAATTGTTCCACACAATAGAAACAGAAGGAACATTACCAGACTCCTTCTACGAGGCTACAATTACCCTAATTCCTAAACCAAACAAGGATACAACAAAGAAAGAGAACTACAGACCGATCTCCCTCATGAACATTGATGCAAAAATACTCAATAAAATACTGGCAAACAGACTCCAAGAACACATCAAAACAATTATCCACCATGATCAAGTAGGCTTCATTCCAGGGATGCAAGGGTGGTTCAACATACGAAAGTCTGTCAATGTAATACACCATATAAAGAAACTCAAAGAAAAAAACCACATGATCATCTCACTGGATGCAGAAAAGGCATTTGACAAAATCCAACACCCCTTCATGATAAAGGTATTGGAGTGATCAGGAATACAGGGAACATACCTAAACATAATAAAGGCAATTTACAGCAAGCCAACAGCCAACATCAAATTAAATGGAGAGAAACTCAAAGCAATTCCACTAAAATCAGGAACGAGGCAAGGCTGTCCACTCTCCCCATACTTATTCAATATAGTACTTGAAGTTCTAGCCAGAGCAATAAGACAACATAAGGAGATTAAGGGGATACAAATTGGAAAGGAAGAAGTCAAGCTTTCCCTATCTGCAGATGACATGATAGTATACTTGAGCGACACCTAAAATTCAACCAAGGAACTGATACAGCTTATAAACACCTTCAACAACATAGCAGGATACAAAATCAACTCAAAAAAATCAGTAGCCCTCCTATACACAATGGACAAAGAAGCAGAGAAGGAAATCAGAGATATATCACCATTTACTATAGCCACAAATGACATAAAATACCTTGGGGTAACACTAACCAAGCAAGTGAAGGACCTATATGACAAGAACTTTAAGTCCCTGAAAAAAGAAATTGAAGAAGATGTCAGAAAATGGAAAGATCTCCCATGCTCATGGATAGGCAGGACTAACATAGTAAAAATGGCAATCTTACCAAAAGCAATCTACAGATCCAATGCAATCCCCATCAAAATACCAACACAATTCTTCACAGACCCGGAAAAAATAATACTCAACTTCATATGGAAAAACAAAAAACCCAGGATAGCCAAAGGAATCCTGTACAATAACACAACCTCTGGAGGCATCACAATCCCTGACTTCAAGCTCTACTATAGAGCTACAGTAATAAAAACAGTTTGGTACTGGCATAAAAACCGACATGTGGACCAATGGAATCGAATTGAAGACCCTGACATTAATCCGCACACCTATGAACATACAATTTTTGACAAAGAAGCCAAAAGTGCACAATGGAAAAAAGAAAGCATCTTCAACAAATGGTGCTGGCAAAACTGGATGTCAACATGTAGAAGGCTGCAAATAGATCCATGTCTATCACCATGCACAAAACTTAAGTCCAAGTGGATCAAGGACCTCAACATAAATCCAGCTACTCTGAACCTGCTAGAAGAGAAAGTAGGAAGTAGTCTTGAACGCATTGGCATAGGGGACCACTTCCTAAATACAACACCAGTAGCACAGACACTGAGAGAAACAATCAATCAATGGGACCTCTTGAAACTGAGAAGCTTTTGTAGAGCAAAGGATATGGTCAACGAGGCAAAGTGACAGCCTACAGAATGGGAAAAGATCTTCACCAACCCCACATCTGACAGAGGACTGATATCCAGAATATATAAGGAACTCAAGAAATTAGACATCAAAATGCCCAACAGTCCATTTAAGAAATGGGCTATAGAACTAAACAGAGAATTCTAAACAGAGGAAACTCAAATGGCCGAAAGACATTTAAGGAATTGCTCAACATCCCTAATCATCAGGGAAATGCAAATCAAAACAACTCTGAGATACCACTTTACACCTGTCCTAATGGCTAAGATCAAAAACACTGAAGACACCTTATGCTGGAGAGGATGTGGAGCTAGGGGAACTCTCCTCCACTGCTGGTGGGAATGCAAGCTTGTACAACCACTTTGGAAATCAATATGACGCTTTCTTAGAAAATTGGGAATCCATCTCCCCCAAGATCCAGCTATACCACTCTTGGGCATATTCCCAAGGAATGCTCAACCACACCATAAGAGCACTTGTTCACCTATGTTCATATCAGCATTGTTTGTAATAGCCAGAACATGGAAACAACCTAGATGCCCTTCAACTGAAGAATGGATAAACAAAATGTGGTACATATACACAATGGAATACTACTCAGTAGAGAAAAACAATGACATCATGAGGTTTGCAGACAAATGGATGGATCTAGAAAAAATCATCCTGAGTGAGGTAACCCAGACTCAGAAAGACAAACATGGTATGTACTCACTCATAGCACGATACTAGATGTGGAACAAGGATGACTTGTCTGCTACTCACATCACCAGGGAGGCTACCTGGAAAACAGGACCCCAAGAAAGACATGGGGATCGCCCAATGACAGAGAAATGGAATGAGATCTACATGAATAGCCTGGACATGAGTGGGGGTAGTGAAGGGCGAGGGTCGAGGGAAAGAGATCTTGGGGGAACGGGAGATCCCAGCTGAATCAACAACAGAGAGGGAGAACAAGGAATAGGAGACCATGGTAAATGAAGACCACATGAGAATAGGAAGAAGCAAAGTGCTAGAGAGGCCCACAGAAATCCACAAAGATATCCCCACAACAGACTGCTGGCAATGGTCGAGAGACAGTCCGAACTGACCTACTCTGGTGATGGGATGGCCAAACACCCTAATTGTTGTGCTAGAAACCTCATCCAACTACCGAGGGATCTGGATGCAGAGATCCATGACTAGGCCCTGGGTGGATCTCTGGGAGTCCAATTAGTGAGAATGAGGAGGGTTTATATGAGCGAGAATTGTTGAGACCAAGTTTGGATAAAGCATAGGGACAAATAGTCAAACGAATGAAAACACATGAACTATGAACTGAGGGGTCACCAACTGGATCAGGCCCTCTGAGTGGGTGAGACAGTTGATTGGCCTGATCTGTTTGGGATGCATCCAGGCAGTGGGACCAGGTCCTGTGCTCATTGCATGAGTTGGCTGTTTGAAACCTGCGGCCTATGCAGGATCGCTTGGCTCGGCCTGGGAGGAGGGGACTGGTCCTGCCTGGACTGAGTCTACCAGGTGGATCTCAGTCTGTGGGAAAGGCTTTGCCCTGGAGGAGATGGGAATGGGGGGGCCTGGGGGGAAGGTGAGGGGGGCGGGAGGGGGAGAACAATGGAATCCGTGGCTGATATGTAGAACTGAATTGTATTGCAAAATAAAAAAAAAAAAAATCAGGTCAAGGAAAAATAAGGCCCTTTTGTCACAAAATCATGGTTACTTAGGGGATAGAACTTTCCAGATGGATGCATTTCTCAGAGGAGATGGGCCAAATTAGGCATTTCTGATTGAGTGGCTAATACTGATTGTCAACTTGCCAATATCTAGAATCATGTAGGAAATAAACTTGTGTGCAGGTCTGGGAGGGAGTATCTAGATTAGATCAATTGGGTGGCACGATCCATCCTTGTAGTAGGTGATGCCATTCCATGGGTCAGCATCCTCTGAACAGCAGCATTCCCTTTTCTTCCTCCTGACTGCTGTTGTGATTTGAGTAGCTGCCTAGAGCTCATGGTGCCATGCATCCCTGCTGGGCTGTGTTGGCCTGGGACTGTAATCCCAAAGCAAACTTTCCTCCTTTAAATTACTTCATGTTATCCCTTTGTGATGAACAATAAGAAAAGTAAATTGCAGAGTATATTTCATTTAAAATAATGTCTTCGACTTAATCTTCTTGCAAATGACAGAATTGCAGTGGTTTTTTTGGGTGCATAGTATTCCTTTAAATATGTATCTAAAATTTTCTTTATCTGCTAGAGCAGTGATTATTTATTAAGTGATAGAAAGTTGCAGAACAACCTAAAAGATAGCCAAAAAAGCATCTACATGAGTGTAGGCAAATGGAAGGAGTAGGGGTTTGGGGAGATTATAACCCTGTGTATAATGTAAGCATTTGCCAGAAACATGCCAGATGTGTGCAAAAAGTTGTGAGTAACTTCATCTACATACATAGTTGTGTGTATGAGACATTTACCTTGCTGTATATATGTGTACTACATGTGTACCTGGAGTGCCAGAAGTGGGATTAAGATCTGCTGCAACTGGAGTTACACATGTTTGGGAGCCACAATTTATGTGCTAGAAAATGAGTCCATGCCCTCTATAAGAACAGTCGGTTATCTTAAACATTGAGCCATCCCTCCAACCCTGACACGCTCTCTATCTCTATCTATCTATCTATCTATCTATCTATCTATCTATCTATCTATCTATCTATCTATCTATCTATCTATCTATCTGCCTACCTACCTATCTATCTATCTATTTGATGTATCATGATCTACTATAACTCCTTTTTTCATTGTGTTAGCTTAGATGTATACACATAAACTAATACATATTCTCTGTGTACATTTCTTATCCTCACTCACATATTCTTGTTCTGATTAATTTACATTGATATTTCTTGGTCTTTTCTGTAATTTTAACCAAAAACATTTGTTTTTGTTTTTTTTTTTAATAAGTGGTACAGTTCAACAGTGTGAAAAAAAGAAAATTGAATGAAAGGACTATAGAGAAGAATTACTCAGTAAGGGCTTGCTGTGCAAACCTGAAGACATGAATTCAGTCTCCTAATCCATAGAATGACAGTGGCCATAGTGGTATACACTTGTAATCTGAATTCTGGCAAGGCAGAAACAGAGATCCTGGGGCTTACTAACCAGCCTTTCTAGCTGAATCAGTGAGGTTCTGGTTCAGTGAAAGACATTGTCTCAAATTAAAAAACAAAAAAGTAAAATGGGTGGAACTAGAGAGATGGCTCAGCAAGTAAGAGCATTTGCTGCTTTTGGAGGGACCCAAGTTGGATTCCCAGCACTGCCTGAGGGAGATCACAAACACTTGTATCTCCAGCTCTATGGAAACCAATACTCTTCTTGGCTCTGTGGCCACTGGGCACACCAGAGGTGCACATGTATGGATGTAGATAGTCACACATACACAAAAAAATAAAATCAATAAATATTTAAAAGAATAAGATGCAGTGGGATTTGGAAAGACAACTGACCTCCATTTTTTACCTTTACATGCAAACCTACACAAATGCATACACACTTGTACATAAAATTGATAATAATTTTAAAACAAGAATTTGAACTTTTCCCTTCAAATTACTAGATTCTTAGGACTTTTTCTTCAGTGAAAGAAATGGTGTTGGTAGGGATGAAATCAACCAGTCAACCCCTGAGAATTAGTTTCAATTAGTTTAGTGGTGTAGCCATATGTCTACCCAGTGTTTACCATGGAGGAGGCTGGCTGATATGTTTGTGTGGTTATTTCTGAGATGTTAGATTCTATTAAAAGGAATTCTCCCTCTGGGTGCCCTTGCATACCATAAAGCACAGATGCATTGAAGATGATTTCAAAGTCTAAGTCTATAAATAAATTCAAAGTTATGAAAAATACTTGGCACTGTGAACATTTTATTATTAAATGTGTTTTTTTTAATGTTGGCAGGTCTACTTATTTCAAAAAATTCATGTTTCTCTAAATCTAAAAAACATTTAATATCAAATACTTTAAAGCTCCCTCTATCTATGCAATTGGTCTTGGGAATGTGACAAATAAAGAGTAGAGATCATTACTAAAAATAGAAAACACTGAAAAGGAATTCTTATAGCCTTTTCAGGGAACCAGAGACAGGGTATGCCATGGCAGAACCATTGTTGATCTTTTTTCTTTTTTCCATATTTGGTGTGTGATGATTCAGTACTTGGAGTGGGAGGAGTAACTGGGCACTTAAGAGCACGTGATATTGTTGCAGAGGACCAGAATTCAGTTCCCAGCACTCGCAAGGCAGTTCACAACCACCTGAAATTCCAGCTAAAGCGTATCAGATGCCCTCTTCTGGCCTCTATGAATACCTGCACACATGTGTACAAAAATGCAAGCATACACAATGGCATAAATAAAAATAAATTTTAAAAAAGAAGTATATCCTATTATACCTCAGGTACATCCTAAAATATATACATATAAAAATAGTTTAAATAGTGTTATCATATAATAGGGAGACAATACCCCAACTATGCATCTCATGCTGTCAATTAAAACCCCCAGTACCAGGAATGAGCTACCTCTTTGTGAATTATTGGCCCACAGGTTGACATAGACCCTTAAACATTAAAGGCAGTTGCCATTGGTCTTGGTTACCACCATAACTTGATGGCAAGATCCTATTCTTGAAGACACCAAAGATTTGAGTTATATACATGGAAAAATCAAGTGGATAATGACCTAGAAGATCCATCTTTACTGGGTAGCTTTCACACTATTGGAAGATGCTATGCATACTAACAGGGAATAAAAGTAATTGTCAGTCTCACATAACTGTAAAGCCTGCTAGCTATAAAACTACTGATATGGAAGATATGCCTACTCATATAATAGTGCTACAAATATGGAGATATCAACTCACTTTCTGATTGGATCTATGGCTTGCTCAATGAAAAGGAATCATATGAAACCAGGACCTTTTGGGCTGACATACGTCATAAGCCCTCAGGGAGAACCTACTACTGTTATTTTGCTAATTGGACACTGGATTAAAATGGCTCTCAATGACATTACTATACCCATAGACCAGTGTGTTTCTCAGCCCTCATCAGAGAAGCTTCTTGCAGTAGATGGCAATTAACACAGAGACCTGCAAATGGACAATGTCCTGGGCCAGGGTGGGGCAGACTTCAGAGTGCTCAGTCCTAAGTAGGACCTCTATATCATGCTCACCCATTGAACATTTAGGTTTCTATGTGGAAGATGAGGTAGAAAGGTTATTACAGCAAGAGGTACCACACGAAGTCAAGGAAACAAGTTTTCTGTACACAATTGGACAGGTGTAGATATGAACTCACAGTGCTTGTGACAGCAAGCAGAAGATCTGCTCAAGCTCAAGCCATGCAAAATCCCACCACAAGTGTGTGGGCATGAGGCATGTAGTTCCACTCTTAGCTGCAAGGCTGTTGGCTCCTTATAACTGCTGGGAAAGGCAGAGTCAGTTTTCTTTAACAATGTGATTTCTGGTATATCAGATACACTCTACTGTAGGTCCCATGCCTGAGAATATTGGGCCAAGACAAACTAGACTTGGAGAGAGAGAGGGAGAGAGAGAGAAAGAAAGGAGAAATAGGACCAGGTGAAAAGTGAAGAAGGGGCAGATCTGGGAGGAGTGGGAGGATACATATGATCAACATATATTGTATGGATCTTCCAAAATTAATAAAAAGTATTCTCTAAGTATTTGATACCCAGAATATGCCAAAGGCAACCTCAGTGTAAACATTAGACTGTGTATCTTCTCTAGATTTTTGCCTCTGTTATAGCAAGTGCATCATATGGCATGATAGGCCCTCCACTACTGGCTCAAATGCCTGAGAGAGTGATTTGTAGGAAGAGTTGGGTTTGCTCACACTCTCTAAAGTTTCTGCCCATCATGGCAGAGAGCGCTCAGTAGCTCTGAGCGACATGTTAGCTCACCCCAAGGAAGTCAGGAAGCCAGGGAGTACTGAGAAGCACACCTGAGCTTTCTGGCTTGCCTCTGCTTACCTTCTCTAGAACAGTGCTGCTTACATGCAGAGCAGCTCTTTCTCCTTACTCACAGACTGAACCACAGGAATGACTTCACTAGCCCCCTCATTCCCTTATACCCCCAAGATGACAATTTAACTATAAATCTTCTCAGCTTAACAGCCAGCTCATCTCTTTAAATGATTATCTTTCCTCCCCTGACTCTCCAGAGGTGCATGTCTGTCCCACAGTGCAGAATGCATCCAGCTCAATTCCAAGAATCCTTAAAGCTGTAATGGTTCCAAACCGTTTGCTTTTGATCTTTTGGTTTTTATTTTTGGCCTGCAGCATGACAATAACAGCTAGATCACTAGACATTCAAAATCTCATTCTCATGCAAAATTTGGGTCTACAAAACCGTCCTATAAAATGACAAATTCAGAAACAAAGCTATTTATTTGTGTATGTGACACTTATGTGTGTGTGCCTGTGAGTGATGGCTGTATATGTAGGCATGTGTGTGATGCCTATGAATGTGTGAATTTGTATTTATGTGTGTGTGCATGTGTGAGTGTTGCCTATGCATGTGTGATGCATATATGTACATGTGTGTGATACCTGTGTATGCATATGTTCATGAATGTGAGTATGCTTTTGCCACAGTATGCACATGGAGGTGAGAGGACAATATTGGGTGTTGGTTTGGGCTTTCACCTTCATTAACCCAGAGTTTTATTGTCTCTTTTTACAATACACTTGCTGCCCAATAGCTTCTGGGGAATTCTTCTACCTCCACTTCTCATCTTGTCATAAGAATATTGGAATCTTATATGTACGTGACTGCATCTATCTTTGAAAAAATGATTTCTTAGAGTTCGAACCCAGATCTGTATACCTGCAGAGTAAATGCTTTATCCACTAAACTGTCTATCCCTCTAGTCCTCTGCTATATTTTTTATACCTATAAAAATAATGAAGAATTGGTAACTTTATAACCTTTTGTTAAGATTTGAAAAATTAAAAGCACATCATATACTAAAATATTTTCCACTAGTCTATTAAGATAAACGAATTTTTCCAGCCACCAGTGTGTGTCTCTTCAGATGTTGATGACAGAAATTACATTCATAAATATAGAAGATATTTGGCTATGTACCCATTTAGAAGATAGGATTTCTACACTGAATGGTCTTAGCTGGTATTCCTTCAACAAATGTTTTTACTGGGATTCTGTGGGATAATGCTTTTGTACACTGGTTTACTAAAACACTGATTGGCCAATAGCCAGGCAGGGAGTATAGGCAGGGCAAGCAGACTAATGGAATGCTGGGAAAAGGAAGAGCAGAGTCAGGAGTTGCCAGTCAGACACAGAGGAGGCAAGATGGCAAGGCAGAACTGAGAAAAGGTACCAAGCCACGTGGCTAAACAGAGATAAGAATTATGGGTTAATTTAAGTGTAAGAACTAGTCAGTAATAAGCCTGAGCTAATGGCTGAGCAGTTATAAGTATTATAAGCTTTTAAGTGATTATTCTATAAGAGGGCCACAGGACTTCCAGGGCTTGGTGGGACCCAAGAAACTTCCAACTACAATTGGCGCCCAGACATGGTGGCAACAGTTTCCACCTAAAACCTGAGAAAGCTTAAAAAAAAAAAAAAAAAGAGTCTAAAATAGAGCTAAAAACAGTTTTCTAGTGTGTCTCTCAGGCCAGCCACAGCCTACGGGTTTGAATTACTCTATGGCGGGTTCACAGCATGCTGGCTTGACCTGTAGCATGGCGGATTCCTGTCACAGTACACAGAGGCGTCTGCAAGTTGTGCAGCATGGTGAGTGGTGGATGTAGTTCTTGCTAGTACAGACCAAAAAAAAAGGTTTCTGGACTACACACTGCTTTGATGGAGGCATAGACCCACTGCCTCCCAGAGTCAGTGGACAGCATGGCTCCCAGATCTGGTGGTGAACTATTTCTGCCATGTTGAAAAGCTGAGAAAGGTGGAGTCAGCAGCCAAGGCTGCTGCTTCAGTACTAACCACTGCAGTTTAAAGCAATAGATTCACAATACGGCAGATTCAGATGGAATGAGACTTTAAATGGTTTACAGTGTGTGTAAAAATGTACGTAGGCTTGGAAGAGACAGAAAAAAATAATATATGAAGTTATAGACAGTTAAATAAAGAGACAGTTTTAAAAAATAAAATCTTTAAAGAGAAAGTAAAAGTAATATAAAAAATAAGCCACATAAAGATGGAAATCACACACAGAGAGAGTCTGGATTATATTGTCTTTGGGATTTTTAACTGCAGAGAGACAGTTTATTGTAAAAGCTACTCAGTTATATATATATATATATATATATATATATATATATATATATATACATGTATTAAAGTATTTTGACTTCAAAATTTGTGTCTAAGGATACATTGCTTTGGAAAAGAGGTTCTGCTTTTGTTTCTACAGAAGATGAGAACCCGTGAATTGCTTCCAAGCTAATATGGTTTGATCAAGGAAGACCCCTGAGAGGCCCAGATGATCCAACATCCAATAACAGCTTCAAGGCAACTGGCTCAGAGAATACAGTGTCACAGACTACTCCAGTCAGGATTTGAGTATAATTCTTAATTTTCTCAGCATGCCCATAAGCTTGCCAATGCCCTCATCCATCAGGAAGTAGTATGAGAGGTTATGCTCAAATTCTCAAAATATTATTTATGAATGTTTATTTTTATTTAAAGCAGGTTGATTATAAATGCAATCTCTTTCTAAAGAAAAAAGAGGATAGTATAGATATGATAGGATGAAAGGGTAGATTAATGAACCTACTTTTAAAGAGCATCAACTTGTTTAAAATTGTTTTACATTGCTATGGATTTTAGTTCATTGATTCAAATTTAGAGTGGATTTTTTATCTTATATATATATATATATATATTATAGTCTTGTTTAAAGTATTATGTTTATGTAATTCATTTAAATTGTAATGGATAATTAAGAAATACAGATTAATAATTAGTCTTCTATGATAGTCAAATTATAGTCATGTTAAGTTTTCTAGGTGCTGTGAGATGGTCTTATGTCAAATGTGTTGTTGATTGGTCAATGAATAAATCACTGATTGGCAGTGGCCAGGCAGGAAGTATAGGTGGGACTAACAGAGAGGAGAATAGAGAGAACAGGAAGCTGGGTGAGAGAGACACTGCCAGCCGCCATCAGGATAAGGAAGATGTAAAGTACCGGTAAGCCACAAGCCACGTGGCAAGGTATAGATTAATAGAAATGGATTAATTTAAGTTGTAAGAACAGTTAGCAAGAAGCCTGCCACGGCCATACAGTTTGTAACCAATATAAGTCTCTGTGTTTACTTGATCGGGTTTGAGCGGCTTGGGACTGCCGGGTGAGAGAGATTTGTCCTGACTGTGGGCCAGGCAGGGAAACTCTAACAACAAATGACGTCCAACGTGGGGCAAGAGTTTCCACCTAAAAACTAAAAAAAAAAAAAGATTCTAAAACGGAGCTAAAAACAGCTTCCTAATTGTCTCTCTCAAATGAGCGGCAGCTGCCGGTTTGAGCTACTGGCGGGTTCCTAGCGTGTGCGCTCGACCTGCCGCCATATGGCGGGAATGAGGCCTCTGCAAGTGACACATTAAGCTGCATTGTGGATTTAGCCTTTGCTAGTACAAAACAAAAAAAGAGGTTTCTGGGCTACACGCTGCTTGGATAAAAGCATAGACCCACAATGGCTCCCAGAGCTGGCGGTAAGCATACTGCCGCCATGTTGGGAAGCTGAGGTGGGCGGAGCCAGCAGCCACAGCTGCTGCAGCTTAAAGCAACAGATTCATAATAAGACAGATTCAGATGTAATAGTTTAAAATGTGTGTAAAATATACGTAGGCTTGAAGGAGACAAAAAAAAAAGGTGATATATACAGTATAGAAACAAATACATGGTTTTAAAAAATAAAGTCTTTAAAGAGACAGTAAAATTAATATAAAAAATAAGCCATGTGAAGATGAATATTACACAGAGAATCTGGATTGTGTTGTCTTTGGGATTCTTAACTACAGAGAGATATTTGATTGTAAAGGAAGCTGAGTTAAACCAATATGCATATTTTAAAGGTACCTTGACTTCAAAATTTGGATATAAGGATATGTTGCTTTGGAAAGGAGATTCTGCTTTTGTTCCCACAGAAAGCCAGAGGCTATGGATTTATTCCAGATTAAGATACATCAGGTTTGACCAACCAAGACCCCCTGAAAGGTCTCCGATGACACCATGGCCCAGATGATCCAACATCCAGAACCATTTCAAGGCAACTGGCTCAGACGAATACACCCTCATGGACTACTCCATAATCCTAAAATGTTCTTTGTGTCCCCATAAGATACAGCGCCCCCCTCCAGCAGGAAGTAATAAGAGAAGCTACGCCCAAATTCCCAAATATACCAAGCTGACTTTGAAGATGTGTAAAGGTTAAAACCTTCCTTTTTAAGAAAAGAAAATGGGAAGTGCTGTGGGATGGTCTGAATGTCAAATGTGTTGCTGATTGGTCAATGAATAAATCACTGATTGGCAGTGGCCAGGCAGGAAGTATAGGTGGGACTAACAGAGAGGAGAATAGAGAGAACAGGAAGCTGGGTGAGAGAGACACTGCCAGCTGCCATCAGGATAAGGAAGATGTAAAGTACCGGTAAGCCACAAGCCACGTGGCAAGGTATAGATTAATAGAAATGGATTAATTTAAGTTGTAAGAACAGTTAGCAAGAAGCCTGCCACGGCCATACAGTTTGTAACCAATATAAGTCTCTGTGTTTACTTGATCAGGTTTGAGCGGCTTGGGACTGGCGGGTGAGAGAGATTTGTCCTGACTGTGGGCCAGGCAGGGAAACTCTAACAACATCTAGGTATTTCTAGGTATACATAGATATAATTCAATTAGGTAGGTAATCTTCAAACACTTCAAAGACCTACAGAATATGGCATTTAAAATGTTTTAAAAACTTAGACTTTCTGTACAGTGAGACATGTCTGTGCCTGGCAGCACCGATTTACTTCAGAGAGAAAGATGGGCATCAAAGACACTCCATATGGAGTTTATCTTCTTTTTGGCAAAATTAGCCCTTTGGGCAAGAAGCTGTTCTTTCCTGAACTTCTTGACAAAATGTTGTATTGACCAGACATGTAGAACTCATAGAAAGTTGACCACTGAACTTTACAGGGCAAAATGGTCTTTCAGGTTCCTGCTTCACAGAAGAAACTGCCAGACATTTTACAGAACACAGAGAAAAGTAACTGAGAGGCTCTAGGCCTATGGGCTGAATACTAATGCCCCATTGTTATAGAGAAACTCTGGGTGACTGTCTAGGCAGACAGCTGTCTCTGTCATTCTAGATTTTTGGAAGTTGCTTACAATGCTCTTCCTGTTTACTTAGTTAATATTATATCCTTCTGAGGTCTTTGATGTAGTTGAAGACTAGATAGTTATAATTTTCCTTGGTTATGATAAAAGATAAATGATATGAAACTTTAGACTTACAAACATAGAATAGATAGAATACATAATTTAATTTTACCAAATACAAATAGACTAGATATTATAACTGTAATTCTTGCTTGGTAACTGTTCTATTATATGAAATTTTACTCTGTTAAAGTTAAAACTTTCCTTTTTGATTGGACAGAAAAGGGAAAGTGCTGTGGAATGTCGTTCTGTATGTTGTGAATGTGTGTTGCTCTGATTGGTTGATAAATAAAATGCTGATTGACCAGTAGCCAGACAGGAAGTATAGGTGGGGCAAGCAGACAAGGGAAATTCTGGGGAGACAAAGGCTGAGTCAGGAAATGTTGCTGGCTGCCACCAGAAGAAGCAAGATGTAAAAGTACTGGTAAGCCACAAGCCATGTGGCAAGTAGAGGTTTATAGAAATGGGTTAATTTAAGATGTAAGAGCTAGATAGCAAGAAGTCTGAACCATTAGGCCATACAGTTTGTAATTACTATAAAGCCTCTGTGTGTTTATTTGTGTCTGAGTGGCTGCAGACCGGGTGGGACACAGGAAAACTATCAGCAACACTGGGATGTTTCATAAATCTCAGAAAAATGTTTTCTATCAATTAATGGTTATTCAGTATTGTCTTTTTTTTCACATTCAAATTAGATCTCATTAGTTTTACTGAAAATTGATGTTATTGTAATTGACCAGTAAATATAGAGTTATGGTATGTCCTAGTTTGCTTGAAATTTTTCAGCCTTGTTCTTGTTATGGTATTGTGTGTACTTGCTATTTGTTTTGTCAGCTTCTGCTGTCAAGAGTGACATGCTTTGTCCACCATTTGATGTGATGCATGATCAGATGCAGTTTTATATATAAGATACTAATCAACTCATATAAATTAGATGTTGAAAAACTGTTAACCTTTTTGTAGGTATAGTCCGTGTGTATGGTTTATATACTTGCACAGATGTGAACACCCATTAACGTGTGTGTAGAAGACAGAGGTCAATGTTGGGTTGGGTGTCTTCCCCAGTTGTTCTCCACCTTAGGTTTTGAGACATGGTTTCTCATTGAACTTGGTGCTTACTCATTGGCTAGAATGTCTGGTCAGTGAGCTCCAAAGATGTTCTTATATCTCTATCTCCAGCCTTTGGTTGTGGGCATGATTCATTGTGTCTGGCTTTTTTTTTTTTTTTTTTTTTTTTTTTGGTTTTTCGAGACAGGGTTTCTCTGTGTAGCTTCATGCCTTTCCTGGAACTCACTTGGTAGCCCAGGCTGGCCTCGAACTCACAGAGATCTGCCAGCCTCTGCCTCCTGAGTGCTGGGATTAAAGGCGTGCGCCACCACCGCCCGGCTGTGTCTGGCTTTTTACAAAGGTTTAGAGAATCAGAACTCAGCACCTCTTATTTGCAAGACAAGCACTTTACCCATTAAGCTATCTTCCCATCTTCAACAAGCACACACACACACACACACACACACACACACACACACACACGATTAACATAAATAGAAAAACAAATAATTTATTTTTATGAAGATGAAGAAAAGATAAGGAATGGAGAATTGTTTTAGTGGTTAAAAGCATTTGCTGCTCTTGCTGAGAACCCAGTTTTGATTGACAACACCTACATGATGGCTCACAACCATCTTCAGCTCTGGTTACAGGGTATCAGATGCCTTCTTCTGAATTCTGTGAGCACCAGGCACAGATGTTGTGCACATACATGCATTCAGGCAAAGTACTCAGACACAGATAATTTAAAAGCATATTAGAAAGAGACAATGGGATATGCAATTCATATATAAAGATGCTAAATGGGTACAAATGTAGATGCTAAACCTCTGGACTAATACAGAACAGGAAAGGAGTATGGAAATCTGAGTGGGAATCTCTGCAGAACTCTCAATTCCAAGATAACTCCAAGATGTCAAGATATTACTCACTATATTTTTAAATTTTGTGTTTTCAGAGCCTCACCACTACATTTATTTACCTTGAAGATCCACAAATACCTTCCTTCAATGAGAGTTTAACAAATAAGCAAAACAAACAAAAAAGAAGTTATAGTGCCTTTCTTGCTACAGGAAAATTCCATGTTCTGGCTCAATATGATTCTCTCTGAGTAAATTGGACTCCTTCAAATCTCAGTGTGTGTTGGCCTGGCTCTCACAGCTCACACTTTCACCCAAAAGATGTCAGTGTGCAAAATTCTTTGCTCTCTCTATTTTTCTTTCTATTCACAAATTCAATTTTCTTGAGGTTAAGCCTCCACTCTCTTAAAAAATTGTTTGTGAGTGGGTATTTGCTAGTGAAATGTAATGTGTGGCCAAATATATGTTCTGGTTCTCATGCCTTTTCTTTCACATTAAAAATAAAAATTATTTTTGGTAAATTCAGTACAATGTTGGTAGTTCTGATTTTAATAGTTACTTTCATCTGACTCTGATATGTTCTTTTGACTGGAAGCCCAGGCATGTGTAAAATTCACTGTGTCAAATCTCCTAAGTCATAGATGTCTGATGGTTAGATTTATTGTTCATTATACATGCATTTAATCCACTACTCTAAGTATTTTATCAAAGTCATCTAAGGTAAGATTTCATGTTAATCAGCCTATATTTCTACATCTGTTTACTCACTGAATATGTGCATATGCTATATTTGCCTGTCACAGCATGTTTTGTAGGTCATATGGGGAATGTTTCTCTTCTTCCACCATGTGGATTCCAGAGATTGAGCTCAAGTGGTCAGGCTTTGCATCATTAGCTGAAAAGCCATCTTCTAGTTATTATTAATGAATTTAGTATAATATTTTAATTATCAAGAAAAAATAGTACAAATTAATTTGTTTTGTTTTCTAGATATAGGGTAATAATGCTAACTATATCTCTTGAAATTCACTTGAGTGAATAGTTGGATCAAGTTCAGAATAAAATGTGTAAGGGATGTGTTGTTTTAAAGAATGAAGGAAGATAATAAAGATCAGTACTACTTTCTCAACCTGGTTATTTAAATTTTATACAAGAATGTGAAGACTCAGGAGACAAAGTCTATAGAGAATCAACTTTGAATACAAGTGAGTTTTGATCATAACTCTGAAGATCATGGGAATAAAATAAAACGATAAAGCATGTAATCCCCATGAACATAGCATCCTATGTGTACAAGTGGGCATAAATTTCTACTTAATAATGAGCAAATTGTAACTTATTACCGTAGGAGGTATCTCTTACTGTGCTGCAGCAGTTAATTAGGGAAGCTAGATTTTACTATTGAAATAACACTTGTTACTTGTATGGCATGCCCAATCAATGTGAGCTGTCTTTGCACTGTGCCTGATTTCTGGATGCCTGCTGTTGGGGAAGCCTTCTTCTAGATTATTCCCTGTCTTGATGTGCCCAAGGAAAGAGACTGGCAATCATTGTCTGCAAACAATACTGACATACTTTTGTCTTTTGCTTAAATAACTTGGTCAAAAATTTATGAGAAGGAAGTAAAGTCTTACCTTGTTGCCTTGTGCCATAAGGGGCAAAACCAAAACCCTGGGACAGCTGACAGCATTCCCATTTTTCCTTTCTCTCCTGTCTTCTGTTACTAAAATCACAAATTAAACTTCACAGAAAGGTGATTTTTTATTAATAACGTTGCTCATTGTTGTAAGAAAATACATGGAAAAGTCATCTTAAGTAAGTAAAAGTTCATTTTGGCTCACATTTAATAGTACAAAGATATGGTGGCATGACTTCAGGGTGCCTGGTCATGCACCATATGCAACTAGGATGCAGAGAGAAGTGAACACTTATTCTCAGCTCCCTTTTGCCTTTTCATTCAGTCCAGAACTCCAGCTCATGGAACAGTATTATCACCAGTTTAGGAGGATCTTCCTACCTCAGACAATTGTATCATGAAACTCACATATGTGACCAGACATTTGCATTCTAAGCAATTCCAGATACTTTCACGTTGACAATCAGTATTAATCATCAGATGAAAAAGAATCTCTCTACCATACCCTTATAGACTACATAGCATACCACCTGCAAACTACTGCAAGCATGTGCAAAATTCATGTTAAAAACAACATGTGTTAATATTATTCAATATATTGTGAATTTATAAGAAATGCTAGAACTTCCGTGATCATTTTTGTGTCCATTTTCTGCAAACATAATGTTCTCTCTCTCTCTCTCTCTCTCTCTCTCTCTCTCTCTCTCTCTCTCTCTGTGTGTGTGTGTGTGTGTGTGTGTGTGTGTGTGTGTGTGTATGTGTGTGTCTGTATAGGTACACACATGCCAGGGCAGGGATGTATAGGTTAGAGGACAACTCCTAGTGTCAAACCTCACCTATCACCTTCTTTGAGACAAGGTATCCTGTTGTTTGCCACTGAAAATGCCAGGTTAGCTGGCCCACAGCTTTCCAGGGGTTCTCCTGTCTTCAGCTCTCATCTCACTGTAGGAGTGCTATGATTGCAGAAGTGTGCTCCTTTGTCCAATTTCATGTTTTGGAGATTTGAACTCAAGTCCTAATGCTTATCAATAATCACTATGCCCAAATGGACCATATCCTTTTTCTTCTCTTTTTACTTTTTTTGATTTTGCTTTTTCAAGACAGATTTTGTTTGTGTAAGCCTGGCTGTTCTGGAACTCATTCTGTACAGCAGGCTGGTATTGAACTCTGAGAGATTCACCTGTCTCTGTCTCCCAATTGCTGGGATTAAAGGCTTGCAGCACCACTGCCCAGTTCCAATGAACTATTTCTATACCTGTTCCCCTTATTTTCATCTTGATGATGAAAATAGAAACTCTGTGGTGTAAAGTATTCTCACTAGTAGAGAATGTAATCAACCAAAATACTGAAGATAATATTTGTAAATCACTTACTGAATAGACATATATCATAAACATAGAAAATCTACATGTAAAAATATTAAGATATAAATTCTAATTTTATTATTCTTAATTTAAAAATATGCTAGTCATCATTTTTATTTGTATAAATGTGTTGTAAGTACATATGCTAGCATACCATGTGGTTGCAGTGTCTACAGAGGCCACAGGAGGGCATTGAATCATCTGGATCTGGAGTTACAGAGGGATCTGAATCAAAATATTAGTGTTAGAATCTAAACACTGGTCCTCTGAAGGAAAAGCAAATGCTATTAACTGCTTAACCTTTTTTTTTTCTCCAGATCTACAATTTTAAATTGGAAATCTAATTTTAAAGTGGAAATAATTGCAGAATATAACTGGCCATAAATGCATTCAATGACTTTCATTATCATTGGACATTAGGGAAATGTAAATCAAAACTAATATGAAATACTAAATCACGTCCAACAGAATGGTTATATAATAAAATACATACTGAGAAAATGAAGACATGACCACTCCTAGGTATTGTTGAAGTGTTGTAGATATGAGGGAGATAACAGCCAGAGGCATCTGGAAGAGTCCAGACTGAACACGGCCAGCAGAGTAGACCCAGCCATGTAAAGAGGGGAACAGGGGCATGAGGAGAAGAAAGAGGGAGACGAAAGACAAAGAGAACCAAAAGGGAAGCCAAGAAAATGCACAGCCAAAATGGCTGTTATATGGGAAAGCGAAGCTGGGGTTAAGAGAGCAATGCTCAGGGGCTAGAGAGGTTTATGGTAGGAGTGGGGATAAGTAAAGCTAAGAGTGAAGACTGTATAACAAGTACTTTCTAGGCTGGGAGACCTGGTGCTCAATATCTGCTTTGATATGTTAATAGGCAACTCAGTCTTTCATTCTTGGTTTCTTTGATATCTGCTATTCCAGCCTTTTATTGATGATGAGGGGTGACATAATCTCTCATGTAACTGTTTCTTAGTTGAAATTGGTGGAACACCATTGTTGGGGGCTCAGGAAAGATGGCATGATGGGTGAAGAGAGGAAAAGGAGAGGGGAGTGCAGGTTGAGGAATGCTGCTCAGGACTTGTGGGACCTGGCACTAGGGAAATGCAGGCCATATTGGAGTTGTGCATGATGGGGCAGCTGGGGCTAGCTGCTTTGGGGCAGTCTAGGATGTAGGGTCTCAGGCTGGTTGGAAATTCCATCTGAAGCACCTAGGGCTGGCATGGATGGAGTAGTTTGCAGTCTTTAGTTGGTTTGGAATCCACTGGGACTGATGTAGACTAGGGACAGAAGATGAAGCTAAGAAGTTTAGGGAGAAATTTTTATCTTGAGTGTACACCTGAAACTTCCTGTTGTGGTAATTGGGAGAGAGTCCCAAGACCAGGAGAAAGAGAGCCCCCACCTTCAGGAATAGGCAGGTGAGGAAACTTTGGCTCCTGATTGACTGGAGAACTTTTCTGGCGTCTGTTTGACTTGTTAGAAGTGGAACAAAGTCATGACTTCCTGAAGCTTACCAGAAGTTTTTCAGTTTACAAAAAGAGATAAAAGTTTTAGAAATATTAGCATTACAACTGTTTGTAATATGTGCTGAAATCCACATTATAAAAAAAAAACAGTAGACTCACACCTTTGAGTCATAGTAAAAGCTTGGGGGTACAAGGAAATGGTTCTGAGTTTAAAGCATGAACACCCTTTCCTCTGTCCAGTGGTTCGATGAATAGAAAAGACAGCGATGTTTTCAGCAAAATGAGAAGCACTTTTAAGTCTATACTTAGAAGACAACCAAAGGGGATTTAAAATTTTGAGCTAGTGACAGTGATGTAGTCAGTGCTTTACCAGGGCTAGATTAATAGATTATCAGAACTTCATTGATAAATGTTAAAGCTATTAATTTTAGAAGTCTTAATATGACAATAATATAATGAGAAGGAAAGAACTCTGCATTATTTCCCAATATTCTCATGCCTTAAATCACTTTCTTGATCCTTTAGAACTTGCATTTACAAACCTTGAAGAACATTCTTAGACCCTCATAATTTATATAAAATTTATTTTTTTTATCCAATCATTAACCATAACACACTAGTGGTTTATTATTGAGAGAAATCATTATAAAGCAACTTCCTTTAAATTAAGAAATAGTAAAAAGTGATATTGAAACTTGTTTTGTGAGTTTATCTCTTTCAGAATCTGCCAGAAAGGTAAACTATGTTTGCTTTTTTATTTTTTATTATTTTTAAGCAGAAGAATTAGTAACTCTAGAAAAACAGTGAGATCAGATTTTACACATGCAATGATCTTTCCAGGCAACTACAGCTTTTGGGGAAGAGCCAATTTGTTTGCTTCTGTTAACATAAAGCTACAGTTACATCAACAACATCAGAGATCTGAGAAGCATAATTATAGTAGGAAGTGTGATCTAAATGGCCTATGTATCCATTTAAATGACAGATACATATCCACTATCTAAACATTTACCCTAGGCTCCTTGTGGTAACTTGATCGTTTCATTGTGGATAATGGTCATAGGTCTTTGGTTGGCACACAAGACAGCATTACATCGTTAGCTACTGGACAAGACAGCACAGCCCTTTGGCTGCTAGACCCAGAAACTCTAAGAGACCTTCAAGTGGAGGCAGAAATTGGAAAACCTGACCTACTTTGATGAGGTAGAGTACAGCAGTCAACCCAACAGTGCCCACAGTTTGAGCACAGCCCTGGCAAAAGGTGAGGCATGGAGTAGTTCTTTGCCAGTGTTTAGCATTACCACTATCCAGGTGGTGCCCAGCATCTTTGGAGACATTAGGGTCATTGCTAGGAGCTGGAATTTCTATCACAGGAAGTTTTTTTATTAAACACTTTAAATGGCATATTCAGCAGGCATCTGAAGATTTTGAGGACCTTATCTGTTAACTATGCCTGATTTTAAACCAACTTTACTCCTTTTTTGTTTGTTTTAACTTGTTTATGCTTAACCATGAAAAACAAATACAAGAGGCTAAATAAAATTTGCCATTGTAAATGAATTATATTTGTACTTAGCATGACTTTGAACCTAGCACTAATCATATTAAAAATTTGATCTTTTATAAAGTGAATGACCATTAATTTGCATGTCCTGATAATCTTTAACAATTGACAACAAGTTAGTAGCTTTTCTAAGATTTGGATCTTACAGTTTTATTCCTTTTAAATTTGAGCCTTAAAATTTTGAGTTGAAGATTTAATTGAAGATCCTATAGCATTAAAATAAAATTCAAAGCATAAATAAAGGTTAACCATAAATTCAGTCCTTAGGGAGATTTATAACTTTCTTGACCCTTTTTATAGGCCACCATTACAGAATATCTGATTTTTGTGATTCAGTTTATCTAAGTAGCTAAAACTTAGCAGTGATAGCAAAGACAAAGAGGCTAGATATATATCTTCAAGTCAGTTACTGTTAACCTGAGTAGACTTTAGCAATTTATAAACTTTTTAAAATCAAATATACCATACTTATCATATATATATATATATATATATATATATATATATATATATATATATATATATATATATATATATATATATAGTGTTTCTGGTAAAAAAATATAAAAAAGCATATTTTTATAACCTTAGGAATTTATCATCATATAAAAACCTATCATAATCCAAAATATTTTTGAGACCTGCTGCTGCTTCCTTAGTCTAAAAGAAGATATAATGATAAGCACAGGGCTCAGTAGGACTAAGAAGTTCTATGACTGTTGCATTGCCTGTTTTTTACCATGTGGTCATCTTAATAAAGACGGTGCAGTTACATTGCAAACACTCTTTTAACCCTAGTAAAGATGGCTGCTAGCCACATGGTTACTTCCATCCTGAAGAGATCATCAGCCAAGATGGAGGCAAGTCACATGGTTGCTAATTAAAAACATTAAATTTCCCAAACAAGAGTTGAATTAAAGTAACAGATACAGTAAATAGATCTAATTTTTGTAAATAAGAGTTGAATCACATATAGCAACTTAAGATTCAACCTTTCATTTCAAGTTTTAAGCTAACATTTTGTTACATATTTTATGTACCTTTTAACCACACACAATGAATTTATAAATCCTGTGATAAAGACTGTTTACATGATAGTATTAGAAGATTTCTTGAGAGGTGAGCACAGAGAAATCATAGAGATAAAAGATTTTGAGTGGAAAGTAGAGACTTTGGGGATTGTAGACCAGAAATTGTTTAGATATAAGAGATTTGGGGATCATCTGTTCATGAGGTGACAGAAGTTGTGACGATTTGGGTGAATTTGAGAATGGAGTGTGACAATATTGGCCACTGATTGAGTTGTATTATGTCCAAGCCATTTGCAGTAAGATAATGAGGCTTTAATAAAATCTCTGAGTCAGAGGAGGAAGGGAGACATGGTCATACACAGCCCAGGAGGGTTTAAGGAACCTAGAGGAACTGGAGGAATAAGGGAAAGACAGAACAGGCAGCTCTGAGGCAGAGGTGAAGAAAAGGTTGCAGGATAGGTTCAGGAGGGCATAAAGAAGCTGCAGGATTTCCAGGAGGGACCTGGGAGGGAACAGGGTCACAAAGCTCAGGAACTCTGCCCCAGGGAGATTTTGAATGTGGTAGAGACACAGAATGGGTTATGGAAGTTGTGGGATTCCAGCTCCTAGAGGTTGGTGAAGAAACTCCAGGAAGGAGCTGAGAACAAAGGGGGGCAGAAGGAATAAGTATCATAGTGACAAGAAGTTCAATCCAGGGCATCATCCTCAAGCAGATGGAGAGACTATCAGTGGGAAATGTACCAAATCACAGAGGAGAGGCAGCCCCTTCCATGAAATGGGGCCAAATAGTGCAAACAGAGCATGATGTCACATCAGGGTAGCTTTTGTAGTAATAGTGGAAAAAGCAGGCATCTCCAAGGTGATACCTATGCAGGAGAGGAGGAGGGGAGAGAGCAGTTTAAGAGGCAGACTGGGAGAAGCTCTCAGGAAAGGTGGGGGATTGGAGTTTCAATAAAAGTATTTGGGTAAGTGCCTTAGTAGAAATATGCTCACATGGTGGGACCCTAGATGGCACAATAGGTTCCAGAAGACAGAAAGAGAACACTTACCAAATAGCAAAGGAGAAACATGCATTGATATAGTAGGTAGAGGGAAAAGGGGTTGAAGAGGTGGACTCTAGAACTTGGAGTCAAATATGGTGCATTGCAGAAGACAGCAGAAACAAATGATTTTTACATACCTTGCAAAATTCAAGTCAGCAACTTGGTTCTGAGAGGCCAAGTCCCTTGGAAGGGATCCCATATATGTTATTCCCAGGGTTTCTGCACCAGATGAATGAAAATGAGGCAATGACTTCTTCTAGATATGGTTGAGGAGAAGGGTTTTATTGTAGAAACAAGGGATAGAATAGCCAGAGGTATCTGCAAGAATCCAAACTAAACATGGTCAGGAAGATAGACCAGGCCAGGAAAGGGGACAGAGGTTTGGAGAGTGAGAAAAGAAGAGAAGAGAAGAGAGAGGGAGACAGAAGACCAAGAGAACCAAGAGAGAAGCCAAGAGAGTGAATAGGCAAAATGGCTATTATATAGGAAAGAGAAGCTGGGGAAAGGGACACAGAGCTCAGGAGCTGAGGAGGTTTAGGGTAGGCAGTGGGGTTGAGAAGCACTGTGGGAAGTGAAGACTCTGTAACAGGTCATTTCTATGTTGGGATATCTGGTGGCCAGTGTCTGATTTGATGTTAATAGACACCTCAGTTAGCCATTTGTCCTATGTTTCTTACAGATCTAACACATAATGAAAATGGAAAACAGAGTTAGCAATATGTGGAAAAACTGAGTTGTTTACAATTTTCTCGTAGATGCAAAAATATCCCATGTAAACCATTGAAACCAAGACCATTCCTGGGTATTTATCAAAGGCAGTGGAAATGTGTGCTCATCTAGAATCTGGTGACTTAATTTTTATGAAAATATTGTTAAAATGGCCTAAAAGTGAAAATACCTCAAATATTTGTGAACTAGTAAATAGACAAATAAAATGTGGTATATTCATTCTCTAAATAATCATTATTTTGAAAACAGGAGCTGTGTACATGCTATGGTACACTCTATGATGTGGATGAACTCCCATGACATAAATATAACTGAAGAAGCTTGTCTTGATGAACCTCTCATTGTATGGCTTCATTTCCATGTAATATATAAAAATAGGCAAGTTTTCACAGATAGAAGGTAAATTAAGCATTAGCCAAGGTTAGGATACAGAGTGATGGAGAGACTACCAGATGGAAATGTTATTAATTTTAGCAGTAAAAAGTGATAAAATAACAACTGCTACAAAGATTAGTCTGTAAACATGCAAAAACTCAATGACTTTTACTTGTGAAGCAGATAAACCATTTTCCTTGTAAGTTATATTTCAACAAAGCCATTGAGTATGGTGGGAGATAGGTGTGGAGAAGCCTATTTTATCATTATTAATTATACAAATATTCATTGAGCTATTTTTTGAATCTCCAATACTTGTGCACACATTTCAACCTGCTTATTTGTGCTTAAAAACTATTACATAAAAGTCATAAATAAGTAGGGTGTTGTGGTGTACTCTTTTAATCCCAGAACTAAAGAGTCAAAGGCAGGTAGATCTCTGAGTTTGGGGCCACACACTGATCTACATAGCAAGTTCCAGGTCAGCAAGAGCTACACAGGGAAACCCTGTCTGTCTTAGTTAGCGTTTCTGTTGCTGTGAAAAGACACCATGTCCATGGCAATTCGTATAAAGGAAAACATTTAATTGGGGTGGTTTACAGTTTCAGAGGTTTAGTCTATTATCATCAAGATGTAATGCTGTCTTGGAGGTCCAGCCTATAGGGCAGCATTCAGGGATTAAAGGGAATTCCACAGCATTTTGGCAAAGCTACAACTTCATTTTCTGAGGGATAGGGAAAAATGAAGACACTCCCACATTGTCTTGATGGTTCCTTTCTTTATTCTCTCATGTTGTTCTCATCATGCTGTTCTCTCTCATTGCTCTGCTCTCTCATATCTCTTTACAGCTTATATATCCCAACAAACTCTTTCAGGCAATACAGGAGTCATAAAAAGGCTATATATCCCATTTTAAGTGCATGATTATAAAACCCATGACTATGAAAACATTTTTAACTAACACTTTATAGTCAGACGTCATGAACTTGGGTGCTCTCTGTTATCTCAGAGGCCAGGAGAGTGTTAGATCAAATCTTGGGACAGAGATGCCTGGAATATCATTGGTACTCTAGTTCAGGCTATCATTATCCTACCATATATCTTTTAGCACCAGAGAGTTTTTCTTCTGGTGGTCTGACACTCTGAACCCCAATTGCCACCTGCTGTTCCACTGACATGGCTACTGGCAATGGTGGGACATATTGGCATGCAGGCAGACATGTTGCTGGAGAAAGGATCTGAGAGTTCTGCATCTCAGTCTACAGGCAACATGAAATAAACTGAGTCACTGAGTGTATCTTAGGCATAGGAGACCTCAACCTCCCCCCAACAATGGCACACTTCCTCCAACAAGATCACACCTACTCCAACAAGGCCACACCTCCTAATAGTATCACTTTCTATGGGGGCCATTTTCTCTCAAACCAACACACTGTCTCAATAAACAAACAAACAAATAAATAAAATCCTTGAATAATCAATTTACATATGTGAATATGTTGAATTAAAATAATCTAAGAAAAATTATCTGAACTTACTTTCAAAGCTTATCTTATTAGCATCGAATGGATCCTTCTTCATAAATTTACCAGCAAGAAGAGATGAAGAACTTTGAACTGGAACCTTTGAGACTTTGAGAATCTGCTTTCAGTATTTGTGAAATCCTAAAGTCTATTCATACTCTAGGAAGTGAGAGCAGAGCTGCGTTCTCCATTATTATGTCTTAGCCTTTCCTTATTAACTTGAAGTACTTTCAAGAACACCATGTCTTGCCAGGCAGTGGTGGCATATGCCTTTAATTCCAGCACTCAGGAGACAGAGTCATGTAGCTGGATTTTCTTTGGGCCACCAGCTCACAAATAACAACACAGAGACTCATTATTAATTAGGAATTCTTGGCCTTATCTTAGGCCTGTCCCCAACTACTTCTTATAACTTAAATTAACCCACTTATATTAATCTGTGTTCTGCCATGTGGCATTGCCTCATCTCTGTACTGCCCATGCTGCTTCCTCCGTGTCTAGCTGGTGACTTTCTGGGTCCCCATATTCCTTCTCCTCTGGCTTTCTCTCTCTAGGAATCTTGCCTATTCTCTCCTGTCTAAGTATTATCCATTCACCATTTTATTACACCAATCACAGCAACACATCTTCACACAGTGTGCAAATATTCAAAACAGAGGCAGGTGGATCTCTGGTCTACATAATGAGGTTCAGGACACCCAGAGCTGCACAGGGAAACCCTGTCTCAAAGAAGAAAACACCAACAACAAAAGAGCCATATCTTTTACTCATTCATTTATTGTCTCTTTCTCTGTGTATACACGTATTTATGTCTACATGTTTGTATGTGCAGTTGTCCATGTATGTGTATGGGTTACCTAACTGTGCGTATGTAATAAAAGCCAAGGTATCCACCTTATCAGTGTCTTTCTCAATAGATCTTACTTTTTGAAGCAGGGTCACTGAGCTGAATGCAGAGCTTCCTGGTAATGATAGTCTGGCTAGCCAGTTTTTCTGGTGGTCCCTCCTCTCTACATACTGAGGGCTAGAAGTGCAGGTGGTTTGCTATAGCCACCCAGCATTTATACTGTGCATCCACACTCTGCTCTTAATGCTGAATAGCAAGCATTTTAGCCACTGAGCCATCTCAGAACATCGAGAGTATTATCTGTGCTTAACAACCCATTAACAGCAATTTAAAAACATCTTAACACTGTTCAACTTGGACTCTTCAAAAAATGATGGAAATATTCCTTCTACATGTGGATTATGTTAAACTCTTAACATCTATATTTACAGCCATTCAAATGGAAAAATAATACACTTGGAGTCATGTAAGTGTCAGGGGAAAATGATGGCTGTGTTGGAAAACACTTCACTTTGGGTGTTCCTGTAGTTCTTCCTTTACCTTTTGCTGTTTTTTCCAAAGGTAATTTGTCAATAAAACAGTTGCCTGGCAAACATGAAGTCTTGAGTGTAATCTCTCAGAATTCACCTAAACAAAAGAAGCACATGGTAGTATAATGCATTATAATCCTTATAATGCCAATGTTGAAGCATTGAAACTTGATGAGTCCCAGACCCATAAAGTCCTTGTCACAAAAAATCAAGGTGGGTGGCACACAAGAAATTGCACCTGAGGTTCTTTTCTGACCACAAATATACTTGTCCACAAGTACCCACTTGCATATGTGCCCCTGCACACATACTGACATGCACACACACACACACACACACACACACACACACACACACACACACACACACACATACACACACACACACACACACATGATTCTGAGTTGGATGAATAACTTTATTGTTTGATTATTTATACTATTATTACTATTTATTCTTGAAAGGGTTTTCAGGGAATTATTTAATATGTGACTTTTATATTTAGAATTTTTTTTATTTTAGAAGTATAATTACATTATTGTAAAACCACTTTTTCAGATCTGCCTTTGATCAACACATTCCTGAACCCTGAAGACGCCAGTACATTGGGAGTCGAGCAGTTCTATCATCCTGCTGTGCTCCCTCACAACATTCTATGATAGTGTGCTACTTTTAGAAGTACTCAGATTTTCCCTTTCTCTAATACCATCTTTCTGAGATTAACATGTGAATGAAAGCATGCAGTACCATAGAATATAGCTTCTCAACGCTGAATTCTTCCTGTTGTTTTAGCTTTGTAATGATAGTCTGGCTAGCCAGTTTTGCTGGTGGTCCTTCCTCTCTGCCTACTGAGGGCTAGAAGTGCAGGTGGTGTGCTATAGCCACCCAGTATTTATACTGTGCACCCTTTGTTTCTTTCTTTCTTTATCTTTCTTTGTGTGTGTATGTGTATGCACATGCATGTGTGTGAGTGTGTGTGTAGTGTATGTACACATGTATGTGCAGATTTGTGTGCTTGTATTAACCAATATTTGCCTAAGCAGGGCCACTGAATATCTTTCTATTACTCTGAATATTCCTTTGGAGACTGTGACTCCAACTAAACCACTCCCACATGTACCTTACATTTTTCAGGTAGTGTGGTAGCCAGTGAACCCCAGTGATCTTGTTTCTGTCCCCTCTGTGCTGAGGTTGTGGTAGGATGAGTGGCAAGACTGGGTTTGCTTTGTGGGTGCTGGAATTTGAACTCTCTTCAAGCTTTTACATCAAATGCTCTTATTTCCTGCCTGCTCCCACCAGCCTCTAAACTTACATTTTAAGAAATAAAACGTTTTTAATATTAAATTAAGTTGTTCTACTGTACAATAATTAATTCTTATTTATTCTCCAAATATTCCATTGTGTAGCTGTCTACCACTTAATCCTTCAACCATTAAAAGGCATTTATAATTTTCCCCTCTGATTTGGGGTGATTATGAATGGAGCTGCTGCAAGTGTTCACACTCTGTTGTTTCTATAAATGTGCATCATCAATTTTTGAGTGGGTTTATAAGGTTATATGCTAACTATACATAAAATATTATAAGAAATTGCCATCTGATTTCTGCAATGATATATTTTTCATTATTAGCAATGTAGTATTCAAAGTAATTTTTAGTCATTCTTTCCTGTCTAGTCGTTGGTCTTATTCATATTTTTACCTCCTCCTCTGTCAGCATGCTAACATATTAAATACATTCTAATTTCTATGCCATGAATTTGATGCCGGCATTGTCTTGTCAATTCCTCCATCAGCCTGGCTTGTTTTCTGTGAGGACTACTCCTGGCTGCCACCTTAAATGGTTAGAGAATTGTGGGGCATTGGTTAAGAACAGTCCTTGCACAGAGTTGGCTCTGGGATTGGAGCAGTGATGAGGGAAGCCTGCCCTGAATATGAAATCTTGTCCAACAGCTAAAGTTAGGGATTGACTGAGAACCAGAAGAGCTATGCTTGCTCATCTGTACAACTCCTCTTGAACAAGTTTGTCACCTGTTGGCTTCACCCCTGAATACGGGGCTCCAGATTCATCAGGCTGTGAATGGAATTTCGCCAGTATCTCTAGGGCCTTCCAGATGATTATCCTGAGAATAGTCTATGTCTTTCCGCATTTTCCAGTTAATTTCTTAGGTAGAAACAGCAGCTGGTTTTCTCCTAAGTATCCCACAGGTTTTTTTTTTTTTTTGTCACATACCTGAAATGTTGTCCCTAAATTGTATTTCAAGGCAGAAATGGCTACATTTCAGAGATTCTCAATCACAAAGTTACATCACCTATTCTTATAATTCCCATCCTACATGGAAATATTAAGAATAAAAACTACATGTAAGAAAATCAAGCATTTTACAGTAAACATGACTTACAGACAAACATTGTGGGTCCATTCACTTTCATACTGTGTCTGTCAAACTAGTATATTGCTATAAATGCACACATACACACTCACATATACACACATATATGTTTATATTCACATACACACATGTGTAGCTATATGTCCATATATACATATATAAATATGTACGTGTAGCCATACTAATATATAATTTACATACAGTTACAAATTATGCATATTTACATATAATATTCTTTTGGTTCTGACAAATATAATTACTTAGTCTCAATTTCTGCACTGACTAATTGGGAACTGTGATACTTTTTTTCTACCTGCCTCCTATTCAGTTCTTTTGTGGTGTCACATTATATATCAAGTCTTCTTAAAAAAAAGAAGTAAGTTATATGCATATTATATTTATCATTCAAGGATGATGACTGTTCAGGTATAATTTCAATTCTTATTCAGATGAAATATAAATAACTAATGGTGTCAGCCTGTGAAATAATGTTAAGCAACCTTCTACAGATGAATCAAGGAAGTTTTAACGTAATTTATTTTTTTCCATACTTTCAATGCCATTCAGAATGAACAAATACTGTTTATGTGTTGCAGAATCTAGCCTGGGAGGTGTCAGCTACCACTGTGAAAGGTCCACCATGTTTGGGATTGGATATCTAAACAAATGAATAGCTGCATCTGAGAAAAGTGAAAGATCCATCATGGATACATATTGTCTATGTCATTCCAATAATATTCAGACATGTTATGTCCATGAATGCCTGTGGTCAGCATGGGTCCATCCAGACTCAGAGAGAATGTATACATAGTTCTTTAAAGATAGGACTAGTTTTCTCTTTTTTTTTTTTTTCATAAGGAAAAATTTTCTGTGATGGTTGATGAATATAACCATCCAAATTCCCATACTTTCCTCCCTTTCAGTGATATTGGAGGGAAATTCCAGCATTCACTGTTGCCATTCTCACCTGCACAGCGATTTCTAAACGGTAATAAGGAAAGAGGGATTTCAGGCATGCTGCACTCTAAAATGTGTAGTTAAGGGTCAAACACAAACCCTAATTTGCATATCAATATTTCATTGAGTACAATGACTAGATGTGCTAAATATTTTACTCTGGCTTTTTGAACCCCCTTTTTCCCCCTTTACATTTCTGCAGTTTTACATAAAACATGCTGTTCAAAAAAATTTATCATTCTCCATACTAGATTATAAAATTTCCTGCAACAACCACTTGAGAACACAGTTTTAGCTGTATTGCTGTTTATTTCATTACAAATCATATCTCATAGCTTGTCTTCCTATGGGATTGAAATTTTTAAAATTTTGATCAGATATTATTTTTTCAATAATTGTATTACATTGTGTGTGTGTGTGTGTGTGTGTGTGTGTGTGTGTGTGTGTGTGTGTGTACAATCCATGGTACAAAATCTTTGCGGAGTTTTCTACCATGAGGAACATTTGGATTGAATATAGATTTTCATACTAGGCTTCAAGTGCCTTTAACTTGTGAGCCACATCACTCTCTAATTTATAATTTTTCTATACTTCATCTATTCTGTTTTCCTGAAGTTTTGCTCAGGGGAAAAAAAACCTTATATCTCTTAAGATATTTTAAATTATGGCAGGGATGTCAAATAATATGTTTTAGCCCAAATTATTGATTATTGGAATTAGAGTTACTTTCAATATTTTGTGTAAAACTTTCCATTCCAAACAGTCTCTGTAACAGTCATCAGGTACCTTGGTATTCAGAACAAATAAGAACATCTTAGAGTTAGAAGGTAGACTGCCATCTGATACTACCATTTACTAGCTGATAATATTTGTTTTTATACTGAAATTCACTAAACTTTATCATCAGTGAGAAAAGTAGTTTAAGACATTAGTCTTCAACTGCACTGAAGTATTTAAAAAATGATGTGATTGATATCAAAGTAGCTTTAAAATGCATATGATTTGGAAATACGTATGCAATTACAAATAAAATGTTATTGAATAACCTCTCATAAGCCATTAACTCACATCACCTGCATTTAGGTTCAACATTGATATTTTTTAAAACAACTGTTATAGTCCTCATTTTTGCAATTTTTTTTCCATAAATGATGTTAGACACTATTCTGAAATTATTTAAAATCTAGCTCTTGCAGATACTGTGCTGGTAATGGAGAAAGGTTAATTGCTGAAGGAGAGAGAGAACAGCCATTTATCCAGAAGAAACAACTCAGTGTGACAACTGCTTGCCATGTATGCCTGAAAACTTAAGTTTAGATTTCCTAAACCCAAGAAAAGTCAAATGAGTCAATGAGTATCTGTCATTCCAGTGCTTGTACTGTGATGGGACACAGAAGCAGGAGAATCCCTGCAAGCTCTTGGGCCAGCTAGTCTGTCATAAGTAGTAGACAAAAATACAATAGACAATACAATAAGATAGAAAATGGGCACTTACAACAGAGACTGTCCCCTTGACTGCCACATACATGTGGTTTTGTGTGTGTGTGTGTGTGTGTGTGTGTGTGTGTGTGTGTGTGTGTGTGTGCCTGTACTCTCACACACAACTATGGACAAATATGCACATATATAATCATACACAAATATTTAAAATAATAGTCATGGGCACATAAAAACAGATGACTATGGCATTAAATGTTTATGTCATTAAAATAATTATACTATTCATATTTTGAGAACATTTTTTTATTCATATTTGAGGTCAAGGTCTCCCACATATTCCACTAGGCTTATAAGGTTTCTGAAATCCTCATACATTGTCAGTGGGTACAACCAGCACAAACAAGTTAATAGCATGCAGATTTGATGTTTCAACATTCTTCAAATATTCCCTAATTCAAGAAAACTTGTAGCTTTAAATACTTTTGCTCATTGGATATCTAAATTGTCTTCTTTCCCAATGTACAGTAAGAATGGGTTTTATGAAAAATTAATGTGTGCTGAAATGAGCACTGATGAATGGATTCAAAGGTAAGTGTTGCAGTTTCAAAGTCTGTTCACTCAACAGGTCAGGTTAGCAGCAAACCTGGTGAAGTCAGGCATCAGTCTGGGACACACAGCCCAGAAGAGGACTTTTGACTCTCTCAGCTCCCAACCTGGGCAGCAGCCTGGGCTGACAATCTGCAAACAGCCAGCCTTTGTAATGAGATGAGGAACAAACAGTAAACATGCAAATGTACTTCCAGTTTTATAAACACATTTTTTTTTTCCAGCAAGAGAAGACAGGAAAAAGGAACATAGAGACAGTAGCAAACATAGTATGCTCCGTTTGAAATAAAGAACTTTCAAATTATATACTGTAGTCTGAAAGGGTAGCTTGGAAAATTAGACTATGGTAATAACAAATGAGTCTTACATTAAAATAGTCTATTTATTATTTAATACAAAGTACAAAATTCAGAATATGAAAGTCCCTTCTTTCAAGAGAGTTTAAAAAATCCAAAATCTGTCATAAGAATTATGAGTATTTTTATCCTGCAAAACACCCTAATTTGAACATTTTCAACTCACAAAGTTTCAAGTTAAATAATTAAAACACACAATACAAAAAATATACTTCCCTGGAAAAATTATGGAGTATGCAGTATGTCTCTGGAATGTTTTAAAATTTCAAAAACATGTTTGTCATGTTATTATCTGCTAATCAAAACGTGTGTGGTTTAGAAGGATGGCTTTAAAAATAGGTGCAGAGGAAGAGTGGTGGCAGGATGGGGGGGGGATGTCAGACCAGGAAGCTATAAGCTGTCTCCTTGAGGACTCCAAAACAAACACAACCTGCTGAACTACCTTTGTAAGATCTCTGAAAAGCAGTGGGAAAACCGTATCTACCATCAAAAAGCCCAGACAAGCAAAAGGAGTTTCTGAAGTGGCCCTAAAGTTCTACATTGTTTTTTACTCTTGGTCTCCAATTCTCCTGTTGCAGCAGCATTTGTTATTATTGTCATTCCTGTTGTTATTTCTAATGAGTATTGTACACATGTATGTACTGAAATATGATCATATACACCCTCCATTCCCCACTTCCAAACACTTTCCAACTCTTGCCATATGTCCTCAACATGTTCCCCTTCCTAACTCTATAACATTTTTTGTTTTTGTTTATTTATTTATTTACTCGGTTTCATAACCTGAGCACAGTTTCCCCTCCCTTCTCTCCTCCCCTCTTCTACACTCCCATCCACTCTTCCTCCTCAGTTTCTCTTTATAAAAGAGCAAATCTCCCATGGATATCAACCAACCATGCTGTATCAAGTTGCAATGAAACTAGGCACCTCCTCTCCTATCAAGTCTGGATGAGGCAACCCAGTAGGAGAAAAAGGGTCCCCAAACCAGACAACAGAGTCAGAAACAGTGCCTACTCCCACTACTAGGAATCCCACAAGAAGACCAAGCTACACAATTATAAAATACGTAGATGGTCTAGTTCATTCCCATACAAGCTCTCTGGTTGTTGGTTCAGTCTTTGTGAGCACCTATGTGCTCAGGTTAGTTGGTTTTGTGGATTTTCTTGTGGCATGCTTGGCCCCTATAGCTCTTACAATCCTTGTCCCCCCTTTTCTACAGAATTCCCCAAGCTCTGCCTAATGTTTGGCTGTGGGTCTATGCATCTCTTTCCATCTGTTGCAGGGAGTAGCCCTCTCTGAGGGTAATTAGGCTAGGCACCAATCTATGAGTATAACAGAACATCATTAAGAATCTTATTTATTTATCTGTTTGTTTATTTTTATTTATTTGCCATTCATGATTGGTTCTATCCAGCCTCTTGGTCATGGCTCTTTAGGCAGAGCCAGGGATGAGCTCCCTTTTCTGGTATGCTTCTCAAGGGGACCACTCATTGTTTGGCCACTCCCACAATTTCAGCATCACCTTTACCCCAGCATACCTTGTAGGTAGGGCAAATTGTAGATTGAAGGTTTTGCATCTGGGTTGATGTCCCAATCCTTCTGCTGGAATTCTTTTTTTTTTTTTTTTTTTTTTTTTTTTTTTTTTTTTTTTCAAAGCCTAATTTTTTTTTTTTTTCAATCTTAAAATTTATTTATTTTTTTTTCCCCTTTTCTATTTTAATAAAAAGGAAAAAAAAGAAAAAGGTTATAACTAACAAAAGAAAAATTATATACAAAAGTACAATGACTATATACAATATATACAAGTAATAAATGTCTAAACAATGTCTAGTCCATTTGTATTTGACAAATTCAGAGAAAATAATTTCATTATCTATCCTATTTTGTTAAGTCCAAAATGTATCTAATTCACTTTCTATTCTTGTCTGATTACAGGACATGATTGATTCAGACTCTGCATCTCCTATCGCTAGGAGTCTCAGCAAGGGTCACTCTCAAAGATTCCTGGGAATTTCCATTGCAGTAGATTTCTAGCTCATTCCAGAGATTCCTACCCACCCCCATTAAAGTTGTTTCTCCCAGTATACTCTCCCTCCTTCCTCCTCCTCCATCTTATCCTTCCTGTTCCCATCCCCACATGCAGACCCCTCCACTGATCCACCATCAATGTCTATTCTATTTCCCCTCTACTGTTTATTTATGTGTCCTCCATCTTGAGCCCTCCTTAAGTACTTAGCTTCTCTGGATCTGTGAATTTTAGTGTGGCTATTCTTTACTTTATGGCTAATATCCACTTATACGTGAGAACATACCATGTTTTTCTTTTTGAGTCTGGGTTACCTCTCTCAGAATGATATTTTCTAGTTCCACTCATTTGATAGAAAATTTCATGATGAGTAATACTCCATTCTACAAATGTACCACATTTTTAAAAATCTATTCTTCAATTGAGAGACATCTAGTTTTTTTTTCTCTCCAGTTTCTGGCTATTATGAATGATGCCTTTTAACAAAATACATCACCCCTTCATGATAAAAGTCCTGGAGAGATTAGGTATACAAGGGACATACCTAAACATAATAAAGGCAATATATAGCAAACCAATAGCCAATATCAAATTAAATGGAAAGAAATTCAAAGCAGTTCTGCTAAAATCAGGGACAAGACAAGGCTGTTCACTCTTTCCATATGTATTCAATATAGTACTTGAAGTTCTAACTATAGCAATAAGATGACAAAAGGAGACCAAGGGGACTCAAATTGAAAAGGAAGAAGTCAAAATATCACTATTTGTAGATGTCACGATTGTATATGAGAGTAACCCTTATATTTCTACCAGACAACTCCTAGAGGTGACTAAGCATGCTAAAAAAATTAGTTAGATGCAAGAATAACTGAAAAAAATGCCAGTGACCCTCTGTCTTAGTTAGGATTTCTATTTCTGTGAAGAGACACCATGAGCATGGCAACTTTTATAAAGGAAAACATTTAATTGTGGCTGGCTTATTGTTTCAGAGGTTTAGTCCAATATCATCATGGTAAGAAGCATGGTCCCATACAGGCAGACATGGTGCTGGAGGAGATTTCTACATCTTGATCTGCAGACCAAATGTGACTGTGTACCACACTGGGCAAAACTTGAGTATGAGACCTCAAAGCCCACTCTTACACTGGCACACTTCCCCAACAAGGCCACACCTACTCCAACAAGGCAACACCTTCTAATACTGCCACTCTCTAAAGGCCAAGCATTCAAACATATGAGTCTATGGGACCATATCTATTTAAATGATCACATTACACTCCCTGAGCCCCATAAACTTGTAGTCATAACATAATGCAAAATACATTTAGTTCAACTTAACAAGTCCCCATTGCCTATCAGTCTCAACCATGTTTAAAAAAGTTCAAAGGTCAAAATCTCATGTGAGATTCATGCACTCTCTTAACTTTGATCCCCTACAAAATAAAAATTAAAAAAAAATCAGATAGTATACTTCCAACATACGGTGGCAGAGGATACACATTACCATTCCAAAATGAAGCAAATGGAGGATTTTAAGGAAATACTAGACAAAAGCAAGACTGGAAACCAGGCGGGCAAACTGTAAACTGTATCTTCATGTCTGATGTAAAAATGCTCTTCAGATCTCCAACTCCTTTTAGGTTTGTTGACTTCAACACACTATTCTCTCTTGGACTGGTTCCATGCCCTGTTAGTAGATTTCTGTGACAGGCATCCCAAGGCTCTAACATCTCTAACACCTTGGGGTGTTCAAAGCAATCCAGGCTTCACCTTCATAGCTTCATATAGTGGCCTAGCTAGGCCTCTATGCAGGGACACCCCTGCAGCATGATTGATCTCTGTGGTTTTTCTTAGTCATAGGGGGAGATTCCATAACCTCTTTCTTCTATCTGTGACTCTAAAGCCTGAACCATGTGACCAAAGCTGCCAAATTCTTTTGCTTGTTGGGTCTGGAACATGGTCCCCTTGCTAAATTATATCTTCACCAGTTTTCTGTTTTTCAGTTTCCTTCACTGCCTAAATTTGGCTCTTCTGGAACATTGATCTGTAGACCAGGCTGGCCTCCAACTCAGATATTTGCCTGCCTCTGTCTCCAGAGTGCTGGAATTAAATGCTTGTATTACCATGCCCAGACCTAAGCTGTTTTTTAATTCTTTTTCACAAATTGGAAGCTTGGCTGGGTGGAGTCTTGCCTTGAGGCCACTTCTCTCTTTATTCCATTTCTTAATCAGTTTATCTTCTTGAACACAGGATTTAGGTCCATTTCACTTCCTAGTTTCCTCTTTCTCCTTAACCTGTACATTTTGTATTTTTCCTTGCTCAGCTTGCTCCTTTTCATTATAGGTCTTCATAAGAGTGAATACTGATAAACACACAAGAGAGTCTATACTAGGCTCTTTTGAGATTTCCTCTACCAATGGAATCAGTCCAAAAACTCTTCACTTAAACCTTAGGCAGACTTTTTGGACAAGGGCAAAAAGCAGCCACATTCATTGCCAAAATATCACAAGACCAGTCTCTAGGCCACATATTAAAATTCTTCTCCTCTGAAACCTTTGGAGCCAGGCCAAATTTCCTTCAGCACCATGTTCCTAATAGGATGGCCCATTAAGCCTCACATAAAGCATTGAACCACTTTTCTAATCCAAAGTCCCAAAGTCTACATTCCTCTAGATAAAAGAATGGCTAGGCCTTTCACAGTAATACCTTAATTCCTAGTACCAATTTCTGTCTTAGTTGGGGTTCTAACTGTGAAGAGACACCGTGACCACAGCAACTCTTGTAAAGGAAGACTTTTAACTGTGGCTGGCTTAGAGTCAGATGTTTAGTCTATATTATCATTGTGGTGAGAAGCATGTCAACATGCAGACAGACATGTTGCTAAAGAAGGAGCTAAGAGTTCTACATGTTGATCTGCAGGCAGCAAAAGGATACTGTGTACCACACTGGGCATAGCTTGTGCATATGAGACCTCAATGCTTACCCCTGCAGTGACATAGTTCTTCCGATAAGGCCACACCTACTCCAACAAGGTCACATCTCTTAATAATGCCACCCTCTATGAACCAAGCATTCAAACACATGAGTTTATGGGGTCCATACCTATTCAATCCACCATATACTTCTACATACAAGTGATAAGCATACTGACAAAGAAATCAGAGAAACAACATCCTTAACAATAGCCTCAAATAACATAAAGTGTCTTGGAGTAACTAACCAAACAAGTGAAAGTTCTGTATGATTAAAAACTTCCAGTCTTTGAAGAAGTATCAGAAGATGGAAAAATCTCCCATGCTCATGAATCAGTAGGATTAACATAGTAAAAATTGTCATCCTATCAAAAGCAATCTAGAGATTCAATGTAATCTCCATCAAAATTTCAATATAATTATATAGAGACCTTAAGAGGACAACTCTCAACATCTTATAGAAAAAAAACCCAGGATAAAAAATCCTGAACAATAAAAGAACTTCTGGAGGTAGTACCATCCCTGATTTCAAGCTGTACTACAGAACTATGGTCATAAAAGCTTCATGATATTTGCATTAAAAAAGACAGGTTAAGCAAGGGAATTGAATTGAAGACCCATACATAAATCCATACACATATGGACATTTGATTTTTTCATAAAGGAGTCAAAAACACACAGAAAAAAGAAAGCATCTTCAAGAAATGGTGCTGGTAAAACTGATGTTTGCATGTAGAAGAATGCAAATAGATACATCTTTACCAACCCGCACTAAACCGAAGTCCATATTGATCCAACACCTCAACATAAAATTGACACATTGATCCTGATAGAAGAAAAAGTGGGGAATCCCCTTGAACTCATTGGCATAAGAGACCACTTTCTTAATACCAACAGTGCAGGCACTATGATCAGCAATTAATGAATGGGACTTATAAGGCAAAGGATTCTATCAATCAGACAAAATCAAAGCCTACAGAATGGGAAAAGATTTTTATCAACTCTACATCGACTAGAGAACTAATATTCATAATGTATAAAGAACTAAAATAACTAGATAACAAAAAATCCAATAAAAGTAGTGTATAGTTCTAAAGAGAATTATTAATAGAGGAATCTCAAATGACTGAGAAATACTTAAAGAAATGGCAAACATACTTTGCCATCACAAAGAAATCACAAATCACAACTACATGGAAATGCTATCTTATACCTTTCAGAGTGACTAAGATAAAAAACACAAGTGACAGCTCATGCTGCCATGGATGTGGAGCAAGATGAACATACCTTCATTGCTGGTAAGCATGCAAACTTGTACAGGCACTATGGAAATCAATGTGGTGATTCCTCAGGAATACAGAAATTGACCTACCTCAATACTCAGCTATATCGGTCTTGGGCATATACCCAAAAGATGCTCCATCCTACCATAAAGACACTTACTCAATTATGTTCACTTCAGCTTTATTCATAAAAGCCTCAAATTGGAAACAACCTAGATGTTTCTCAATCAAATAATAGATAAAGAAAATGTGGTACACTTGCAGAATGGAGTATTACTCAGCTGATAAAAACAATGACATCATGAAATGTGTGGGCAAATGGATGGAATTAGACAACAATCATCCTGAGTGATGTAAGCCAGACCCAGAAAGACAAACATGGTATGTACTTACTTATACGTGGCCATTAGCTGTAATGTAAATGATAATCAAGCTAAAATCCACAGATCCAGAGTAATATGTAAAGAGAACTTCTCTTTGATGGACACATGGATTTTCCTGGGAAGAGGAAATACAATAGATTGTACAGGTGGACTGGGTACAGGTAGAGGTCGAATTTGAGGAATCATGTGGTTGTTAGGGATGGAGAGAGAGTGCGTGAAAGGAGAGAAGACTGGAATGTGTAGACAGTTGGGTGGTGCTGTGGAAATCCAGTTCAGTGAAAACTTCCATATAAGGGTGACTCTAGTGAGGATTACTGGTAATGGAGATAAGGAGCCTGAAGTGGCCATCTCTTATAGCCATCCAAGGCTTCCAGTGGTTGGCCAGGGTTGCAATTGGTTGAGTTGCTGACTGACAAGGTCTTGCGGCGATCCTTAAAAACCCAAGCTGATGCTAGGACAGAGGGTTACTCTATGAATGCTGACAGTGGGGTCCTATTGCTGAGGACAACAGCCATACAGTTCATTGAATGTAGAAAGAATGAGCTTGTGCCTGAATGGACTCTTCAGCCACATGTTCTAGGCTCTTTATTGTCAGAAGGTACTCTGCAATCTAGGGAAAGAGACCATCCAAAATATGAAACCTTCGACCTACAATTTTGTACTGACTACAAAATGTCCTGGGACAATGGTCGCACAGAACTTGTGGAAGTAGCCAACTAATGTCTGGTTTCACTTGGGACCCATGCCTCCAAGAGAGGAAGCCCACCCATGCTTGACACTGCCTGGATGGCCAGGAACTGGAGTCAGGATAACCCAGAGACCTAGGATAAAACCAACACAACTGGCAAAAAGGTGTGTGTGTGGAATGATTCCTAATGATATTCTGCTATACTCCTAGATTGGTGCCTTATACAGTCATCATCAGAGAGGCTTCAATGGGGAGCAGAGGGGAGTGGGTGCAGAGACCCACAGTCAGACATGCAGAGAAAGAGTATAAATTGGAAGTCTCTATTGAGTACCTCCCCTTGGAACTCAGGGACTCCTGGGAAAGACTGCAGGAGCTAAAGGGGATGAAGGATACCAGAAGGAAATGGCCCACTGAATCACTAAGCAGGGCTTACATGGGCTGATGAAGACTGAAGTGGTAAACACAGAGCCTGCATGGGTCTGGACCAGGTACTCTATGTATATGTTTTTTTAAAAAAATAAGATTTATTTATTTTTTATTATCTACACACTATTCTGCCTGCATATACACCTGCCTGCCAGAAGAGGGCACCAGATCTCATTATAGACAGTTGTGAGTGATATGGTTAATTGAAATTGAACTAAGAATCTTTGGAACAGCAGCCAGTTCTCTTAACCTCTGAGCCATCTCTTGAGACCCTCTGTTTATATGTTAAGATTGTTATTGTGGTGTTTTTGTGGGACTCCTAACAGTGGGAGCAGGTGTGTCTCTGACTCTTTTGCCTGCTCTTGGGACTCTTTTCCCCTGTTGGTCACCTTATCCACCCTCAATATGAGGGTTTTTTGCCTTGTCTTATTGCATCTTGTTTTGTCATGTTTAGTTGTTGTATCTTGGTGGTATGTTCCTTCCTGAAGGGAACCAGAAGTGGAGTGGATATGGCAGAGATAGGAGGTAGGGGTGGAGATAGGAGGAGTGGAGGGAGGAGAAACTGTGGCTGGGATGTATTATATGAGAGAAGAAACTATTTAAAAAATAAAAATAAATATCTAAGATCATATTACTATCCCCTGTAAAATAATTCATCATAATAATGATAACAATAAAATGATGATGATGATGATGATGATGATGATGATGATGATAAAAACAAAAGCAGGGTTATGGCAGATCATTCTCTGTAATGTATAAAGCACAAAACCAGTTTAAAGTGTCTTGTGTTTTGGATAAGGTTTATCTGGGAACTTATAAAAGCCCCATGGTGTAGTGGGTAGCTGTTCCAGCTTTGACCTTGAAGCACTGCCCCTAGTGAGGCAGCAGGTAACTGCTATACCTGCCTATGACCTGCCCCTGGGGCATGGCCTCTTGTGACTCTTAAGTCCTGAGAGACTTACGTGCTTGCTCTCTTGGCTACTTCATGATCCTGGATGCTGGATTATGGACCAAGTCAGAGTTCTCCAGAGAACCCATGTTGGACTGCACCTAATCTCTCCTGGATCCTGTAACTGATCCCTTTGCTGGTTGTAAGTTGCCCCCAAATAAACCTCTTTTGATAGATAATTGCCACTTTATCTGGTGCCCAGAGGCCACACCCAAGGGCAGGTCATAGGCAGGTATAGCAGTTACCTGCTGCCGCACTAGGGGTAGTGCTTCAAGGTCAAAGCTGGAACAGTTACCCACTACACCACAGTTTAACATTATTTGCACAGGTAATGCTAATTTGCTACATTATTCTATTGATGTAGTTTGGATTTACCTTTCTTTTTTTATGTTGATATTATACATCACATATCACTATCTTCTAACCCAAACTACTGCCATCTTCATGACTTCAAATATGCCTGCTTGCAAAAGAGCATCAGAGCTGGGCTTATTCATAGTTGATGTTATTCATAGAAGAAGGAGGTGGGTAAAATTATTGAGCTATTACCTGACTTTCCAGCTACTCCTCCCAACGAACTTCAAGCAATTCTTTTGTAATTAAATGTGGACTCATGGCCATGGGTCCAAAAAGCTAGATTTTACAGGCTGGGCAAGACTAGGGAGAGGGGCTCCACCTATGAGGCTATGGAAAAGCTATAGTTTATGTTGGTTAAGAATTTCCAGTATCGCTGCTTTTGAGTCACTCATGCTTCTGTCAGCAACTCCTCACATTTTCTTTCTGTAAATAAGCCCAATAAACTCATTGAACCCCAAGAATTATCATTCCTGATAAAATTTCACCCCTGAAAAGAAACTGTGTCTGAAGAGACTGGTTAACTGATTAGAATTTCAATACTGAGGTGAGATTAGAATGTTGCAAGTCTAAAGCCTAATTGCCTTACCCTGCGCTAGTTCTAGTCCTCCAGAACAGCTAGTCCTTGCTCATCTCTGTGTCTGAACTAACATCATGTGATAGAAACCTGTCAAAAGCTATTAATTTAGTAGACCAATGGTTTCCAGAAACTCTAAAGCTAAGAATGTCATCAGGTAGCACCTTAGGACTATGGACAAGCTCCCATCATCTTCCTTTAACCACCACTCTGATATGCACACCAATGTATTTTAAACTTGTCTAATTTATGACGTTCTTAGTTCTGTAAAACTATAAAACTTTCATCAAACTGCTTCTAGGTTTGAACATGGAATTTGGGGTAATCGAAACCATGTTCCTTAGCTACAGTCACTCAAATGGCTCCAGAATAAATGTTATCTTGTTCACTTTAAGATGAAAGCTAAGATTTTTGTCTAACATTTCCTAGAGTGAACTCTGGTGAAATAGAACTTTTATTTATCATTGGGATCTTTTTAGAATGGGGCAGAGAATGCTTAGTGCCCACAGGGGAATATTACCACAATAGACAGAAAATTTATGGCTAATGCTGCTCTGTCTCATGTATTAAGAAAGAAAATCAGTAAGCAAAAGATATTTTTAAAATGTAAAAATGAAAATAGTTTTAGAAAAAAAGGAATTTGTGCATAAAGTGTAAAATGGTTTGATTGCTTTAGAATGGGAAAGAAAGCTGAAAAGGTTGTTCATGTTATGAAGGTTTGAGTATGTTATTTAAAGTATGTAAAAGATGAAACTTAAAGATGATACATATGATCTTAAAATGTCTATCATAATATAATCAAACCTCTATTTACATCAAAAAAACTTTTGCTCTTGGTGATAATCTTAAGGACTAGCTTAAAGAAGAGAAATGTATGTCTAATCAAAATCCATTTAAAAATGTCTGACTTTCCGAAATCTTACCTAAATATTACACAGCAGTTAAAAATGCCAGACTGTTATAGCTGACCTCCGAGATGTTCAATAACTATTCTTGGAGGCAATGCCAATGTAGTTAAAGGGAATAAATGGGAAAATATTTACCTCTTTGCCCTACAATATCAACCAACTTCCAAGGGCCTGTGAATTATCCTTCAAAGTGTCCTGTAACTATGAAGAGTCATCTGTTCTCTTCTTCTGGGAGGCCATAGAGAACCTACTGTGTAGACTCTAAGCACTGCAGGTCTACAAAGAGGAGGGTAAATATAGAGGGACATCTTAATAATGTGTCCAAGAAAAGCCATGGCCAAGGAAGGCCTTGATATACCCTCAGATAGATGGAACAACTGGTAAAAAGAAGATGGGGAGAGCCAGGTTCCTCCCTAGCCCAATCACCCTTGAAGACCAGATCCTAAACTGACCGTCATTTTAAAAAATGATTAATTTTGGCACCCTGCATGATCATAAACACTCATAATGAAAGTAATAACAAAAGACTAAAAGAATTCTTCTTTCTTTAACAGTCCAAGGTCTCACTCTAGAAATATTAGGTGTAAATCCATGCTATTGAGACTATTATCTCTCATTAATGATTCTCTTCTTTGTAATAAAAGTGCTGCCCAGATATATCTTTAGACCTTAGGTTAATTCAAGAGTGTAGCATCTACCTGCACTCAAAGAAACAGACCTGGTGATGTTTTGACCTAAAAACTGAATAAAGATAAATTTCTTCTCTCTGTCTCTCTTCCTCTCCCTTTCCTCCTTCCTTTCTCTGAGAGGAGCCTCACACTGATTCTAGCCATTCCAATAGCTATCAAAATGCCTGAAAATATCCTGAGTTCATTATTCTATAGTTTAGTTTTGGAAGCCAAAATAAACCAAAGAGGAGTACAAAGTATAGATGATATAGTGGGCCCAATCAAGGAAATCTAATGGACTTTGAATGGTCATTTTAAAAACTCTTGTTTGGGCTTCTCCTGGTACCTGCCTAGGACCTGTAATTCTGATAAATCTTGCCTTTGCTTCTCCTCCTCATCTCTTTCCAGGTTTCAGGCAATGACTTTCTTTTATCCCTACATCTGACATTGTATTAAAACCACTGAGGTACTTTTGAGGTATTTTGGGTAGGTCAACTGGAAGGGTACCCTACCATACTTGATGCTCCATTTCAGTTATAAAAAGGCATAAGAGTCATTCTTAAAATTCCATGGTGACAATTAAGTTATGTCTCCAGAGGGAAGATATTATGAGATGAAGAGGTGTAAACTGACTAGGCAGTTTAGGGTAAAAAGACTTTAAAGAAATGTATCCATTTTATTTCTTGGCTAAAATCCCTGTGTAACCTCAGGAGTCTTGCAGCCTCATCCTTGTCAGAGAACACAGCAATGCCAGAAGTATTTGAGGGTGCTGATTTCTGATCTTATTCCTACATGATTTTGATGTTGTGCTTCAGAGGAGTTAATATTAGACTAGCAATAAAGGCCCAGAAAAAAAACAGCTTAAGAGAATAGAGTCTGTTGCTTAGGTAGAGACCTAACATTCCACTGGGTATGTCAATCACCTGGTTATTGGAACACTCTTAGGAAGTCAGGTTCACTTTAAATGATGCTAAGGAGTTAAAATAATTTATCCATTAATAAGCTAATATACCACTCTTTACCTAGTGCAGGAGCTTCCTGGGACAAGGCCATGAAGCTTCCTACATCTGAACACCTTTCTAAATTTTTCATAAAATGTAGCTTTTCCTTTTCTTCTTTCTCTTTTCTAAGCATGCTCCCCTAATACATTTGGAGTACCTAAAGTGTCAGGCTTCCTTACTTTCAAAACTTCTTTTCCCAAAGCTTGTTCCTTATCACAAATGGGTAGGTGTCAGTGAGTATAAGTAACGATGTAATCACTGAGAATAAAGAGGTGATGGGACAGAGAAAGCTGACCACACTAGCAATTTAGGAATACTGGAAATAGAAGAGAAAGAGAAGGATGGAAAAGACAAATTGAGGAAAATTGACTTGAGAAAACTACCTAAATTTGAGGGAGATATCAATCACCAAATCTAAGAAACACAATGAACTCTAAATAACAGGAATCCAGGTTTTCAATATCCACCTCCTTGCAAAGACAGGAAGAAAAGAAGGAAGAATCTATTCTTTTCCTGTTATTGAAAATAGAACTTTTTTTTCATGAAATATATTCTGATTACTGTTTCCCCTTCCTTCACTCTTCCCAGTTCCTCCCATCCTCCCTACCATCTGGGTCCACAATCTTTCTGTCTCACATCAGAAAATAAACATCTAAGAAATAACAATAAAATGAAATAGAACATAATAAGATAAGTAAAAAAAACACAATTAAATCAGAATATGACAGAACAACCAAACAAGAAAAAGAGGCAAAGAGAAAGTACAAGAAACGCATAGAGACACAGAGACATACATGTTCACACATACAAGAATCTCATTAAAACCTCAAACTGTAAGCCTTAGTATATGTGCAAAGGTCCTGTAAGGTAGAAAAAAAATTGTCATGACTTGACCTTATGAGACAAAGAACCTCCAAAGATGCTATTGAGTTCATTGTGTATTAGCCATCTACTGCTGGCATGGGGCTTATCCTTAAGAGTGGTTTATTTCCCCAGTGAGAATCCCTTGTAGAAAAGTAATTTTTTATTTGCAAATGCCTATCAATTGGTGATGGCTTCTGAGTTAAGGATGGGGTATGTGTTCACTTCTCCTTTCAGATCTAGGGACCCATCTGATGGAGATCTATGCAGGCTTTATGTTTGCTTCCTCAATGTCTTTGGTTTCATATGTGCACCAGCCCTGCTGTGTCTAGAAGGCCTTGATTTCTTGCTGTCCTTTCTTCTCTCTGGCTTTTACATTCTTTCTGCCTACTCTTCTGCAGGGTTCCTTGAGTTCTGAGGCAAGGTATTTGCTGGAGAAACCCCATTTAGAAATAAGTATTCCAAGGTCTCTCACTCTCTGCATATCTGTCTGGCTGTGGGTCTGTGTTTGTTCCACTTGCTGTAGGAGGAAGCTACTCTGCTGATGGTAAAGCAAGGCATGGATCCATGAGTATAGCATTATGTTATATTGTTACAAGCCATTTTATTGCTATGCCCCTCTTAATAGAACAGCAGTGTTTGATTTCCCCTCGGGTCCCTGGGCTATCTAGTCTCAGGATCTTAGACACCCAAGCAGCATTAGGTTTGGGTTCCATCTGACAGAGTAGGTCTTAAATCAAATCAGATATTGGTTGGTTACTCCCATAAGCTTTGTGCCACTATGGCATGAGTGTATCTTGCAGGCAGGTCATTCTTGTAAACTTAAGGGTTTGTAACTGGGTTGGTGTTTACTTTTCTCTTTTGAGATCATGAATAGTACCTTTCAGTACCGCAGGGTGAGAGTTCTAGGAAGGCACCATATTCAATATGTAGGTGTTGTCTTCAGAAATAGGGCCTTACTGTCAGTTTATGGAAAGCTACCCAGAGCCTTGATAAAATAGTCTGGGTTGTTTGGGAATTCCTATAGAACCACTTTAGTCAACTACTCTATCAAATGTAACTTATTCCTGTCCTGGAAATTTTATTTGGTGACAAGAGATGTCTAGTTAGGTCACTGTCTCCCTGTTATTTGACAATTTCATTTAGATAACCCATATATGTGTGTGTGTGTGTGTGTGTGTGTGTGTGTGTGTGTGTGTGTGTATGACATTTCTACTCTATTACGTTTTGATACTACCATGCAAATCACCCTTAATTTTACCTGTCCTCCTTATTCTCTCCCTTACAACCCCTCTTTTCTCCCACTTCCTGTTTGATCCTCCTGTATCAGTTCACCCGCTCCTGCCTATCCATAAATGTCCATTGTATTTCCCTTTCTTAGCGAGATATATTTTTCTTCTCTAATCCCTTACTCTTTATCCAAGTTCTCTGGTTATATAGAATATAGCTTGCTTATTTCATACCAGAACTTACATGGTAGATGGAATGTGCCAATTTTTGAAGGAAAGATGACTCTAATTTTTACACACACACACACATACACACACACACACACACACACACACACACACACACACACACACACACAATTAATTTACATTTTTAAAAAGTAACCATGAAGCTAGAAGGTAGTATCAATGGTGGATTATATATTTAAAACCCAAATGGGGGAAAGTGCTGTCAATAAGAATTCTGTATCTGTTCAAAAGTGTTCTTCAAATGGGAGAGAAATGAAGAAGGCTGTATGCAAAATGATGGATCAGGCATAGTATGACCTCCAAGCATATCAAGGAAAAGTTCTTACCCTATTCAGGCTCAATTTGCTGAGATCAGCAGCCTTGATAACCCTTTTGCATTGTACAAAAACAGGCAGGAGATAGGAATCCAACCTTTAATTCCTCCTGTCATGTGATTGGGTGCAATCCATGACATTCCCCCAAGGCCTGAGCTCTAGACTGGTGAGCTGGCTATTCCTAGAGAAAGATAAAGGGATTTACAGTGGCTACCAAGTCACATGGGTCACCTACCATGGACCAATGGTAAAAAGGGTTCACCAGTCTGCATTTAATCAACAAGCAATGCTTTAAGAAGCTGTACTCACTAAAGGAAAGGAGCTAAGACTCATATACTATTGTGATTTTCTTTTTAAACACTGCTTTAAACTTTTAGAAGGAAACATTGGGTAAATTATCAAAATAATTATGATGCTGTAGTATTGGGATTATTGACACAAGTGATTTAAAGAAGTAAAAGGTGTAGTTTAAGAAAGATTACACATACAATTAAAATTAAGTAAGTAATAATTCAAATTTATTGTCATCATAAGTGTGAGCCCTTTTCTCAGTAGAAAGTAAAGAATATCTACAAAAGAAATAAGAATGGAAACAAAGCTATACTCCCAACTAAATACAAAATAAAGCAACAATGGAGTAATTGAATACACACTGAACACATGAAAACAAAATTTTCCATATCATTAATTCCATTGCATCTTACATTTATTTTTAAATGTGTGTTCGTCCAGGGGTTAAACTCAGGTCATCAGGTTTGATAGTAGATGCCTTTATACACTGATCCATCCAATCAGCTCTAATTATGTTATTAATAAATGGACATAGATTGATATTTTTAGTTGTAAATCATACAATATATAATTTAATATGTTAAGAAATATCAAAATTATTTGAAAATTCTTTTATAGTAACAGTGGACAAAACCGAATATAAATCATGAACAGAAAACTAAAAACTACATGGAGGTAGATGTTGTGTGATCTGTATTGGAATAACCAATTAGCTAGACAAGAGCATGCTCAGGTAGAAACTACATTGAAACAACTTAAAATAAAACATCATATACCAAAAATTTGCACTGGGGGGAAAACAGAGTTGAAAGGGCATCTGAGAAATCTGAGAACACATACACTAAAAACTTAAACAGCCAGGAATGTGGCACATGCTTGTAATCCTAGCACCCAGGAGGTTGAAACAGAACAGAGTTCCAGGCCATCCTAGGCTATATAATAAATCCTGGAAACCAGAAACAAAGAAGATTCAAGGAAAACCTCACATTATATCTCAATGAACCAAGAAAACAGGAGTATGTTCAACCACAAATGAGATAGAACAGGACATAAAACAGACATTACCAGAACTAATATAGAGTAGAAAAACACTATGCCACTTTTTTTCCCCTAGAAATATTTAGGGAAAGGGCTGGTGATGTGACTCAGTGGGCAGAGTGCTTGTCTAGACTATGTGTTCAATCCCTGCATCTTATAAAGCAGGCATGGTAGTGTACACCTATAACCCCAGCCCTATGGTAGTGGGAGCAGAAGGATCAGAAGCTCAAGGTCATCATTGGATACCTGGAAAGTTTGAGATCAGCTTGGCGTATGGGAAACTCTACCTCAAAGGAAAACGAAGAAGCGTGGGAGTCCATTTTTCAGGTTTCCTAGTGGCTTTACCCAGCAGGTCTGCATAGAGAGGATGATTGGACGATGAGCCTGAGTGCAGGTGTTTTGTAACTAGCAAGGGGGAGGACTTTTGCTCCACTCCTTGGCATTGTTATAATAGGCCTTTGGAATAAAGTTCTGGGCCCATTTGAATAAGGATCCAGGCCCACCTGAGTCTATCCTGTGTTTTCTCTTTGTTTCTCTCCCCTCTATTTCTAAGTCTCTTATCCCTCATTCTTCAAGAGTCCCTGGGGTAAAAAAGCATGGGGGCACGTCCTCCACAAAGAAGAATAAGAAGAAGGAGATGAAGGAGGAAAAGAAGAAGAGGAAGACGAAGAAGAGAAAAGACAAGAATGAAAAAGAATCAAGAAATTCTTCAACTATTTTTTTACACAAAGATTTTAAATGACTACATCAGAAATGACAGTGGGGATGTTACTATAGAGAATATAGAAACAAAAGCTTACAAAAGGACAATATGAACAAATATGTGGAAACACATTTCATCATCTTGAGGAGGTGTACAACTTGTACAAAAATACAACAGACCAAGATTGGGCTATAACTAAGATAAAGATAGACTATATTAAATGGATTGACTGAGTAATCCAGCTTCTGAAATAAAGTCCCCAACATATTCCTCATTTCTAATGGTTAGTTAACCCTTAAAATGAATGTTTGTAAATGCTTTTCTGATTCTCCAAACCAAAGCGAAGGAAGAAAGGAAGTTTTCCTTAGGTTTCACAGATGTCAACATATTGATACCAATTCCATGAAAGGATGCTACAAGTAAAATGAGCCCATACCCATTGACTTTATGAATAGTAATAAAAAATCCTATAGGAATCACTGGCTAACCAAATATAGCTGCACATAAAAAGGGCCATGTACTATGAACAAGGGGATTTAGTTCTGTATTGTAAAATAATTTAAATATATCCAAATTAGTTGTTGTTTTTAGAATGTTAACCCCCTCCCCCACAATTGGTAATGCTGTTCTGGGAGATTGTTGAACCAGTGGAGTCTCCCTGGAGAAATTACATTGCTGCAGGTAGAACTTGAGGTTTTATAATTCAACCTTACTTCCTGCCCAATCTCCCTTTCCTGACTGTGGGTGCCATGTGATAGCTCCTCCTGTCATGCCTTCCTCAACAACATGAGCTATGTGCCCTCAATCTATAACTCAAAGTCAAGTCTTCCTCCATTAACTTTCTTCTTGTCAGATATTTGATCGTTATACCAAGAAAAGTAAGAAATATATAAAACCATGGTGCTAGAAGGTCTACATGAAAATTTGGCCAACAACAACAACTACAAATCTATATTGGACAGAAGAAAGTAGAATTATTGTTTACAAATTACATGAAAATATTTTGTAGAAAACCATAAATGTTATGTACAATCACTTGGGACCAAGACATGAATTCAGGGGCTGAAGAGATGGCACAGTGGCCAAGTGTGTAATGATCTTTCAGGGGGCTTGAGTTCAGCCACCAGCACCTACATTGGTTGGCTCACAATCTTCTGTAACTCCAGCTTCAGACATCTGACATCATCTTTTGGCCTCTATGGGCATTTCACACATCTGTACGTGTCTATACACAGGCAGACAGGCACATAAACATAATAAAAAATAAAATAAGTCCTTTCATAGTCTTTAAAAAGAAGTGAATTCCTCAAAATTGCAAGACAAATTCAGGACGCAAAAGTCAGACTTGTATTTAATGCACTAACAATGACCCACCATAAAAGAAATGAAACATGGGGGAATCAAGAAAAATAAATACTAATAAATGAATTTAATAATTATTCACTATATACCACAAAAGCTACTGAAAGCAGTAAAGATGCTAACTTCATAGAGATACCTGTTGCACTCATGAACACCCAGCAACTATGCATACCTTTACAGGATCTGCACAAGAGTCTTCCTGTCATAGGCCAGCAAGATGTTTCAGGAGGTGAAGATCTGGGGCCCAGTCTGAAGATATGAATGTGATATGCAGAATTCATGGTGGAAGGACACCACTAACTCCAGTGAGTTGTTCCCTAACATCCACAGTTTGCCATGCCAGGTGCATATGGACAAACACACACAGATAAATGAACAGTTAAATAAGTAGGTGTCATTTTTTTCAGTGGTGTAGTCACTGAAATGTAGCCCATGATCTGGTAAATAACTCCTCACTCATGCTCATACAAGGAATCCTAATTAAACACTGTGCATCACATGAAGAAGATATGAAAATGGAGAAAGACAACTTGGAAGGAAGAACGATTCCATTTGAAGGAGAGGGAATGGAAGAGGGCCCAGTGGGTGAAAACTAGTTGGGTTACTTCTCTTCCTATAAAAATCTAATTTAACTTGGGGACCTACATCAGCAACTGTGTTGGAGGACATTTTAAAGAAAGGTGACTCTAGCTTGTGTCAAGTTGATGAAAACTAACCATTACACTTGGAGAAAGAATTGATCACATGAAACCTGTCAATTTTAGGGATTTTTTGAGTCTTTTCAGTTGTCTACTGTCCTAACTCTTAAGGAGCCTCCCTCGAAGATAGGTTTCAACTTGGAGGACATTATTTTAAAACACCTGCCATGGGAACAAAGGTGTATTTGGTAATGTCTAATATTTTTACTTATTAACTTAAGGATTATCATTGGAACACCACATAGATACAGTTGAAATAAGAAAATGATTACAGAGTGTATTGTGACATGGATGGTAAAAGTAACAAAATTCATAATAGTGTAAGATTTGAGACCAAGTGTAATTTAGAAAGTGGCAAAGGAGCACAGTGTAGTAGTATTAATTTGGTAAAATCCACTAGCAAACCTTCCTTTCATAGGTAATTAATACTTTTTCTTGAATGTCCATAAAAGGCAAAGCCAAGGACAACCTCTGCAGTGATTTCTGTGTCTGGTGTTTGATGTAGAGTTAGGCAGAAAGGATTTCTACCAAGTCATTATGTAAACAAACAATATAATTCATAGTGCATTAAGACATCTGAAATCATATTTCAATTGCATTTAAATTGTTGTTTTCTAGTTACCTGATTTTTACTTCTGTTTTTCACAGAAATGGGTTTTATTTTTCACTTGGAGATGACCACTGCGTTTTGCAGGACTGTAAGTGTTTTATGGTGTGGAATGAGTACAGTGTTTGCATAGGATAAGCACAGACTACAAATTTAGCCTGTCTTCAGTTCTTGTATCTAATCATGTCTGCCAGTTTATTCTCAGCTTGATAAGTGAGTCCTGGAGAAGCTTAACTCAGGGGGCATTGAGAAAGCTTGTGGAATAATTTGGTGGGGTCCTCATCAATCTTTTTTGGGGGATGATAGCATAATAAAGATGGAGCTAATAGCATCTCAAATTAGGATGCAGAGTGTCTCAGCTTCCACAAAAACATGAACCCCAGTTATTCTGATTCATGTGGATTGAGAGGGAGAAGATGCTGGGTAGAGTTAGTGAGTCTTTCTGAAGAATGACTTTTTAATGATGGCACAAAGGGCTTTCACATCTCAGTCCACAGCAGATGCGGAAGCATAAGTACATCACACTCTGCAGCTCTTGGCTCAAAACCAGTGACAGACTAGAATTACTTGAAAAGATGAGGGGAAAGATGCAAAATTTACATTAAAATATGCTCACTTCCTTTCTATTTGTATATAACTAAAGAACAAAGATCTTCCAAGGTCAGAATTTGCCTTTTTTATACATGATAAATTCCATGTTATTGGTGATTATCATTAAAAACATTGGGATTAACATATGATTGCCTTAATATATTATTAAATAAATGTTGGTGATTTCTAAAGAGGGAAAATAAGTAATTTTATCATTTCTGTAATTTTTAGGTGTTATATTTGTTAGTCATATTTGTTTTAAAAAATTAACTTCAGGTTATTTAAAGTGTTGTTTCTACTGCACTCAGGCAGGTGAGCTGGCTCCACTTACCCCAGTGAACAGCTTGACTGCCTTAGAGTCCAGGTTCACATGCAGACTTTTCAGCAAGGCTGTGAACTTCAGTCTGGCATCAGTCAGTATGCAATGGCACTAGGCTCTTCTCCATCCCCTTTAGTCTCCATGGTGCTTGACATTAATTCATGATTATTTTTCTGTACTGTTTCCATGCTTCTTGGATTTCGTTTGATATAGGAAAGTGACTTGAAACAGTCATGACGATGTCTTTATACTTTTGTGGCATTTGCTTTGGAAACACCAACTTGGATACATAGTCCTTGTGAAGAGATGTATGGGACAACAAAGGAGATTATTTCTTTTTTTTAGGAAATTAAGGATGCTTGGGCTCAAACAGTGTTTTATATTCCCATGTAGTAATGGAAATATCATAGCTAACTGTGGCTAAGTGCACTTTGGAGAAAACAATTTGCTTCTTGGGTGCTCAGTTAATTTCTCTGACAGAGGTAACAGTGACATACTTCAAAAAGTCCTGGCTGGTTTCGACATAGAGCCCTGTACATAAAAAGCAAGGTGTCAGATAGACAGCAGACAAGGTATTTTAATTCCATGTCTGATAACTTAAGAAATACTGAACTTTAGACCCACAAAAGGCTTTTAGGAAAACACAGATAACATTAACATAGATGAGGCTACCATATGGATCACTGGGTTGAACACTTTTCTGTGTAGCGACGAGGACTTTAGTTTTGATCTTCAGCACCTGTGTCAAACCTGGATGAGGCCATGGACACCTGGAAACCCAGTGTTCTAGGATAGATACAGGCAGATAGATCATGGGAGTTCAACAAGCAGGCAGCCTAGCCTATCCGAAATGGCAAGCTCCAGATTCAATTATACATGCTCTCTCTAAGGAATAAGGAAGAGGAAGACAGGCAGGACACCCAACATCTCTCTCTGCCCTCCACAGGCACTATATTAATGAAGAATAGAGAGAGCACACACATTTATCATGTTAATTGTTTTATAGGAAACACTTTCAGTTGTTCTCCATTTAGTATTTTGTTGTCTATAGATTTACAGTGCATAGCCTTTCTTGTGTTAAGGTATGTTCTTTCTGTTCTTATTTTTCTCAGGGCTTTTATTATAGAACAATTTTGAAAACTGCTGGAGGTTGTTTCTGTACCTATTGAAATGATCATGTTATCTCTGCCCTTAAGTCTATTTAGTGCTTTATTATAATTACTGGTTTGTATATGTTGTAACTTCACGTTTTAGAATGAGACCAACTTGGTCAGAATGTATGAAATTTTCAATGTGTTCTTGAATTCAATTGGCAAGAATTTCATTGAAAATTTTTGTGTTTATGTTCATCAGGGAAATTGGTCTGTAACTTTCATTTTCACTGTAATTTTTGAAATTACAGTATATTGTTTTTTTCTGTTTTAATTAATTAAAATATTTTATCTTTTGGAAATTTCACACATTTGCGGAATGAATATCGATTATATCCATCTGCCACCATCCTCCTTCAACTCCCTGCAGTTGCATATGAATATCATGTCTTTTTATATTTTTCTTTCTGTTATTAATAACTCTAAATCCAATTAGTATAACTCATATGCACATGAGTGTGTGACCATCCACTAGGGCATTAACAAACTATGAGTAGCCATGTCTATAAAAGAGTATTTCTTCCTGCCTTAGCAGCCATCAACTCTCTGTAGCTCCTCCAATAAGGTTGAGCTTCTTGAGAGACTTCCTCTCCCTTTATCTATTTACTTGTTTGTATCGGAATAACAGAATTTTGCACACGGAGTTTGCCAGTGTCTTCCTTTCAGTTTGAAAAGCGTTGATCCTTAAAGGTTGTATAGAGATTGCCAGCAAATTTATCTGGTCCTGGGCATTTCTTTGCTGATTTTTTTTTTTTATAATTTGTTAGGTTATTTTCCATTTGATTCAATGTTTTTGTTATTTTCTTTTATGTGTTTATTTTAGGTGGTTTGCTTGTTGACTGAGTTGAATGTAATTTATTCATTCTTAAGATAATGTTGCTATATATAATAATATTTCTACCTAGTTATTTACTTTCAGAACTCTCCTAAGTCTATAACTCCACGCTGTTTTTGGCTTTTGGATTTTCTGCCAAGAACTCTGACATAAAACAATTTAAATGTGTTGATATTTTCCTCTTGCAGATTTTTATAATTCTTTATTTTATAATTCTGGTTTGTTGACTACAGTGAATCAAAGATGCTCTCATCTGACCTGAATTTGGGATTCAAAGAAAGGCTTCTTACTCTTGAATGACTACTAAAGAAATTTATCCTAGATTCGGGGATATTCTGTTATAATTTCAATGAATAGATTTTCTATGCCTTTCTTTTCATCTCAGCTCCCTCTTCTGTCCTTTGGACTCCTAATCGGGTTTCTAGACCATGACCCAGGTATCTCTAATGCATGTTCACCCTAGCTCTCTTTTTCTATATAGATGTATGAGTGTGCTATTTCCTCAGACTTCTCTTCTACACCATGTTCTTCTTCCACTTGAATTAGTTTATTGGTGGTGCTTTTTACTGTACTTTTAAGGTTTTGATGTCTTTATTGTTTTCATTTCCAATGCTTCTGTTTAATTTTTTGACATCTCTATTTTCTTGCTGTATTTCTATTTCACATGGTTGACTTTCTCATATCTGCCCTGAAATGTTTTCCTTATTTGATTCATCTAGCTCATTGTTTCCACTTGGAAATCATAGACTATTTTTATAAGCACATTTCTGAATCCTTTGTCCATCCCCTCAGCTATGTTAGTATCATTGGATTTGGTAATTGAGGATTTATGATCTGTGGTCAGAACATGTTGCCCAGCCTTTTCATGTTTTTATTGTGCCTTGTGTCTTGTGCATATGCTAGTTTGGATATCACTTCTGGTTGTATTATTATTGGGATTGTTTTAGTGAGCAGTCTATTTTTTAGTGCTTAATCTCCACTGCCACTCAAAAGAAGCAGACTAACTGCTATAACAGTAACAAACTGAACCAAACATAGAAATACAGTGAAAATCAGTTATAGACAAAAATACACTTCTAACAGCCTCTGGATAGTATAAGACAAAAGTCTGTACAAAAAAAAAGGGAATGGATGAAATAAAGTAAGAGAGAAGGGAAAGACTTGCACATGCTCCCTTCTTGGTATCTCACAAACCTTCATCATGAATGCATCTCAGCTCCCCAATTTCATAAGCAATGCAGTGAATTGACACCCTTCAAATGAAAACAGTGCAATGAATTGATGAGGCTTTAATAAAAATTCAGGAAATATAAATTATATAATGATAGAACTTTTAAAAATTCACAATGTAATTTGACTTAGGAAATTGTCATTTACTAAATTCTAATGTAATATCAAGCTATCTGCAACGATCTAAAGTAGCTTTTCAAATACATTATCCTCTTGTAAATGTCAAAGAGGGCTAAATTTTCTTCATGTATTTAAAAACAAATTGCTGTTGATTGAATGTAGATGCAGCTCTCAGAATACGGTTGATTTTAGTAAGCCAGATATCAAAGTGATAAAAACCAAGCTAAGTCTGGGGCCTATGAGATGGTGTAGTGGGTAAAGACGCTGATGTTGACCCAGTCTTCAGACCCTTCCACACTCACTGTGGCATCTGTCTCCTTCCCTGTCTCTCTGCTCCACTTCACTTTCCTTCTTTCTCATGCATACACACACAAACACACACAAAATAAACAAATGTGATATTTTTAAATGTAAGACCAAACACTACTGACTAAATTGTTATCTTCTAAATATAATCCTTTATATGAAATATTATTTGAAATATACATAGGTATGATACTGGTTTTAAATGGATTAAGTTGTCTAAATTTTAATTTCTACAATAATAATAAAGATAAGTCATATAAATGCTTGTCAACTCTTAAAATATTAAGAATATAAAGGGATCTTGAGTAAAATAAATCACAGGCATATCTTTTCAAAAAACTAAAAGGAAGAGGATGAAATGAAACGTCCCAGAATCTCCTCTCTTGTGGGAGCTTATGTTACAGTGCCCTGAGATAGTAAGTACTGCTTTATCCCTGTTTTTTAGATATAGATCAATATATTGCAGATACTTTCATGTCCATATGTCAATTAAACTATTAGGTCTGACATCAGAGCCGCATTGATCCTTCATTCCACTATATCTTTAGCCAGTGTATTCTGTGCTGTTTCTGGACCAGAGGGTCTCCTCATAGAGAGTTGTTAAATTCAGAAAACCTAGCCAGTTAATATTTTTAGACATATTTTTACCGTTTAACATCTTATTGGCAAAATCTAAAACACCAAGTTTACACTGGAGAATGCCTTACTTTATCATTGCAAGGTAAACCCCTTTTGTACTAGCCTTACAGAGAATCAGAAGACACAGCTCATCTCTTCAAAAGTATTTCTCGCCGGGCGGTGGTGGCGCACGCCTTTAATCCCAGCACTCGGGAGGCAGAGCCAGGCGGATCTCTGTGAGTTCGAGGCCAGCCTGGGCTACCAAGTGAGTTCCAGGAGAGGCGCAAAGCTACACAGAGAAACCCTGTCTCGAAAAACCAAAAAAAAAAAAAAAAGTATTTCTCTTAGGCAACGACAGTGGCTTCAGGGTCTGTTGCTTTTGTGTCTCCTTGGGGCAATATCATAACTCAAACAGAACTTTCACTCATTCTATCAGCTTTTGCTCACAAAACCTACCACATTGTCAGTGTTTCCAAAACACAACCCATACAAATTACCCACACTTACACACACCAATGGAGATATAAGGAGACATTATCAGTCTTTTCCACTGCAGGAGTGGACACAAGGTGGAAAATGCCTTCATTTTGCTTCAGGTTCATGCATAATTAAGCTCAGCTGGCTGTTGTTCACTGTGTCTGCTGTCTCTGTTCAAGAATGGAGAGAACAGTGAATGCCATAAGGTTGCGGTATTCCTTACCTATGGTTTCATTACAAGAAAAGACTGTATGGATGCATTCACTGTAAACAATCACTATATTAGAGGCCACTTTCTGAAGTTCAGTAGTTCAAAAAACATGTATAGCAAAATCAGTAGAACTCTCCTTTTCACCAGCATGTGTTTGTCAAATATTTCTTCATACAGCCTTGTTTTACATGTATTATACATAAATATCACACTTGCATATTTATACATGTAGCTCTATTGCATTATATTTGTTTCATTGATTTATTATGTTTGTCTATATAGCCATCCATCTTCTTTAAAATGTAGATACATGTATCAGAATTTAACGAAGCACTGCCAACAGAAAACACTGGGTGCTAAGACAGTGAATTGTGCAGGCATGGAATTCTCTCTACAGCCAACAAACTACAATTATCTTAAACATGCCCAAATCTTAAACAAATGAATTTGTGAATATGTTAACTTCCACAACTAGAGTTATCTTTAAAAATGCAGTTGAAGGCCGGGCGGTGGTGGCGCACGCCTTTAATCCCAGCACTCGGGAGGCAGAGCCAGGCGGATCTCTGTGAGTTCGAGGCCAGCCTGGACTACCAAGTGAGTTCCAGGAAAGGCGCAAAGCTACACAGAGAATCCCTGTCTCGAAAAAACCAAAAAAAAAAAAAAAAAATGCAGTTGAAATCTGGATGTTGAGAGGTGGGAATTATTACAAATAGTCAGAGAAGGTAAACATTAGCCCTTGAATTCAAAAAAACAAATGAGTAGACATGGTGGCATACACCTGCAACATTAGCCCTTGGGGCTAGAGGCAAGAGAAGTAAGAGTTCAAGGTCATCCTCACTACATAGTGAGCTAGTGGCCAGCAAAGGCAAAAATGAGATGCTGAAAGAAAACCACAAAAATAAAGCAAGCAAAACAATAACAAAAGAAAACAAAAAAAGACAACAAAGGAAAAACTAAATAAATGTTTCTGGTTATGCTCAGAGAAAACCGTGATACTAGGAAATAGTCAGAAATGAAGTGACTTCACACATGGAAGAAGGAGACTATGTACCAAAGCATGCAAATTCTCTCTGGTAGCTAAGGAAAGCAAGGGCATGGGTCCATAGTCTTCTGAAATGCTAAGAAGTGAATGCCAACCTGATATACTTTAATCAGTGTGACTCATTACACAGCAGATGTATGTTGTTTAAACCACTGTGGTCATTTATCATAATATCCATGGGCAATGAATGCATCATCATTCTTTGTGACTTAGGCAAACTGTATTAAATCCTGAACCTACACAATATGGTGCTAAAGAATTCATCCACTGCTCATGGATACTGTGACAAAGACCACAGTGGTCTTTATTTTCCTACCCCTCCCTGTCCACCTCAAATCCTCTTGTGTTCCTCCTCTTCCTGTCAAATTTCTGAATTCGTATTTGTATTTCCAGTCCCTTAGCAACCCAAGCAAACCATAATCTTTCCTTCACACACACGCACACACACACACACACACACACATACACACATGCACACACGCACACACACACGCACACACACTAGTAAAGGGAATTTGTCAGCTTGGCTTATAGGTTGTTGCTCATGTAGTACATGAATGGCTGCTTCACACTGCAAAGGCTGAGAATTTGGGAGTTATTTAGTCCAGAGTCTAGATGTCTCAGCAGTCTCAATTTGGTGCTGAAGCTCTGGGGGAACCTGAAGAGCCACTGGTCTTCACTATATGTTGGTGTCCTAGTAAAGATTCTATTGCTGTGCTAAAACACCACAATCAAAAGTAATTTTGGGAGGAAAGGTCTTATCTCATTTTACAACTTGCGAGTTATACTCTATCACTGAAGGAAGTCAGGGCAGGTACTCAGGATTGGGACCTGGAGGCAGAAACTGAAGCAGAAGCTTTGGAAAATGCTTTTTAGTGGCTTGCTCCTGTGACTTACTAAGCCTGCTTTCTTATGCCATCCAGGATCAAATGCCAGGAGTGGCACTACCACAATGGGTTTGGCCCTCTCGTATTAATGCCCTATAGACATGCCTATAGGAAATTTGGAGGATCCATTTTCTCAATTAGGGTTCTTATTCCCAGATAACTCTATATCAAGTTGGCAAAGAAAATCTGACCACGGCATTTGAATGTGGAAAATGTTGGTTTTAATATCAGTTAAGGAATGCTACAGCCACCATGTAGATGAACTTGCCAGGGTAAGTAGGAAAAACTTGCCTTGGAAGTTTTTCCAAGGAAAAAAAAGTTCCCTTCCTTCATGTACTTTATCTGAGCTGCTGTTGAAAGGTAGCTCACAGACTGGGGTTAGTATGGGGGGGGGCAGTGTTCACAGGCTTCAAATATAATAATATGATCAAGAAAATCTGTCACAGGATGTCAGGCCCTCCTGAACTGTGGAACAGTTCTGAATAGGGGTGTGAGGATTGAGAAAAAAAAAAAAACAGATAGAAAATAGAGTCTTAAAAGACAGAGACACAGGATAGGTTTGGGAGGGCTCTGAGTCAATACTGCAGCAGCCCTGACTTTATTTCCAAAGTCTTTTTTAATATTTTTTTTTTTTTTTTTGGTTTTTCAAGGCATGGTTTCTCTGTATAGTTTTGGTGCCTATCCTGGATCTCACTCTGTAGACCAGGCTGGCCTCAAACTAACAGAGATCCGCCTGGCTCTGCCTCCCAAGTGCTGGGATTAAAGACGGGTGCCACCACCACCCGGCTCTCACAGCCTTTTTATACCCAAAGCAAGGGGGACAAAAGACCTCCCCTACTGTGGGATGGTCTGTATGTCAAATATGTTGCTGATTGGTCAATAAATAAATCACTGATTGGCCCGTGGCCAGGCAGGAAGTATAGGCGGGACAAGGAGGAGAATAGAGCTGGGAAGTGGAAGGCTGAGTGAGGAGACACTGCCAGCCGCCATCAGGACAAGGAAGATGTAAAGTACCGGTAAGCCACAAGCCACGTGGCAAGGTATAGATTAATAGAAATGGATTAATTTAAGCTGTAAGAACAGTTAGCAAGAAGCCTGTCACGGCCATACAGTTTGTAACCAATATAAGTCTCTGTGTTTACTTGGTCGGGTTTGAGTGGCTTGGGACTGGCGGGTGAGAGAGATTTGTCCTGACTGTGGGCCAGGCAGGAAAATTCTAGCAACACTCCCCCTCTCAAAGACACCATGGTTCAAGGAACAAACAAGTGTAAACACCTCCTTAATTCTCAAGACATCTGTTAAGCACACCCTTGACTGGAACATCCTGTTATCCAGCCTTAGAGAGCAAAGACAAGATTAAACTCTCTGACCTTGATTCTAGATGGAATCAAGCCACACTTGGAGTCACTGTGGGCTCCCACAGCAGGAGTGCTCAGTAGCTTGAGTTTTAGTTGATTTCAGATACAATAAAGTTGATAAACAAGATTAGGTATCACAAGTCTACCTCTTATCCATTTGACACAACTGCATATCTTTATGCCTTGCTTAATTTCCAAATAAAAATGTCAACTAGCTCATGATTTCACCAAGCATAGTATAACACCCCAATGTACAACCACAAATGTATTATATATTGCAGAATAGAGGCAAAGTTGTTGAGGAATGCTTAGTCTTTTACATATGAAAACATAGATTTGCAACATTTAACTACTAATATTATTTCTAGTAATGTTACATTATATGATAGAGGAAAAGAAAGATGAATATCAGTTCAACATATGTGCACATATACATGAACATGTTCTTAGTAAAACAGGACAGATATTCATGTGGATTACAATTCTCATTTCTGCAAGTAGTCAGGTGGGCTCAGCTAGTTTCCATAAATACTTCCCTTTACTACCCATCATGTATTTCCTCTACCTTCAGCAAGCTCCTTAGTATGTCTTTGTTCTTTCCCTGAATGTGTGACCCATACCTGTGGTGATATATTGTGTACCCTAATAAAATTTGTTTGAAGATCAGAGAACAGAACAAGCTACTAGATTAAATATAAATACCAGACAGTGGTGACACACACCTTTAATCATAGCACTCGGGATGCAGAGATCTGTCTGGATCTCTGTGAGTTCAAAGCCACCCTGGATTACATGAGATTAATTCAGTCTAGGAGAGAAATAGAGCCAGGCAGTGGTGGCACACACCTTTAATCTCAGTACTTGGGAATCACACACCTTTAATCTCAGCACTTGAGATCTCATCTCAGCACTAGGAAAGAAATAATATAGCTGGGCAGAGAAAGATATATAAGGTACAAGGAGAAAGAAACTAAAGCTTTTTCAGCTGGAGCCTTTTTGGCTTAGGGACTTTTCGACTGGACACCTTTCAGCTGAGGACTCAGAGACATTCAGTCAGAGGATTCGTGAATTGGCAAGGTGAGAAGTAGCTGTGGCTTGTTCCTTTGTCTCTTTGATCTTTCAGTATTTACACCAGTATCTGGCCCCAGGTTTTTTTTATTATGAGACCATTTAGGATTTGTGCAGAACATATCTTTATCCCTGAAGTGTCTGGGAATTTTGTTATGCTGTCTGGATTGGGTTGTTGTAGTTTCCCATTTACTTTAATTAGAAGACACAGGAAGACCATGAGAAACCCTGAAGAACCTCCTCTCTCCAGGGGTCACCTTCCTTACCTCCACTGTGAAGAAGGAATCCAATACTGCCTGGATCAATCACCCCATTTAACACTGTTACTCCTTTTTAAATCTGTTGACTTAAGGGTATCAGAAACCCAAGTTGCTAATGAAGAACTCTTAGCTTGTTATGTTTGTTATGTTTCATGGTTGGAGAGCTCTCTATGTGGAATGAAAACTTTGAGGTCAGCAGAACTTAAAGTCACAGGAACATGAAGCAATTATTTTCCTATTATGTGACTAGAGGTGAAGTGTGTGGAGCCATTCCAATTTCCATGCATGGATTCCTGCACACACAAATAGGAGAAATAGGAACTTCTAAGTTTAACTAAATGCGTTTTGCATTGATACAAATATGATCCCATGATGTTGTTGGTTGTTTTACTCTTTTAGGAGCCCACCACCCAGATCTCAAATAAATCACAGATGGAGGCTTATGCTTAATTACGAATGCCCAGCCTTAGCTTGGCTTGTTTCTTGCCAGCTATCCTTAAATTATCCTGTCTACCTTTTGCTTCTGGGTCCTTCCTTTTCTATTTCTGTATACCTTTCTTTGTTTCTTACTCCATGGCTTGCTGTGTAGCTGGGTAGCTGGACCCTGAGTCCTCCTCCTACTCTGGCTACTTCCTCCTCTCCTCCCAGATTTCTCCTCCTATATCTTCTCTGTCTGCCAGACCTGTCTATCCTTCCTCTTGCCTTGCTGTTGGCCATTCAGTTGACTATTAGACAATCACATGTTTTAGACAGGCACAGTAACACAGCTTCACAGAGTTAAACAAATGCAACATAAACAAAAGTACCATGGTGTTGTATTCTACAGCACCACAAAGCTAGGGAAAAGAATATGGGGGCTTAAATGAGAACTATTCCCCATAGGTTTAGGCATTTAAATATTTGGTACTAGCTACTGTTGCTATGGGGAGGTGGTAAAGCCTTCTTGGAGGAACAACATAAGTATAGGAGAGCTTTGGGTGTTTATAATTTTGTCCCACTTACAGTTTGAATTCTTTTGTTTTGTGTATGCATTTTAGGATGTGATTTCTCATTATCCTGCTCCTACCACCTAGTCTGCTATTTGTTGCTTTGCCTCCCCACCAGAGTGGACCCTTATTTTGCTGGAACCATAAGCTGAAATAAACTTTCTTCCATTTGCTGCCATTGTCACAGCATTTTAACACCTCAACAGAAAGGTAATCACTATAATATAGTACCATCACTTAGTCTCTGTGTTTTGATTAGCTCTGTAATAACCTGTGTCTGCTGCAAATAAATAAGCTTCTTTGTGCTTATACAAGGATAAGTATATAAAATAAGTATATAGAATATAGTTAGAAATAAATTGATTTAGTAAAATGGCAAAAGAAAGTTTTCCAGCAGGGTCTATGACCTCTATAATCCCAGGTAGTAGGCTTCGTTTGCAGTAACAGGAATGAATTTCCTCCTATCGAACATCCATAAGTCCAGTTAGAGAGCTGTTGATTACCCTCACGATGAACATTCCACTCACTATTGCACCTCTGGGGATATCTTGCCAGTCTATTCTTCCTTGCAATTCTTTGGCTTTATAACTCAACTAGGCTACTGAAAACCTTTCTCTCTTGACATTTGTGTTTTCTCTGCTTTTGTGTCTTTTGTTCATCAGTTCACATGCCAGGAGAGCTGATCTGCTAGCTTCTGGGAATTTTCTTGATTCTGTCTTAAATCCTCTTGTAAGAATGTTGGGAGGACAGATGCATGTATTGCTATCATGTCCAACTTCAGATGAATTTGTGGGTTTCAAACTCAGATGACCATGCTTAAGGAGCAAGAACTTTACTCACTGAACCACTGCTATGCAGCTGTACATGTGTCTAGCTGGTACATGGTAACAGTCTTGATTTAACCTGTTAAAGCCAGTACTGAACTTGGCATTTTTGTTTTCACCTAACATTGATGGATTATCTCTAGCTCTTAAATTTTTTAATTCTTATTATATTATGTGTAATTGAGTATTTTGCCTACATGTATGTCTATAAAACCTGTGGGTTTCTGGTAATTTTGGAGGCCAGAGGAAGGCATTGAATTCCCTGGCAAATGGAGTTATATAAAAAAATGGTTGTAGAGCTCACCATGGTGCTAGGAATTGAGCATTGGTCCTTTGGAAGAGCAGCCAGTGCTCTTAATGGATAAGCCATATATATATAAATACACACACAAATCTGGCATCTGTCTCTCCACCTATATTCTTTAAAATCAGATACGTTGTTCCTAGAACACAGAAACTTTCCTGGCAATTAACACCTGTATAATTGATTGTTTTCTTATTTAATTCTGATATAAGCCTGGGATTCATGTGAAATGACTTAGGTTATCATAAATACGTTTTGGCATCTGGGTTTCTGATGATTATAGGTTTTGATTCTTGAGGTTGTTGTCTTTGTTTAACTGTTATTTTGTTCTTTGGTTTCTCTTTCATTTCGAGTCTTCTGGCCTAAGTAGCCAGGGGTTTTGGTGGCTATTGAGTCTTCAGGTCCAGTATGATGTCTCTTCTGTGGTTTTTGTGGCCTGCAAGTCCTCTGGGGTTTTGACTCTGCAGTTCCCAGTACCTGTGGTAACTCTGGGGTTCTGGGTACCTGCTTGGTCTCTGGGATTCCTATCTATTACAGCATGGCCTCCAGTATGGCAGAAGTTGTCTGCAGAGGTGATGGGCTAGAATATGGAGCTTGGGGTGGGATGCGGTTGGGGACTGTTGGGTAATCTTTAGGGGGTATTAGGTCGCTGTGAGCAGTGTCTTACATTGGGTCCCTAGACTCAGGTAAAGCAGAAGTCTTTTGCTAAAATTGTGGGCCTGAATATTGATTCCAGCGGAGGTTGTGCAGTCTGGGATGTTAAGGAGTATTAGTGGGCTGTGGAAGATATCTTATGGAGTGTCTCTAGAACCAGCCATCTCTCCAGTAAAACCATCTGAGTTGTAGCGTGGGAGATGGAGCTCAGAGAAGGGGGTGATGTTGGGCCTGCTTTCAGGAGTGTTAACAGGTACTGAGCAGTGTCTTGCCTTGGGTCCCTAGCTCTGATCTGGCCACTGGTAAAGGAAAGTCTTCTGCTCAAGTTGTGAACTGGTATATGGAGACCCCAGGATGGGGTACAACTTGGAAACTCCTGGGAATCTATGAGGGTTACCCCTAGCTAAGACTCCTAGCAATGGAGGATAAGGACCCTGAACCAGCCATGTCTTGTAACCAGACATGTCTTCCTGTGGAGGGATTGGGACACCAACCCAGACATATAACCTTCGACCTATAGTTTGTTGTGGCTACAAGATGTGCTGGGGTAAAGGTGGAGCAGAAATTGTGGGAGTGACTAATCAATGACTTGCCCAGCTTGAGGCCCATACCATGGAGGGAGTCTGCCCCTGACACCATCTGGAGGGCCAGGACCCAGAGGTTGGATAGCCCAGAGACCCAGGAAAGAACCAAGTATGACTGGCAAAACAAGTTGATGAAATGATTTCTAATGCTATTGTTCTGTACTCATAGATTTGGGCCTACCCCAATTGTCATCAGAGAGGTTTCACCCAGCAATGGATGGAAACAGAAACATAGACCCACAGCCAAACATTAGTCAGACCTCAGGGAATCCTGTAGAAAAGAGGGAGGAAGAATTATGAGAGCCAGAGGGTCCAAAGGCACCACAAAAAACCCCACAGAATCAACTAAGTTGGGGTCATAGGGATACACAGAGACTCAGCTGCCGACCAGAGATCTTGCATGGGACTGATCTAAGCATATATTACAGTTGTGTAGCTTGGACTTCTTATGGGCCTCCTCACAGTGGGAGCAGGGACTGTCTCTAACTTTGTTACCTGCTTTTGGGACCCTTTTCTTCTACTGGCTTGTCTCGTCCAGCCGTAATAGGAGAGGAGGTGACTATTCTTACTACAACTTGATATGCCATTCTGGCAGATACAAGAAGGAGGCCAGCCTGTTTCTGAAGAGAAAGCAGGAGGAGTTGGGGGGGAGAGGAAGGACTGGGAGGAGTGGAGGGAAGGAGGGGAAAATGTACTCAGAAGGCTGAAAATAATTAATAAAAAAGGATTTCATATAAAATATATTTCTATATTTTATAACTTTATTATTCTCTCTTTAAAATCTCCACAGTAGTTTATTATTAATATTATTTGTGATTCTTTTTCTAAGTGACTCAGTATTTTGATTTTCCAGGCTAAGATACAAACATTTTGAAAATAATGATCATTTTGTTGCTGCAAGTTTTCACACTACAATAGTCACAGATGAATAAATAACTTGTTTGAAGATTTATGCTTAATATGCATAATTCAATAATTTACATCTTTTAGTTTAACTTAAAGACACAGGATACTTAATGGCTTCCAAACTTTCCTCATACCATTTACCAAGGTGTTTGAAAAATATCAATATGTTATTAAATCATGGCATATACAGTGAAACAATGAAAATTCCATAGTGAACCATATTAGAGGCATTAACTTGATAATGAAAGAATGACCCATTTTGAATCGTGAAGATGGCAGAGTGAGTGACAATTACAGAAGAGACATCTCTGCTTCTAAATGTATGGTGATGAATGTCCTTCATGTTTATAGACCATCCTTGCTGGAGGTGCTGGTCTTATAAGTTCTAAGTAGGAAACATAGAAAACTTTTCAGATTGTAAGAGAAAAATGCCAGCAGATGCGGGCTCACTATAACTACCAAAGAAATTGAAGAAGCATATTGAAGTGACTGCTTTAAGTATCTTAAGGGGTGTAATCATTAGCCTCCTAAGGAGTACTTTAAATTATGAACAGGTTCTGCATTATTAATGTAACATAGTTAGTTTATTGGATATTGATAGCATGTCAAACATCTTGAGTCTCATCTACCCATGGAACATAGAACAGTAGCCATGTTTTACTTATTTACAGATCTTTTGGTTTCACTAGGAAGGCAAATTCTGAAGATTTTGAATTACATTTTAGCATTCCATAATCATACATCTTCCTCACTCTACATCTCATGAATAAAACTTGACATTTTGAGAAGGACAATGTTCAAGTGTGGCATTGAGACAGCTGAAGATCTGAGGTACTAGAAAAAGCCAGACATAATTTAGTGTCCCTTGAATGGTGTATTAGTTACTTTTCTGTTGCTATAGTAGAATACCCTGACAAAAATCAAATTAAGGAATAATGAGTTTATTTCATATTAAAGTTCCAGAGGGGATATAGTCCATCATGGTTGGAAAGGCATGGCAAAAGCTTTGGATGGCAGCAGGAGCTGAAAGAAGTGTCCTTATTCTATCTGCATGGAGGAATCACAGAGAGATAACAAAATGAGGCTGAGTTATTAAAACTCGAAAACTGCCCTCAGTGATGTCCTCTACCCAGCAAGGCTCCATTTCCTAAAACTTACATAAACTTCCCCAACAGCAGCACCAGCTGGGGTCATGTGTTAAAAACACACGAGACTGTGAGGGACATTTCTCATTCAAACTATCACAAGTAGAAAATAGGAATTTCACACTTTACACAGGATGGCTGGGTTTAGAATTCCTGTAGTTGGAGAGTTTCTCTCCAGGTCCCACCAAGTCCCCGTAGTTCCTCAGCCCACTAATAAAATAATCACTCGGACGCTTATATTACTTATAAACTGCATGACTGTGTGGCTCAGGCTTCTTGCTACCTAGTTCTTATATTTTAAATAAACCCATCTCTATAAATCTATACCTTGCCATGTGGCTTGTGGCTTATGGATACTTTACATCTTGCTCCTTATGGTGGCAGCTGGCAGTGTCTCTCTCCCTCAGCTTTCTACTTCCCAGACTTCTCCTCTCTCTTTGTCCTGCCTTTACTTCCTGTCTGGCTGCTGGCCAATCAGCACTTTATTTATTAACACATCAGAGCAACACATTTACAGCATAGAGAACATCCCATAGCAAATTCCCTATGTCTTCTCACTAAATCCAACAAATGTGATCAGTTAGCCTGTAGACCATGTGCATTACTTACTTTATTTATTTATTTATTTTTTTGGTGACGATGAGAACTTTATTGCAAGCACATCACCAGTGACAACAATGAGGATAAGTAAGAATATGAATGTAGCTTTGCATTCTTTATCTGCCAAGAGCTTGTAAAAAATATCTCAAAGAAACCCAATCAAGAGATCTTAGAAATTTTATCAGATAAAAATTTCCAAATTTTACCAAATATTTAGGTAACAAAGAGCAAAACTTTCCATCAAGATATAATCAATTCATATGGCAGTACTGTAAGTTTCTGGACTGCTCCAAGACATTTAAATACTCCAAAGGCAACATTAAGTTTAATGCAACATCAATGTTTGAAGCAACAATGAGTTATCCTATATAAATGAGACAAGGGGGCCTCTACTTCCACTCTTTAAAAAAGTGGGAAAATTTTCAAAGGGGAAGAGATGTGGAACTCTTCTTAAATAGAGTGTAGTTGGATTTTCCATTTATGGGAAAGATGAGGTAGGCTCTAAAAAGATGAGAAATGACTTTTTACCACAAGATCTTCCAGATAAGAGCCATCACTGATAACAAGTTTATTAAACTGGTCTTGGATTTGGTCCATAGTTTGTGGGAGATCTCAAGCTGGAGTAAACCATTCATGTTCTTCTTCCTCTTCCAGCGTTTCTTGGAAACAACATTCAATAAATTCTTCTTCCCACAACTCCTCTTCTATTTGTCTGTTGAATTCCTCTTCGTTTTCCATCCACATGTACTCTGCAAATGGATTATCATCTTCATGAGAATGACCATTAATAATCACATCTTCATTGATGATGCTTGGGCTAGTACTGCTGTGACTTGGATCTTTCATGGCTGGTGTTCCTTGTCATTTTTAACCCAGTGCACGGCAGCGGGACAGGAGCCAACGAATCCTCTCGGCCTCCACGGATCTCCACAGGCAGCGCCGCATGCCCGCTCGACATGCGCTTCGCCCTGCATTACTTACTTTTTTACTGTTGCTGTAACTGTTAAGAAGCCAATGAAGGAGAAGAGAGTTTGTTTTGATTTACAATTGAGGTGGGGTACAGGTTGCTCCTGATGGGAAAGCCATGGTAGGATGTGACTCCATGGTAGCAACTGAGCTCCCTCACATCTTGAAGCAAGAATGAGAAAGCAGACAGAAAATGAATACAGGCTCTAATATCTCAAGGCCCACTTCTAATAATTTACTCCACCTAACAATAGTTCCGACTTTTCCATATAGCACTACCAGCTATCGAACAAATGCTTAAAATACATGAACTTAGGTGGGACATTCATATTCAAAGCGTAATATCCTCTTTTACCTAATAAATTTTAAATCATCATCTCAGATCGCTAAGCAATACCCATTATTCACTAAACCATCAATAAAGTCTGGTACACCACATTCTATATGCCTATATGCATCTCTCTTCTTTTAAAATTTCTTATCCAAAGACTGGTCTTGTTTTATGTCTGTCTATTCCTCTAACATTCCTTCTAGTGAAAATGCACAAAAGATACATTTTATTTTAATGGGTGGAAATAAAAATGTTTCAAGAGAAAACCATTTGTATTGCATTCAGCATAACCTGGTTATGAGTAGAAAAGAGTTAATTCCCTTGTTGAATAGCATAGCAATACCTGATCCAGAAACAGACTGATCACTCCTGGGTGATTTCCTTGATTTTGTAGAATTGTTCTTTTATAAATGAACTCTATACACAGCGCAGGGATCATTTGATGGGACCTGTAATGGAGGCATTTGTGGGGATCATTGCCTGGGGAAATCACTGCAGCAATTTACATATGTGTTTTAGTTTAATATCCGTTTATGTATGTATGTATGTATGTATATATGTATGTATTTATGTATTTATTTTTGCTGTGTTCATGTGTAAGCCCTGAAGATGGAGGGTTATTATTGTCTTGGAATTGCACAGGAGACACAACACAGTTTACATAGAAACAGCTGGAGTGTGATCTAATCTCCACATTCCAATTTAGTTATGCACAAAACATGCATAAAAAATTAACTCTCTCTGAGCAAATTGCTCTGTGTACCTAGTGAGCCTCAGCTTTCCTGTAGCAAGAGCTATGTGCCTGTTATGACCCAGAGATTCCATTAAATAATACATAGATGGTTGAGAGAATATAGCATTTGTACATTTAACATTAATTTGACTACAGTATAGTTGCCATGTCTAAACTATAAATATGTCCTCATCTTCAGGCCTTCTGTTTCAATGACTCTTGACCTCCTTGAGTGAGACAGCAAGAACATTCTGAACCAGGTTTAGGAAGTGACATCAGATTAAATTAAGAACTCATGCATTTATGGATCAGATAGAGAAGCAGAGAAATATCCACAAGGGATGAATTTTGAAGAAGGTAATTGCTGAGTTGTTCCTTGGTCATGCACATTGTGAACTAGTGGTCCTACATAGAACTTAAAATGTGGCAATTGAAATGGTGTATTTTTGAAGTGTATAAGGTTTATTATTTTATGTTCAAATTTATGTAAAAATATTTCCTTCACTAATTATTTTTCAGTGATTGATTTTTGTTATTAATTTTGTAAAACATTTTATAGAAGGTTAAGTTCATGCTAAAAATATGAGGAAAAAGAAAACATATTCCTTAATTATTAAGAAACAAAATGTCATCTCACATTCATTATGATAGGCACTATCAGAAACAGTACATCAATAAATATTGGTGAGAATGGGGAAATTGGAATATTTAAGTGCTCTTGGTAAAAAATGTAAAATCGTGCAGTCGCCATGGGAAACTTAGATATACAGTGACTTATCAAAAAGTTAATAAGAAAATTGTCATTTGATTAAGCAATTTTACTTCTGAGCAAGTTTTTGAACCATTGAAGCAGGATATGAAAGAGCTATTTGCACATCTATGTACCTTGAAACACCCTTCATAATATTTCAGAGGCACAAATGGCTGAAGTGTCTATCAGTAGATAAATTGATAAATACATATTCATAAACATTGTGAATACATGTATATATTCATATACTTAAGTGTATGTATAGTCATACACATTGCAATGTTTTTAACCTTAAGAAAATAGGTAATGCTCACTTGACAATGAGAATGGCAAAGAGAAGATTAGCATGGCCCCTGTGCAAGGATGACACAAATTCTTGAAGCATTCCATACTTTAACCAAAACCAATTAAAGACAGAACAAAAAAGAAAACTTCAGACTAATACTCCTCATGAACACACATTCAAAAATTCTCAGTAAGATACTTGTAAACACAATACAGACATACATCAGTAAGATTATCCACTAGGATCAAGTTGGTTTTATCTTGAGAGGCAGGGATGTTTCGACATTAAGTTGATAAATACAATAAACCATATAAATTGACACAGAGGAAAAAAATACTTGTCCCAAAAGATAGAAAAAAGCCTCTGATAAAATCCAATGTGCCTTCATGATAAACATCTTAGAGATCATAGAATATAGGACTAGAGAGAATATATCTCAACATAATAAAGTCTATATATGAGAAGTGCAGAGCCAACATCATTCTAAATCAAGAGAAACTTGAAGTAATCCTACTGAAATCAGGAACAGTCAACATTTGCACACCAGCTCCATTTTATCTAGTTCTTTATTTTCTGCATCACTAAAATTTAAAGTCAAATCTGCCACTTGTATATCTTGAATATTTCTAGAAATGATCTTCGCTCTCCCTTTCTTTCCCATCCCAGGTGCATGTGTGCATGTGTGTGCATGTACATACAGACAAGAGGTCCATCTTGGGCATAAGTTCTCATTAGCTATCCACTTTGTTCTTTAACCCCAGGTCTCTTATTGCTTTCAAACTTACCTAGTAGGCTAGATTGGCTGGTTAGTGGGCGCCAGGGATCTGCTTGTCTTCTCCTCTCTACCACTGGGATTATGCATGCACCACCAAACCTGGCCCTTTACATGTGTGCTGGGGATTGAACTTGGGTCTTCATGGTCACATTACTATCACTTTACCAAGTGAACTCTCTCTCCAGCCCTTGCTTGTTGTTCTGTAATAAATTCGCTGTCAGAACAACTGAGTGTAAAGCTGGAGAAAAACCTTTGGTTTAAGTAGCATCTGAAAACGCCCCCCCCCCCCAAAAAAAACAAAAAACAAAACTCCAAACTCTAATAAAGTGAAAATATTTATTCCCAAAACAAACAAACAAAAAAAAAAACAGAATTTCTGTGCAAGCTAATCTTATGTCAAATTAACACACAAACTAGTTTAATTGACAAAATAACTCTAAAAGTTCTGGCTGTATTTTCTTAATTAGTGATCAATGCGGGGGGGCGGGGATCTCAGTCCATGTAGGGTAGTGCCATCCCTGAACTTCTGGTCCTGGTTCTATTTAAGGCAGTCTGAGCAAGCCATGGGAAACAAGGCAGTAAGCAGAACCCTCCCATGGCCTCTGCATCAGCTCCTGCATCTAGGTTCCTGCAATATTTGAGTTCCTGTCCTGACCTCCTTTGATGATGAACTATGATAAGCATACATAAGCCAACTTTATTCCTTTCCTACCCAACTTGTTTTTGGTGATGGTGTTATGTTACAGAAATAGAAACCCTAACCATGTTAGTACCAGCATAGTGGAGTATAGTTAGTACCAGCATAGTGGAGTATAGACCTGACCATGTTTTGTGGAGAAATGTAGAAATACTTTGGAACTCTGGGCAAGAAAATCCATTGAGTGTTCAGAACTTAGTGGGATGTTCTGTAGGAGCTTTGAAGATAAGACTAACAGTGTAGAGGATGGAGGCCTTGCCTGTGAAGTTTCAGAGGGAAGTTTAAAGACTCTCTCAGGGCTGTTTCCTGTTTTGATTTAAAATTCTGCCATTCTGGTTAGCTGGGGCTGAAGAATCAGCTGTGGTTAATGAGATACCAGAAGTACTAAACCAAAACCTTTGCTTTGCTGGGATTATGGATGTTGGTCAACTAGAGATGAAAATTTAGTGGTGATTAAGAAGTGACTAGCATCACTGATGCAGAATCTTCTGGAAAGTGTTTCCTAAGAGTCAGCATACAGAAGCTGTGTTTCATAGGGGACCAAGAATGTAAGTTACTCTGGCAGCTGAACTGGATAGTGTAAGAATCACCCAGGGGGCATTGGTTTTGAAGGAGTGAGAGGGTCATGGAGAACAGCTGAGGCTTAGCACTGTGAAAAGCCAGGAGAGGCCATTGGTGGAGGTGCAACCTCAGTGGCAGTTGAAGGCCCAGCACTGAAGGGGTCATTCAAAGATGCTGAGACTTGGCACCGTGAAGAGAGCCTATGACAGGCTCTTGGTGAAAGTGCAACCAAAGACCCTGGTGTTTTACAGCTGCCAGGACCAGAAGATGACTGCCAAGAACGGCAGTAGCAATGGAGTGGAGCCAGCTGGAGGTTAGAGGATAAGCTGGGTTTGTTGCTGAGGGCAGAGCAAGAAAAGTGACTCAAGCTCTTTGGAGCAGCCTAGAAGATGGTAAGCAAATCCCAGATAATTGGGCATTAAATTATTTATACTGTTGGAGGTTGGTTTTGTTTGGTTCAGATTGTGACTGTAGCCTGGTTCTTCCTTCTTGAAGAAGGTATTTAATTTTGATTTTTAAAGGAGTCCACAGCTGCACAACTTTGAACTTTTAGAGGAGATTTTGGATTTTTAGAGACTGCTTGTTTTAAAGACACTGAAATTTTAATGTGTTTAAATTTGTAAAGGCTGTGGTGTTGTTTTCACTTTGGCACAGTGGCTGCACCCCAGTCTACTGCTAGTGCAGCCAGCAATTGCAACTCTGCAGTTACCCGCCTGTTGCTCTAGTAGTGGACTGGTCACTCAGGCCATCGCCTGGTGAGAATTCTGTTCCAGGTACCAGCTCTGTTCCTGCTGCTAACGGTAGCTTGAACTAAATCTCTATCGTTCTGTTTATAAATAAGATTTGAAATTTAAAGGCCAGGGTGAAAACCTGCTAGCTCAGAGAGGTTGAATAGCAAAATGCTAACCTTATCATCCTTGCTGGCTTCTCTGAAAGACTTTGCTTTTTCTCTGCCAAACCAGAAAAACCTGTGCCACTCTAAATCCTTCCCAAATACTTTCTGTGTCTCTCCTGGATGCCCTCTCATGCTCTATGATTACGTTCTGTCAACTAATTGCTAACTCAGCTTTCTGACCCAATGTTAATTTTATTTAATAAATGCAAAGGCAAACTTGAGGTTTACAATGTGATTGAATGCCCCCCCAACTGTTCCCCCTTTTTGTCTAAATAAAAAGAAAGGTTTTAACCTTAACACAGTGAAATTATATACAATAAGAACAATTATCAAGTAAGAATTACACTTACAATGTCCAGTCCAATTGTAGTTGGCAAATTCAGAGAAACCACTCCATTATCTTTCCTATCTTGGTGAATCCAAAGTTTTGTAACTAATTCACTTCTATCTTAACTTGTATTACCAACCCAAAACTATCTTTTAGACCTCAAAACATTTTCTTAGATAAACAATTTAAGCTTTTACATCTTTCAATCTTATACAACTTATACCTCTTTTATAAGTTTCTTTTCTGAATTTAGTAACAAGGAGAACTGAAACTAAAACAATCTTGTCTTCAACTACTTCAGAGATCCTGAGAAGGATATAATATTAACTGAACAAACAGGAAGTACAGAACAAACAACTTCCCAAACTATAAAAATTGCAGAAGTGGCTGGCTACCTAGACAGTCATCCACATTTTCTCTGAAACTTTGGGGCATCCATTTTTAGACTACAGGCCTAGAATGTCTGACAGACATTTTTGTGAAACAAGAACTTTGAAGGCCTCTCCTATCTTGTCTTGGCAAAGTTTGGCAGTCGCCTTTTTTGTACACTGCTTGTCCAATTTGGACAGCATACTGACAGCTGTGGAGTCAACAGCAGCTTCCTGCCCAGTGGCTAACTTTGCTACAGTGAAAGCAAACTCCATATAGAGGTACTTCGATGCCCATTATCCTTGTTTGAAGTAAATTTTTGTGCCAGGAGCAGAAGTGTCTCAGTTTCATGAAAAACCTTAGGTTATTAAAACATATTAAATGCCATATTCTGTAAGTCTCTAAAGTGTTTGAAGACCACCTATATATCTAAAATATATCTTTGTTTAACCCTGAAAACATATCTAACATAAGGTTAATTATTGTAGATGATTACTAACTTGTATTCCTTAATTATACATTACATTTTTAAATGAGCTGCATAGGTATAATACCTTAAACAAGAGTAGAAACATATATAGAGTATGTTCTAACAAAAATAAACTTAAATTTATATCTATATACAAAAATAAGTACCAATGTAAAATATTTGAATTAATAGGTGCTTTTTAGTTTAAAGTAGATTAAATAATCTACCTTTTTATCCTATCCTTTCCATACCCCCCCTTTTTTAGAAAGAGACCCTTCAATTCAGCCATTTTGCTTAGTTTCCTCCCTTACCATGACCAGTAACAATTGATGATAAACATTCACAAACCATCGAATGACCAGAAACCACCTATTCCATCTCTCGGGAACATGGGTGTCATATTCTTAAAATTACTTCCTGTTGACTGGAGGCAACAGCATCTATAGGGGGCCCTGAGAAAATTGAGATATTAATCAAATCCTGGAGAGCTAGCTGTATTATTTTTTGTTTAGTCTCTGCGTGATGGGAAAGTGTAGGGTTCTCTCAAGTCTTGGTAGATAGTTTATGAGGCTGGATCATCTCAGCTAACCACTTTGAAACTGTCCTGAGCAGTTTGAAGTTTAAAGATGATTTTGGGGTAGTGTTTGTTAGCTTAATGGCATTACCACAATCCAAGTAGAATCATCTTTATGGGGCCCCATCATCTTTTTGGAGACTTCAATGGTCACTGTTAGGAATGGCCACAGTTCACTGCAGAAAACTTCAACATTTAAATGTCTTATGCAGCAGATCTCAGAGAGGTTAAAGAACCACACTTTATTAAGAATATCCAGGGTACACAAACTTGATTCCTAGTTCTCTGCATTAGACTTAAGGCCAAAATCATGTACAGGAAGCTAGGTGAAGCCTTTTTCTAGAATTAGTTAGTACTCTGTATGATCACTAATACCATGACAGAAAGCATGTGTGTGTGTGTGTGTGTGTGTGTGTGTGTGTGTGTATAAATCTTATAAACTTAGAGATAATATTGATCCTTAAGAACAGTTTTAAAGAGTCAAAATAAATCCTATATTATGAGATTAGTGACAATAGAATAGTCCCTTAATTTTGGTTTCTTCTGTCGCATATCAGATGGCTCTTCTGGCATGAGACAGAGATTTTGGATTTTCTTTTAACAATCATGCTTGTGTTTAGAGAAGGAGAGAGACATGTTCCAACTCCAAAGCCAGCTTTAATTTTTAATTGAATAGGGACCATGAAAAGACCCTTTGCCTTTTGTGTTTGTAGAGAGCAGCAGAAACAAATATTTGGGAAGATTTATGAAATTTTAACCTTTCAGAAGTATGCTATAGCATTAGCCCAATTTTAATCCTTTTCTTGGAACATTTTTCTCTCGATGATTCATCCTTCTTCTTCAGATGTCACATTTGTGTAGTGGTCTTCAGATTCCTTAGGTAGATGTTTTTATTCTCCTGAAAAGATAAAAACAAAACCCTTCCCGAATCCTTACTTTGGGGAGTTACTTTTTGTCAAGTTATGTCTTTATTAAGATAAAATGACATCTGGCAACAAAAAAGTATTGTCTTTTAATAATAATTTCTTCTTACCTGATCAAATGGAAGGTATTTGTTAGTCTTATAAGTTAGTTGGGATTGGATGACCAAGCAAGCATTAAGTCTTTTAATTGCCCTGTGGAGAGGATTCCCCAGTGCTGACAGAAAATGATCGAACCAAATTTGACATTGGGCATTTCCTAATGACAGAGTGTTACCTTGCCTGTCCCTTGTTGATCTGCATTCATTAGTTCAATGCCAGCCTTTGTCACACCTTCTGCATAATCCAGAAGGCTGGTGCCTTCTATTTGGATTATGTCTAGAGAAACATTGTTTCTAGGAACACTTTCCTACAATCCCTTTTCAGATAACATAGTTAACACAAGGTTAATTTTATTTAATCAATACAAATACAAACTAGGGGTTCCCAGTGTGATGGAATATCCCCAAGACTGTGGGACTTTTAAAGTTATTTGTATTTTTTTTTTTTTTTTTTTTGGTTTTTCGAGACAGGGTTTCTCTGTGTAGCTTTGTGCCTTTCCTGGATCTCGCGCTGTAGACCAGGCTGGCCTCGAACTCACAGAGATCCGCCTGCCTCTGCCTCCCGAGTGCTGGGATTAAAGGCGTGCGCCACCACCGCCCGGCTTGTATTTTTAATATAAGATCTTGGGGATGAATAAGAAGGGAAAGGTGTGGCTTAAAAGTGATGTGTTTGTGTGTTGAGTTGACAAGGAGTCAGTTGTGCTGGCCAGTTTTATGCTGTGAATTTTAGTTTATTGAAACAAACTTAAAGTTAATATTGTTCTACTGTATGCATATTTCTACTATTATTTAAGATACTATGTTTATGCATCTCTTTAAAAATTGTAATGTATCATTAAGAAATACAGATTAATAATTAATCATCTATTATAATCAAACCAATAGTCATGTTAGTTAATATTTCTAGATATACATAGATATATTTCAATTAGGTAGGTAATCTTCAAACACTTCAAAGACCTAGAGAATATGGCATTTAAAATTTTAAGGACTTTGGGGAGAACAAGGGAATCCGTGGCTGATATGTAGAACTGAATTGTATTGCAAAATAAATTAATTAAAAAAAAAAAGTCTATGAAAAAAAAAAATTTAAGGACTTTGACTTTCTGGACATTGAGACATGTCTGCTCTTGGCAGCACCAATCTACTTCAGAGAAGATAATGGGCATTGAAGAAACCCATTATGGAGTTTGCCTTCTGTGTGGCAAAAGTTAGCCACTGGGCAGAAAAATGCCCTTGTGTTGACTCTTTGACAGTATGTTGTATCAACTGGACATGCAGGACCCATAGGAAGGTGACTACTGAACTTTGCAAGGCAAGATGGTCCTTCAGGTTCCTGCTTCACAGAGGAGAATGCCAGATATTCTATGGGACACAGGAAAAAGACTGAGAGACTAGGCCTGTAGGCTGAAGATGGATGACCCAACATTGCAGAGGAACTTTGGATGACTATCCAGGCAGGCAGTTGTCTCTGTCATTTCCAATTTTTTGGAATTTGATTATAATACACTTCCTGTCTACTTTGGCAATATTATATTTGGGGTCTTTGATGTAGTTGAAGACTAGATAGTTGTAATTATAGTTTTCCTTAGTCACGATAAAAGATAAATTAGATATGACACTTTAGACTCACAAATATAGGATAAATGATAGAATATTTTCTTAAATTTTGCCAAATAGAAATAGACTAGATATTGTAACTGTAATTATTACTTGATAACTGTTGTGTTATATGCAATTTTACTATGTTAAAGTTAAAACCTTCCCTTTTGATTAGAAAGAAAAGGGGAAGTGCTGTGGGATGTTGCTCTGAATGCTGTAAATATGTGTTGCTCTGATTGGCTGACAAATAAAATGCTGGTTGGCCAGTAGCCAGGCAGGAAGTATAGATGAGGCAAGCAGACAAGGAGAATTCTGGGAAAAGGAAGGCTGAGCCAGGAGTCTCCAGCCAGACACAGAGGAAGCAAGATGATAAGGCAGAACTGAGAAAAGATATCAAGTCAGATGGCTAAACCTAGATAAAAATTATGGGTTAATTTAAGTGTAAGAGCTAGTCAGTAATAAGCCTGAGCTAATGGCCAAGCACTTATAAATAATAGTAAGCCTCTGTTGTGATTATTTTGTAAGTAGGCCACAGGACTGCTGGGGCCTGGCAGGACCAGAGAAACCTATAGACTACAGTCCTATAGTGACACACATGCAGCTCTCTAATTAGACTTAAGACCCACTCAACAAGAGGGAAATCATGTCTGGTACTGGAAATCAAGCCACCTAGCCAGTGTTACTGAAGTATTTAAATCTTGAGGGTGAATCTACAACTACCAGTTTAATAAGCCAGCACAATCCCTAACTCCATTCTGAATATCTGTCTTTATATTTACACATAAATGTAGTCCTCACTCCACATCAAGGAAACTTCTGTTTGTAACAGATGGAGAACATTATAAAAAAACACATCTAAAAACAATGCAGAGTTGCAAAGCCCAGTCCCAGTAGCTACATCTACAAATAACTTCAGTACCTAAGGCTTAGGGAATGTTACCGAGAGGGGGTAGAATGTACATAAGAGCCAGAGCAACAGGAAGTCTGCTGTGAGATTGTGACCTCTAGCAATATCAGAAACTATACCCGTAAAGTAGCAACAACATGACACCCTAAACATGAGCTGAACAGGCACAACAATCATCATGCTAAGGTAGATAGTGAAATCCCACTGAGGCCTCAATCATGCACAAAGAGCTATAGGCAACTAAGGAAATCTGAGAGTCAAAGAAAGAGTCTTCTCACCTCAGAATTTTCACATAAAGACAAAACTAGATGGTGGTTACAGCTATAGCATGGCTGAGAAAGCCAGAAAAATACTGTCTGGCCCTTCACAAAAGCCATTTGTCAGCAACTGCTTTATAGAAATAAATAGTTCTGTGAGTACTAAAGATATAAATGCCATCAATCATTTTTCTTTAGATAATATTGTATCAAAATAAGTAGATTAAAAGAAAAAAAAGAAAAGAAAATTAAATAACTCCCCTTTTCCCAACAATGCTGGGAATGGAACCCAGATTTAATAGCATGTAATTCTAGCTCCAAATGATCCAACAGCCTCTACTCTCCTCTGGAGGTACACTACCCTCATATACACAGCCATATACTCACAGAGATACAAAGACTCATGTAAATCTGACAGCCCAAACTAGCAAGCTTGCGAGCATGCACACACACACACACACACACACACACACACACACACACACACACCTGCTTAATGTGAAAATCAGTTTTTCTAAAACCAATCATTCAGAAAAAAGTAATTATGTAATAATGAAGTATTTAATTTAACTTTTAACAAATACAACTTTCTCAGCTAAAATGCTCATGGCATTAGGATGGATTTCTGTTATTAACTGAACATAAAACACATCAGGGCCAAGAGGATAGAATCACCTATCTCCCTGGGTCTGGAGAAGACTGACATTGTGAGCATTAGGACATTTGCTACTGACTTCTCCTGAAAAGCAGGGAAGACATGGCCAAGAGCTTCAATTTCCTGTGTTGCTGCTGGGACTCCTGACCAAGGACCAGAAAAATTTGCTTGTATAATTTTGTAATATCCAAGCAATTCATGTCCAGAGCCAGCTGGATGCAGGCCTTCTCTTTTCTTCTTCCGTAATGAACTGTCCAATTCCACTATCTCATTTCACACTGGCTTCCTCTCACGGCAGGTGACAAGGTGTCATCCCTAAATGTAACACAAGGTGCTTCTATCCCCAAATGTAAACACATCACCCACTGACTATTCTTACACAATATTTTCTAAATAATATTGTGTCAGATTAATACTTTCTAAACAATATTTTAAATTTTTAAATAGTATTTTGAAAAGTATGTTTTGTTGTTGCTCTTATTGATGTGTGTGTGTGTTTAATTATCTATTCCCAACTCTGTAACTTAGTTTTGTCTCTGTTGATTTTAAAGGATCCTCCAGGCCAGGTGGTGGTGGTACATGTTTCTAATCCCAGCACTCAGGAGGCAGAGCCTGGCAGACCTCTGTGAGTTCGAGGCTAGCCTGGTCTACAGAGTGAAATCCAGGACAGGCACCAAAACTACACAGAGAAACCCTGTCTCAAAAAACAAACAAACAAACAAAAGTATCCTCCAACTAACAGTCTCAAAATCCTGTTGAAGGGACTGTTTATGTAGTTCTCACTAAAAAGCAAAATACAGTTTGAGTGTTGTATCTCTTGATTCCTATGGAAACTTGACATTTATAAATTGTAATCTGGATCTGGAGAAAGCACTTGCTGTCCAAGATTAAGGACCTGAATTTGGCTGCCTGGAGCCCATGTAAAGCCAATACAGAAGTGCATGTCTGCAAAGCCAGTGCTCCTAATTTGAAATAGAAGATAAAGTTTGGAGAATCCCTGGAAGTTGTATGCCAACTAGCCTGATAGACACATTGGCAAATGATAACTCTTTTTGTCACAAGGTAAGAAGGTAAGGACTGACCCACAACCTTGTTCTTTGACCTCCACACACATGCTGGGGCACTCATCACACACACACACACACACACACACACACACACACACACACACACACACACACACACACACCACAACACACTTTTTAAAAGAAGAAATAAAAATGATGGTAGTTTTCTTTTTAATTGCAAATAACACTTCCTGTACTAAAGGACTAGGACTAATAATTTCAGCTACTTGCAAGGAATGAGAGCTGTAAGCAAAGCCAGAAATGGGAGATGAGTACAACCTTCATTCCCAATGTAGACAAGGAGCTGGTAATCAGACAGTCTGTACCAGTGCCTTTTGTAGCTGTGGTTAGTGTTGAGCTAGTAATCAGACAGTCTGCATCAGTGCCTTTTTGTAACTGGGATTAGTGTTTTCTTCCCCAACCACAGTCAAGCTAAAAAGAGTCTTTGCAAAGAGTGCCCTCTTGGGATTCCAAGGCTACCAACACCAGGGTGGACTTCAGAGTCAATGTTGTGTCCTGCTCCTATAATTTGATTTCTATTTCTGTGCAGAATCACCTTGACAAAAGTTAACTTTGGGGAGGAAGAGTTTATTTGGCTTATGATTTAGGTCATTGTCTACCCCTGAGTAGAACCTAAATCAGGAACTCAAAGCAAACAGTCATATCACATCTAAAGCAGAGAGAATCTACATATATGCATACTCATTTTTTTGCTTGTACTCAGCTCGATTTCTCCACTTTTATGTAGGTCAAGTACCCCCATATTGGGAATGGCACTGCTCACAGTGGGCTGGAGTTCAAATATTATTTAACCTAAGACAATTCCCCATAGACACTGGCCAACTCAATTTAGACATCCCCACATTGAGACTCTCTTCTCAAGTGATTCTAGGTTGTGTCAAATTGACAAATCTGAAGATGGAGTATGATTTATTCCCTCTGAAACCAATAGTGAAATTTGACTCCCTCATAAGTAGAATGAGAAGGTGGCTCTTCAGAGGTTGGTGAGCTCCCAGGATAAGAGGAAGATAAATAATCTTTCTCCCAGAACTGGTTTAGAGATTTCAAGAGTGGATTCTTAGAAAATGTGGGCGCTTGTTACCTTTTGTTTCATCTGGATGCTCCTGTTCCCCCTTCCATTTATTCCATCCCATTCTGACTGGTGTGTTATGAAGTCTTATCCAGATGCAACTGCTGTATCTAGGTTTGCCCAGCCTTAAAAACAGATGCTAAAGGAACTTTGGTCTTTATGGATCATTCAGTCATAGATACTTGTTTCTATGACCACTGAAAGACAAAGACATCTATGAAACCCTTGCATGTGGCACACTCATAGGTGGGTCTTAGGTTTTCCAAGTGACACTGTTTATAGCATAAAGAGGTAGTTCAGATCTGGAACTAAGAAGTTCCTCCTTCAGTGTTTGTGTGGCAGTGCCACAAAGCTGACATCGAGAGAATAATGAAGTAGTTTTACAGAAAGAAAGGGAAAGAGCAAGGGTTATTCCTGGGGAGGATTTACTTTCTAGTTCAAAGATGCTTATGTCTGAATTTTAATCTATAAAAGATAGAAAATACAATTTTAACTTGTGTAAGCCAATATAGGAATTACTTATTCATTGGATTAAAATATCAGGTAGGAAATATTTTGTCTAAATGTCAAATGTTTTCCACAAACTATTTTAAATGCATTTTTGATACTTTGATGCTGTTCCTCAAAGCATGTCCCACTCCAAGACAACCTCCTTCTATGCAGTTTATGTAGTACCAAAATGGTAGCTGGCATTTCCCATTGTTAAATTCAATAATGGGTCAAATGTAATGAGAGAAAAATCTGTTTTCCAGAACATTGACTTTCTCATTGTGTCTTACCCACTCACATTCATTCTTTGAAAACAAATTCTGTAAGTAGGGTCTTTATTGACTAAACTGTGCTCACCTAAATTTTATATGTAAAATACTTTTCCTTTCCAGTATACATAGATCTAATTTTTGACAGCTATGTATATGTATAAAGTATACTGTGAACATATTAAACCTCTCATTACCCAGTCTTACTCATCTATCACCCCTTTTCTTCTCCTTTTTCCTACTCAGACTACTTCCTGCCCATGTTTCTTTGTGTATGTGCAGATTTGTGTTCATGGTTATGATGGCCATGCCCTATGCAGAAAACAGTATTCCATAGCATTATTTTACATCTTTTGACTCTGTTTACAATCTTTATGCCCTCTACTATACAATGTTTCCTGGACATTAGAAAGGGTGATATGGCAGTCTTCATTGGGGATGAGCACTCAATAGTCACCTATTCTCAGCACTCTGACCAGTCTCATTAACCACTGCCTCCTGCAAAAAGAAGCTTCTCTGGCCCAGGCTGAGAACAACACCAGTCTATGGGTAGAAACACAAACTTTTAGGTGACTGTTTTGTACAAGTTCATTTAGCAAACACGCTAAAAGCATAAGTGCAGATACAACTGTCCTGGAAGACAGTACTTCAGCTAGATAATTATTATCAGATGAGGGTGTAAGGGTAAGGATATAATTTCAAAAGAATAGCATCGTTTCATGAAGAGGAAAGTACCAGAGAACAGTGGTTCATTCACACATGTACTGCTCTCCACCATCTCCCTCCCATCCCTCCTCTTTCCTTTTCCCCACACACTAAGGAAAGGTTCTGTGAAGCTAAAGAAAACAGCCCCATCAGGAGGCAACCCTAATGCTGTACAACCTATCAGAAAATAAGTGATTTTGGTGTCAACACCTAGCTTGTGCACATTTGTTATGACAGTCATATGAAAACAGAGATCTTTGATAGGTCTGGTTTCCATATCTCATTTAAGGTCACTGGACATCTATGGGCTTATCATGACCTCCTAGGTACTGAATGTTAAGTGTACATTTCCCAAAGTACCTTATCCTTACCCAGAATTAAAATACCCAAGATGTCTTTGAACTCAAGGACACATATTAGTTCAGAATATCTCATACCGAGGATGTATGGGAACCACCATGGTCTTATTAAAGTTCACTGTACTGGTCTCTATTCAGTCTCCTCAATGACTGGCCAGGTATGGGTTAAGGATGTACATTTCTTGAAGTTCCTCATTTGGTGCTGCTGATGGTTTAGTATCTAAAGCTTGAGAATTGGTTTATGTCCTCTTTCTTTCTTCCTGGTTATAATTTTTCTCATGATCTTGGACCCAAGATACTCTCAAACATAGCTGCCCTGCTACCAGCATTTACTTAAAAATCAGATCTGGTTTCTGAACAACCCTGCTCAGATATCCCCCAAAGACTCCCACCACCAGAAATCTCCATCTGAAATAAACTTTCTCCTTAACTATCCATTTACCACTTGTCCCACACATCTCCCTTCCCTATGACAGTGTGTCATTAAGCCTCCTTAATAGACTGATTAGTTTATATATTTCCATTATCTCACTCTCTGTGTGTGATAAGGCTATTGCCTATCTGTCCCACAGAGTTGTGAGACTATGACATCATCATTTGAAGTCAGTCAACAGCAAGCTGCAAGAGACGTTGGACCATTTCACTTCCCTACTGTAAATCTAGACTGGATTTACATTGTTTACCACAACCACATTTCCAAACATGTAAGCAACCTCTTTTACCATAGAGAACCTACTGTACTGTGTTTACATTATTTTTCCTCTTCTCCTCCTTACATACTCCTCTCAAATCATGACCTCCTTTCTCTCTTACACATACATAATCTGTCATATCTTTAGTGTGGTTTGTACTAAGCAACACAGTATATATATATATATATATATATATATATATATATACATATACATATACATATATGTATACATATATTCAATCTTCATTTCCTTGTCAACTGCACTGTCATTGCTCAGGTTTTGTTTAGGCAGCCACATTGTTGTGATTTCATGTGTGCAACTTCTCTGTTATACATAAGAGATACAATCTCAATGAAAGAGTCCTCTGTTTCTTATTACCTTTCCACCCTCTTTTCCATGATGTTCCTAGAGCTGTAAATGGAAGGGTGGTATTGTAGATCTCTCAGTTGGGGTTGGGCACCTCATTGTCAATTGTTATTTTCATTTTGAACAGTCATCATTTCCACGATGGTCTCTGTCTACTGTACTGTGAGGAGTGAGATCTACACTTATCTGTAGGTATGAGGATAAGTATCTAGAATGCCATTTATAATTATACTGGTTTACTAAAGTGTAAGTAATAGCTTCTCCTCTAAGTTGTATGACCTCACCATGCTTAGATTGTTGGCTGGGTTTCTAGTAGCAGGCATAGCAGGAATGCATTTCCTGTAATTGAGTAGGCCTTACATACAAGTATACAACTGTAAATCCTATTATTACACCATTGTGGATATTTTCCCAGGCTGATTGTTGCTGGGATTCATATGTTCATGGTTGGGGAGGATTATTGATTATTTTTCTCTCTCAGCAGCTTGCATAGCACCTTCAGCTACTATGAATGCATTCCTCAGAAAGGAATCTTCTGAGGCAGATCCAGCTTGATTTCTCCAAGGCCTATGTCTGAAATGTGCCATGTACTGAAACATAGGGACTTGACATCAAGTTCTGGGAAGGAAGCAAGGGCACCAGCAATAGCCTATACTGTTCTGGGAGTCTGTTGAACTCTGACCAAGGACTCAAAAGGTTTCCTGTGTCTGGTACACAGGAAATTTTGTTGGTTGTCTATGGCTCTTACAGAGAACATTATCACTCCAAGTGGTATAAGTTAATCACACACACACACACACACACACACACACACACACACACACACACACACAGAGAGAGAGAGAGAGAGAGAGAGAGAGAGAGAGAGAGAGAGAGAGAGAGAGAGAGAGAGAGAATAATTTTAGACATAGCAAGTAATAAGTTACCCCATGGCTTCTTCAAATCTCCTTAGTGTTATTTATCCTCCTTCTCAGTCTTCTTCTGCATTGCCCTTGTTCCCCACTGCCCAGTTCAATTCACTCCTTCCCCCATTTCCCCTCCCTGTAACCTGTATCCAGACACTTTGATCTCTAGCATTTCTCCTTTCCTTACTTATGGCTCCCGCTACTTCCTTGGTTTCTAAAGTTAATCCTCCCATCTGAAGATTTGGAGCTATGTACCACAGATGGCAGGGAATGTGTGTGAATGGCTTCCTGGGTCTGGGTTACCTCACTTGTGATAAAACCCTGTCCTTCTGATCCTACTCATCTCAAATCCTATTTTATACCAAGCTGCCTCAGTCCTCTAACTCAGGCAGGTCTTCAGAACTGATCTAGAGGAAGACATGTGACTGGAGTTGTTTTACAGCTACAAGTTCACACGGGTTTGAACTAGTCAGGTCTCTGCTGTCTGTGTAGACAGCTGCTATACAGCATTCACTGGTATATACCATTCCCCAGCACAGCTTTGCCTTATTTATAGAGCAGTGGTTTGGTTACTGCGCTCATTGGTTTTATTTATTTATTTTGGTACCCAGCTCTGAGAACAGTTAATTTAACATGGTGGCACTCAGAAAGATAAGCATCTTCCTGTGCCAAGTTCTCTTCCATGACAGGGCAGGAGAGTCAGTGTGAGGGGAGCTTTGCAGTCCCTTGGCTCTTGTTCTGTGGCCAAATTCAGCCAGATGCACAACTCACTGTATTAGTTATATTTCTCACTGTTAGTCTGTCTATGTGACAAAAGCAAGTTAAGGAAGGACAAACTTACTGTAGCTCATGGTTTCAGAAGTATCAAGGAAGTCACAGTTGGAGAAGCCAAAGCAGCAGTTCACATTGTATCTGCAGTCAGAATGCAGAGAGAGACAGATGTTCTTTCTCAGTTTGCTATCTTTCATTCAGTCCAGGTCCCCAGCACATGGCATGTTACCCACATTCAGAATGGGTCCTCCCATCTCACCTAACCCTATCTCGAAACTCCCTCTCAGACACACCAGAAAGCAGAATCCTATGAAGAAGTAATTCAAGATCCTATCAGGTTGATTTTACACACACACACACACACACACACACACACACACACACACACACACACACACCATCACGCTTAACAATGACATATCCACAGGATATGAGTCAGTCTCCTTATGGCCTGTCTACACAGGTTACAGGGTAAGTTGTGGGATATTAAAGATCTCATTAATTGCAGGAACTGTCTTAGAAAGAGAGCCCACCTTAATGCTCTTCTTAAAATGCAGTTACTGCAATAATATACGAAGCTTTGAAACACATGTAAATTGATGGCATCCAAAGTGCAAAAAAGACCATGGATTTATACATATTTACTTCAATTATAGCAGCTTATTCTTGAGGCTAGTTTAGCAGAAAAGATAATCATCTGTAGACAAATGTGATTTCGTAGTGAATAAGCCTCTTAAGATTAGAGAATTAAGACTGGCATTAATTATATATGTCATTATTATATTAACTTCTCAGTTAGGGAGAAAAAGACATATTTAATGATGGTGGAAATTACCAGTATTTATTCAAGATGCAGTTAGAAATCTCTTATTCACATCCTTGAGGAATACCATCTGCCTTGAAATATTGGAGCTTACTAAATGCTCTCTAATAAGAGCACAGTGACTTGGTATTAAGTGGTTTTGCCCTTCTCTCCTGGAAGCAGAATGGAAATGATCTCTGTAATTTCATTACACTGTATTTTTGTAAAAATATAATCCCCCATCTTTTGATCTCTATTGTCTCTACTTCTTCCTCACCCCACCCCTGACAAAAAGCACATTTAGAATAAACTGCCTCAATCATATTTCTCTGTCAATTTTTGTTTCTTGTTCTTGACACTGCATATTTGACCTTGACTCAATTTTAAACATGATTAACTCAAGAATTCCAATCATGAGATGGATAAAAATTCAATGTGTCTTCTCTGAAGTTGAGTATAATGACATGTAGGTAGAAAGGGTTGAATTAGGAAAGAGGTGCCCTTGGTTTCACCTCTGTAATATCCTTGGCATGTCTCTCTATATTTTCATGTACTGAACATTTTTTGCAAAGAGGAATAAAATTATACCCATGGTTTGTGAACATTAGGGAGTGTCATATAATACAAAAAGTACTGTTATCTCTTCTGAGAACTTACAACTTTGTCAATTATTATTTTGCAAACACTTTATAAAACTGCCTCTCATTTTGGCTCCCTAAAAGAGAAGATGCTTTGCTGGTGTCATACCTCCATGGCCTAGGCCAGAGCTGGATACTTGGTGGTAGTTAAGTCATTGTCTTTTGGATATTTGTAGGGGTACTACGTTATAGCCATAGTCATCTGTTTGATTGACCAGTGAGTGGGGAAAGTATCTTAAAGATTTCGGAGTAGAGAGCTAGGAACAAATCTATGACTTCTATAGTTTCCCCTGGCATGATGCAAGAAATATTTGTAACATTTAAAGATATTAAGTGATCATTATTTATACTGGGCTCTGGGAATGGTTGTCTTTATACACATGACAAGCCTTGAGCTGAAACTGTCAGGAAATGAAGGAATCGGATATTACTTACATTTAGAATATCATACATCCATGTCCCCACACTATTGGAATATCAGATTTTCTTTATAATAGAATCTTGTCAAATTGCATAATTTAATCCTTTATCCCAAGAGACTAAATATTTGAAGTTTTAAAACAGATACTTTCCCATCTCAAAGAAGTAATTGTAATGGTCCATGGTCGTCTTAAGGATCTAGCAATATCAAAGCAGTGCCACGACAATATTTATTTATTTTTCTACTAGTTTTATATAGGTAAAACTGATATCCAGTAAACTGTGTGTATATCATGTGTATCCATGCATAAATATGATCGTATGTATATATTCATGAAATCCTTGCCATAGCCAAGGCAGCCAATAGATCCATCACTTCTTAAAGTTTTCTTTGGTTGGCTCTGGTTTTGTTTTACTCAAATTTCACCATAGGTTCCTTCTCTTCATATTGCAACCACTCAGTCTTGTTGACTTTAGGCACTGTGTTATTAGACAGATCTCTAGAACTAATTCATATACTATAACTAGACCAATTAAAAAATATCTCTCACATTTTTCTCAACACGTGATAGATATCCAAATGGTAGTGTTTTATAGAAGAATTATTATGTTCCCTCAAGGGTCCATGAAAAAAGAACTTGGAGCCAATTACTAAATGAGTCACATGGGTGGCCCTTGCCAAGGGCATAGAAGTGGGAACTTCTTTTGTAGAATAGACCTCAATGTGACCCTTTAATTTTCAATTATTAGCACTTTTATTCTACCATCCTTCCCAATAGAAACTATGACACTCTCAGCCCCAAAGCTCTACATGTGAATCCTTAAAAACAGGATCCAGTACAAAATTAAACAAATAGAAACAACCTTTCATTGTTTGAGAGTCCATCATTTATATAATGAATGTTAGTAGTCTTCAACCACATCATTCTGGTCTCTCATTCCCTCTTTTCTCTAGCTGAAACTCTTCTCAACAATTTTCCCTCCTATTTTTGTGTCTTTCATTGTTTATGACTCATAGAGTTTAACTAGGATTTCTCACCTGAACATGGAGGGGAAGCTTTTTCCAGAGCAAAGGAAATGCATTTGTGGTTACACTATGGAATAAAATGATGTCACTCGCCTTATAACAGTTACTTTCCAAAAGTCCCTAGAGGAGGGGTGGGGCCCCGTGACTGCTTCTCCATCATGATGAGAAGTTGAGGGCCCAGTCTTGTGCAGATAACTAAAGCTTCAGTCACCTCATGAGTGTAGTAGCCATGGGCTTCCTGTGACTGCCCACTTCCCCATCCTCTGTCTCTTGGGTTCCTTCTGCCCCCTGGAGCAATGTAATCCCTGTGTGGGGCTGAAAGCACTCTTCCAATCACTTACCCTTGAAACACTGGCTGATTAGGGGGTTCTGCAGACATAAAACTTTTAAATGGTTATTTCAGGATCAATATTTGCTGAAATATCAATGTTAAAATAAATAAAACAGAATCAGTTAATTTGGTATGCAGACCTATACATTTTAACATATGTGTAGAACTGACTGGCATCTTATACTTAAGATACGAAACACTACGGTTCCACAAAGGCTTGCATGCTGCCTCTAATCCCGACTCCTAACACTGGCAACTCCAATGTACTCTACTTTCTTGTGACTTGACTTTCATTTGAGAATGATGAATGGCATCATGTAGTATAAAACCTTTGAGACTGGCTTCATTCACACAGTACAATGTTACTGAAAATATCTTTGAGGGGCATCCAAGTTACTATGAATATTCTGTGTTCTTTTTTGTTGCTGAATGGCATTCTGTTCCACAGGGGCTCTTCAATTTGCTTGTCCACTCACCTACGGAAGGACATTGGGTGGTCTCCAGTTTGTATAGATATGAGTAAAGCTGCTATGTAGAGATGGTTCTGCCTTGTAATGTGCTCAACTTAGAATTGTTCAAGCATGGTTCAGAAATGATATTCAATCAGGAAAAACTGTACTTTAAGTTCAGAATTGGGATCTCTTCCAGACTGTTGACATGTGGCATTCTCCTTTCTCCATATTCTGGGAAATTTCCTTGTGGTAGGCAGGCTTTCTGATCTGCTTCTAACAAACTGAATATGTCCAGGAGTATGTAATGTCTCTCTTTGATGATAGCAGATTCTCCTTGCTGACACAAGGAAGGAAACAATTATGTAAAGAGAGGCAATACCTGAATCTTCACTGGCTTTCTGGAGAAATAATTTTCTTACTCAAATACCTTGAGTTTTTATTTTTTATGCTTTTGTAATTACATGTATTTATTTATCATTCTATGTGTGCCGGTGCATGTGTAGATGTCCAAGGAAAACATTTAAAATTTACATTTTTTAGTTTATGTGTGTGTATGTGTAGAGGGGCACACACATGCTTATAGATGATATATGAAAGCCAGTCTATACTCTCCTTCCAACATGTGGGTCCTAGAGATCAAGCTCACGTCATCAGTCTCGGTGACAATCATCTTTCCCCACTGAGTCATCTCTCTGGACCCTAGTCAATGGCCTTTTTGAGTGTCCATCAATTCATGTGGATTCATGGTTATAGAGTGTGAGGAGAAATGGCCTGACATCTGGACTTCAGCTGGACAGAACTTGAGTAAAAAACCAACTAAACTCTTCCCACATACTTATCTCACAGAAATTGTAGGTCAGGTGGGTCATCTTAAGCCAGTTGATTTATGAGAACTTGAGTATCAATGGAAAATGGATCCTTAGAGCACATTTTTGTTTGTTTGCTTGGTGGCTTTTCAATATAAATTTTACAATCAACTTGTCTATAACTTCTTAAGGAATTTGCTTGGAAAGTCTATTAAATTTGCAGATAAATTTGTTTAATATGTCACCTTTAAAAGGTAGACTTTCTGTAGTACCTCCACATGTGTTCTCCATTTTCAGATCCTTTTTGACTTCTTTTATAAATTTCAAAATAAAGAATTTCAACACACTTTCTTAATTTATGATATGGTACAAATTTTAACTTTAAATAAAAAATAATGTACAGAATCTAATAAAGTGTTATTTATTATTTATTTTCCAAAGTTTCTAACTGTTTATTGCATGTATATACAGTCCAATTGAGGTTGTAGGTTTACACTGGATCCTGTGATGCTTTCCAAAACTCACATACTGTTTATAAGAGTATTTCAAATTTTTTCATGGATTATACAGAGACAGGATGGGGAGATTTTTTTTATTTTCTAGTAAGAATAATATTTCACTTTTTCCCATTTTGTACATAACTAAAATGGCTGATTCTTCTCTCTCTGTGAGCTCAAATCAGCCCTCAACCAAGTTTCTTGGCACCATTATCCTAATTAATAAACCAGTCTATTAGGTACTGCACAGTCCCTCAGTCCTGGCTGTACTCTGGGATCACCTGATCAGATCTGTCCATTCTTCCCCTACAGACTCTGCATCAGTTGTTAATTGTTCCAGATAGGTCCAGGGGCTTGTGTAGACTAGGAGGTTCTTAGGTGTACATCCATCTGGAGAGAGGAAGGAGCAATACTGGAAAGTTGGACAATAGAAAGGAGGTGCAGGAAAAGGAGGCATAAGAGACCTCAAATATGACTGCACAGATATGCCACAAAATGGAATGAACACAGAATTTTCAAGTCCCAAATATAAACTCTGTAGTAGGTGGAAAAAAATTATTGAGATGTGAATGAACACTGCTGGCTACAGACCTGAAATGATTTGAATGCATTGTCCTGTTTTTTAATAAGATTTTTTTTCCATATTTATAATAAGATACAGCTGACTTCCTCTGATGTAACCAGTGTCTAGAGACAACTGATAAATAATGCAATGATTATTGTGGCTTAGAATATGATACCCAAAATATGATGCTCTAACCTGCTGAGCTAGAAAAATAGTCTCAGAAACCACATCTCTCTGATTTTTTCCCTAGCTTTCCCCCAGCTAACTGACATACTTACTATCTTTGATTCTTGATTCCTTTTCTTTCTTAGACTATATATAAAACTTGTCTTCTAGGGTTTGCGAAGATGGTTTGGTGGGAAAGTAGTTCTTGCACAAGCATGGAGACCTGGTTTCACAGACCCAGTGAACAAATGTGTCACACAATAGTGTGTCTATAATCCCAGTGCTGATGGGAATGTGTGGGCAGAGACTGGCTGACCTCTTGGGCCCACTGACCAGTAGACCAATCAACTGATAAGGTCCAAGTTCAGTAAGAGACCTTGACTTAAAATATGGTAGAGAAATGACTAAGGACAACACACAGAGTCAGCCTCTGTTTTAGTTGCTTTTCTATTGCTGTGAAGAGACACCATGACCTAGGCAGCTTAAAGAAGAAAACTATCATTAGAGGCTCCCTTACCCTTTCACAGGGTTATTCAGTGACCACATGGTGGGGAGCATGGTGGCAGTCAAGCAAGTATGCTACTGGAACAATAGTTAAGAGCACATTTCCTGGCCATATGGATCTCAGTGAGTTTGAGGCCAGCCTGTTCTACAGAGCGAGTTCCAGGACAGCCACTAAAACTACACAGAGAAACCCTGTCTTGAAAAAAAAAAAAAGAGCACCCTTCCTGATTCTCAGGTAGCAGGTAGAAGGAGAGGTATACTAAGCCTGTTGTGGGCTCTTGAGACCTCAAAGCCAACCCCAGTGATCGTCCTCCTCCAGCAAGGCTATTACCTGCTAATGCAGTGCTCACATGTATACTCACACATATACATACCACACACACTTCAACTCACACATGGAAACACACCCCCCCCACACACATACTCATAAACATACACAAGAAATTATTAAAAATCTAGATTTCACATGCAAAAGAAAATGAATGATTTGCCATTCTGAATCTGGCCTATTTCACTCGATGTGATGATGTCTGTCCATGCTTCTGAGCACAGTTCTGGGACACCACTATATGATTAGAGCCTCCTTTGTTCACAGTGAAAATCTAGTTCTTATTTTTTCTGTAACTGATTACTGCTTCTCCAGGGCACAAAAGACTTTTATGTCGGCTATTATCAGTTCTCTGTGCTCACCCATTTTCTTTAAACTCGGCTACAAACCTCCTAACCCATTTCCCCCTTTCTCTCTCCACTCTAGAGGGAATATTTAAGCTTTAACCATCATCTGATCCTCCATGTGTGCCTCATAGTTTATTTTGCCAGTGGACAGATGCAGTTTAAAGAGTATGAATACTTTATTTCTTGCTAATTTTCCAATTCCCAGTTCATTCCAGAAAACTTTCCAAGGACATACAAGAGTGCACCCTGCTGCAGGGTACACAACAAAACCTGTAGTAAGATAACCAGGATGGGAGAGAGCACAGACTTCTTAGATTATAAGAAAGGTATTCTAGAACAGAAGTGACTAGTAATAGAGAACACTGAAGAGGGCATTTGGTGGCTAGAGAGGAAGAAATCTTGAAAACTACAGGAATTCAAGGAATAATGAAAGATAATGGCTACTGACCTTCAGGCTCTAGCAAACCTACCCAGACTCAAGACAGAAAACACTTCCTACTGTACCTAGTAACTACAGAACCAGAACCCATCCTTTTATGTTTAGTACCACATTTGAGAGGTGGAATCTGAATTCTCATATGTTCTCCTTTTTTTCTATAAATGTTTTTGAGTATTTTCTGTATAGTAAGGTATTATTTTGTGTGCTTTATAACAATTGTTATTATTATTATTTTATTTTTTCTACTTTTGCTATTTTGATGGTAAGAAAATTGGAAATTAGATTAGAGAGAGAGTTGAGGACTTTTCTTTTTTCTTTTCTTTTCTTTCTTTTTTTTTTTTGTTTTTTTGAGACAGAGTTTCTCTGTATAGTTTTGATGCCTGCCCTGGATCTCGCTCTGTAGACCAGGCTGGCCTCGAACTCACAGAGAACCACCTGGCTCTGCTTCCTGAGTGCTGGGATTAAAGGCGTGCGCCACCACCGCCCAGAAGTTGAGGGAATAAAGAGCTTGTCACACAAATAGAAGGGCCTAGGTTTGGAACCTCACAACCCATGTAAAAGCCAGACTGAGTAGCACCAGCATCTGTAGCCTCAGTGCTCCTGTGGTAAGAGGGAAGGTGGGGATGAGAGAATTCCTGGAAGCTGTGCATTCACAGTAGAAAAATGACAGAGAGACTCTGTCCCAAAAAAGATAGATAGTGAATACCAACACCTGAAATTGTCATATGACTTCTCCATTCATATCATGACACACTCACACCCAGATGCGCACACACACACACACACACACACACACACACACACACACACACACGAACAAAAACTAGGGAAATACATAATTTGTCCATTGCTATGCAGAAAAAAATCAGCTAAGTGACAATTTCCATCTGAAGTAGCTGACTCTAACATCAGAAGAAACCCAAACTCCTCTTTTCAGTGGCAAAGAACAACCAAGCTACTTCCTTGGAATACAAATGAATTTTTGATAACATATGATTCTCTTAGCATTGGAAGAAAATCTTAGATTAATTTAGTAAAATCCAATTATGTCAAAATAGAAGGATGCAGACAAACAAAAATAGATGTGACCCAACATGGTTCCGGGGGGCATAGAAACAGATCTGGAGCTGGGATAGCTCACTGCTTCACTGTCAGACTTCAAGGGTTAATATTCAAAAGTCACTGTGCAAAGGAAACAGAATAAAAACAAATTGTTATGCTACAGCATGAACAGCCACAGAAGATGTGCAAGGCTTCATGTGAGGATGCCTGAGGCAGTGGTTCCTGAGAAACATCACATGAAAGGGAGCAATGAAACATTTTTTACTGCCACATATGGCTCTCAGAGTTAGTCGGTGCATGTAATGTTCCCTCTTAATATTAATACAAGAAGAAGGTGTGCTGAATTCCCCCTTCCTTATCCCCCACCTCTGATTCTGTTTTTATTCTATCTATTATACCCATCAACTTTGTGGCTGCACAATTGCTGCAGCCATGAGAACAGAACTGTGGCTTGCAAGTCTTGGATAGCCTTGAGGTTCATATGAGGAATTTGGCTCCCGGCCTCCCTCTCCCACTCCCCAGGAAGGAAGAATGCTTCATTTAAGATCCTCCACCGGGGATCCAATTCCAAAATAGACCCAGATCATATCCATTTGGCTGAGGACAAGCTACCATACTGATAACTTAAAGCATCTTGGATTCTTATGTCATTCTTAGTAAATTCCTGTAGGAAGATAGGAACAGCAGATGATTTATTTCCATCTTTTATCTGAAAACTAAAATATATCATGTTAATAAGGACAGACTAATGTTTAGGTCTGCCAAGTGACTGAGACCAGACTCTTATTATCACAATTTCCTTGATTAAAGGCTGCCATTTAAGTTAAGAATTGCCACAGCTAGGGACTGGAGAGATGACCCATGCATTGAAATAATGAGGAACTTAGTTTGTTTCCTTAAGTCCACTCTTAGAAACCCATAATTGTGGCATAAAATTATAACCTCAATGCCAGGAGACAGACAGGAACACTTCCGAGACTCATTGGCTGACTAGCCCAGGTGAATCATTGAGCTCCAGGTTCAATGAAAAACCATGTCTTAATGCAGGGAATTAACAAGGCAACTCTATGTAATCTATCTGGTAGTTAAAATAAGTTTATTTCAGGGTAACTCATAACCAATAAGGGGGGTGGTTTCAGGATCCAGGAAAGGTGAGATGCAGTCCAGCATGGTTCTCTGGTCTGCAATCCAGCATCTAGGATCATGAGGAGCCAAGAGGGCCAACATGTGCAGATCTCAGGTCTTAAGGGCTCCTGTCTTGGCCATGCCCCAGGGGTAGGTCATAGGTAGGCGTGGCAGTTACCTGCTGCCTCACTAGAGACAGTGCTTCAAGGTCAAAGCTGAAACAGCTACCCACTAAAACATCTTTTTTTTTTCAATTTTTTATTAATAAATTTTCTATTCACTTTACATACCAACCATACATCGCCCCTCTTCCCTCTTCCCATGCCCCAGCCTTCCCCCCCAATCCACCCCCTATTCCCACATTTCCCAAATCAAGGTCTCCCATGGGGATTCAGCAGAGCCTGGCACACTCAGCTGAGGCAGGTCCAAGCCTCTCCCCCCTGCACCAAGACTGTGCAAGGTGTCACACCCTACACATTGGGCTCCAAAAAGCCTGCCCATGCACCAGGGATGGTTCCCGATCCCCCTGCCTGGGGACCCCCAAATACTTTGAGACAAACAACTGTCTCCCATATCCAGAGGGCCTAGTCTAGTCCTATGGGGGCTCCATAGCTATTAGTCCACAGTTCATGGGTTTCCACTAGTGTGGCTGGTCATCTCTGCACGTTTTCCCATCATGATCTCGACATCCTCTGCCCACAGGATTGGGGGGGGGCAATGGAAGGCAAAGAATGGGGAATGAGAACATGAGGAAATTGGAGGGTTGAGCTGGAACAGGGGCAGAGTGGGAGAGCAAGGAAAGAGATACCATAATAAATGAAGACATCATGGGAATAGCAAGAGGCAGGGTGCCAGGGAAGCTCTCAGCAATCCACAAGGATGACCCCACCTTGGACTACTGACAATGGTTGAGAGGGTGCCTGGACTGGTCTACTCAGGTGATTGGTCTAGGGAATACCCTAACTGTCATCATAGAGCCTTCATCCAGTGACTGATGGAAGCAGATGCAGAAATCCACAGCCAGCCATCAGGCTGAGCTCCAGGAATCCATTACAATGTCTTAATAAAAAAAGATGGGGAATAATTGTAGATGATACTGAATGTAACCTTATGGAAGCATATTCATATCCATGTACACATAGTAACCTTCCATACACAGACAGACATATTAAAAAACAGAAACAAACAAACATAAAGCACTCAGGGAAGAACTGCTACATCTAGCTCATAGTGGATAATGAGATTTCTATGGGAGAAAAATGCTATTGTCATCTTAAATTCATATCTACTAGAAGGCTTCAGATGGGTGACACCATTGAGAATTCTATAAGATGGCAACTCATTGACACACAGTCAACATTGCAGATTCCCTACAGCACAGAACAAGTAATTCAACCACAATCACACTTTAACAGCAATGTTGTAGTGGTTTTGATTGTTTTTAATAGATACCTTCTCTCAAGAACATGCATCTTCATGCCTCTGCCTTCCTCTGTATCCACCTTCTGCAGCTGGAGAGAATGACTCTTCACCCTGGTGCCAACAGCAGCATGACTCAAAGCTTTTTAGAATTGTGTTAACTCGTGCTTAACAGGATTTGCTGTAAATGTCAAAGCTGTTGTTGATTATACAACTTAGGTTGGCATTGACTTTAATCTATTTTCAGTAGCTTACTTTTAATTGGAGATTAAATGCCAATGGGTATATTAAGCTCAGTTCCATTGAGATATGAGCAGTTACTATCCTAGTTAGCTCTGCTTGCTGAATCCTTGCTTCTCAGACTAGTGAAACATTAACCAAACCAACTTGTATTTCTCCACGTCTTTGTCTTTTTCAACATTGGAATGCAGAGTCCCAATGAAACTGTTTAAAAATATATGTTATTTCACTATCCTCCAACTAAAATAACTGAAATGACAAATCTCTTAGGAAATTTTAGTTTATATTGTTATCTATATAGAAATATAATTCAGTGGTTTGTCAAAATAAAAAAAAAGTCAAAGAGATGGTGAAATGATTTAAATAATTCCTGTGGCCATGCAAGCACAAAGACCTGAGTTCAGTCTCCAGCACGTACATGAGAACCCAGCATAGGGCCTGCATCTGTACTCGCAGAACTAGTGAGGAGGAAACAGAAGGTTCCTGAGCTTGTTGGCCAGTCTGACTCTGTGAGTCAAAAGTTCAGGGCAATACTTTGTTTCAAAAAAATAGAAGTGAAGAGCTGTCAAATAAAGGTACTCACTATCAACCTCACCTGTCACTTGTCACTTCCATTTGCCCCTGACAGAGAGAGAGAGAGAGAGAGAGAGAGAGAGAGAGAGAGAGAGAGAGAGAGAGAGACAGAGAGACAGAGAGACAGAGAGACAGAGAGACAGAGACAGAGAGACAGAGACAGAGAGAGACAGAGAGACAGAGAAAGAGAAAGAGGGAGGAAGGAGAGAGAGGGATGGATGGAGGGAGGGAAGGAGGGAGAGAGAGGTATTTAAAATGTCATTTAGTCTAAAGAGATGAGAAGGAAAAGATCTTAGGCTATGTTAATGTGATTCTCAAAGCCCACTAGGCAGTAAGGCCATGTGTGTCTTTCTTGTTCCTGTTGAACAGGGTAAAGAAGCAGGCATTGTGTGTGTGTGTGTGTGTGTGTGTGTGTGTGTGTGTGTGTGTGTGCATGCATGCACATGCATGAGCTGTAAATACTCATGTATGTAGGAGTTTGGACATTTTTGCATACATGTGCAAAGGTCAACCTTGTGTGATTGCTGTCCACTTACTTTTTGAGAGAGCATTTGCCTGTGTGCCTGTGGTGTTTTTCTACACTGAAAGAACAGCAGGGCCTTAGATCCTCCTGCATCTGTTCACTGAACCTGCAGTTCTGGCCTCATGGGCATGCACCACAAAGCTCAGTCCTCACGAGTGCTGGGCATCCACCAGCATGCACCAAAACCCAGCCTTTAAAAAGGTGCTGTGGATCTAGACTCAGGTCCCCAATCTTACAAAACAAACACTTTACCCATTGAGCAACCTTCTCAATCCCTTGGTATTCACACCTACCATCTGTGTGCTATTAATACAAATGCACCACACAGGCCATTTTTAAGAACTCATTTTATTTTAATATACTTGCAAATCAAATAAAATTTTACAGCTAGATTAACACAGCTCCTCAAAAATGTATTTACCCAGATCCAAGGTGAACACATCTAAAAAAAAAACCACTTTGATACAGATAAGAATAGCAATTCTGTAGTCATGCAATTTTACTTTGAACTTTATACTTTCACTATTAAATACATTTCTTGCACTTACCCACCACAGAAAGAAAAAAGAAAACTGACAGTTTAAATTAGAAAAACACTTGCTTTCTATCCTTTTTCAGTAATCCATGTTTTTACCTGCATCCTGTCTTTCCTCATGTCTTATATTACCTGAGCTTGCTTTAATTTCTACTCTTTACCCAAACTTTGACATGTTAAAGAATATCCACAAATATATTTGTTTGCATGTGTAAATGTATACATTGTAGACTCTGAGATTGGATGATCTCAATATTATTCATTCTACGTCCATTTGTCCTCATTTTTATTTAGTGCTGAATAATATTCCATTTTATGTATGTGCTAGATTTTTATTATTCACTCAACTGTCAGTGAGCAACTAGCTTTGTTCCCTTTCCATGCCGCGGTGAGTAAAACAGCAGTGAACACAGGGCACAAATCTCTCTGAGATGTGTAGTCCTCTGGGTACATGCCTGGGAGTGAAATAGCTGGGTCCAATGGTAGTTTTAGTTTAAAAATTTCCGTGAATCTTCAAGCTGAAGACTGGGTATACACAGACTGGGTATCCCATCCACAGCAAAGTCACAAAATGGATGAAGAGACCAAAGATTTCATTTGATCAGGTTGTCTTTGGCCCCTTTGGTCTCTTGTCGGTATATAACTGAAATAGGATCACCTCAATTAACTGTATTTGATAGCCACCACCAAGCTTCACCAGACCCCATAATTGAATTTTATGCAGATATATTGAGATACCTGACAATAGCCACAGGCACAAAGTAAGCTCTGAGATCACACAGAGGGTTTCTGCCTTCTGTGTTTCTACAGGACCAGCAAGCACTGAAAGTCCAGGTATCTCAATTTCTGCAAGATCAGAGTGTTGAAGAATATTATTATAAGGTGTGTTACTTTTGTTTATGTTGCATTTGTTTAACTCTGTTAAGCTGTGTTACTGTGCCTATCTAAAACACATGGTAGTCTAATAAAGACCTCAATGGCTAGTAGTAAGGCAGGAGAAAGGATAGGTGGGGCTGGCAGGCAGAGAGAGTATGTGGAAGGAGAAATCTGGAAAGAGAGAAAGAGTAGGTGAGAGAAAGAGAAATATTAAGAGACGGAGGAGGACTTCAGGGGCCAGCCACCAGGTACACAGCAAGCCACAGATTAAAAGTAAGATCTACAGAAGTAACACAATGGGAAAAACCCAGAGGCAAAAGGTAGATGGGATAATTTACATTAAGAAAAGCTAACAAGAAACAAACCAAGCTAAGGCCTGGCATTTATAATTAAGAACAAGCCTTCATACATCATTTATTTAATAGCTGGATGGTGGGCCCCCAAAGAGACACATAGTAAGAAAACACCCAATAACACTTTGGCATACCCACATGACACTTGAATATCTACCTAGGTAGGACCTGAGTAAGCTGAGAAAAATACAACTCCTTAAAGGTGTTGCTCTTCAGGTGGCAGTCCTACATAAAAATGGCAAGCTAAGTAAAAAATGCCTGTGGCCATGTAGGTACAGGCTTCCACAGCTAGAAAAGTTGAATGCAGTTTTCAGTCATGAACTTCTAACCAGTACCATGAGCTTTATGCCTGGCTTTTACAACCGAGAGGCAGGTGGAGCCAGCCACTAAAGGACAGTGTGAGGCCCTAGCTTGTGCTGCTTAGCAGTTTAAAGTTTGCTCACAAGGTCAAAAAAGTCTAAAAGATACACATTAAAAGAGGTCTAGATGAAATAAACTCTAAACAGGTTCCAGTGTTTTTTACAATATACATAGCCTTAAGAAAGAAAGAATATGGGCATAGACAATCATAAAAAGAAATAGTTTAAGCCGGGCGGTGGTGGTGCACTCCTTTAATCCCAGCACTTGGGAGGCAGAGGCAAGTGGATCTTTGTGAGTTCGAGGCCAGCCTGGTCTACAGAGCGAGATCCAGGAAAAGGCGCAAAGCTACACAGAGAAACCCTGTCTCAAAAAACCAAAAAAAAAAAAAAAAAAAAAAAAAAGAAATAGTTTAAAAAATAATAAAGTCTTTAGGGAAAGAATAAAACTAATATAAAGGTAAAAAAATCATGTGAGATGGGAAATACACAGGAAGTCTGAATCCTATATAGTATTGTGTTGATTTTGAATTTTTTGAATGTTGATAAGCAAACAACAGCTGCTAAGAGACATGGGATCGTGAACTAGACTGCTAAATTGAACCAATCTAGATACTTTAGGACTGTCTTAACTTTAAAAAATAAGTCAAAAATATATTTGTCAAATGGAAGTAAAAAATGCTTTGGAGTTTTGTTCCCAAAGGAGACTAGAAGTTGTGGATTCCTTCAAGAATAATATACATTAGGTTTGATGAAGGGAGACTGCCTGAATCTTGACAGGTGATATCTATCAGCAAAGATTACTCCTGGTCTTCCCAAGATTTGGTCATTATCTCAAAATTTTCTCAGGGACCCTAAAGATACTTCATCCACAGAAAGCTGTATGGAGAAAACTATGCCCAGAATCCTAATAGTTGGGAGGGGCAGGTGGTCTTTGGTTATTCGGTGGGTTATGGATGTTTGTTTTCAAACTTATAGTTAATTTTGTTACACTGTATATATTTTTCTGCTCTTGTTTAAAGGATTTCTCTATATTGATAAAAATTTGAAGTTATTTTTGTTATAACTTATTGTATATATGTTTCTATTTTTGTTTGAGACATTGTGTCTGTGCGGTTCATTTGGAAATGTAGAGTGAAGTTCTAGCTTTTGAAAGCTGTTATTGTAAACTATATAGGATAATAAGAAAATGTAAGCTAGTGGTTAGTCATTTATAACAATCAAAATTGTAGATATGTTAGTTATGCTTTCCAGATCACATAGAGATACATTTTAGAAAGATAGATGGTCTTCAATGCTTTCAAAGATCTACAGAATATGACATTTAAAATGTTTTGGTAACCTAAGTTTTTTCATGACAATGAGACACATCTGCTTCTGGAAGCACCAATTTACTTTAGAGATGATGGGCATTGAAGAAACTCCTTATGGAATTTGCTTTCAATATGGCAAGGCTAGCTATTTGAGCAAGAATGTCTCTGACATTTCTACAGTTTTTGAAAGTTGTTTGCAATGCACTTTTTATTTACTTAAATAATATTATATCCTTCTGAGGCCTTGGATTGATTTGAAGACTAAATAGTTATAATTGCAGTTTTCCTTAGATATGATAGAAAGTAAATTAGGTATAAAATTTTGGATTTACTAAGATAGGATAGATGTTGGAGTATTTTCTTTAAATTTACCAGACACAAATGAATTGGAATTCAGTACATTGTGAATGTAATCTTTACTTAATAATTGTTCATATTGTATATAGTCTTACTATGTTAAATTTAAAAACTTTCATTTTTGTTTAGAAAAAAAAGGGAAGGAAGTGCTGGGGAATATTACTTTAAGGTGTGTTACTTTTTTTAATATTGTGAACTCTGTGAAGCTGTGTTACTTTGCCTGTCTAAAACACCTGACAATCTAATAAAGAACTGAAAGGCCAATAGAGAGGCAGGAGATAGGATAGGTGGGCCTGGCAGGCAGAGAGAATAAATAGAAGGAGAAATCTGGGAGGAAAAAAGAAGTAGCCAGAGAAGGAGGAAAACATCAGGGGCTAGCCATCCAGCTACACAGCAAGCCATGGAGTAAGAAATAATGAATTGGATACAGAAATAGAGAAAGGTAAAAGTTCAAAGGCAAAAGCCAGACAGGATAATTTAAAGTTAAGGAAAGTTGGCTAGCAACAACCCATGCTAAGACTGGACATTTATAATTAAGAATAAGCCTCTTGGTGTGGTTTATTTGGGAGCTGTTGGCAGGCCCCTAAAAGAACAAAACAAAACAAAACAAAAAAACTAAAAGAAAAACAAACAAAAACAAAAAAACACCACCAGAAAATACTGTGCTCCCAGTACATCAAGAGAGCACTTCAGGACTAGGCTCTTTGGTCAGACTAGATGAAATTATCCTGTAACTAGACTTCCACGTACCAAAGGACTTTGACATTCAGCTCCAGTATACCTAGGGTACCCTAAGTGACTGAATCTATAACACCAGTAATTTCTAAGTTCACGTTGGTGTAGGTTTTGCACTTCTGAGGATCTAGTTATCACTGTAGAGCTAGAAGTTGAGATAGGTCATTTGATGCAGTAGGAGTAAGGATTTACCCTCCATGTAAGACAGGGAGCCTGGGAATCCAACCTGATCCTACTCATACTCTTCTGTGTCCAAAGACTTAAATTATTCTTATATTTTTATATGAATCAACAAAAGATTTAATTTTTATAACTAGTATGAATTGTATGTCATTTACACCTCACCTCAGGAGTCTCAATAATGTTTATTAGAACATTACCATTTTTCATATAATGTTAATGGATGGTTTCCAAGACACTTCAATGACTTAAACATTCTCTATGGAAACTGTACATTCACTACACAGCTTCAAATACTTAGTATCCAATTCTTCACCAAAAAATTTTACCAATGTGAGATCCTCTGCTATGAACAAATGATCCAAATATTATGTCATGTAGAACATTTAGTTAGGCATAAGTGGTAAAATTAAACTGAAGAGCAGCACAGAAAGTGTCTATTAGAGGACAGACACTTGGATGCTCAGTCTCTTGTTTTCATGAGTTAAGGGAGAGTTTAGGACTGATGGGGCTCAGTCAGTAAAGTGACTCCTAGCCAAGCATGAAGACCAAAGTTCTCATCCCCAGAACACACACAAAAGCCCGAGGTGGGGAAGAATGCCTGAAATACTAGCACTGGGGAGGCAGAGATAGAAGGAAGCCTAGGGCTCACTGGTCATCCAGTCTGGCCAAATTGATGAGTGCCATGTTCAGTGAAAGACCTTGTCTCAACAAGAGTTATGGTGGAGAATAATTGAAGAAGGCATTCAGTATCAACATCTAACCTTCACACATGCACACATGGGTGCATAAATGCACATCCATGCATAAAACACACACCACAAATGTGTAGTCACACACACACAAAATACATTTTAAGAAGATCTTCTATAGGTTCCTGTAAGTGTGTCTGAGGGAAAAATCACATCAACATCACTTGAAACCAGGACAGAAAAGCACATTTCAGGCCTTATCCCCACCAAAGCAGACTTGGGGTATGCAATCACTTTGGAGGGGGCCACTGTTTTATAAATCAGTGTGCTAAGAAACCTTGGGAAACAAACCTAATAATAGTTCATGAAATTGGGAAAAATAAAATAATTTTATTAGTGTGACAGCACAGACAATTGTGGAGGCACTAAGCTGAGCGTCTGGAATCACATTTATTCTCTAATACACTGACATGTGACTACTAGTAGAGATTAAACACTAATGAAATTGAACAGCTTTCTGATATCTAACACGGAAAGCCAATGTATGAAGGATGCGTGGTGCTAATAACATATGCTCAATACAGGGCAACATTACCCAGCAACTGCTCAGTAACCACTTCCTTATCTCAAATTCCCAAGACATCCAAATAATTCACTGTGAAGATTCTCACTTTCTCAAAGCACTTTCCCGACAAGAATCTTTTCTCTTTCTCTGAAATACAGTCATGAGTAGTTCAGAATGTCAAAGAGAAAATTCTTGGAAGGTCACAGCACTGAAGAGTGTCTGCAGCTGCCTAAGGACAATTTTGGACAGCCGTAGTTTTGCCTTTCAAATTCCTGACTGCGTTTTATGTTTATTTATTTAACTTATTTGTGCATGTACCATGATCCGTGTGTGTGTGTGTATGTGTGTGTGTGATGTGTGCATGTATGTGATATGTGTGTGTAATATGTACATGTATATGGTGTGTGTGTGTGTGTGTGTGTGTGTGTGTGTGTGTGTGTGTGTGTGATGTGTTCATGTATGTGATGTGTGTAAGTGTGAAAGTGTATACATTCTACAGTGTGCAGGATGGAGGTCAGAGGACAAGTTCAGGTCTTGGTTCTGGTCTTCTGCTTATTTGATAGAGTTTTTCTCTGTTCACTTCTGTGTATATCAGGTCTGATGACCCTTGTGTTTCTGCCTGGCATCTCCTTGTAGGAGTTCTGAGGTTACTGGTAGACTAGTGACTACTGTGATTGACTGCAGAGAGCCTTGAAGATCTGAACTCAGGGCCTCAAACTTATGTGGCAAGCATTTTAACAAGTGAGCCTTCTCCTCAGCAAGCCTCTAGCCATCCCTCATATATGCACACCCAATGCATACTTACACACATAAACAAGTACATACACCCCATACATATGGGACAACAACAATAATAATAAATACACTTAGTGCTACAATTGTATTTTTTGTTAGCAATAATATACTAGGAACAATGATGAGCAACTATTAAAATCTCTTTTTCATTGAATACAGATATTTTCTGGTTTAAAAGTTTTAACTTTGTGTGTTTGTGTGTGTGTGCATGTATGCATGTATATATGCTTATGCATGAGCATGTGGAGTCCAGAAGTCAGAGATTGGTTTAGGGTGTCTTTTTCAGTTACTTTCTACCTTAACTTTTGAGCAATGCTTCTCATTCTGCCTAGAATCTACCTATTGTCTAGACTGGCTAGCAACTGAGCTTCAGGAATCTTACTGTCTCCATCTCCCAGCGCTGGAATGACAAGCATGTGTCACTATATCTAGCTTAGTATCTAAGTGCTGAGGAGGCAAACTGAGGTCCTCTTACTTGCACACATGTATCCAGGTTGTAGCCATTGGCTTCAGGCATTCCAAAACAACTATGAATATGACCCAACCCACATACAGATGATAATGCCATATTGAAATGCCAAAAGGATGGATATCCTTGCTGGTTGCATTTATTGAAACTGTTTTTCAGTTGTGTATTGTTCATTCATGCTTCTTTGATTCCACTAAGGGCATTTGAATAGTGTCTTAGTTTATTTTCCTACTGTTGTAATAAAATGTCAAGACAGAAGCACCTTAGGAGGTAGTGGGTTCACTTGGCTCATAATTCCAGGTTTTGGTCTATCATGGCAGGGCTGTCACAGTAGCAAGAGCTTGAAAGAACAGGGCACATTTGTCCACAGTCAAGAGCAGAGAGCAGTGACTTAGTGCATGCTTATCAATGATCATCTTGTTTCTTAAACTCTTATGCAATCAGGATTCCTTGACCAGGGAATGCTGCAGTGAGCAGGTCTTCCCTTTAATCAAGATAACTCTCCAAACGAATGCCCACACCCCAACCTAATATATGCAGTCCTTTGAGATTTCTTTTCTGGATGATTTTGGATTCTATTCACAAGCATTATTGATTTTTTTCAAACAATTCTTAATCTGGGTAAATCTTTTAAATCTATAAAATAAACTCTTACTTTGAGCAACCTAAAGAACAAATTTAAACATTAAAAAACACACAGTTTTACTTTTTACAGTTCTTGCCTTTAGGCTATCAACTACATTATGAATACACACACACACACACACACACACACACACACACACACACACACACACACACACAGACTTGAAACAAATTCCTATATGTCCCAGGCTGGCCTCAGGCAAGGAACAAATGACCTTAAACTTCTAACCCTCCTGCCTATACCTATCAAGGGCTAGCATTACAGTCATGTACCACCAAACACAGTTCCACATAGTAGGAAATAGTGAACCCAGGGTTTTATGCATGTTGAACAAGCACTCTATCATCTGAACCACATCCCCTATTCCCTGGCCTTGGAATTCAATACTGACATCTGAAATCTGAATTTCTAGTTTTCCTTCCCTACAAATTCTTGGTAACTATGAAAGAGGACCTCATCTTGTTTCCGGTCTCATCATTTTTACCTTAGGATACATGTGAGAAATAGCTATTACAGTAAAAAAAAATTGATTCATTATTTAAATAAATACAATTCTGTTGACCTGTGAACTTTGGAAAATACCATGACAAAGCATACCCAGATAGGGTTATGTACTTGGTGACAGGAGCCCAGAGTGCACATGGCTTTCCCTGTGGCTTTAACCTTGAAGTGAATCTATATTTTTATTACCATGCATTAATGTCTTAAGTACATTTTAATGTCCTCAAGATGTAAGTCTTTTACAACTGATATGAAATATTCATTTGTTCTGAATAGAACTGGACAGTTTCAGCTCTGAGCCACAAGCTTTTCACAAATGAAAGGCAATCTCTATAAAGAATGTTAGATGCTGCCATGAATTATGATTCTTGAAACAAAATGACCTCATGCATATTTAGCTCCTGTATATTCATGACTGTTTTTTTTTGTTTGTTTGTTTTTTTGTAGGAACATTTATTATTGGTCCCAGCAGTTTAAAGCTAACAAATCAGCTCTGGATTGGGTCTTACTAGACTCACTGCTGTCAACTCAACTGTACATCTTGCTAAGGTCTTTCAGGTTGCAAGGATTTGAATAGACATACCCTTTATTTGAATTGCATTAAACATACTTTGCTACTTTTTACAAGAAGTAGATGCATAATAGTATTGTTTTTCCATGAGAAGTATATGGTGTATATACATATACATATATATTATATGTAAGTATTATATATGATATATATATATATAATCTATGTATCATCATTCTATCACTATCTATCCATACATCTATCTACCTAACATCTATCTATCTAAATATCTATCTATCTATCTATCTATCTATCTATCTATCTATCTATGTATATTCTAATCAGCAAACGCCAGGCCAAGTGATAGATTCTGTATTTCAAATAACCAAAAGATAAGCAATGAACAAAACCACAGGGCTGAAGGCTCGTAAGACCAACATTCAAGGTTGACCTCTAACTTCTACATGTACCCACATGTTCACCTTTTCATGTGTGTATAGGAACACGCAATAAAAGTGTACAGTGGCTGATCACTGCCTATAACAAAGTCATATTCCTAATTATGTTATTTGTATTTGTTCAGAATAGGTTCAAGTCACTGCCTTCACAGCATTTCTTCCCATTGTGCCATGCTTTTCATCCCAACTGACACAATCTATGCAAGGCTATTTTGAAGCAGTTACTCTAGTCATACCCTTCCATCTTAACCGCTATATTGTTACTTTTAAATTTTCCTTTTATTTGTCATTTCCATATTTCATTTTTTAAAACTTTAACTCTAACCCAACTATTAGCTCCATTTTAAATCCCACCTGCAGAATCATTCCTTTGACCCACTGAGCTTCTGTGGTCTTGGTCTGTGTCGTGTACTTAAGTTATAGGTAGTTTTAATTATCTTCTGAGAAAAAATATTCAAATTTGATTCATCTTTATACTGGTAGGAATTGGTTCAGCATGTGATGTTCAATGGATCCTCTGATTGTTTGCAATAACAGATCTAGACCAATGTAGAGTATTTTGAGGGTAGGAAGGTCACAGTCAATAGATTACATAGTTGATACATATGCTTTTAAGTTCTGTGAGCAAAATCAGAATCAGGTGTTAAACTACCAATAATATTCCTATTGGTACACCCAAGGGGACTTAATAGATAGCATAGATTTAGCCAGCAAGGTGACAGTATAGATAAAGGCCAGAATGTGCACAGCAACATTCTGAGGCCAGATATGTATTCAAAGATACTGTAAGCTACTGGAAATAAAAATGAATGACCTTCAGTGCTCCAAATGTGCAAGATACTTTGTGTATTTGCAATTATGTTTATTAACAGTGATGGATGATGAAAATTATAATAATATATCAAGTTATTGACTGTTACCAATCTTCCAGGTAAAGTTTCCACAATTATTGCCTTCATACTTTCATGTGAGTGTTTAGCTGCATGTATGTATATGTATTATACATGTTTAATGTCTGGAGAAGGGTATCAGAGTGATTGAAGTTACAGTTACAGATAGTTGTGAGTCACCACATAGATACTGAGTAATAAACCTGGATCCTCTGTATTAGTAATTAGTGCTTATATCCCCAAAACCATTTCTCCAGCCTCCTTATACCTCTATGAGTTAAATCTTTCTGTGTGCATGAAGAACTCAAGAGTTTACCTACCTGGTATAGCAAGATCACATTGCTGTTCCATCTCTAAATGTCTTAAAATTCTCCAAAGCTGTGATTTTCTCTGTATTTTCTTAAAGAAAACGCATGGTAATAAAGCCTCCCAAACCAGAAAAATGTGCAGACACATTCCTCCTCACTAGAGTAAGTATATCCAGTTACTGGGCTTAGTTTACACATCAGTCAACAACTAAAGGAGAGACATGGAAGATTTTCCCAAATGCTTTCAGCCAGATCCTTCTTTCCATCACTCTCTCATTAAGTATTTTTTTAAATCACAACTTTGCTCTCCTCAGAACTCTTAGAAATATCAAATGAGATTTTGAGAAAAGTGTTCCCAAATTAACTGAAAAAATTTCCTCTACAAACAAAAAATGTGGTCATGTTGTAGATTACCTAGCCACAGCTGAGCATCACTAATTGCTGTACGTAGGGTTTTGACAAGTTTGAGAGTCTCTGCTTCACCACTATCCACTGCAACAAGAACTGTCACTGATCAACATTGAGAGCAGCACAGGTCTGTGGCATAAATATAAAATTAGAAAGGGTGAAAACTGAGCAGTTTTTATCTTAGAGATCTTTTGCTTGTATATTATGCTTTCTGATTTTGTGTTTTTAATAGTGTATGAGTATGTCCTTAAGAGAGTGAGTGTATGTGTGTGTGTGTGTGTGTGTGTGTGTGTGAGAGAGAGAGAGAGAGAGAGAGAGAGAGAGAGAGAGAAAGAGAGAGAGATTGAGATTCTTTTGTGTGGGTTAATTTTCCAATTTTTATATGTAAACTCAACTTTATGAATCTTCTTAAAATAAGAGATTTTTTTAAATTGTAATTTAATTACGATGTTTTCCCTTCTCTTTCCTCCTATATTGTCCTATCCACTTTCCTTCAAATTCATGGCCTCTTCTTTTAATAATTATTTTTCCATGCACATATATATTTGTGTATATATATATATATATATATATGAATATATATATTCCTAAATATAGCTGGTTGACACCACACAATATTACAGGTTTGCATATTTCCAAAGCTGACCATGTGTCACTACACAACCACTTTATGTGCTCTTCCCTGAAAAGGATCAGCTTTCCTATTTCCTGATTTATTCAGCTGCCTGTAGTTCTTTGTGTAGACTTGAGGCTTCATGGGCTTTTCCCACACAGTTTGACATGTTTCTTCAGCTTACATTTGGGTGGTCATGTTGGTGGGACTATTTTTTGTTTGTTTGTTTGTTCATCAGCTTTTTTGGTTTAATTGTTTGTTGTTCTATAAAAAGAGAAAGAAAGGGCCCAGAGCTGGTGTGTGAGGAGGTGGGGAGGACTGGGAAATGTTTGGGGAGGGAAAACCATGAGTAGAATATATTGCATTACTTTACTTTTTAGTCAAATAAATAAACAGAAAAGAAAGCATGCAGTTGGGAGTGAGATGAGCTTGGGATACTGAAGGTAGTTGGAGGAGGTAGTGGTGGATGGATCTGATCAGAACATATTATATAAATATATGAAATTTTCAAGAGGCAAATATTTAAAACCAAAGATCTTGAAAACTATTGACTCTGAACCTTAATTCCATGTATAAAAGAGCAATAGCTGTCTAAATTCACTTTAAGAATTATACAGGGCTTGAACAATCACAGTCAATATTTCCCATGATCCTTAAGTGTCCAAATGAGTTTATTTAAATAATTAAAAAGTTTTTTCTACTAACATCATTTTCTTTTGTAGAATGAATTATTTGTTACTTTTTTGTTTTTACCATATTCACTATGTGTAAATATCTCATGAAACTTAAGGAAAAAAATGTCTTCTTTAATACCTCCCCCAATCAGTTTACAAAATTACAAAATGTCAGCTCATACCCCCTGGGAGACACTTGTGACCTATTTCTAAGGTCAGTCTGTTTAAAAATAATGTAGAAAAGAAGTTGATAGAAGAAGCAGTGTCAGAAGAATAAGTTTCATAGAACCCAGAAGCTCCACATAACCGCCTAGTGCACCAGTTCCCACTTCTTAGCATGAACGAACATTTGCTCTTTTCTCCCTTGGTGGTGCCCATGCAAATTCCTCTGCCTCCCTGGTGTTGACACTCTTCACACACCATATGTTGCTGCTGTTGTGATAACTTGTCTGAGGCCATTATGAGAAGTACTATATCCTCACAGGAAAGGATTGGACTAGGAATGCTCAGCAGAGATCCTTCGGAGTGGCTGCCAGGACAGGGTACAAATGCTAATTCCTTACAGTTCACTTCACAAATAGATCCTTCCAGCATCCACTCAATCATTTTTATGAGTAATTATCAATGTGCTTTGTCATCTGAAAGCATTTACTGGGTGAATAAATATGAATATATTGGTTATTCCCTTGTAACATGAGAAGGTGGGCAAATGAAAGAACATGCATCTTTCATTCTCTTAACTATAGAGAAGCGAAAGGCTCTGAAACAGTGACATAGTATATATCTAGGTCAGTCTTACTTTATGTCCTTTAGATTCATGGTTAAAACTGTGGAAATGAACACAAAGTTTTGATATTTTTATATCTTTTAGAAAATTATGTAGATGTTTTGAGCATTTAGTTTTAATTCAGAAATCCAGATGCATGGTAAACAGCCAAAGGAACTACACACATATGAACTGAAAAATCAAATTATGTGTTGTTTTGAATGAGAAATGTTCTGATTTGGTTTATGTATATTAATACTTGATCCTGAGTTGGTGCTATATGGTTGGGCTATAGATCCTTTAGGAAGTGCAGCCTTATTAGAAGTGTATCCTGCCCCATTTCCTGTTCTCTATCTTGGCTTATTCTTGTGTGAGGGTTAAACATGTTCTTTCTGCTTCCTGTCCCTGCCACCACGCTATACTCATAATTACGGACTCGGTCTCTCTGGTACAATAAGCTAAAATGAACTTTTTCCTTCAGTTGTGCTTGGAAAACATGATTGCTGAATTCTTGGACTCACCATAGATATGAGCTCTGAAGTCTTGGTGCCTTCAACACACCATTGTGGATAAGGAGAGGCTCCAGAGGCCTGGTCTCTCCCTAAACATTAGATCATAACAGTTGATGGAAGAGGGAAATACATTTTCTCCAGTGGCATAGACACTGGCAAGTTACCTGTGGTTCTATAAATAACCCTTTACCTATGCTCCTGTAAATAACCCTAATTAAACTCAAGAGGTAATAAAAGACATGAAAATAGATGGGGACCCACCTGTGAAGAGGAGAGGAATAAGTGGACATGAGAAAGGGAGCCAGAGGGTGTGATGGTGGTGATTTTGACCCAAATCCATTATGTATGTGTATGAAAACAACACAGCAAAACTGATTATTATGCATAGTTAATATATTCTAATAAAACATTAAAATTATTGTACTTTACTATTGGAAAAATGTAAAATTGGGATTGTGGAAAACATTTCCCTAATCCTGGATTCTGTTAGGCCCCAAGATTTAAAGTTCCCAAAAATGCAATAATTAAGGAGCTGGGGAATGTCCTTCCTGAAGTCAGTACTGTCTACAGCCTCACCCACCAGCTGGGGTTTGCTCGGACATATTTTTACCTGTCGGCTTCAAATTTCAGCCAGTAAACATTCAACATTCCTTTCACGGCTGTCATTTACTTTACTGGATCATCACTTTGATATTCAGATGTCATAATAGAATCTGGAAGTGTTAGGCAAGGAGCAAGCAGTCTCTGTTTTTCCATGACTGGTTCCTTCTCTCCATTCATCTACTGTGGGTCTCAGGTTCTTCTCTTGTGAAATCCTGTAAAAATCCATCCCAGTTTGAGATTCTAGAGAATGAAACTCTAGTTTCTAATGTACTAACAAAAGCTAAATGTCTAGAGATAATAAACCTGTTTTTGATACCAAATCATTATGTTAAACTTGGTTACCTCTGTCTCCCCAAGTCATCATTTATCTCCACTAAAATGCTAATTAGAGGAACATTGACAAGTCTGAATAATATATTTTCTTAGACATAAAAGATGTTATAAAGCTTTCCGGTACCAAGTAACCAAATGTCAAATTCGGGGATGGGGGTGTGAGAACACACATTTTAATATTTCCTATTTGAGAAGTTTTCAACAAATCTTGCAGGGCTGATAGGATTATTCTACTTTTCTAAATAAGCTATTAGAAATCACAAACCAGCTGTACTGAATTTGAAATCATGGTGGTTCTCTGCTGGCACATAGTGATGCTGAACAATGCTCTTATAATAAAGGAGAGGCAAAAGGAGTGAAAAAGAAGCGGGTGGAGTCTTAGTCACTAAGGCAGTTTTCTATGTGAGTAGATTAGGTAAACAGGGGACAGTCCATGTGTGTGCTTCAAACTCTCTCCCTTTAGTAACATTCCCCTAGTGCCAGCCTGGGATTCAGTGATAGCTAACAATAGAGCTAAGCTTTGTCCTTCACCAAAAACAGAAGAAGGAAAATGGAGTGTGTTTTGATCCTTGAACATAGTCCATGAGCAAACATTCTCTTCACCAAATAGTAGACAAGGCCATATTCTTCTTACTGAGAATAGATCAAGTAAAAGAAAGACTCATATATTCTTGTAACTGATACCTATTGTCTAAGCTCTGTGTAGCCATAATGATATATTTTTGAGGAACTCTATTGAAATTAAAAGTTAATTATTTGAAATATTATGCATTTAAAAGGTAACAGTAGTTTTAAAGAACACTAGACAAGACTACTGGCTCCTAGGTATGGCTGATGGCTTCAGATAGCACAGTCCCACTAATGCCAGCTTCCCATTTATTCCACAAAGGTACCTTATACAAGACAGTCATTACCTTAAAATACAAATGCATGGTTGGTTTGGGAATTTACTAGTATATACAGAACACTTGCAGCAAGAAACTACGGGTAAGTCCCTCATAAAGTGGGTAATTAGCATTATCTAAATGTATAGTAACTTTGGAATTTTATGTGGTGCAATGTTATCAGGCAATATTAGAGGTCCTCCAGCTTGTCCTATTTCCTCCTTACTGTGGAAAGATTAAGTTTCTCAACACAGTAACTCCCCATTATCCACAGGAGACATGATCCAGTCCTCACGAAGCCTAATACAAGGACAGGATGTATGATCACTAATATTGATTGTAAACATGCCTAGTTTCTGTTGTTCCTATGAGAGGTTTTTATAATAGGTTGACTAAGCTGCCCAAATCCACCCTAAATATGGGTAGTACCATTTCATGGGCTGTAGCACTGGTCTGAATAACAAGGATAAAGCAAGCTGAATATGAGCATTCATCTGTGTGCTTCTTGACTGTGGGTACACTGAGAACAGTTGCCTCACACTCCTGCTATTGTGCCTTCCCCTCCATGTACCCTCACAGTGTGAGCCAAAACAAACCCTTCCTTAATTAAGTTGTTCTGTCAGGGTATTTTATCATAGCAACAGGAAAGGCAACTAACTAATACAGTACCCAATCTTATATATACTGCATCTTTCCTATGGATGCCTCTCTATGACAAAGTGAAATATAAAAATGAGACAAAGTAAGATTAAAATATCAACTGTTAATGAAAAATATGACTCTAATGATATTCTTGAATGAGAGTGATTTAGAGCACAAGGATTGTCTTTCTGAAAACTTCCACTTAGTATTTTCAGACTAGAGTTGATGAGGATAACTGAAACTGAGTGAGTTCAATTCTTGGAGAAGGCCAGAAAACCATTTATAGAAAACCATCTGTTCATCTATTCTTTCACTTGTTTATTAACTCCTCCATGTGCTTGTGATATTCTCAGCAATGTTTATTTGGTAAGCATCATCATCACAGAGGGATTGAAGCGGGTAAATGGAGTCACTTCCTTCAGTTCATGATCTGATGGGAAGAAAAATGTTGTAGAATATTATTTTAAGATTTGTTACTTTTGTTTATGTTGCAATTGTTTAACTCTGTGAGGCTGTGTTACTGTGCCTGTCTCAAATATCTGATGGTCTAATAAAGAACTGAATGGCCAATAGCAAGGCAGGCAAAAAAATAGGTGGGGCTGGCAGGCAGAGAGAATGTATAGAAGGAGAAATCTGGGAGAAAAGAAAAAGGAGTCAGAGAAAGAGGAGGACCCAGGGCCCAGCCTTCCAGCTACAAAGCAAGCCATGGAGTAAGAGTAAGATTTATAGAAGTAAGAGAATGGGAAAAGCTAAGAAACAAAAGGTAAATCGGTTAATTTAAAGTTAAGTAAAGCTGGGTACAAACAAGCTAAGCTAAAGCCAGGCATTTATAAGTAAGAATAAGCCTGCATGTGTGATTTATTTAGGAGTTGGGTGGCTGGCCCCCCAAAAGAAAGAAAAAACCCAACATTTTAGTGTACCAAAGTGGCACTCAAATTTCCATAGTGCCTGAGAAAGGTTAAAAAAATAAAATAAAATGGCTCCTTTAAGAGTTTCTGCCTAACAGTTTCTGCCAGACACTGAGCCCTTGAGCAGATAGTAAATTAAGTAGGAAGAAAAAAAGTAAGTAAAAACACCAGCCACAGCACAAGTATCAGCATTCTAGAACTCTAGGAAGTTTGAATGCAGTTCTTGGTCATAAACCTCTAACTGAGTTGTGGGTTTTAGGCTTGGCTTTCATGACCTGAGAAGTGGGCAGAGACAGCTAAAACTGCCTCCAGAGGATCCAGGTGTAGGTTAGTAGTTTAAAGATTTGTTCACATGGTTTAAAAAGGCTAAAAGAGTGGGGGTAGTAAAGGGCGAGGGTCGAGGGAAAGAGAGCTTGGGGGAGCGGGAGATCCCAGCTGGATCAAGAACAGAGAGGGAGAACAAGGAATAGGAGACCATGGTAAATGAAGACCACATGAGAATAGGAAGAAGCAAAGTGCTAGAGAGGCCCACAGAAATCCACAAAGATATCCCCACAACAGACTGCTGGCAATGGTCGAGAGACAGCCCGAACTGACCTACTCTGGTGATGGGATGGCCAAACACCCTGATTGTCGTGCTAGAAACCTCATCCAACTACTGAGGGATCTGGATGCAGAGATCCATGGCTAGGCCCCAGGTGGAGCTCTGGGAGTCCAATTAGTGAGAAAAAGGAGGGTTTATATGAGCGAGAATTGTTGAGATCAAGGTTGGATAAAGCACAGGGACAAATAGCCAAACGAATGGAAACACATGAACTATGAACCAGTGGCTGAGGGGCCCCCAACTGGATCAGGCCCTCTGAATGGGTGAGACAGTTGATTGGCTTGATCTGTTTGGGAAGCATTCAGGCAGTGGGACCGGGTCCTGTGCTCATTGTATGAGTTGGCTGTTTGAAACCTGGGGCCTATGCAGGATCACTTGGCTCGGCCTGGGAGGAGGGGACTGGACCTACCTGGACTGAGTCTACCAGGTTGATCTCAGTCCTCGGGGGAGGCTTTGCCCTGGAGGAGGTGGGAATGGGGGGTGGGCTGGGGGGAAGGTGAGGGGGGGCGGGAGAGGGGAGAACAAGGGAATCCGTGGCTGATATGTAGAACTGAATTGTATTGCAAAATAAAAAAAAAAGGCTAAAATATATGCAGCAAAAGACGTCCAAATAGAAGAAAAATTCTAAACAGGTTCCACTGTGTTTTACAATGTGCATAGGCTTAAGAAAGAAAGAATATCCATATTGACAGTCATAGACAGAAATAAATAGTTTAAAAATAAAGTCTTTAAAGAGAAAGTAAAAGTAATATAAAAGAAAAAAGCCGCATAAGATGGGAAAAACACAGGGAGTCTAGATCCTGTATAATATTGTGCTGATTTTGAATTTTTTGATTGTTAGTAAGTAAACAAAACAGCTGCTAAGAAACATGGGATTGAAAGAGGGACTGATGAAGTAAACCAGCCCATATACTTTAGGAATGCCTTAACTTTAAAAAACTCAGAAAATATATTTGTCAAATGGAAGTAAAAACTGATTTAGAGTTTTGTTCCCACAGGAGATGAGAGGTTGTGGATTCCTTCAGGAATAAAATGGATGAGGTTTGATCAGTGGAGACCTCCTGAATCTTGACAGGTGATATCCGTCAACAAAGGTTACTACTGGTATTCTCAGGACTTGGCCATTATCATAAATTTTCTCAGGGACCCCTAAAATGCCTTCTCCTACAGTCAGCAGCAAGCAGTTTAGAGAAAATCATACCCACATTTCCAAGATTTTGGGAGGTGTGGGTGGTTTTTGGTTATTTGGTAGGTTATGAATGTTCATTATCACTTAGAGGAATATAGAATATTGATACAAATTTAAAGTTAATTTTGTTATACTGTATATATGTTTTTTGTATATTGATATAAATTTAAGGTTATTTTTGTAACAATACATTGTATGAATGTTTCTATTTTTATTTGAGTTATCCTGCCTATGCAGTCCATTTGGAAATGTTGGGTGAAGTTCTAGTTTTTGAAAGTTATTATTATAAACTATATAGGATACTCAGGAAACATAGATTAGTGATTAGGTATTTATAACAAAATTATAGATATGTTAAGTATGCTTTCCAGATCATATAGCTATGTATATAGCTATATATTTTAGATAGATGGTCTTCAAAGCTCTCAAAAACCTACATAATATGGCATTTAAGGTGTTCTGTTAACTTAGTGCTTTTCATAAAAATGAGACACATCTGCTCCTGGTAGCACCAATTTACTTCAGAGAAGATGATGAGCATTGAAGAAATTCCTTATGTAGTTTGCTTTCATTGTGGAAACGTTACCCGCTGGGCAAAGAAACTTTTCTTGCCTTTGCTGACAATGCAGGAAAAAGACTGTTGAAGTTTTCCAAAATAAGGCAGGACAGTCCTTCAAATTCCTTGTTTCACTGAAAAGTTTGCCAGATATTATGGGCCTGTGGGCTGAAGATGGATGCATCAATGTTTCAGAGGAACTTTGAGTGACTGTCCAGGCAGTTAGATGTCTCTATCATTTCTAGAGTTTGGGAAGTTGTTTGCAATGCACTTTTGTTTACTCAAATAATATTACATCCTTCTGGGTCTTTGATGGAGTTAAAGACTAGATAAGTTATGGGTGCAGTTTCCCCTAGATATGATAGAAAGTAAATTAAATATAAAGTTCTGGATTTGCTAAGATAGGATAGATTATGTATTATTTTCTTCAAATTTACCAGACACAAATGAATTGGAATTCAGCACATTGTGACTATAATTTTTACTTGATAATTGTTCTTATTGTATAGAATCTACTATGTTAAAGTTAGAACCATTCATTTTTTGTTTAGAAAAAAATGGGAGAAATGTATTATTTTAAGGTGTGTTTCTTTTATGTTGCATTTGTTTAATTCTGTGAAGCTGTGTTACTGTGCCTTTCTAAAACACCTGATGGTCTAATAAAGAACTAAATGGCCAATACCAAGGCAGGGGAAAGGATAGTCAGGGCTGGAAAGTAGAGAGAGTACATAGAAGGAGAAATCTGGGAGAAAAGAAGGAGCCAGAGAAGGAGGAGAACCTAGAGTCCAGCAACCCAGCTATACAACAAGCCACAGAGTAACATTAAGATTTATAGAAGTAAGAGAATGGGCAAAGCCCCAAGGCAAAAGGAAGATGGGTTAGTTTAAAGTTAAGTAAAGCTAACTAGAAACAAGCTAAGGCTTGGCATTTATAAGTAAGAATAAGTCTTTGTGTGTATATTATTTGGCAGCTGGGTGGTGGATACCCCAAAAGAACAAAAACCCCCAACAACAAAGGAAAGTATAAAACTATATGACAAAATATACTAAATGTATTGATAGAGATATAAGTAAAAATATAGGGGTATTGAATAAGAAAAGAATTAGTGAATTCAGCTGGACTCCTGTGTGCAAAGTGGTGTGTGTGTGTGTGTGTGTGTGTGTGTGTGTGTGTGTGTGTGTGTGTGTGTGATGGAGCTTATAAGGGTAATGTGGTAGTAGAGATTAAACAATTATTTGAGATAGCATGTTAAAGCAAATTTACTGGAGTCATTGGTCTTAGGTATAAACCTTCTCATTTGTGATAGAGTTATGCAGACATCAGAGAGATAAAACACATGATGGACATCCCAAACAGAGAAAACCATAGATATAAAATGCCTTGATTTCCTTGGAACTCTAAGTGTACTCAGTAAAGGAGATCACAAGGATTTATGAATTCCCAGAACTTAAAAATTGGCAAGAGCTGGCCAAAAAGGATGCTTTCTTAGGAAGAAACATGCAATCATATTCGATTTTCCCACCATGTCAGAACTTTTGCAGCATAGTGTGGATAAATTTAGCAAGCATAAGAAGCAGAGATGACATGGCCACACTCAGTACATAGAAAATAGCTCTAAACACTTTTTAATCATTTGCATAACAAAACATTAATAACTTTGGGAAATATGCATAACATCATAACCCTATTAGATGGTAAGCCTCACTTGAAAACGATACAAGTGGTTGATTGGCTGTATTTATCCCACTTGGAATACATGTGTTTTTGCTTTGCTAGGGAAAAACGTGAGTGTTCCATACAAGTAACTGCTTCAGACTGCTCTGGTCTCATACACACCAAATAAAGGATATGCCGTTCTTGAAGCTGTTTGGTGGTAGGGGGCAAAACCTTCATCAGTTTGAGGCTGGGGAGAGGCTCAGTGGGTAAAGTGCTTGCTACACAGGCATGAGGATTAGAACCAGATCCTCAGCAGCCATATGAAAGCCCAGTGCAGTGGGAGATGCCTGTAGCCCTAGAGGAGGGAAGAGAGCTCGTTGATATCACTTGCTAGTCAATCTAAATATTTGGTAAGCTCTTGGATCAGAGAGAGAGCCTATCTCAAAACATAATTTAGGGGATTTAGAGGACAGTCAGCATCAACCTCAGGTCTCCACATGAACATGCATGGTGAGCATACCTGACACAGGTGTGCACACATATGCCCCACCAACCCACTCATATCCCTACACAAAATTATCATCAGCTTATAGTATCTCAGAGCATTCTTTCTCTCTCCCTACCTCCCTCCCTCTCTTCTCTCTCTCTCTCTCTCTCTCTCTCTCTCTCTCTCTCTCTCTCTCTCTCTCTCTGTTAATATTTGATACAAAAATTTACTATGTAACTCAAACAGGTCTGGATCTCACTATGTAATCAAGGCTGGTTTCAAACTCACAACAGTACCCTGCAGTGTTAAAGGAAATGGCAGAATGCTCTGGAAATTTTCTCTCTCACATAGAACATATTGATCTTAATAAGGAATTTCTAATAAAAATGCCACCTTGGGTGATCTGCATAACCAAGGCCTCTCAAGCATTGATTTATCCCCAACCTTATTTGAACATCTACTGTACCATATAAAACTTCATGGATTAAGTTCATAGTTGCATAGCTTTTGTTTTGTTTTGTTAGTAGTCCTTGATGTATGTTCCAATTCATATTTGTTTTGCTTTTATTTCATTTCAGAGATAAGAATTTTTTAAGATTTATAAGGTGTGGGTGGTGGTGGTGGTGGTGGTGTAGTGGGTGGCTGTTTGAGCCATGACCTGAATCACTGCCCCTAGTGAGGTAGCAGGTAACTGTTACACCTGCCTATGACCTTGAGGTACATGCCCCTTGGGTGTGGCCGCTGGGAAACCCTTAAGAGCTGGGATGCATGTATGTGGGCTCTCTTTTCTACCTCGTGGCTTTGGATGTTGAAACGGACCAGGGTAGAGCTCTCTAGAGAAAAGCATTGGACCGTGCCTCACCCTTTCAAGATCCTGTGACAAATTCCTTTAAAATTCCTTTACTCATTAAATAGACTCCATGGTTTGCTAGAGATGTAATCACAATAGGGGGGGATGTATATACAGTGACCATAGTCCCCACAGAGGCCAGAAGAAGGTTTCAGAATGGAAGCCTCCTCATGTGGATGCTGGGAATGGAACTCAGATCCTTTGCAAGAGCAGTGCACAGTCTTAAACACTGAGCCATCTCTGAGGCCCCAGATATAAGAATTCTGACTGAGCTTTACTTTTTACTTGAAACCAAGACTCAGCTTTAAAACCACAATCTTAACTCCTATCCACAAACTCCACTGGTGTGTTAATTCTCTTCGCAATGCCTTTGCAATCTAATTCCTGAGTACTTTCCATTCTTTCTCACTCACAACTCCCCTTTCATACTTTGGACTTGAGATAGTCTGAATTATAACCACTCACCATTCCCTGCACATATTACATCTTGTTCACTCTTATTCTTCTGCCATCTGTATGGAATTTCCTTTTAGTGAGACAAGATAATTTTAAGTTAGTAGTAATAGAATGTTGAGATAATTATTATTCTAAGTAGTAATTTCTTTTCATAATGCTGTATTTGATAAAATGAAAGGATATTTTCTTGTTGTTCTCTGGGGACTTCCTTCTAAAAACCAGATGCATTTCCATCTGGACACACGCCCTGATTCCTCACCCATTCTTGCAACTTCATGCGTGTCCAATTTTTTTATTGTTTTCACTTACTGAGTCAAATTAGTGTTTCTTGTATGGGCCTAGGTCTATGACCATTTGCTAGAGTCTGGGCAACCTATCTTGGATCAGATCACTGAAGAAAACTGGCAATTCTCTTTGATTGTATTTCTCTTTATAAGTTCATATTACACAATAATAGTTATTTTATATCAATGGGTTAATCAAAACCAAAAGGAATGGCTAGCAAGGTACCTCAGTCCATGTAATGTTTGCCATTTAGTCATGAATGCCTGAATTCTATACCAAGCACCCAGGTAAAAGGCCAGGAGGAGAAACACATGAGTGTGAGCTCAGTGTTGGGGAAGAAAAAACGAAGATCACCAGGGCTTTCTGGCTAGACAATCTAACTGAAACTGTGGGCCCCAGGTCTAAATGAAAGACTTTTCCTGTCTAAGAATTCAGGAAAAGTGGATTTTTCTGAGGAATGGTTTCTGTGGTTAATGTCAGGCCTCTATATGCACAAGCCAATGTGTGCATTATGCCCCACCCACAAAACACACACACACACACACACACACACACACACACACACACACACACACACACACTAAACAGAAACAGTAATGAAATCTATAGTTTTGTAATTACAATGGACATTGCTTTTTCTTGTTGTCCAGTGAATCTGTTTGGCAGTATTCCTTTCTTTACCCAAAATAATGTCAGAGTAGGTTCTTTTTCAAGATTAAAAACAGATCTCTTTCTAAGCCAATCAATATCCTATCATCCAGGCAAGGATAATTGGTCATCAATAGTCCTATACCCTCTTTCTAGCCAATTGCAGCATAAATTTGGACTCTGTTGATATATCTGTATCTATATCTATATCTATACTTTCTGAATGAATTGAACCTGGTCTACTATATAGGGTTTTTTTTTCTATTTTTGGTAAGAAGATAATTTTGGACTGTAGAGAAGCTGGGATTCCTGGATAGAGCACCTGGAAAAAACCATTCACCTCCAGGAAAGCAAAGAGAAAGAGGAGGGAGCTGGGGCTGGGTGATCCTCCCCACATTGAACTAGTTTCTTTCACTGGACTTCTACCTCTCCTTAATAAAGTCACGAGTTAGTTGGTAAAGTCTTCAAAAATTGGCCAAACTTAACTAAATGAAAGCATAGATTGTAGTATATCTGGATTATAGTCTGAAATATAAATGGCAAAAACAAACAGCTGGCCCCAAAAGAAACACTAAAATAATATAGATATTCAAGACAAGATTGGTCCTAGTCTCTGCTTTACCATGAAGTTTCCAACAACACTAAAACACAATAAAACCAAAACAAAAATAATATAGAAGAATGAATATTCATGAAAGGAGTGAAAGAATGGGTTAAGATACTGTTTTCAGGTGGCAGAAAAAATAGAGTTGAATAATACCTAGATATCTGTCACCTTATTCAAATTTGAACAAGGAAATTACTGTCTTTTGTAAGGTATTATGCCATGCATTGCTTATGTGTATACATATACATGAAAGGATATACATGTAAAGGCAGGAAAAAATGATTTCAGTCAGTGTGATTCATTGAAGTGTAAGTCAAGGGCTGATGAGACAGCTCAGCAGGTAAAGGTGCTTGTTGCCAAGGAGATTATCTGAACTCAATATCCAGATCATTTGTGGTGGAAAGTTAGACTCCATTCCTGAAAATTGTTCAGACATGTGCAAATGCACCTCAGCTTGCATGAACACACACACACACACACACACACACACACACACACACACACACACACACAGAAAGAGAGAGAGAGAGAGAGAGAGAGAGAGAGAGAGAGAGAGAGAGAGAGAGAGAGAGAGAGATTGAGAGAGAGAGGAAAAAAATAAATAAATAATTTTAGATAAGAAATAAGTAAAAGCTAATTTACCATAATCTTTGCAAATAAAATCTTCAATGAATTGGCTGAATTAATAGGTTTGAAAATATTTTATAAGTGTATGGTGCTAAATGCATGACAATTATTATTACCATGGGTATGATAATGTAAAGTAATTAATGTCCATCAAAACTCAAGCAGAATAATAATGATAAAATCTTAGACTATAACAATCATGGATTTGGTTAAAACATAAAGAAGTGACATCCAAATTATTTTAAAATGAAACTAGATGTATTATATGCTAATAACACCTTCAAAGTTTAGCAAGCCTATAAAATACAATTTCCAAAGTATTATCTTGTAGACACTGCCAATTTAAATGTGAATATATAATTACATCATTAGCATTATAATGTCTTCAAATTTTTAAAGCAAGCATTATGCAAAAGACACTTAAAAACATGATATATACCATGCAGAAGACTAGCACTGCTGAACCAATACAGAAATTAGAAGTACTGAAAAAGTGAGGATAGAATGATGGCTCAGAAGTAAAGAACACTTGCTGCTCTTCCAGAGGACTGGAGTTCAGGTCTCATCACCCATATCAGGCAGCTAACAACCACCTGTAACAGGATCTCATGCCGTTTTCTGGGATCCATGGGCAACTGCACATATGTGAACATAACCCACACACAGATACAGACACAGATACATTAATAGAAATGAAATAAGAAAAGGACACTGATTAGAGTGACATGAATATGTTTTAATACACAATAAAGTGAAATCTGCCTGTGTGCAATTCACAAGGTACATGAGTTTGTAGTCATCTCCGCACATTTTAGCTGTGGAGTTTCTCTTATTCCAATCCTTTATGTAAAATGCAATATTAGAGATAGTTGGGACACCGCCTGCTAAATTGTTTTCTTCTCCCCATCTGACACTTAAATAACACAAATACCTTTTTAAAGCAATGGTAAAATATGCTCAAAATGAAAGATCAAAGGCCATTAATCAAACCTAAATCAAAGTGAATAGCTTAACTTTTGCCCATTTGGAGATTAAATGTAAGCATTTAAATATACACACCATAAAAATATATGGTTCATAATATTTTCCATCCAATCATTTTCTGAATGATAGTAATATGGCTTTACTTTGTTCAGGAGCTGTCTTAAAAATTACTTTACAAAGTATTTCATACACTATTGCAGTGGAGAACAATGTTAAAAATCATTCCATATCATAGGCTGGCGAGATGTCTCGTTGAGTAAAATGCTTGTCACACAAGCATGAAGACCTGGGTTCAAATCCCCAGATCCCACATAAAGCCATAAATCATACTCCTCTGAATGTTGTCCTCTGACTTCCACATGTCTGGGGCACATATATGTCCACTTTAACATATATGTGAACACACACACAGTCATGTGCATGTGTGCACATACACACAAGCACACACACATATAGTCAAACCCACACATACACAGAAAAATTACACAAACAAGAAATAATTCAAGATCATATATGAATAGGAAAACAGAATCATGAAGGAAATAATGAGATTGAGGGGTGTACTTGTGGTTTGGGAAGCTCCTAGAAGGAAGCCTTTCTGCATTCTGGGTAAATGCAAAGCTCTTCCAGTCTCACCCAAATTCTTAAAACTAGGTAAGATCCTCTTTAGACAGCAGATCTAGAAAAAAATAAAAATGAAAAACAAGCAAACAAACAACTTTGCTCCTCCAGTCCACCATGTTTCTGTGCTGCTCTCTTCCTCATCAAATAAGACCTGTACAGTAGCTTGAATGAAAATGTCTCCCACAAGTCCCTGTATTTAAACACCCAGTTCCTAGTTTGTGGGATGTTAGGGAAGTATGTCTCTAGTGGTAAGACTTGAGGGTTTACAGTGTTGCCAACTTCCTGTTCTCTCCGTGCTCCTGTGTGGATGAAAATATGACTCAACTTCCTGCTCTGCTGCCATTTGTAGCCATGCCTGTTGTCATCACTTTCCATGGTGGACTCTTTCCCTCTGGAGACATTAGCCAAAATAAACCCTGTCTTCCTTAAGTTGTTTTTGGTCATGGTATTTTATCACAGCAATGGAAGAGTAACTAATACAGCATACACCCCCTTTCATCTCCTGCATTTTCCCAGAATTTCTGGCCTGTCATCTTCTTCTAGCTGAACTATGCTGTTGAGTTGCTAAGGGGCTGTCTTAGTTAGGGTTCCTTTTGCTGCAAGGAGATACCATGACCACAGCAACTCTTATAGAGGAAAACATTTAATCGAGGTTAGTCAGGTGTGGTGTTTCATGCCTTTAATCTCCTTTCTAATGTCTATAGCAGTTTATTTAAGCAAATACCTATTAGTTACCAAAATATGTTATCAATTTCCAAATAATGTTGATGATTACTGTATAAAGGTGGTTGATGTGAAAAAAAATACTTAAATTAAAATAAATACATTCTGGCACATGATAGGAAATATAGTATATCAGAGGAAAACTCAAGACCAACAAATGAGTCATAAAATTAGCTTTAAGCATTTGAGTGACAGTTCTTCATCTAAGGACAAACAATAATGGGAACAGATATTTTTAATAGTAAAATTATAAACAAGATTTCTAGGTTTTGTTCTGTTGCTGTGATAAACCCATTGGGCAGGAAACGGTTTATTTCATCTTAGAGATTACACTCTATCAGCAGAGAGTCAGGACAAAAATTCAGGGCGAGAACCTAGAGGTAGGAACTACAGCAGACACCATGAAGGAGTTCTGCTTACTGTTTGCACTCCCAGTTTGCTCAGCCTACTTTTTTATACAGTCCAGGACCACCTGCCCTGGAGTAGCATCACCCACAATGGGCTGAACCCCGCCATATCAATCATCAACCAAGAAAATGCCCCACAGACTTGCCTACAGGCCAATACAATGGAGGCAATTCTTCAGCAGGGATTCCGTTTTCCCAGATATGTTTAGGTTTGTGTCAATGTGACAAAAAATAACAAACACACAAGGACTCTTCCAACTAATTGTTCTTGGAAAAATCACATGAAATAGTTTGATGAATGTCGATATGTTGACAAGTAAGTTTCCAGCACTCCTATGATGAGTTGGGATGTGGAAGCAGAAGACTATGGCACTAATAAAAAATTCCTGATGAATCAACCTATCTACACATTTTTGCAAAATGGAAATGGAAATATTATAATAAAAGTCTGTAAAAACAGATATGAAAAATGTGTATCTAATTTTAAAAGAACATAGAAATAATACAACAAAGGTTATATCTTTCAGATATATAATATTTTAATGAAAATATTTTTAATACAGTCAGGTAATTTTTACAAAGTGTTTCTCTTTGAGATTGCAATAAAATGTTGGTTATAACCTCATCAAATATCTATTTCAGTTGCAGAACACAATACGTTTGGGTATAGTTTAATGGTTTACATATTAATTTTTTCATTTCCGTCTAATGAGCAGAAAAATGCTTTAATATGAATGAAGTTATGTCTGTCATTTTCTTCCTCAACTTAGTTCCTCAGATTTATGATTGGGGCCATTAAACTGTTGTTTGCATTTGAGGAGGAAAACACTAAGTTGAAGAGGAAGTAAAATTCTTCTCAAGACAATTAATGTCCATTTTTATTCTTATTGTCTGATCAATTAGTGCAGAAGGTTATAAGACAATGCAGTGAATTTTTGATGGATACACATAGTCAGTATCTCAGCACTTCAGGAGGCAAAACAAATTTCAATAAAAACAATTATAATAAATTCACTGGAAAGGAAAAAAGACTGCGTTCAACTGAGATTTCCCACTGGGCTTAAGAAGGTATGAAATTACAGGCAAGGAGAGGCCACTGTAAGCTGCTCACAGGATGCCCCCAAATGTGGCTTGATTTACCTCATTCTCTTTCATTTCAAGCTAATAACTTCATTCTTGTTTTACAAAAGCAGCCCTTTTTTGTGTTGTTTCATTTGTTTGTTTTGTTTGTGCTTGCTAGGCAAGCACTTCACCACGGAGATACCTCAGCCCAAAGCAACCATTTTATGGGAGGATTCTGTCAACCATTGGAATGATTGTAACCCCCTGGCTAAAAACTGCCTACATAGGCCAATAAATACAGTCAGTGGATTTTCACAATTCCTAACTATGCACCAGTGTCCTCTTATGATCAAGAGTTTTAATCTGAGTTCTGGTGCTCACATTGAAAAACCACGTTTTGTTTTGTTGTGTTTTGTTTTGATGAGTAAGACTTGAATCTACAGATTTGAGGAATCATTGACTAATTTTTCTGTATGTATACTTAAATATTTTTAAGTTAGCTTCTCCTACATAGTGAAATTAATGTAATTAGATTTTCCCATTGCATTACTAGTAAAGTGTCATAAATACTTAGGAAGCCTTGATCTATCTAGTCTCCACCTTTGCCAGAGTCAACAGGTACTATCATCACCAATAATACCAAACTGCAGAACCAAAAGTAAGATGCTATGGAGTGGAAATGCAGCTCAGCTGGTAGAGAGAATGCCCAATGTGCCCTAAGCACTGAGTTCAATCCCCAGCACTGCTTAAACCTGGCTCAGTCACATGCACTGTAATCCCAGCCCCAAGTGTGAGTACCACTCTGTGGTCTAGAGTTCTGGTCTACCGGAAGAGGAAGAAGTGAGCAAAACACTAGCATTCATTTCTCCACTTGCTGACAGTGGATGGAATGTGACCACCTGCCTCCCTTCCCCAACCTTAAGTGCTTTTCATTGAACAAGGAGCCAAAATGAACACTTTTCCCCCTATGTTGCCTTTGTCAGGTATGTGATCAGAGCAATGAAAACAATAAACCTTTCAATGTAACTTTTTGTTTTGAAAATGATTTTCCAGGGGCTAGAGTGATGGCCCTGAAGTTAAGAGCACCTGCTGTTCCTGCAGAGGACCTGAGTTTGCTTCCTAGCACCCATGTCTTCAGACAGCTTACGAATGCCTGTAACAGAAGCTTGGGGTATTTGATGCCTCTGCCCTCTGTGGGCACATGCATCCACAGGCACCCACATGCACCCATATGCATACAATACTCACACACACATATACATGTACATATACATGAACATACAATTAAAAACTTAAAAGTAAAAATAATAAAAAACTGAATTTTTCTTTGTATGTATAAGCTGAACATCTCATATGTGATTATAAACAATGCTCCAAAATTCGAAAGCTTTTGAGGACAAGTGACACCACAGAAGGAAACTTCCTAGCTTACCTCATGTGACAAGCGTGGTTCCCAACACAAGCACGACAAAGGAATTACAGAAAATCATAGTAAATACAGTTTGTATTTAGAATTGAGCCTTAGTCTCAACATATCTCATTGAATGAAAGCAAATGCTTACAATCAAAGCCATGTAGGCGAGGAACAGCTCTCAAATGTAGATCTGGAGCAGTTCTCTCTAGGCTCCAGATAAAGGAGCATAAACCAGAACTCACCTTCTTGTTACGTAAGGAGAATAGATGGCTGTCAAGAGCCCGTCACAGTGACAGGATCAGGAAAAGCATAGATGCACATGGAGAGTCTCAGCTCACTTTTGAGACATGTATAGGATCTATCGGCCAGCAATGTTTTAAAATGCAATTTAATTGAGAATATGCATTCATCCCACCATTTTTCTTCCAGTCTTGCATGCATCCATCTATCCATTCATTCATGCATCGATCATTCACCAATTTCTAAGTTCACTTACAATAAGGAGTCCTCCCTCTTCTCTCTATATGTGTCTGCTGTCCATTGTTATAATGTTTGATAGTGCTTTGATTTTTTTGTGTAACAAGTTATCACGTGCTTGTCTCATTCATTTATTGCTATAGATGTCAAATTTGCCACTTTCCTAAGAGGCCTTTCCTTCCTAAGCTCAAAAGCTGTATTCTGTTTTCTATATCCAAAGAGTAACTATCATTAGTTGTGTGTTATGTCATGTTAGCAAACAAAGATGATTTATATGTTCTTTTTTTTTGGTCCTGGAGATGAACTTGGCTTGAATACATGCCCTGAAGGTGTTATAACACTGAGCTGTATCACAGGACTGCATAGATTACTTTGTAAAGATAAAACACCTTGTAAGTTCATTGTAATGATAGTAAACATAGGAAATATACAATTAATGGGGCTGGGGGGGATAGCTCAGTTGTTAGGATTCTTGGCAGTCAGGCATGAGTTCAGATCCTCAGCACTCAGGTACAAACCAGGCACTGAGGCAAAAGCTGCAATACCACACAGTCTAGCTGAATCAGCAACAGCTTCAGTTTCAATGAGAGACCCTGCCTCAAATCATAAGGTAGATAGCAATAGAAAATGACACCCAGCATTGACCTCCCTACTCCACATGAACACGTGTGGATGTGCACAGGTGAATGGGAGCGCACTTGAGCACACACACTCACAGAAATAAGCAAGCACACTTCAGTATGACTCAATTTTTATTAAGCTCAAGAGCATGCAAGGCTAATTCATTTTATTTGTAGACAGTTCTTAAGTAACTAAGCCCATAAATGAAGTCAAAGACTTGCATGCCATGGTGATACAATCAGCTCAGCTGTAGGAATGGAGCAGGTGTGAACTTCAAGGTCTCCCAAGGCACTGAGCATGTGTTTTTTAAGGGTTATGGGTGAGGGTGGTGGAGGTTATATAACCTGGCTGTTTGCTCCTGAGTCATTTACTTAGTTAACTTTTGAGTGTTGTACTGAGTTATGCATATGTTTATAAAATGTCCTCTGTGTATTAAGGTTCAGTGTAAAGTTAATTTTAAAAAGTTGCTGTGGCCTGCTCTTCTCAACTTTTTTGAAGTGCCACTGATTTTTCTTTCCTTAACTTTTCTCTCCCCAGCAATGCCAGTGCTATTTTGGAATATTCCGTGCTTTAAAAATTCATACACAGCATCTGGAGCTTGATGCAGAAATGACACCACAGACTTCTAATAGATAACTATGTTTGGCTTGTTAGATTAGCCTTAGTGGGAGAGGTTTTTTTCCTTCTGTCTGGCACCATTGGCTTACACATCCATAATAAATAACTATAGTTATGCTCACTAGCTGATTGTTCAATGTCCACCATTCTTGCCCCTGTCATAAGTAAAGTTCATCATATTTTAGAATAAAAGTTTGGCTGAGTATATTGTAGGTGCATTGACTTATGCCAGAGGCCAGAGACAAGGAAGTGGCTTGGTTTTTTTGTTTTTTTGGGTTTTTTTGCCCTTGAGGACACTCTGTCTATGACATTTGTGTGGGGAAATTGGATTATTAAGACAAATTTTGTCCTCAGAGTTTGTAACCAGTTGAAAAGTAAGTGCTGTTATTATTTACTCCTGTTGGAAGGTTTCAGAAATGAGGTCTGATTCCTGCTGTATGCCATATTTATAATAGGCCACCAGATACTAATGATAAGCATTGCTTGTTTACTCATATTGAGTGGACTCAGAGCAGCTCATTTTTGCTTTTGTTTTCTTATTTGTGTTGTTGTTGTTAAATTAGAAGGAACTAATAAATAGTGAGGCTGGAATTTAATTTTGGGACTTGATTTTCTTTTTCAAATTATAACAATTTCAGGATTCTATTCGCATAGGTATGTGTGTCATAGCAGTCCTAAAATTATCACAAACCTGATCCAATTTCAGATGGAAGTCAAGCATTCCACTACATCAGTTTGCTGTTCTAGAACTTTGTGTGTCCCAGAACTTTGATGGGTGTCCCAGAGCCCTGGGAGATTCAGACTTCTGCACAGACAGATACAGCACAACATGGTGATTGGAGTTGAAAATATTACCCATTTAGAGAAATAAGCAATAGTTATAGGAGCTCCTGTTCCTTTCTACATGAAACATAAACTGAATTTACAAAGCTTCAAGACAATGTTGAGTAATAAAAATGGTATTGTCTTGAGAAGTGAAAGTGGTGAATTCTTGTTCTGTATCTGCTATGTGCACATGAGTGTGTGTGCGTGTGCGTGTGCGTGTGCGTGTGCGTGTGCGTGTGCGTGTGTGTGTGTGTGTGTGTGTGTGTGTGTGTGTGTGTGTTTGTGGCTAACTTGCATCATCATCTTCACTGTAGTTAGAACCACCTAGGAGACACACATCCAGGTGTGTCTGTTATAGTGTTTCTAAAGACTTTTAACTGAGGGATGGTGACTTACCCTGATAAATGCAATGCCATTCTGTGGTGTGGGGTCCCAGAGTGAATAAGAAGAGAAGACAGTGAAGTTCAGCTGAGCACAGCATCTATCTCTCTGTATCCTGACTGGGTCTATGTGACCAGCTGCCTTCTACAGCCACTTCTATGATTCCCTGTCATGATGGACCCTCGAAGCATTAGTCTAAGTGGGCCCTTCCCTCCTCTAGTTGTCTTTACTCTGTAAAGTCCCAGCAAGAAGAAAAACAACTATTCCCCTGAGGCAGAGAGCACGCAGCCACACTTCTAAAGCTTCCCATTCTTTCACTTGTTCAAACTGTTTCATGTCTAGAACCAATCACAGCAGTGTTCTCCCCCTCTTTTCCAAGGTACCTATCCCCACTGCCCATGGGGCACACAGATCATCTCTCTGAATGACAATATATGCAGCATTCAATTCATCCAGCCCTAGTGCCAATGTGTGGGCACTTGTCAGCAGCTGTTGTGCAATGACTTCTGCATTCCCTAGGTGGAGCAAAGGCACAGCAACAGAGACAGAGGAGAGCTCACATCCTGAACCACAGGAGGAAGCAGAGAGAACTCACTGGGGATGGTGGAGGAGTTTCAAACTTCAAAGCCTGCTTCCAATGACAAATTTCCTCCATCAGGGCCATACTTCCTTATCCTCACCAAATAGCCACAAACTGGGAACCACATATTCAAATATTTGAGATTTATAGGTAGCATCTCATTCAAGCCACCACAAACCTGTGATGGCTAAGGAAATTCCATTTTGTGCTAGGCATCCATTTTGGTACCTAGTAGCTGTTTGTTTCTGACTCACATCCCTGAAAGATAAGTTTCCTGCAACTCTGACACCTTGATGCTCACCCAGAAACATCCAACCATGACACCTGCTTGTTATGATATGACCAACTGCTGATTTTGTCTTCTGTATCTTGCTTATGCAGGCATTCAAGGACTATTTTGATGTCTTCCTGATCATCTAATCTTGGAAGAGCAAACAGCTCCTGTGGGTTTGCATTTAAAAACACTTCCTTCACCCTCTTTTGGGCTGCTTGGCTCTGGTTTGAACTAGAGACTGTGGTCCTGCTAGCAGCTTTAATAAATGTGCCTAATTATAATCTGAGTTGTCTCAGGGTCTTTCCCAGTGGTCTTGAACTCCACAACAAACCAAAAGCCCAATGCAGAGACTAGCACCAAGGAAAACAGCCCAGTGATATTTCAATGACAACAACAAAAGAAGTACAACCCTAGCAGGAATAAGTGTCTGTGACTCCTGGAGATAGTTTCAGTCATTGAAAAGTGAAATCTTGGGCTGGAGAGAGAGAGCTCAGTGAATAAGATCACCTGCTGCTCTTCCTGAAGACCTGAGTTCAGTTCCATCATGACTTCATATGGCTCACAACCAGGTGTAACTCCAGCTCCAGCAGATCCAATGCCTTCCTCTGGCAATTGTGGGAACTGCACACACATGTCATGCACACACACAAATACACCTTTTATTTATGTGAAACTATGCTGACTCAAAGAAAACCAATGAGACAAAATCAACAAAAATCTATATAGTATATACACAACAACGGGGTTAGAAAATATGTTTAATGTGAGCAAGAAAACTCAAGAAGATACATGGAAACTTGGATAAAAACTGGTGGGAACTCTATCTGAAGTTGATAAGGCACATGAGTGACAATACAGTCTAATAATGCATGCTGTAGGCCCTAGTTATTGCAAGACATGCCCTCTCCTTTATGGGGGAATGGATTATATCAATTCAATTACTATACTTGGAGAAAAGGGTTTTAAGAATATTCTAAAAACACTATTCAAAACTTTGATTCAATTGTACAGTTGTCAATAATGGACAAAGAGAAGCCAAGAAAACCACAGATGGCAGGATCTGAACCAGTCATGTGGACAAATGTATATTCCCAGTGCTGTCAGATCCCATCCACCTAGGACACATGGCAAACATCACAATATTCCTTTGTATTGGTGTTTCCCTTCTAAATAAAATAAAATGGACTTTCTTCACTTGGATAAGGAAGAAGATAGATTTACTGAAGGCAGAATGAATTCACAGATGCATGCAGAGTTTGGTTCTAAGTGTGTCTCTCCTCCAAGAATCTAACTATAGTCCAATTGCACATCTGGGCACAGTCATTACAAAGATGATTGACTCATTTAATGAAGGTGGAGAAGCCTCATATTGACTATGGACGTATTTCTAAGGGCAATTATGAAGGATCCATTGTCATCAAGACCTTCATGAAGAAATACTCTAGAAACTAAAGATAGGGCTTTAGAATTTCTGGGAACTGCATCCTCGAGCATGGTGATGAACATACCATCTATAAGTAATCCTAGAGTCAAACAAGGGTAAGGGCTTTGTGTCATCAAATAGCCGCATGATGCCTAAAGAGGAGGAAGTGGTAGTTAAATAAGATCCGCAGGAGTTACAAATAACTGCAACTCCCATCTCTCGTGTGTGTGTGTGTGTGTGTGTGTGTGTGTGTATGCCTACATGCTTACACATCTGTGTGCATATGTGTGTTCTCATGTAGGCACATGCACATAAAAGTCAGATGTCAACCTTGGGTTTTGTGAAGCAGGCCATGCCCACTTTATTTTAGAAGCCAGGGTCTCTCATGAACCCAAGATGTTTTTGTATTTCCATCTCTCCAGGGCTGGAATTACAAGCTTATGACAGAACACTGGGGAATTTTGCAAGGATGCTGGTGAACTAACTTAAGACCTTGTGAAAGTACAGTGAGCACTTTACTGCCTGAGATGTCTCCCAAGGCTTAGTTGTTTTCAACTTTCTGTTTTCTCCCTTGATAGCCAGATAATCAATATTTATAGAGACCTGGTTTTAATAAGCAATGCACAAATGAGTGCAAAGTGAAAACCCACATTACCTGCAGTCCCGGAAATCTATTCAGAAAGACAGTTTACATGCTAATGAACACCCTTAAAAGTGTGATTCTTCAGTCATCATTTTTCAAGGATATTTTGGAAGAAGTGCTTCTTGGTTCTGAGTGTATGTTTAATTAACTATTTTCTTTGGATCTGAAGCCTTCTATGATATTTTCCACATGTCATTTCAAGGTACAGAAGCTCATGCATCAAATAATCTGTGAGTTTTTCAAACCCTTTCAGGTCCTGTCCCTCAAGCTTGTCTGTTTAGGGAATCATAGGGATAATTTAGCTAAGTTGTAAAGAACAGAGGTTTTATCATTTCTAAGACCTCAAAAACAGTTTTGTAAATAAAATGTTAGAGTACCTTCATCAAACCAAGATGGAATAAAAGATGCTAAAGATGGATAGCTTTCATAGTGTTGGAAGATGCTGTGCATGTGAGGTACTACAAGCAAACTAGCATTAACATATTAATTCAGCTGTGGACCCTTAATGCAACATTACAGATCTTCCATGTGAGATGTGATCATTGGGGCCATACTGGCAAGTCAATTATAGAGTTAAAAAAATTCTGTGATTGGTTCTGAGGACTGCTCAATAGGAGAATTCATATTTGTTACTGTAAACCTGGTAAAGAGCATGTCTCTAAGCAGGCTTTAATAGGGAAGCTACTGTTATTTTGCTAAGTTAAGGTATGCAAATGAAACCACCCTCTGAGTAATTGTATTAATACCTGGATTAGTGCCTCTATCAACTTTGGTCTGCAAGTTTCTTTTTATAGCAGGCAGCAAAAACTGTAGAGAATAATAATTCATCAAAATGTTAGCAATACAGTTGAATACTCAGGCCAAAATGGGACATGAATATCACCTGTGCCAAGATTGGGAAACACCCCAGAACAAGTGGAAAACTGAAAGGCTGAAGGAAGGGTTGTAGTGTTATGAGGTCCTATCCAAGACCTGTACAATATTGGACCTGTCAGAATTCACAAATGGGAAGTGGGGAGAGGAGTTCATGAAGCCTGGCCTGTCCCTCAGGATTTATTGGTGGTTAATGGTTTCTGAAGGAGGAAGAGGCATTTTCTTTAGTGGGATAGCCACTGGTAAAGTGTCCATGCTCTCATAGATAATTGTTTTCCCATGCTTTTCTAAGCAACCCTAATGAAACCCAGTACATAATTAAAAATAAACACATGAAAATAGAAGGGGACATAGTTGGTAAGGGGATGGGTATTAGGTGGAGAGAGGGGGACAAGAAAATAAAAGGGTAAATTTGATCAAAATACCTTGTGTACATTATGAAAATATCACAATGAAAAACATCAGTGCTGAGAAGCTTTTGTAAGGCAAAGGACACAGTCAATAAGACAAAACAACAGCCTACAGAATGGGAAAAGATCTTCACCAACCCACATCTGACAGAGTCTGGCTGATCTCGAAAATATGTATAGAACTTAAGAAACTAGACATCAAAATAACAAACAATCCAATTAAAAAATGGGCTACAGAACTAAATAGAGAATTCTCAACAGAAGAATCTCAAATGGCTGAAAGACATTTAAGGAACTGCTCAACATCCTTAGTCATCAGGGAAATGCAAATCAAAATGACTCTGAGATGCTATCTTACACCTGTCAGAATGGCTAAGATCAAAAACACTGAGGACAGCTTATGTTGGAGAGGATGTGGAGCAAGGGGAACACTCGTCCATTGTTGGTGGGAATGCAAACTTGTACAGCCACTTTGGAAATCAGTATGGCAGTTTCTCAGAAAATTGGGAATCAATCTTCCTCAAGACCCAGCTATATCACTCTTGGGCATATACCTAAGTAATGCTCCATTATACCACAAGGACACATGCTCAACTATGTTCATAGCAGCATTATTTGTAACAGCCAGAATCTGGAAACAACCTAGATGCCCCTCAACTGAAAAATGGATTAAGAAAATGTGGTACATATACACAATGAAGTACTACTCAGCAGAGAAAACAGTGATATCATGAAATTTTTAGGCAAATGGATGAAACTATAAAATAACATCCTGAGTGAGGAAACCCAGACTCAGAAGGACAAACATGGTATATACTCACTCATAAATGGATATTAGATGTAAAGCAAAGGATAATCAGACTGCAAAACACAGCTCCAGGGAGGCTAGCTAGCAGGGAGGACCCTAGGAAGGTGCATGGATTGCCCAGCAAAGGAAAAATAGATGAGATCTACATGAGCAAACTGGGTAATGGAGGGTAAAGGATGGGGGATGCAAACATATGGGAATGGGAGGTTCAAGCTGGAACAGGAATAGAGTGGGAGAACAAGGAAAGAGATACCATGATAAATGAAGATATCATGGGAACAGAGAGAAACAGAGTATGAGGGAAGTTCCCAGAAATCCACAAGGATAACCCCATCTTAGACTACTGGCAATAGTTGAGAGAGTGCCTGAACTGGCCTACTCTGGTGATCAGATGGCTGAATACCCTAGCTGTCATCATAGAGCCTTCATTCAATATCTAATGGAAGCAGACGCAGAGATCCAAGGCTGGGTGCCAGGTCTAGCTCCAGGAGTCCAACTGATGAAAGAGAAGAGGGATTCTATTAGCCATGGACATCAAGATCATAATGGGAAAATATACAGAAATAATCAACCAAACTAGTGGACCAATAGCCGAGGAGCCCCCATGGTAGTGGACTAGGCCCTCTGGATAAGCGAGACAGTTGTTTTGCTTGAACTATTTAGGGGGCCCCCAGACAGTGAGACCGGGACCTGTCCTTAGTGCATGAGCCTGCTTTTTGTAGCCTAGTGCCTATGCTGAGACACTTTGTGCAGACTTGGTGCAGGGAGGAGAGGCCTGGACCTTCCTCAACTGAATGCTACCAGGCTCGCTGATTCTCCATAGGAGACCTTGCCTTGGAGGACTTGGGAATGGGGGGTGGGTTGGGGGAAAGGCTGGAGGGCAGGAGGAGAGAGGAGAGGGCAATCTGTGGTTGAATAGAAAATCTCTTAATAATTAAAAAAATGAAAAAAAAAAGGAAAAACATCAGTAAACAGACTTTCTTGAGAATCATAGGTACACAAAAGCCAAGTGGTGACATACATCATCTGCTGCTAGTCTGACAGTTGAACATATCTCACAACATATGTGGGAAAGAGCTAAAAATAGGAGAAATACATGAAAAATTACCTATGAAGAATACACAGGGTCTGAGAGATGGTCCAGTGGTTAGAGGCACCCAATAGCAAATCTGATGACCTAATTTGGATCCCTAAGCCCCATACGGTAGAAAGAAGGAACTGACTCATGTCAGTCGTCCTCTGACCTCCAAAAGCGTGAGCATACATGCAATGTACATGCAGGTACTAGCATACATTCACATGCACATGCTCACACACACATGCATACATGTATGCACACATGTTCCAAAAAGCAAATGATTAAATAGGTATAATAGAAGCGTTTTAAAAGAAAAAGAAAGTGAGTGTTGCTCAGCAGTGTGGTTTAATTATTGCTTATTTTACTCTAATGCTAATGACTAATCAGACTATATTCTCACATAAATTCAAAACATGAAAACATCAAAAATTTAAAAATTAAAGCTTCAAAGTCTGCATAGTGTCTATATTTAAACAAGCCATAAAATTTTTATACCTCACTTCTCTGTAAAGTCTACAAAATACTATAAGTATTAAGCAGATCCAGAAGATATAGCATTAATATATAAAATCCAATTACTGACATACATAGCATCAGCACAATTAACATTCTTATATTCTTATATTAACAAGGCAACAAAACTTGAATATTTTTCAATTAAAATTTTTTTATCATTTGTCGGAAATGTATTCTTTTCTTATACAATATATCTTGATTATGTTTCCTCTCCCTATACTGTTTCCAGGCCCTCCCCATCTCCCATCCCCTCCAGATCCAAACCTTTTCTGTCTCTCGTTAAAAAAGTACAGGCTTCTAGGAGACAACAACCAAACACAACAAAATAAAATATAACAAGATAAAACAAAAGCCATCACATCAAGGCTAGACAAGCTGGACAAGGCAACCCAACAGAAGGAAAGGATCCCAAAGAGCCAGCCCAAGAATCAGACCCGTTCATTCACTCATTCAGGAGACCCATATAAATATTATGCTGAAAGCTATAATATATATGCAGAAGACCTGGAACAGACACATGTATGTCTTGTGCTTGTTGCTCTAGTCTGTATGTGTTCGTATGATCCTTGGCTCAGTTTATTCAGAGGTCCTTGTTCTCCTGGAGTCCTCCATCTCCTCTGGCTCCCATACTCTTCCCATCTCTTCCTCTGTGGAGTTCTCTGAAATATGAGGGGAAGGATTTGATGGAGATATCTAATTTTGAGCTGAATATTATAAAGTCTTTCTCTCTTTGCCTAATGTCTGGATATGTGTCTCTGTATTTGTTCCCATCTGCTGAAAGAAGATTCCTCTCTGATAATGGCTGAATAAGGCACTGATTTATGAGTTCAGCAGAATGTCATTAGGAGTCATTTTGTTGATACTTTTAATTTTTTTCCTTTTTGACCAGTAGTGTTTGGTTTTACTCTAGGTCTTTGGACTATCTAGTCTCTGGTTCTTGGTCACCCAGACATTGTTGGGTATGGGTTCCATTTCCTGAAAATGGGCATTAAATCAAATCAGACATTGGTTAAATACTCCCACAAGTTCTGTGCACCATTACCCTAGCATATCTTGGAAGCAAGACAAATTGTAGGTCTAAGTTTTGTGGCTGGGTTGGTGTTTACATTTCTCTTTTGGTAGTCTGCAGAGTATCTTCCCACAACAAAGACACTGGATCATAGAGGTGAAGGCTCCAGTAGGCTCTGGCTTGACTTCTCCATATTCAATAAGTTGTGTGGTGTATGGATGCTGTCAGCAATGGTGCCCTGTAGTAAATTCGTGGAGAGCAACCCATTGTCTTAGCAACAGCCTGAATTGCTTGGGGATTTCCACAGGACCACCTTTGCCAACAAGCCAATTGAATGTGATGCAGTCCTGCTACTGTAAGTCTCCTTTGATTACAAGAGATACAATGTTGAGACTGTCACCCCCATTTTAGGAAACCTCTTTAGAACTGCCTTCATGTATTTTAGGGAGTTTCTACTGCATGAGTTTGCCCTACCATCCCTCAAATTCTTCTCATTTCTAGCTGTTTCACCCAGAATGCCCTCCCTCAACACTATCTCCCCTTCCTTTCCCCACCTGATCCTCTGATTCAAATTCTGACCCTCCCTCAATCCACCAATAAAATCTAATCCATTTTCCCCTCACAGGGAGATCCACGTATGCTCCCCCAAATATCTTCATCTATGCCTAATCTCTGGGTCTACAGATTCTATATTGGTTATCATTTATAAAATGGCTACTATTCACATATAAGTGAATGCAAACCATATTTATCTTTCTCAGTCTGGGTTACCTCCCTCAGGATGATTTTCTCTGGTTCTGTTCATTTGCCTGCAAATTTCATGATGTCATTCTTTTGAACAGCTGAATAATACTCTATTTTGTAAATGTACCACAATTTCTTTATCCATTCTTTGGTGAGAGACATCTAGCATGTTTCCAGTTTCTGGTTATTATGAATAGAGCAACAATGAACATGACTGAGCAAGTGTCCCTGTGGTTGAATATAGTGTCCTTTGGGTATATGTCCAAAGATGGTATAACTAAATCTAAGGTAGATCAATTTCTGGGGAATTACTATATTGATTTCCATAGTGGTTGCTGAAGCTTTCACTCCCACCAACAATGGATGAGTGTTCCCCTTATTCCACATCCTTGATAGCATAAGATATCATTTGTGATAGAATATAAGATAGAATCTCAAAGCAGTTTTGATTTGTAGTTTCCTGGTGGCTAAGTATGTTGAACATTTCTTTGTTTCTCAGCCATCTGAGTTTCCTCTATAGAGAAATCTCTGTTTATATCTGCATCCTGTTTTAAATGAGTTATTTGGATTTTTTGATTTCTGGTTTTTTTTTTTACTTCTTTATATATTTTGGATATTAGCTCTCTATATGTAGATGTGGAGTTCGTAAAAATCTTTTCCTATTTATAGGATGTTCTTTGCCCCTTCAGTTTCATAAGGTCCCATGTATTAATTGTTTCTCTTAGTGCCTGTGCTATCAGTGTTCTGTTCAGGAAGTCTTATTATTTTTCAGTGAGTTCAAGGCTGTTCCCACTTTCTCTTCTATCAGGTTCAATATATATGCTTTTATGTTTAGGTCTTTGATCCAGTTGGACTTAATTTTGTGCATGGTAATAAATATTGATCTGTTTGCATTTTTCTACGTGAACCCATCCAATTTGAACAGAAGCATTTGTTGAAGATGCTGTCTTTTTTTCAGTGTGTATTTCTGGCTTCTTTATCAAAAATCAGGTGTGTTCATAGTTGTGTGGATTTATGTCTGAGTTTTCAATTCAATTCCATTGATCAAGGGGCCTGTTCTTATGCCAATTCTATGAAAAATTTTTTCTGCTATAGCTCTGTACTGCAACTAGAAATCATGGATGGTGAAACCTCCAGCAGTTCTTTGATTATTGAGGATTGTTTTAGCTATGGTAAGAATGAGAATTATTTTTGGGAAATGAACCTAAGTAAACCAAGCTCTTTGTTCATCTACTTTATTCCTCTGGGATAAAATCCTATCTACACAGCTTCAGTTCTGTTCTCATGCCTAGCTCCTTTCTTGCCTGATTTCTCTCTGCTTTTATCTGCTGTCCCCTCTAAGTTCTATCTTAATTCTGTCATCTTAGTTCTGCCCCATGTTGGTCTTTCTTCTCTCATTCTTCCCCATCTGGCTCTTCCTCATCTTCCATTGCATTATTCTAGTTCTCCATCTAGTTCTCTGGTCAAAATCCCCTCCAGTCAAAATCTTAAAAATCCTCTCTAATTCTCTGAGGTTTACAGTTATAAACCCAAGCAATAGCAATCCTCCCCCTCCAGCCAGATCACCAGGCTTGAATTCCTACAGGGTCATAAAGACAGATAAGAATTTTCCTTAGGCAGTGACTGTCAGGCTTTCTTTTACAACCCAAAAAGGGGAGTGGTTAAAGGAGGAGGTCAACTGAGAGTCAATGATCAGTTAGTATATCAAAAAGGGAATTTATGTGTTCAATCTACATTCCTAGAAGTGATTAGGTAAGAAGTTAGGAGTCTATAATGTTAGTAAAGCTATATAAGAAAGGAGGGTCTCAGCTTGAATTGCACAAGAAACAAAGCTGTCCGCTTGACCTAGGAGACAGGTGTCATTTCCATAAGGGTATTACCTTAGTTCAGGAGATCATTTGGCCTTGCATGCTTGATAGGAATTTTAGATAAATACACTGTTAGGAGTTCTTGGAAACACACAAGAAAATCATTGTAGGAACCAGATAATATATATACAAAAGCTAAAATATCACCAAGACTTCTTAAGCCATGGCTTGACCTTCAGAAAAGTCCTTGACCTTTTCAAGTAGTCCTTGACCTTTTGTCATAGTAGCTTGATTCCATTACAATTTTTTTTGTGCCCTGCAGCAATATTTTATTCTCACAGATAAATAATTTGAATATTCCCAAGATATTAAATCCAGTCAACCTAGTCTATACATTCAGGGAATCATAAGGAAGAGATTTATATAATTCACAAATATTCTATGTGTTACATGGAAATAAAATGCTTCTTCAATTATGTGATACTTACTTTTCATTTTCAACATGATAGCATTGAGAATTGCCATAGAGAGTATTGGTTAAGCGGCGGTGCTCGAGGCAGCCATGCTGATGGAGGAGAGTGCTGGTTGGCAGAAGAATAATGAGCCATAGTTACCCTTCTAGAGCTTTATTGGGAGGGAGGGGGAGGGAAGGAGGGGAAGAAGAGAGAGAGAGAGAGAGAGAGAGAGAGAGAGAGAGAGAGAGAGAGAGAGAAACAGAGAAACAGAGAAACAGAGAGAGACGGTGCGGAGGGAAGAGAACAGAAGGAGAGAGTGTGAAAAAGAGAAGCACAGAGGGCATGCCCACTTTTTAGGCTGGGATGCCGTCGCAGGCTGGTGATGTAATTAAGGACACAATCCTTACAGAAACAAGCATCATATATCTTTGAGAGAGTTTACAGATTGAATTAATGGAGATGGGAAGACCCACTCTAAATATGGGTGACACCCATTCCATGAGCTGTGGTCTTGGACTGAATGTAAAGGAGAAAGAGCTGAACAGCAGCACTCCTCATCTCTCTACTTCCTGACTGTGGATGTCATGTGACCCTCTGACATCTGCTCCTGCCACCAGATTCCTCCATTTTGATAAGATTGTACTTACAAACTCTGAGCCAAAACAACCCTTTCACTGTTACAGTGTTTTAGTCTGGTCATTTGTCTTATGAACTTGGAAAATGACTAGCATAAATAGCCTTGACAACTATGAAGGAAAATATGAACACTGGAGAACACACCATTTACTTTGAGAATTTTTTGAACAGTACTTCATAAAATTAAGTGTTTGTCTAAATCATGAATGCATTGAAAGACTCTAGCCCTTCAGGCTTACACCCCCAAGCCTCAGGAAAAGAGAAACTTCAAGCACCAGGAAATGAGAAACTAAAAATCTAGTTCCCAGGGCAACCTGACTCAGCCACTACTCAATCACCCCTGTAACAATATAACAATGTAAAAAGATTTCTGTTAAGAGATGTGCTCAACTGTGACTGGGATAGTTGCAGGTGTTCCAGGAAGGACCACCGTGACCTGTATGTAAGCTCCACTCCCGTCCTGATACCCCCCTTGAGGTTTACGTAGCTGTACCCACTCTGTGATCACCCTGTGATCAGACCATGTTCTTGTAAAACGAAATTGTATGGGAATTATAATCTTATGGCTTTTGTGGGTTTTCCCTTTAAAAGCCCTTATGGGGCTGCAGTAAGATGCAACTCTTCCTTTTTGGAGCAGAGTTTGCCCATCTGTACAGATGTTTCTTTAATAAAATCCTAATGCTGTTGCATCAACTGGACTGGAGTCTGGGTTCTTGGGGCGCCCACTTGAGACCCTAAATTTTGGGGTCCAACAGCATGAATCACTGAAGCAGAAAGCCCAGAAATAAGACTTAGATAAATATATGAAACAAACACAATCAGCTAAATTGTTTTTACAAAATGAAAACGGAAATTTAATACAGAAAAAAAGTAGGCTGATTAACAGATTATATCGGAACACCTGGAAGCCCATAGATCAAAGCAATAAACTCAGATATAGACAAATCTTATACTTTACTAAAATAATTTAAGTAATCACTGTAAACCTACATATGAGATCCAAAGCAAGAAAAATTTTAGAAGAAAATAAAATGAAGATCTATGTCAGTTTGAATAGGGTAGTAATTTTATTAAAATAACACAAATCTGTTTAGATCTCTACAATACAGATCATGAGTTATTTTTTTTCAGGATCTTTGCAACGTCCCAGATAAGTCATTTTGGAACAAATTAGAATACTAATAGTCACAAATTTAAAACATGAAAACACTTCTTTAAAAATAATTTTTATATAAATGTTTATGAATATGTAACTTATTTATTTATTTATTTTAAAGCATTAATTGGTTTCAAGGCTAAAAATTACAAAGACTGACAACTAAGAAAACTAGTAGGTTCATTTGCATATATGTGTATATGTATTACAATCAAGGTCTAATGGTTAAGGCCCTAGGATGTGGTACCTTGAAGTGGAGTCCTTGATATAATTACTAAGTGTTCCCTGGTTACAGAGATTGGTGAGCACCAGTGTTTGTACTGCAGAGCACCAGAGGAAAAGAAGCTGAACAGAGAAATTTTGAAATCTGCAGAGAATTCTCCTAAAGTATTCCATAGGCTCCTCACAATGAATTGTATGAGGAGACACTACCTAATGTTGGGAGAAGGACCACCTGAAGGTTGGAGGGACCTATGTGCCATGCCTGCATACAAGACTGGGAACAGTGCCCATTGCAACCAACAAAATCTGAGTCATAGATGATGGGGCATTGGATTGTGTTCAGTGCCACTCAGTTCATTTCTGATAATGCCCCTTGAAATCCAAATATAGAAGGGCCAAACTGTTTGCTAATTGCTGAACTTCACACTACAGTGTACTCTAGACTATATATAAGTTGAAAAAGCTGATATTCAATTTGGCTGCAATTCAGTGGTTGATACTATTCCAAATGTTTTTTTTTTTTTTTTTTTTTTTTTTTTTTTTGGTTTTTCGAGACAGGGTTTCTCTGTGTAGCTTTGCGCCTTTCCTGGAACTCACTTGGTAGTCCAGGCTGGCCTCGAACTCACAGAGATCCGCCTGGCTCTGCCTCCCGAGTGCTGGGATTAAAGGCGTGCGCCACCACCGCCCGGCTATTCCAAATGTTTTAACAGCACCATGAAGATATTTGATCTATTCCAAATGTTTTAACAGCACCATGAAGATATTTGATCTAGTCTTTAGTTTATGGAGCATCACCTCCAAGAACAGCAAAGCACACACTCAAGTGCTCACAATATATTTATTAAGGCAGAAAATGTTCTAGAAAAATAACTTCATTTTCAGAAAAGCAAAACAGAAAGATTTAAATCATAAAAGATATACTCCTTAACCTTAACTAAATTAAATTAGGTAGACATAACAGAAAGATTTATGGAAAGTTCCCCAATGTCAGAAAGTAACATATTGTAATATTACTCACAAGACAAAAAGAAATAAAATGAAAAATAAAATAAACCTTGAATAGTTTAAAGATGAAAATACCAAATATCAAAAATCCTGGGTTGCTGCTCTTGCAGTTTACTAGGCAATTACACTTCATTTTTTTTATGTTAGATGATAAAAATGTCTCAGGTATAGGTCCTCAGTTTTTAACCTTAAAAATTATCGTAAGTGCTGCTAAGATAGGTCAGCAAGTAAAGGCACCTGCCTCCAACTCCAAGCCTGAATACTTGAGTTCAATACCTGGGACCCACAAAATGGAAGAAGAAAATGGACTACGCTGACCTCCACATTCACATTTACACAGAGGGTGTACACTCACTCACTCTCTCTCATGCATACACACACACACACACACACACACACACACACACACACACACACACACACACACACAATTATAATAGAAATCTAAGAAGAGATAAGCATAAAAAAATCTAATCTATAAAAATCATTAAGAAACAATAAAGATCACAATGGAAATCTTTGAAATGAAAATGTCAAACTTGAAGAGAAAAATCAAAGAAAGAACAACTTAGGCCTTTGAGAAGATCAATAAAGTTGACAAGACCTAATTAAGAAAACAGAAAGAATCCAAATGATCAATAATAATGAAAAGATAACATAATTACAGACTCCAAAGTTATTGATAATTAAGGATAATCCAGCAATGGTATTGATAACTTTGGACTAGAAAATATGGAATTTAGATGAAATGTAAACAATTTCTTTAAAGATAAAAAGTACCAAAGTAATTTAAGGAAAAGAGATGCAATAAGTGGCACTGAGCCTATTAGATATATGTTAAGAACCATTTTCCAAAGCAAACTGGTGAAAGAACCAAACAATAACAGAACTATTATAAATTATATATATATAATGCACACACACACATATATTACAAGTTGAAGAGGAGAGAGGTTTCATACTTATTTTGAAACCAGAACTATCTTCAGAAAAGGTAAAGAAAAGGAATAATGTCACTCCTGAACACAGGAAAATTTATAAAAGTAGAAAATATTACACAGCAAATTCATGAATATGTGTGTGGGGGGGTACAAGACATAAAGTGTGGATTAATACCGAGATAGCACAATCTCACAGCAGACTTCCTGGCCCTTTGGAACTTACTCTGCTTCCTCTTCATAATGTCCCATGACTTCAGTTGTGGAGCTCTGCTGTAGATGCATCAATTGGAGCCGGGCATCCTTATGTCCACAGATAAGTGTTTCTACTCTTTATTCTTCTGCCCTAAAATGTGAAAATCTTCCTAGGAAATGTGTGCTTCAGGTCTTGCTGTTTCACTTGTAACAACCACCTTTCTCTGTCCAGTCTCTACTGTTTGTTCCAGCTCTTCTTCTCAGCTCTGTGGAGAGACCCTTGGTCCGCTAATGTTGGCTTTCCATATAGACCTAATGCTAAATTATTTCTTCTGATGTTTTCTAGTACCAAACTTCCATTTCTTTGGAAAACTCCAACTTCTCCACTCTCAAACTCTAGCTATAGTCTTGCTATTTCTCTATGTCTCTGTGAGAGATGAAATTAGCCCCTTAATATATTTCTCCGTTTTTATGCTTGTCTACCTCAAGTCAATTCTTAAAACAACAGGCAGAGAGATTCTGTTAAAGCAAAGGGAGTGATGATAGCACTCAACCCCAGAGTTTCCCACAGTGGCTGCCAGTCTACAGCTGCCTGCCTAAGACTTCCAGTGACAAAATATGTACAGTTTTGCAGGTGAGGCATAACAGTGGCTTTTCTGCTGCTGTCCAACTTTGGAGAGAAAGGGTGTATTTTGGCTCATCCAGAAGGGATGCAGTCCACCAAAGTGGAAAAGACAATGCCGCAGGATGGGAAGTTGGACAGTCACATCCTCCACATACACAGGAAGGAAAGGGAAGAAGAGAACAGTGAGTGGGCCAGGAAGCAAAATTTCAAAATCTATAACAAGGCTGTGCTTCCTAAATAGTTTGTGACCTTCCCAAACAGCGCCTCCACCTGGAGGCCAAGTTCTCAGACATGGGAGCCTGTGGAGGAAAGTTTGTAATCAAAACAAAAGTATATTTCAAGGTGGAAAGTTGCATTGGCAAATAGCCCTGCACTACGGCTCTGTGTTTCCCAGAAGACATACTCACTGCATAGTCTCGCACTCTCTCATTCTGGCTAAGATTTCCTGGAGAAAATACTTAATATGCAAATAATATATCTCAAGGATTTAATGAGACTAGAAGATGTCATGTGATGAAAGTCGATTGCCTCCCTGTAGAATATATGATTGTCCAATATGCATTTAATCTGTGTTAAGTACTTTAGAATAGCTGTCAAATGTATAAATGTAAAAATTCATAAGGCAGCTGCAATATTCCCACTGTGAAGTAATCCTCAAGCAAAGAGGTAAAGAGAAAGAGGAATAGCTGAACAAATTATTTTCTGAGCCACTCACTCTCTGTTTGGCACAAGGAGATTAAATAGATCGCTAAGTAGGTACAAACGCATCAAGTCACAAAGTATTGGCTTTAAAAAAATCAAGGACAGAAAAACCAGAAACTTCTAATTTGAGTCTGCACTAGGGATCAGTGTTAAACCTCCCAACAGGGAAGGTATTTAATATATCGACCAAAATTACATTTCATCTTTGAACCTTACAGTCTTCACTTCCTCATCCTATTTTTAGCCTTTGCATTAAGCCTTCCTATTTTTTTTTTTTTTTTTTTTTTTTTTTTTGGTTTTTCGAGACAGGGTTTCTCTGTGTAGCTTTGCGCCTTTCCTGGAACTCACTTGGTAGCCCAGGCTGGCCTCGAACTCACAGAGATCCGCCTGGCTCTGCCTCCCGAGTGCTGGGATTAAAGGCGTGCGCCACCACCGCCCGGCAAGCCTTCCTATTTTTGAATATGATTAATCAGCAGCAGGAAAAGAAATTTTTTTCTCTAAGGCTAAAGTTTCCTGGATTTATAATCTTCCAAGCCTGACAAAAGAAGTTACATATATGTGATTTTAAAAAGAAAATTTACGTAACAGATTTCCTTTTAGTTCTTTACAGAACCTCGCCTTAGGATCAGGAGAGATGGGTCAATGCTTCAGAGTACTTTTGCTCTGGAAGAAGACCTGGGTTCATTTCCCAGTGCCTACATCAGGGAGCTCACAGTCACTCCTGCAGATGCTATGGCATCTCACATTTCACACACACACACACACACACACACACACACACACACACACACACACACACACATACACACGCACACAACAATAATACAATCTGGCACTGTCCAGTGAACACCCAGGTGTCACTGGATTATTTCTAAAAAGTATCAAAATAAATAGGACAACAGATGGGGAGACCGTTCAGTGGGCAACAGTGCTGACTCTGCAAGCATAAGGATCTGAATTCAAAATCCCAGAATTCCTGTTAAATGCTGGACACAGCTATGCATGGCATGGCTGTAACCCCAGGACAATGGAGCAGAGATAGCAGATCCCCGGTGCTCTCTAGCCAGACAGCCTAGCTGAAACAAGGAGCTTCTGCTTCAGTGTGAGACCCTGTATTACACAATAGGCTTGGCAATGATAAAGGTAGACACCTGCTATCCTGTCCTGGTTTCTGACTATGTGTACATGGGGCACACATCCACACATTGACATGCATTACACATGTACACACACACACACACACACACACACACACACACACATACACACACTCTACACCCATATACATGTACACATAAAAAGTAATACCTAAATAAATAACAGTTAAATAAATAAAAATTTTAAATACATAAAATTTAAATAAATAAACAAGGCAATAGGTAAGTGAAATCACAACAAAAAGAAAAAAACCCTTGAGGCTCTTAATTGTCACTTAGCTGAGAATTACAGGACCCTCCCTTGTTACTCTGATTTTATCTTCTAAATTATCCTCACTTCTTTAGAGATGCTGGGTTCTTGTCTATTCCTCTAGGTGTCAAGCTTTCTTTTTCTTTGATATTTTCTCAACATTAACACTCATCTGCCAAATACATCTATCTATCTATCTATCTATCTATCTATCTATCTATCTATCTATTTCTCATCTACCTATCTAACCATCCATATTCACTTACATATCATCTATATATCCGTCAGTTGCCTATTTATCATCTGTCTTTTATTAATCATCTATCATTTATTTACCCTCTATCTACTTACCTATCATCTATTTATCTTCTATCTAGTTAATCTATAATATATATATTCATCTATCAACTATCTACCTACCATCTATTTACATTTATCTACTATCTATATATTGACCTACATATCTGTCATCTTTTTATTATTTGTTATATATCTATCATTTATCTATCTATCTACTCTCTAAACCTTAAATTCATGACCAATTCAAGCTGCATAGAAGTTATATACTGGGAGCTGGAACTGGGAGCCAGCACAGTTATATAGTGCTTGTCTTCCAGCATGAGGACCTGAGTTTGATATTCCAGAAACCATGCTAAATTAAAAAAAAAATCAGTGCTCGGTGGTGTATACTGATAATTAATTCCAGTACTAGAAATGCCAATACCTGGGGTTGTCTAGAGGGCCACCCCAGCCTATTTGTCAGTTACAGGCCAGTGAGAGGCCATGTTTTAAAAACAGGCAATCTTAGATTACTGTCTGTCCTGCACATGTGCACATGTGCCCCTGCATATATACAAACAACTGCACATGCGCGCACATACACCCAAGAAGTTATCTGTTGGATAGTGATGTTTGTAGCTCAAATTCTGTGATCCTTTATGTGGAAAGGAGCAGAGGAAGTGGAGAGGGAAGGAGCTAATGCTCTCTCTTCTGGACATGTGATGTGACCCTGGGGAGAGAGATGTTTTGTGGTTTTCTATGCAGTTTTACAGTTGATTTTGTGGCTGTGTGTTTGTTGTGGATTATCTGAGTGGCTCTTTGCCCTTCAAATACTGGAGCAGAAGCTTTGTGAGTATGGGCTGGCGACTGGTGATCTCATCACACAGCAGTGTTGGCAGGTCTGTGTTCCAGAACCTGTGGGGTTGTACCTAGCAGATGGTGGATGTTGCCATGTGAGCTGCTACTGCACAGGAAGTCCTGGTACCAGCCAGTGGGCTTTTCCAGCCAATGCATGTCTGCAAGTTCATGTGAACATAAAAGATGTTTCAGTTCACAGAATTTCTCTCCTTTAGATATTTGGATACTCAAAGTGAAAACTGAGGGCTTATCTCCACTGGGAAACAAAATCCAGATTTCATCCTTTATCTGAGATGTGGTTCATATCTCTTCTGCGTTGGCAATGTCTTTTGATTATACTCACCTCTCTCACAACTCTTCCCAGATCCACACCCCCAACTTTGTTCTTTTTTTGGTTTTTAAACCCATCATGTCCAGTTTATAATGCCATACTTCTTAGATGTGCAGTCTATCATATCATACCCTCCCCTCCCAAGGCTCAAATGATAGACTATTAACCACTGAAATTTTATCCAACCTTAATTTAAAAATTAAATCATAGTACCTTATATGATCTATTTTTTCATATACATTAATTGTTAACTGGATTCTTTACTGTTATAGCATGTATTAATACTATTAACATCATTTCTTTCAATTATTTAAAAATGTCCATCACTGTTGTGCTAAAATGAATAAAAATTTCATGTTTATTGTTCATATTATTTGAAATATTTGAATAGAATATTTGGAATAATGTATGCTTACAAAATATAGAAATTTGGTATTTAAAATCAGAAAAACATCTTTTTGCAAACTTTATGTATTATCAAGTATATCTAGTGTCTTAGTTTATTTTCTGTTGTGATAAAATGCCCCAGCAAAATCAGCTACAAGGAGAAATGGTTTATTATGCCCATAATTCAAGGGACAGGTCATTGTAGTTGAATTTGTCCCATAATTACTCAAACATTTTCTTGACTGTAAATGAGTAAAATAACTAAATCATGTAACTGTCTTTTACCTAAAGACTAGACAAAGAAAAATTCAATCTAAAAGAGAAAAATTGAGTCTTCAGTCTTCCCTTCTCAAGTGTTTCTAACCCCCTTGACTTAATCAGTACTTTAAAAGCTTTTTCATATGCCCTTTCCTCTTTAAGTCTGGCCAAATTGCTTCATTTACTTTTTCCTTGTTTCTTGTCCCACAGGTCGTCAACACAGGGAAAATCTATGTATCTATCTATCTATGTATCTATCTGTCTATGTATCTATCTATCTATGTATCTATCTATGTATCTATCTATCTATATATCTATCTATGTATCTATGTATCTATGTATCTATCTATCTATCTATCTATCTATCTATCTATCTATCTATCTATCTATCTATCTATCTATTATCTACCTGTCCCTCTCTCTCACTGATTTATCATCTATCTATACACATATTATCTTTCATGTATGAATCTTGCTATCTATGATCTATCAATTATCTGTGTATCTTAATCTATTCATTGAGTAATTTCTTTCCTCTGTCTAAAGTTCTGCAGTGAAGAGGTGCAGAGGGAGAAGTACATCTCTGTAATTTCAGCCCTTAGGAAAACAATTCAAAAAGGACTATAAAGTTGAGACCAGCCTGGGCTAACTAGTGTGCAGCAAAACAAACTCTGTGTTCCTGTATTTGCTCAATTTCCATCTCGTTAGAAATGGTTGCAGCAGTTTGGTTAAACTTCATTGACTACAATTTCCTATTGGGGTGCTTGAGGGATATAAGCAGAAAAACTCTCACTTGTAGTAAGCAAAAGTTTCTTCTAAGTAACAGGCGACCACATATTTTTTATAAAAGGCTATGTGGATAAACTCCCCTATTTGGAGTGACTGAAAATAACATAGAATCTTTCTGCTAAAACTCCATGCTCTTAGAAAGAGTAAAATAATAACCTTCCTCCAAACCATTTTGTAGTGCTCTTAAATTGAATAATTGAGCAAAATAGGGCAAATATAATAACATGTGTGATAGGAAAAAGCTTTAGGCCAGGACTAGTCAGCTGTGATTGATGTCCATCATTGCACCTCGGGGAACTTCAGCTTTATATGTCTTTGTATTCCTGCACATGCATCATCTATTGAAGACTACTGAAAGGGAGGAGACCAATTCTGTGCACAAACTAAACTGAAGAAAGAAAAAGTCTGTATTAAAAATTCAAAACACACAATCAAAAGGCTCAGGCTTCTGCACTTCACAACATTTTAATTTCCATCAACCAGTGCAACTGTGCACTTCCCACAGTACGATGTCTCATAAAGGGTATATTAATTAAGCCATTATGCTCTGAGAAATAGATATAATAATGAATCTCCCTAGTTATCAAAATTCAATAAGTTAGATGTTGGGAGTTTTGGACTTTTTCTTTGGTTTTGTTGTTGTTGTTTTTGTTCCTTGTTTGTTTGTTTCTTGAGATAGCACTGGGGTTGGAGAGCAAAAAAAGAAAGAATCTGAAAACAGAAAAGGGCACAGAGGGGAAGAGCAATCAAGTCCTCAGCACAGGGCTTCTGATAGGCTCTGCAGAGAGGAACCTTTGTCCTCTAGACAAGGATTAAGAACTCCACTTGTACAGTGACAGCAAGGCGGCTAGGAAGATGGCTTGGGTGGATTATTGGTAATGTGCCCTGTGAGCACAAACACCTGCATTCGACCCCTGACACATGTAAAACAGCTAAGTGTGGCAGTGAGCACTTGTGATCCCAGAGACAGAGGGCAGAGACTGGAGGATTCTTGTCAGAGGCAGCCCAGCCTGCTGGGTGAGTCCCAAGCTAATAAGAGACCTTGTCTAAGAAAGCAAGATGATCAGAACCTGAGGAACAACTCCCAAGGTTGAAGTTTGGCTTTCTCCTGTGGACACATGCACACACATGCACGTGCATGTACACACACACACAGAGAGAGAGAGAGAGAGAGAGAGAGAGAGAGAGAGAGAGAGAGAGAGAGAGAGAGAGAGAAATAAGTGTGCATAGACACATGCATACCCATGTGAGAGAAGACTGCTTTAAAGAATAGTCAAAAGGGAACAAAGACTAGAGAATTTTCATAACCTCTATTTCCATAAGGAACATTATATGTACCTTCCAATTAGAAAACTTAAAACACAGCAAGATAGTTTTAATTTTTTTCTAATCTCCTTCTGAGAAATTCAATCAAGACTGTCCTTAGCATGTTAATATTGGAAGCTTTTCACATTTATCACTACATTCTGTATAATAATACAGTTTACCTGTATTGAAGATCAGAAAAACTGAACAACCATGAAAGAGGATTATATGTTATAGCCTCTTTTCTATAGAGGTTAGTTATTTCAAATGAGTCAACCAGCAGAAAAAGAAACACTGCCAGAAGCAATTGAGATGGAAAAGAGAATACTATAGTTGGGGGTGGAAAGCCCATTTTAATGTATTCTAACAAAATGCACCTTATATCCATGCAGATTGACAGCATCTAATAAACGTCACCCAAAAGAACTTTGTGTGGCCTCTGAATTCAGAAACTAATTTCTTTCACATATTAGTCAGGGTTCTTGAAGGAACCAGAATGGATAGAATAGATATAGTTGTTAAAAGAGTATTTTTTTTTAGAGTGACTTGCAGGCTGTGGTCCAGCTAGTTCGAGAGTGGCTGTCTCTGGCCTGAAAGCCCAAGAATCCAGCAGCTGTTCAGTCCATGAGATTGTTTGTCTCAGTCTTCCCATTCTGGGGCTGGTTTTTCTGACCTTTCCTAGAGAGCTGCTGGTCTTCAGTCTACAGTGGAAGCTAGACAAGTTGGTTCTAATACTGGCAAAGTAAAGCCTCAGGACCAGGCTAGATGAACTCCCCAGACAGAGTGAGGGTATAAAGGCAAATATCAAAAAATCATTTCTTCCATGTCCTTTTATGTGGGCAGAAGGTGTGGCCCAGATTTATGGTGGGTCTTCCCACCTCAAATGATGCAATCAGTAAAATCCCTTATGGGCATGCCCATAGATTTGGGCTTTAGTTGACTCCACATGTAGTCAAATGGACAACCAAGACTGGCCATTACATTCCACATCTTGGCAATAACTTACAGTATGAAGTAACTCATTTAAAAATTTTAGTTCTAGTAAACATTGGGTGAGATGTTTCTCTGTGATTTTTATTCAGTTACACACTCAGAAATGTCTTGCCTGTCTTGCCTGTCCTGGATCTGTTTGTCTCTGCTTGTGTGCAGTATGTTGGTTTTAGTCTTTTGTAGTGTTTAATCTCAGTCAATAAGAATGTAACATGCTCAATGTATAATGTATACATGTGTGAAAACTGTCTTAGTTTAGAACATGACCTTGTATAATGGGAAATACATATGAGGATCGTGGAATAAAGCTTTTGATTTTTCCAAGTTCTTTTTTAAATGTTTTATTTATTCTTTGAAAATTCTTAAATGTGTGCAATGTACCTTCATTGTATCTACCTTTCACTGATAACTTCCAATCCCATGAGCCCCAGCATCTCCTAACATTTCCTTCTCACCTTCATGTTATGTGCTTTTTTTTTTTTTTTTTTTTTTTTTAGTCCACTGAATTAGAATCCTAAAGTTGGCATTTGAAGTTCTCCCATAAGCTGAACTCATGCCAGCTTCTGGTGCCCACATCAAGGGTGTCCCCAAAAGCTTGTCCTAAGCTTCTTAGAGGAATATGTCATACATGATAGGTAAGTTTCAAGTTTTGATAACTGTGCAGTTCGTCTTCAGGTGAATTCATTAATCTTGTTTCTCTTGTTTGGATGTTTGAAAGCAGTGGTAAAGAAACTACCTGATTTGAAAAACTTAAGGGTCTTAATTCCTATAAAAAGCTACTTTGTAGAACACATGTAGCACACAATAATTGCTAGCTATTGCCATGTCATGAACTATTATTTTTTATGTTTTCTAACTTTAAAAAAATCTTGATTTAAAAATATTTCTAAAATTTATTTTTGGGGAATTGGTGAGTGTGCACATGCTAAGGTGTGTGAATGGAAGTAAGAGGGCCACTTTTGGGAGTCAGTTCTTTCTTTCACTCTGTGGATCCCAGGGAATGGCACTGAGGTCTTCAGGCTGGGTGGCAAACACTTTCACTTGCTGAGCCATCTCAGTTTTTCTCTCCTGTCATTTATTATCTGTCTGTATCATCCTTTCTCTCCATTAAGGAGCAAGCAGATCTCTTTCCTCTGTGCAGATCCTCTAGATTTCTATGGACCCATCAGTTATATTTAGAGTTTGAAAGCCATTTGATTTTTAAAAAATTAAAAATTAGAATGAATAATGTGGCTGCTATATTGGGGTCATTGTTAAAAGACACTTGATAACTTTTTATAGTGAATGTCACATTCAAATATTCCAATCTCTTCCTGTACAACCTCCCTTGTTTCCTGATATTTTATATTTTCTGTCTGTGTCACTTGTTGATTTATAAGTCTATAGAGAGTATATGCATGTGTGTGTGTGTGTGTGTGTGTGTGTGTGTGTGTGTGTGTGTGTATGTGCGTGTGGGGTTGGGGCTAAAGTTTGTGCGTGTACACAGATGGGTGCCCCTAGTCTGTGTATTTGCACTTGTGTAGGTGGAGGCCAGAGATCCACATCAGGTATGTTCCTGTCTTCATCCCTTTATCTCCCACCTATATTACAGATGATCGCCATGTGGCCAGAGTTTTACACGGTATTGAGAATCCCAGCTCAGGTCCTCAGGTCTGATTGGAAAACAAGTGCTTTACCCACACAGCCATCTTCTTAGCCCCCCTGTGACTGACTTTCATGGCTATCTTCAAGTCAAATGCTTCAGAATCTACCTTCCAGGTGTCTGTTATGTACTCCAATATACTACACTCTTTCTTCTTCCCCTCTAAAGCGAGTATATAAATAGAACTGGAAGTACAGTTATTGGCTCCTGAGTATTCAAACACTAAGTCCCAGGGCACAGCTAGTATGGGATGTGTTTTCATTAATTCTTGGACTTGACTATCTTCTCTAAAAGCAGAGCTTTGTATAAACGGAACTGGATTCTTTGGATAAATATTTGTATAAAACATTTTTAATATGTATAAATTTTATATATTTGTATAAAAATGAACATGATCAAATCATGGATCCCCCAAATTTAGTGATGGGGAACTAAGGAGAATGGCTTGAGAGCTGGAATACCTTAGGAAATCATTCAGGCCTGTATACGTGTTTACAGGAATGTATGAAAGAAGGAGACCTAAGGTTCTAGGTTCATTGTTTATAGAACCTGAACAGGCAAGAAATACATTCTTCCCCAGAAAATGTGAGAAGTGGTTTAGTGTAGCAATGATAACCAATCCATTCTCTACCTTGGCCCATGTAAGCTCCGTTGAGAGAATAAAGAAATGCAATTCTATCACATGCCTAAATTGGGAATACGCAAACACTTCCTGTGACTATTAAAGACAACCCCTCTGTCATTGGGTAGCCCACAACTGGTTGAAGTAAGACTACTTCAGGGTGGAGAAATTGCTCATGGGAATAGGCACTTCCTTCACTAACCTCAGGTTCCATAGTAGAGGGGAGGAAATGACTCCAGAAACTGCTCCTGAACTCATACATATATAACTGACACATATACATATTAATAATAAAAAATTATTCTTTAGAAGAAAATTAAAGAGCACTGCTCACTACAAGAATATTTTTTCTTTTATTCTTAGGTTGGATTGTCTATCTGCAACTTTCTTTCTAAAATCAAGTGATTAACTCAACTCCAAGGCAGGGATGTGTTTTTGTTGGTAGAGTGCTTGTCTAACTTGCAAAAAGCCCTTGGTTTAATCCAGCACTGAATGAAACTACACATGGTGGAGCAAAACTGTAATCTCAGAACTCAGCAGGCAGAGGGAGGGAGATTGAAAGTTCAAGATCATCTTCAACTACATAGCAGGCTGAGAGCTTGACTCAAAATACAAGGTAGAAAGGAAGGTGGAATAGCTTAGCAGGTAAAGGAACTGACTGTGGAAGACTTGAATTTGGTGCTCAAATTCCACATAAATGCACACACACACACACACACACACACACACACACACACACACACACACAGAGAGAGAGAGAGAGAGAGAGAGAGAGAGAGAGAGAGAGAGAGAGAGAGAGAGAGAGCGAGAGAGAGAGAGAGAGAGAAACAATTGACCCAGCCATCCCTAGATATAGATCACCTGTGCCAAACAACAAACCCAATGCCAAACTCAAAGCTTCTATCAAAGCCAATAAAGAAAGGCCAATGGAGTAATGCCTATAAGTACACTATGGTGTCTTGTTTTTCTGGTTTCCATAGTTCTAACAAATGTCACAAAATATTTAGACCATGAGATAAACTACTATGCTTACCTCCCAATCCTTTCAGTCTGACATTTCCTAGGCAGAGAAGACAAGCACATCATGTGGATGAGCTAGCAGGCCCACAGGGAAGAGGCCAAGCCAGAATGTTTATGGAGGGTGGATTTACACTCTTGACATGGCTGTAGAGATCCTAGGCAGAGATGGCATAGGTATCTGACATGGGTATTTTATCATTTTTTTTTTGTTCTGCTCCCCAGGGACCATAAGGAAAAGACTGGCAAGCAATCAGGAGATTTTTCTGACAGCTGAGAAGACATATGCCTGTATGGGGAGGATGGTGGATGTACCCTTCACAGGATGCTTAGCATGCTGTATATTCTCGCTCAGAGCCTCTTGCCGGTGCAGTAATGCAGCTTTTCCATTTCAAGTAACCTCAGCAGGAAATCTCATTGTTCTTTAGGGAAACTTTTATCATGGGCTGAGAACAGCTCCATATACATAGTACTCATACAAGACAGACATACACAATCTTCATTTGGACTCATTGATCATTTTTATTACAGGCAAATTATTCAAGCCTATAAGATATAATGAAAGCAATATCTTGTTAATACTAAAATGTCCAAGAGAGTACTTAGGGAAATTAAATAGACTAGAAAACATATGCTGTGTGTCTCACAAATTAGAATTTGTAAATAAATGATTTTTGTTTAATTGCATGGCAATTTACAGAGACATTTCTGGTAAAAATGATCATATCACCATCTCCGACAAGAATTTCACTCAGATTGAGCTATTTGGCTTTCTGGGTATATAGTTTTAGAAAACTTGCCATTAATCCTTTTAATTTTAATCTTGCAAAATCAGAATCCTGTGTTCAAATTTTATGTGGACCAAATAAGTGTGGTAAGCCATTCTAGTTGAAATGGTGAATCTCAGGTTCAGTGAGATACTCTGTATCCACAAATAAGGTGGAGACAGACAGCGTTGGTACCTGGCATTGACCTCTGGCCTCCACACATGAGCTACACAAGGCAAACATACCTCCAAACAGACACATGCACACACCACACACACACACACACACACACACACACACACACACACACACACACACATACACACACCACCACCACCACCACCACCACAACTACCACCACCACCACACCCATGAACCACCTGACTAATAGATTAATCTTTTTTTTTTTTTTGCTTATAAATTCCTGTGGTCTTTTTTTAAGATTTTTATTTTTATTTTGCAATACAATTCAGTTCTACATATCAGCCACGGATTCCCTTGTTCTCCCCCCCTCCCCGCCCCCCCTCACCTTCCTCCCAGCCCACCCCCCCATTCCCACCTCCTCCAGGGCAAAGCCTCCCCCGAAGACTGAGATCAACCTGGTAGACTCAGTCCAGGTAGATCCAGTCCCCTCCTCCCAGGCCAAGCCAAGCAATCCTGCATAGGCCCCAGGTTTCAAACAGCCAACTCATGCAATGAGCACAGGACCCAGTCCCACTGCCTGGATGCCTCCCAAACAGAATCAAGCCAATCAACTGCCTCACCCATTCAGAGGGCCGGATCCAGTTGGTGACCCCTCAGCCATTGGTTCATAGTTCATGTGTTTCCATTAGTTTGGCTATTTGTCCCTGTGCTTTATCCAACCTTGGTCTCAACAATTCTTGCTCATATAAACCATCCTCATTCTTGCTAATTGGACTCCCAGAGATCGACCAGGGGCCTAGCCATGGATCTCTGCATCCAGATCCCTCAGTCATTGAATGGGGTTTCTAGCACGACAATTAGGGTGTTTGGCCATCCCATCACCAGAGTAGGTCAGTTCGGGCTGTCTCTCGACCATTGCCAGCAGTCTGTTGTGGGTGTATCTTTGTGGATTTCTGTGGGCCTCTCTAGCATGTTGCTTCTTCCTATTCTCATGTGGTCTTAATTTACCATGGTCTCCTATTCCTTGTTCTCCCTCTCTGTTGTTGATCCAGCTGGGATCTCCCGGTACCCCAAGCTCTCTTTCCCTCCAACCTTGCCCTTCATTACCCCCACTCATGTCCAGGCTGTTCATGTAGATCTCTTCCATTTCTCTGTCATTGGACGATCCCTATGTCTTTCTTGGGGTCCTGTTTTCCAGGTAGCCTCCCTGGTGATGTGAGTAGAAGTCCAGTCATCCTTGTTTCACATCTAGTATCCTGCTATGAGTGAGTACATGCCATGTTTGTCTTTCTGAGTCTGGGTTACTTCACTCAGGATGATTTTTTCTAGATCCACCCATTTGTCTGCAAACCTCATGATGTCATTGTTTTTCTCTGCTGAGTAGTATTCCATTGTATATATGTACCACATTTTGTTTATCCATTCTTCAATTGAAGGGCATCTAGGTTGTTTCCATGTTCTGGCTATTACAAACAATGCTGATATGAACATAGCTGAACAAGTGCTCTTGTGGTGTGGTTGAGCATTCCTTGGGTATATGCCCAAGAGTGGTATAGCTGGATCTTGGGGAAGATGGATTCCCAATTTTCTAAGAAAGTGCCATATTGATTTCCAAAGTGGTTGTACAAGCTTGCATTCCCACCAGCAGTGGAGGAGAGTTCCCCTAGCTCCACATCCTCTCCAGCATGAGGTGTCTTCAGTGTTTTTGATCTTAGCCATTCTGACAGGCATAAGGTGGTATCTCAGAGTTGTTTTGATTTGCATTTCCCTGCTGATTAGGGATGTTGAGCAATTCCTTAAATGTCTTTCAGCCATTTGAGTTTCCTCTGTTGAGAATTCTCTGTTTAATTCTATAGCCCATGTCTTAATTGAACTGTTGGGCATTTTGATGTCTAGTTTCTTGAGTTCCTTATATATTCTGGATATTAGTCCTCTGTCAGATGGGGGGTTGGGGAAGATCTTTTCCCATTCTGTAGGCTGTCGCTTTGCCTTGTTGACCGTATCCTTTGCTCTACAAAAGCTTCTCAGTTTCAAGAGGTCCCATTGATTGATTGTTTCTCTCAGTGTCTGTGCTACTGGTGTTATATTTAGGAAGTGATCTCTTATGCCAATGCGTTCAAGACTACTTCCTACTTCCTCTTCTGGCAGGTTTGGAGTAGCTGGATTTATGTTGAGGTCCTTGATCCACTTGGACTTAAGTTTTGTGCACGGTAATAGATATGGATCTATTTGCAGCCTTCTACATGTTGATATCCAGTTAGGCCAGCACCATTTGTTGAAGATGCTTTCTTTTTCCATTGTGAACTTTTGGCTTCTTTGTCAAAAATTATATGTTCATAGGTGTGCGGATTAATATCAGGGTCTTCAATTCGATTCCATTGGTCCACATGTCAGTTTTTATGCCAGTACCAAGCTGTTTTTATTACTGTAGCTCTATAGTAGAGCTTGAAGTCAGGGATCATGATGCCTCCAGAGGTTGTGTTATTATACAGGATTCTTTTGGCTATCCTGGGTTTTTTGTTTTTCCATATGAAGTTGAGTATTATTCTTTCCAGGTCTGTGAAGTATTGTGTTGGTATTTTGATGGGGATTGCATTGAATCTGTAGATTGCTTTTGGTAAGATTGCCATTTTTACTATGTTAGTCCTGCCTATCCATGAGCATGGGAGTTCTTTCCATTTTCTGAGATCTTCTTCAATTTCTTTTTTCAGGGACTTAAAGTTCTTGTCATATAGGTCCTTCACTTGCTTGGTTAGTGTTACCCCAAGGTATTTTATGTCATTTGTGGCTATAGTAAAGGGTGATGTATCTCTGATTTCCTTCTCCGCTTCTTTGTCCATTGTATATAGGAGGGCTACTGATTTTTTTGAGTTGATCTTGTATCCTGCTATGTTGCTGAAGGTGTTTATAAGCTGTATCAGTTCCTTGGTGGAATCTTTGGGGTCGCTCAAGTATACTATCATGTCATCTGCAAATAGGGAAAGCTTGACTTCTTCCTTTCCAATTTGTATCCCCTTAATCTCCTTATGTTGTCTTATTGCTCTGGCTAGAACTTCAAGTACTATATTGAATAAGTATGGGGAGAGTGGACAGCCTTGCCTCTTTCCTGATTTTAGTGGAATTGCTTTGAGTTTCTCTCCATTTAATTTGATGTTGGCTGTTGGCTTGCTGTAAATTGCCTTTATTATGTTTAGGTATGTTCCCTGTATTCCTGATCATTCCAAGACCTTTATCATGAAGGGGTGTTGGATTTTGTCAAATGCCTTTTCTGCATCCAGTGAGATGATCATATGGTTTTTTTCTTTGAGTTTGTTTATATGGTGTATTACATTGACGGACTTTCGTATGTTGAACCACCCTTGCATCCCTGGAATGAAGCCTACTTGATCATGGTGGATAATTGTTTTGATGTGTTCTTGGAGTCTGTTTGCCAGTATTTTATTGAGTATTTTTGCATCAATGTTCATGAGGGAGATCGGTCTGTAGTTCTCTTTCTCTGTTGTATCCTTGTTTGGGTTAGGAATCAGGGTAATTGTGGCCTCATAGAAGGAGTTTGGTAATGTTCCTTCTGTTTCTATTGTGTGGAACAATTTAGAGAGTATTGGTATTAACTCTTCTTTGAAGATCTGGTAGAATTCTGCACTGAAACCATCTGATCCTGGGCTTTTTTTGCTTGGGAGACTTTTAATGACTGATTCTATTTCCTTAGGGGTTATTGGAATATTTAAATAGTTTATCTGGTCTTGATTTAACTTAGGTATGTGGTACCTATCCAGAAAGTTATCCATTTCTTTTAGGTTTTCCAGTTTTGTGGAGTAGAGGTTTTTGAAGTATGACCTGATGATTCTCTGGATTTCCTCAATGTCTGTTGTTATGTCCCCCTTTTCATTTCTGATTTTGTTGATTTGGATGTTCTCTCTCTGTCTTTTGGTTAGTTTCGATAAGGGCTTGTCTATCTTGTTGATTTTCTCAAAGAACCAACTCTTTGTTTCATTAATTTTTTGTATTGTTCTCTTTGTTTCTGTTTTATTGATTTCAGCTCTCACTTTGACAACTTCCTGGCCTCTATTTTTCCTGAGAGACATTGCTTCTTCTTGTTCTAGAGCTTTCAGGTGTGCTGTAAAGTCACTAGTGTGAGATTTCTCCAACTTATTTATGTGGGAATTTAGTGCTATGAATTTCCCTCTTAGTACTGCTTTCATAGTGTCCCATAAATTTGGATATGTGGTGTCTTCATTTTCGTTGATTTCTAGGAAGTCTTTAATTTCTTTCTTTATTTCTTCATTAACCCATTGGTGATTCAGTTGAATATTATTCAGTTTCCATGAGATTGTAGGTTTTCTGTAGTTTTTGTTGTTGTTGAAATCCAACTTTAGACCATGTGGTCTGATAGAACACAGGAGGTTATTCCAATTGTTTTGTATCTGTTGAGATTTGTTTTTTGGCCAAGTATGTGGTCGATTTTAGAGAAGGTTCCATGGAGTGCTGAGAAGAAGGTATATTCTTTTTTGTTAGGATGGTATGTTCTGTAGATATCAATTAAGTCCATTTGAGTCATGATATCAGTTAAGTCCTTTATTTCTCTTTTAAGTTTCGATTTTGGAGATCTGTCCAGTGGTGAAAGTGGGGTGTTGAGGTCTCCCACTCTTAATGTGTGGGGTTTTATATGTGATTTAAGCTTTAGTAATATTTCTTTTACATATGTGGGTGTCCTTGTGTTTGGGGCATAAATGTTCAGAATTGAGACTTCATCTTGGTGGATCTTTTCTGTGATGAGTATGTAATACCCTTCTTAATCTCTTTTGATTGATTTTAGTTTGAAGTCTATTTTGCTGGATATCAGGATGGCTACACCTGCTTGTTTCTTAAGACCATTTGATTGGAAAGTCTTTTCCCAGCCTTTTATTTTTAGATCCATTCTGTAAGCCTATGTCTTTTTATAGGTGAATTAAGCCCAGTGATATTGAGGGATATTAATGACCAGTGATTGTTCATTCCTGTTATTTTTTGGTGGTGATGTGTGTGTACTTCTCTTCGTTGGGGTTTACTGCTGTGGCTTTTTCTATTGCCTGTGTTTTTGAGGGTGTATCTGACTTCCTTAGGTTGAAATTTTCTTTCTAGTGCTTTCTGTAGGGCTGGGTTTGTGGATAAGTATTGTTTAAATCTGGCTTTGTCTTGGAATGTCTTGTTCGCTTCATCTATGATGATTGAAAGTTTTGCTGGGTATATTAGTCTAGGCTGGCATCCATGGTCTCTTAGTGTCTGCATTACATCTGTCCAGGTCCTTCTGGCTTTCAAAGTCTCCATTGAGAAACCGGGTGTTATTCTGATGGGTTTGCCTTTATAAGTCACTTGGCCTTTTTCCTTTGCTGCTCTTAATATTCTTTCTTTATTCTGTACGTTTAGTTGTTTAATTATTATGTGGCGAGGGGACTTTTTTGGGTGGTCTAGTCTGTTTGGTGTTCTATAGGCTTCTTGTATCTTCATAGGCATTTCCTTCTTTAAGTTGGGAAAGTTTTCTTCTATGATCTTGTTGAATATATTTTCTGTGTCCTTGAGTTGGTATTCTTCTCCCTCTTCTACCCCTATTATTTGTAGGTTTGGTCTTTTCATGGTGTCCCAAATTTCTTGGACATTTTGGTTCATGACTTTGTTGGCTTTAGTGTTTGCTTTGACTGATAAATCTATTTCTTCTACTGTATCTTCAACTCCAGAGATCCTCTCTTCCATCTCTTGCATTCTGTTGGTTATACTTGCATCTGAAGTTCCTGATCGTTTACTCAGATTTTCTATTTCCAGCGTTCCCTCTGTTTGTGTCTTCTTCATTTTTTCTATTTCCCTTTTCAGGTCTTGGACTGTTTCCTTCACTTGTTTCATTGCTTTTTCTTGATTTTCTTTCAGTACTTTATTGTTTTCTTCCAGGACTTTATTGATTTCTTCTAATTTGTTTGCCCTTTCCTCTAGTTGTTTACAGTGTTCTTCCCATTTTTTTGTCTTTTCCTCTACACAAGCCTTTACCTTCTTCATGATGTCATTCATAAGGCTGTTTTCTTCTGCTTCTTCCAATTTTTGATGTTCAGGTCTACATGTTGGAGGAGGGCTAGGTTCTGGTGATGCTGTATTTCTATTCACTTTGTTGTATATATTTCTGCCTTGACATCTGCCCATCTCCTTGTGGTTCGTTCTTGGTCTTATCAGCACACTTGGTTCAGACAGAGCTGACAGATTCAGGAAGTCTCTCTCTCTTATCCAGATGGGAGCTCTCTTGTCCAAATGGGAACTCCAGGGCAGGATGGGAACTCTTGTCCAGCAGGAAGTCCGGGGCAGGATGGGAGCTCTTGTCCAGACAGGAAGTCTGGGGCAGATTGGGCACTCTTGTCCAGAAGGGAAGTCCAGGGCAGGATGGGAGTTCTTCTCTCTCTCTCTCTCTCTCTCTCTCTCTCTCTCTCTCTCTCTCTCTCTCCCCCAGAAGGGAAGTCTGGGGCAGGATGGGAGCTGGGGGCCAGCCTCTAAATCTCAGGAAGTGGCTGGTGTCTTGGGCTTGGGCGGATGGGCGTGGGGGCAAGGCTTGGAGATTGCAGGGTCTGCCAGGGGTCTTGGAGAAGGGGATCCTTCCTGGTGGGGCTAGAAGGGAACCTGCCCGGTGGCCAGAACTTGGGGCCAATTTGGGCAGGTCTTCCCTAGAGTGGCTGGTGCCCAGGGATGGGGTCCAGGCCGAGCCAGGGCACTCACCTGTGCTCCAGAAGGGAAACCTGGGGCAGGATGAGAGCTGGGGGCCAGCCTCTAAGTCTCAGGAAGTGGCTGGGGTCTCAGGCGGATGGGCATGGTGGCAGGGCGTGGAGATTGCAGGGTCTGCCAGGGGTTTTGGAGAAGGGGATCCTTCCCAGTGGGGCTAGAAGGGAACCTGCCCGGTGGCCAGAACATGGGGCCAAGTTGGGCAGGTCTTCCCCAGAGTGGCTGGTGCCCAGGGATGGGGTCTGGGCCTAGCCAGGGCACTCACCTGTGCTACAGAAGGGAAGTCAGGGGCAGATTAATCTTTTTAACACATTAATAAAACTAGCTTTCTTGAATTTAATTCTGTCAAATGTCCATTTTTAGACTATTCAAATGTTTCACAAAGATTTTGGATTGAGGATATTCTTGCCAAGAAGTGAAATTTTCATGAAATCATTTTAGATGCCCCATCATTTGAGGCATGTGAAGTTGTAAATGAGATAAAATTGCTCATACTTTAGTAATTTCATCCAAAATGATTATTCTCTCTTGCAGCCATTATTGACAAGAAATGAGAGATGTCTGAAGCTACCAAATAATATGATAAATCTCCACAACAGAAGAATATCATAATGAAAACACAGCTAACCAAAATATCTCTTGGTCTAGATTTTGCTTCCTAACTTCACTATAGAACACACACGCAGTGAGGACCCAAATGGAAGGCATATCTTTGTGCTTATTTGTATTCTCATGCAGGGTTTAGTTTTAGCTTTTTGTAGATTCTTTCTTGTGTTTCTGCACTTAAATTAAGTCAGATTTCTTATCAGCTTCCTCCCTCAGTACAGTCTTCATAGGACTAGACAGAAATTGGAGTGCTTGACAATTACATGGTCCATCACTCAACCTATGTTCATATGTCCCCTTCTTTACCTATCACATTATTTTACAAGACCAAGATAGACTTTCATTCCATATAAATATGAAGAAGAAAAACATGAGAATGAATATTATGATCAGTTTTTTCTTCATCTTCTATCTGTAACATATTTCTTGAGTATGTTTTATGTCACACACCTACAGTTTCTATTGTAGTCTATATCTATGTGTGCATAAACGTGTGTGTGTGTGTGTGTGTGTGTGTGTGTGTGTGTGTGTGTGTGTGTGTGTGTGTGTAGGCCAGAAGAGAACATCAGACTCCCTGAAGCTAGGGTTATAAGTAGCTGTGAGATTCCTGACTTGTGTCCTGGGCACAGAAAGAAGGTCTTTTGCAAGCACATGTGCTCTTAACTGCTAACCCATCTCTCTAGTTCCCCATATCTTCCATTTAATGTATGTATTCTGTGTTATGTGTGTGTGTGGTAGATGCACACATGTGTGGGTATTGGTATTTATGTGTGTTTGGAAGCTACAGGAGGATGTCAGGTCTAGATTAGTAGCCCAGCTTTTTATATGAAGACTAGGATATGAACTCAGGTCCTCAAGCTTAAACAGCAAGCACTCCTACCCACTGAGGTATCTCTCGAGTTCCCTGAGGTTGTGCACTCCATGGCTAAAAAGCAGTAGAAGAGATTCACTGTAAGTGTGCTGTGAGATATTCCATATAGAAACCCACTTTAGGGAAAGTGAAACATAGACACACTACAAAAGTGAAGCACTAAGGCACTAAAATGATGTTTCAGATTTCATAGAGGCAGAAGGATACCTATACAAGGGAAAATAAAATAGCACTATGCATTAGACAAAACACCTGCGTGGCAGGCCTGTTACTCTCCTTATCTAGCAATGCTTTAACATTAGAGTGCATAGGAAGACTGGCATGTTGCTATCAGAGTCAATGTCTTCTAAGAAACAGGAAGGTCAGTCAGAATATCAGATTACACACTGCAAGCCATGTACTCTGAAGTCAGTTTGGTCATGCAACTACATTGGTAGCAAATGATACCCTGATTATTGTGTTTAAATAATTAATACTTTGGTCTGAAGTACTCATAGTTTCTACTATTAGTTGTCATGAGACAGAATAAAACAATTCTGTTCTTGTTTATGAACTTTAAATATAGGCTTCAAATCTATAAAAATATTCATATTTAGGTTTCTAATAATTACTCGTACATTGGCTGTACTATTGAAAACCTAGGGGAAATTAAATCCTGAATTACAGGGCATGAAAGAGAAATAATTACATGTTTTATATTGACATGCACAAATGAAAAAAAAATTAACCGAGTAGCCTCAAATACCACCAATTCAGAGATTTTTGTAAAACCTATGTTTTCCTTTTATTTTTTGGGTTACATTTTGAGACATCCCTGGGGAGATGTTACACATATGTCTACTAATGCCAGAAAGGGAGCCCATGACAGGCTAAAGTAGAGATAGCATCAAAGACCAACTTGGTGAACTAATGAATTTTATTGAGGTTACTTACAGAAATATAGGTGAGGGGTTTCTTACAGAAGCAGAAATGACTCAGACAGATGCATTACCCAAACCCACCCTAGCATATGTGACAGTTTACAAAAGCTTGGAACTTGGAACACTTGAACAGCTAACAGGCAACTTAACAGGTCAGGAAGTATCATTTCGATGTGTCTTAAAGAGCTTTTTGCCAAAATGGACTGTTTCCATCCCAGAGGACACTGATAAACAACATATGTGTATGCATGTGCATGTTTGTGTGTGTTCAGGAACACATACCTACACTAACATCTGGAAGACAGAAGTCAGCATTGGTGCCATTCTTCAGGAGCAATCTACCACATTTTCTGACATGGGTTCTCTCACTGTCAAGGAACTAAATGATTAGGCTTGGCTGACTGACCAGCCAGCTCGTGAGTCTGCCTGCTTCCAGCTCCTTTGCACTGAGATTACTCACATGTGCTGAGAATCACGAGCCAACATTTGTAAGGCCCTTCAAAGAGTAAGCTAACTAAGGAGGCTACATCAAGAGAACATGAGAGAACCCCTGACCTCAGAGTTCATTTCTGTCTCTGTGATTTAATTGACTTGTGTAGAATATTTGAAGGAAATATTTTAAATGACGCTAGTGTGCTTCTGGAAGCACAATGACTGTAGATAGTGGGTATTCTCATCTCCTATTTGCAATAGCAATGAGAGCAGTGCACTTCTTCTGAGAAGGTTCACGAGACAGGAGAAAGGGCTGACTGTGGCCAAATGAAACAAGGAGATAAAGGATGCAGACATAGCATGGGAAAGGATTACTCAAGACATTGATGTGTCCCCAAATAGCTATCTATGCCTTAATAATACGCGTGCTTCAAGGGAGATGAAAGCAAATGACCATGAATAAAGGGTAAAAGTTAATCAAAATGACTATAGTAAATAGCATGAATTACTGATGGATAAATAAGATAACATACAGAGTAACAGTGTCGAAAGTCAAAGGAAAATCCAGCCCCTTCAAATGGAAGGCTTTACCATGTCTACTTGTGCAGTTTTCTTAACTCTTCAAAACCTTTACCACGACCCAAGTCACCTAGGAGACTTTGCTACAACACCCAGAACTCCCATTGACTTAGCTACTATTGTTTATGTCACATGTGTAATGGTAAACCTCAGATTGGTTGGTCCCAAGATGCACTGGGAGAACATCTAGGCTGGAGGAAGAAACTCTATATACAATGTAATTTCTAAATCCACATTTCTTCCAACCACTCTGATAGTCTCAGCAAAAGGCACTGTGTATGTCATACACACACACACACACACACATACACCCCACACACATATGTATATACACACACACATATATGTATATGTATGTATGTATTTTTTATTATTTATGTGTATGTGTGTATATGAGAAGGTGGTTATGGTGCCATAGCACACATGTGGCATCAAACTATAACTTTTCCTCCACCCATCTTGCTTTGTTTATTGCAAGCCAAGATCTCTCCTGCTGTTTATCACTGTGCTGTATACTCTAGGCTAGCTGGCCCATGTGCTTCTGACTGATTTCTTGTTTCTGATTCTCATCTTGCTGTAGGGGTGCTGGATTATGTCTTCTGCTTCTATATATAAGTTTTACTTTTTTGTTTAATAATAAACATATGTAAAGATATTCAGAGCATCCCTGTATAGTATCATCCTTTGCTTATATTAGAAATATATTAGCATGATAAATTTGGAATAATCACTGAAGCAGTATTAAACTATTTTTAATGGATGCTCTTAATTTTCTTCAGATTGCTTATCTTTTACATATTATCCTTTCAGTTTTTTGGAAATGTTTTAGAAATTTTAATTAAAATATAATTACATCATTTCCCCCCTTTCTTGTCTCAAATCCCTCCCATGTTCCCTCTCACTCTGTATCAATTCCATGGCCTCTATTTCTTTGACTAACGTGTGTGTGTGTGTGTGTGTGTATGTGTGTGTGTGTGTATGTGAGAGAGAGAGAGAGAGCCTTAGGTGCAGGAGTTATTGTAGATGTATCTGTTGGAACTGGGAACCCCACAATAAGCTAATATTTATGTTTTGACTAGTGTGGATTTCTGTAATGATCTCAGACTACTGTAATAAGAAGCTTCTTAGATGAGAAGTGAGATCCACATTTGGTATAAAGATACATTTTAGAATGAGTTTAGGGATTATGCTGGTATAGTAAAATGGTAGTGGTAGGTTCTTCTCTAATATCCATGACTTCCCTATCCCAGGGTGGCTAGCTAGGTTTCCTGTACCAGATATGATTTCCTTCCTTTTGACCTTAAGTCTAATCAGCCAAGATATGCATGTAACTATTTCTCCTTTAGGGATATCGTGCCATGCCTGTGACTGATGTGATTCATAGACATAACAGCTGGGTAGGACAATCAATTGCATTCCTCCCTTGGCAGCTTGCATGGCACTTCTGGTTCTATGAAAGTTAGATCTCATTTTTCCATTCCAGTGTATAATGATATATTTTAACTTCAGACTAGGGGCCATGCCACCTCTAAATGCACATGTTGAGTGAGGTTCTAATACAATGTGCAGCAGAGCCATGGAAGTGGCACCCCTACCATTACATTGGTGGCCTTATGATGGGACACAGGCCTAAGAGGAAACTCTTTTCACCATGTATGGAAACAGCAACAGATTCCAGTCATTACTCAAGAAGAGTCATTGCCACACACTGGGTCTGCCACCATGTTGACCATAACACTCTTCTAATCTACTGTCAGTGGTGCGGCGGCAAACACGGCTCCACATTGCCACCTTTGCAGCCTTAGGATTAGTTGTCCAAATGTCGCAGGAACTACTTAGGCCAAACAGAGATTCCAGGCCTAGGCAATGGAAACTTCAGCACTGGCTATCTTGTGAAGCAGATCTGTGATTTAATAGATATTTTAATAGTCCTAAGCATAAAAGGTAATTAGAAAGAGAAGGATTCAGAAAGAAAGGAACATTCAAGTGTGGGTATGTGCTTTCGAAGGGAAAATTAAGGTGTACCCAGTTGTGGGTACTGGCTCCTCGAGGGAGGATTCTAATTTAATTGTCATATTAGCCATATAGAGTACTTTGGTGACTCTCAAATTATACTGTAGAAGGTTACTAAGAAACATCTCTTGCCTTTTCTTTTCTCTCTTTCTTTTATAAGATTGAACAAATAGTGGTTTTGGAGATGCTTTCAGTAGAACTGCAATCTGATAAAGCAAAACCAAAAGCCATAGGGTTTTACTGTAGTGCCTTTGCTAGTAAATGGGATTTCTGGTACTTTTCCTTTAAAAAGTGCACATTTATGCCTGGGAAGGGAAGAAAGGTCTTCAGCAGAAGTTAACTGTTAAATTCTTCAGTGCTGGTAGCAGACTTCAAGGAGATGTCTGGGGGGAGGATCACCTTCCTTTCTCAAATGTTCTCAAAATGCCCATGTTTCTATCCTGTCTCACTATGATTTCTTGTTTAAGCCAACTAATCTTTTACATTTTACTATAGAATCCCAAACTGTAGCTGTGTCCCATCATATTCTGTTTAGCTGTGCTTGCTCCTCAGACATACCTTGTTCTCTTATGACCTTGGCAGCTTGAATTGAGCAGTGGTCAAATGCTCCTTTGTAAGAATCTGTCTCATTTTTACTTGCTTGCTTGTTTTTATGACTATGCCTGGATGTGGTTTTTGAAGAAGTAACCGTCTTCATCTGCTCTCATTCAGGATTCAACTTTTGGTCTCACAGCACAGTCAGTCTGTCAGCAAATTTATTTGATGTTCCCACTAGCAAAGATCTAGAATTGGAACAGTCAGCAGCCTTCCACAATACTTCCCTGATCTAAATTGTCTAAACAGATCTAAATCATCATCTTTCTCCTAGTAGTTCCTTTACTAATCACCTTTGTCTCTCCTGTCTCCCATGTTCCTCCCTTCCAAAGAAGGTTTCATGTCAGGTTATTTCCTTTCTCAACTCCAAGCCTTCCTGGATTCTTATCTCAGGCTGAATAAAAGCATCAAATTCTTCACATCAAATTTCAGAACTCTGCTAGAACTAGCTCTTGGTTTGTCCCTGATCAAATCTCCTGATGTGATTCTGCTAACTATACACTCTCTTCCTTTCTCTGTCTCTCTCTGTCTCTGTCTCTCTGTCTCTCTCTGTCTCTGTCTCTGTCTGTCTCTGTCTGTCTCTGTCTCTCTCTGTCTCTGTCTCTCTCTCTGTCTCTCTGTCTCTCTGTCTCTCTGTCTCTCTCTCTCTCTCTCTCTCTCTATATATATATATATATATATATATATATATATATATATATATATGCTTCTCTATTTTCAAGGTTTCAGTCACCATGAGAAGCTACTTGAAGTTTGTACATACAGAGAGGAAAGGTTGATCTCACAGGTTTCCAGCCATAGAGTTGCTTGGCCTTCAATCTAGCCTTTGGCTTGTGATGCTACAGCAATTTTTGGTGTGGAGCACATAGTAAGGAAAACCAGGAACATCAGAGGAGTTCAGGAGTGGAAGGAAAGAAGAGAGAATAGGGTCTTACTAACCCTTCAAGGTTACAATTTCATGTGGTAAGATTTCCAATGAAGATCACTTGGCAAAGTTTTGACTATCTCTCAGTTGCCCATGGATGAAGTCCAAACCTTTAACACATAGGGTTAGAGAACATTTATCCAAAACATAAATGTTGCAAATGTATTTGATTCTGTATTGATTATCTATCCTCATAAAATAGGGAACAAGGTGGCCATGAGCTCCTCAGTAAAATACCTGCCTCAGATTCCATGTTTTCATTTGCATTTTATCTAATACATACATTGCTAAGCCCATTAGCCAAGGTTGAGAATTACATGAAAGAAATAAAAACTTCTATGTGAAACAGATGACTTATAAATGGCTTAGTTCTTCAGAATTTAATACTCCAGGACCCATATAAATGGGTCAGAAGGCCACATACATCGAAACAAAACTGCCTCCTCTACAATACTGAAGTTAACATAGGAAGAAGGCCTTGCTGATTTTCTGGTTGTTTTAGTTTCCTATCTCCAGAAGCTTGTACAGAGCTTCTAGAAAAGGAAACCCATCTCTGTTGTGTGGACCCAGCAATGGTTGGCTAAGTTCTTCTCTCAGACCCTTCCACTACTTCTGGTGGAGTGAAGCTTGGTGTCTTAGGGTTTTTATTTCCATGAAAAGATAGTTTATTTATGACATACAAAATGTAGCATGTTGTTTTAGTCATATTGCCTTTGCTTTGAGAAAATGCCCTGACAAAAGTAAGTTGAGAAAGAAAGGTTGGTTTTTAGCTCATAGTTCCAGAGTGCAGTACATTATCACAGGGAAAGCATTGCATCAGGCAGGTAAGGCATAACACAGTAGTAGGATAAAGAGGCTGGCTAGTCACATTGCATGCATACTCAAAGAAGCAAAACTTGAATAGGAAGCGGCTGGTCTATAAATCCTCAAATCCTGGCCACTTGGCACTTACTTCCTGTAGTGAGGCTTCAAGTCCTGAAGGACTGACAACCTTCCTAAAAGATACCACTAGCCAAGGACCTAATATGCAAAAACATGTGCTTGTGTGAGACAGTTACAGCAAGAACCAAGTGGTATTATATCTAAAACACACACAAAAAAATGGGTAAAGCTATACGAATACTAGGTTTCTGAATTTCCTCACTTGTTCTCTGCTTATCTGATGTCTTTTGGAATAACATTAGACAACTAATGAAGCAATCAGTGTTATAATGCCACCCTTGTCACTAAATAGTTTCCACTCTCATTTAACTATGTGAATTGATAATATTTTCATATCTACTTGTTTGGAAAATTTTTATATAATAAATTGGTAGTTTAAAAACAAGGGGAAAAAAGCATTCATGTTGTTTGAGAAACTTTTCCTGGGAAGATCCAACCCACATATTTACTCATACCAGAAAGGGGACCTATGTTAGACCAGACCAAAGCATTGACTGCAAGGCCCAACTTGGTAAACCAATGAGTTTATATCAGGGTAGCTAACAGATATATAGGTGAGAGGTTACCTACAGGAGCAGGAGTGACTAAATAAATATTTGCATTACTAAAAAGCCCACTCCAGCATAACCAAGCTCTTCCCCTGGAGCTCTGCACAGCTTGCAGGCAATCTGCGAAGTATCTCCTCTGCAGCAGTGGTGCTGAGAGTCTCCTGCCTCTGCAGTTGTTTAATTCTTAGATAAAGCAGGAGAAGAGTTGTAGCTTGAGTTTTCCTGCCTGGCCCACAGTCAGGACAAATCTCTGTCACCCGCCAGTCCCACAGCAGCTCAGACCTGACCAAGTAAACACAGAGACTTATATTGCTTACAAACTGTATGGCCGTGGCAGGCTTCTTGATAACTGTTCTTACAGATTAAATCAATCCATTTCCATTAATCTATACCTTGCCATGTGGCTCGTGGCTTACCGGCATCTTCACATGCTGTTTGTCATTGTGGCGGCTGGCAGTGTCTCTCTGACTTAGCCTTCCACTTCCCAGCTTTATTCTCCTCCTTGTCCCGTCTACACTTCCTGCCTAGCCAATGGCCAATCAGTGTTTTATTTATTGACTAATCAGCAACACATTTGCCATACAGAACATCCCACAGCAAAGAGTCTTGGAACACCTTCCAGCCTTTCACTTTCCAGACAGGTGACCATTTGTTTGTCTTCTGAGTTTCATGAGCCTCCCCTTTCTGATGGAAAGAATGGTCCAGTTCCCATTTCACTCCTATATAATAATGAGTGTTTTGAATGCCTCACCTAAGGTATTTATTACATAATGTCATATCTTAACTTGCTTTTCTGGACTGTTCTCTATTGTAAATCTGAGAGTTGAATCATTTTTTAATCTTTCACCTAAGCAAGGAAAGCCTTGCAGGCAATGCTGTTTGGAGAGCACATCTAATGACTTTTGGTGTTATTAACAACAACTGCTAAATATATTCTTTTATTCCACACTGAGGTCATTATGATGGTTTGAGTGACTGAAGATCTCCTCACCCTATAGAGCTCATTCATAATTATCTGTGGGGGTGGAAAGCTTGAGAGATGGCTTCACAGTAAAGAGTACATGGTGCTCTTGCAGAGGGGCTGAGTTCAGTTCCCAACAGCTGCATGACAGCTCAAAAAGATCTGTAGCTCCAGTTCCAGGAATCTGATGCCCTTTTCTGGCCTCTGCAGGCACCAGGCACACAAGTAATACACATACATATAAACAGGTGAGACTAATATAAAGTAAAATAAAACTAACTAAATTGATATAGAAATAGAATCTCCTGGAACAGTGACTAGGAAGATGGCTGAGCAGGTATCAGGGCTTGCTGCAAAAGCATGATGATTTGAATTCAAATCCCAGCACCCATAGACAAAAGCTGGGTGGGACTGTGTATCAGCCTGTGTGCTAATTACCTTTCTGTCGATGTGATAAAACCCCACAACCGGAGGCAACTTTAAAGACAGGTGAATTTATTTTGGTGAATGTTACCAGGTGGTGAGCATGGTTGCAGAAGCAAACACCCTTAATAGAAAACACAAAGTAGAGAGAAGAACTGAAAGAAAGATGAGGCTGTGCAGCACTCTCAAAACCTGCTGCCAGAGGACAAGCAGCCAGTAAGACCCACTCTGGAAACAGAATAGCTGTCAAAAATGAAGACAGGGGCCACAGTACAGTTACATTATACTTGATAAGAGATGATGAAAGGGCCTTAGGATAATCTAGTGGGTAAAGTGCTTGCCTTGTATGCACAAGGTTCTAAGTTTGATACTCAAGTCCACATTTAAAACATAATAGCAATAATGGCCATAGTGGGTTCAGCTAAAGACCTTCTTGGTTAGAGATGGTTCACTTCTCATTTATCCTAATGTGGTAAAAAGAAAGCTAAGAGATCTTCCAGTTCATTTTAATCTCATTCACTACAGCTCTGCCTTCATGGCCTCATCTAAACCTAGTTACTTCCCAAACACTCCACTCTGTGATTCCATCATGTTGGGTCACAATGTCAGCATAATAGACTTGGAATGACACAGAGGTTCAGACCATTGCTGAGATAGGACAGAAGAGCTAGTGTTCCAGTCCATTAGAGTGTGAAACAGAGAAGCATTTTGTATGTATAGAATGCATAGTGTGGTGGTTAGCCTTGATTGTCAACTTGATAGGATCCAGACTCACCCAGAAGACAAATTTCTGGGCATTTCTGTTAGGGATTTTCCAGATTACTTTAGTTGAGCCGTGGAGACCAGCTTGAATATAAACAGAACCATTCCTTGGCCTGGGACCCAAGACTGGATAAAGAGGAAAACAGAGCATAAACTCAGCACCAGCATTCATCTCTCTGCTTCCTAATTGAAAATGCAATGTGACCAGCTGCCTCATATTTCTCCTGCTATGCCTTCCCTATCATGATGGACTATGGTCTCAAACTGTGATGCAAAAGTCCCTTCCTTCAATTGACTTTGTTGGACATTTTGTAACAGAAATAGGACAAGTAGCTGATACAGATACTATATAAAATTGCTGACTGAACCTGGGGAAGATTTAAGAAAAAAATCACAAATCCAGCATCCTGAGAGGAGCATGTTTAAAATATTTCTAAACTTCAATATAAACACATGAAATATCCAGATGCCAATGGAAAAGCCTTCTGCAGTTATACACATGAAGTATCAAGTGATATCTCTATTCCAATTTAATCTAAGTGGGGAGCGAACAAGAATCTTGTTCAGTGGTGTTCTCTGCTACAGTCATAATAGCCAAAACAAGTTGCTTCACAAAGCTTTTACATTAACACTATTTAATTAACAGGTAGTAGATAATTTCTTGAGGGCCATTTGTTTAAGATTAGGTTTAGATAACATTATAGCATATGTAGAAATATTTGAGGAGATTGAAGTAATTTATAGAAATTAATCTATAATCTAAAATCACCCAGGAAGAGTCTCAGTGAGAGATTGTCTAGCTCATGTTATATTATGGGCATGCATGGGTGATTGTCTTGATCAAATTGATTGATGTGGGAAGATCCAGCCCACTGTTGGCAGTACAATTCCCTAGGGTTGGGTTCTAAACTATATAAAAGAGGAGAAAGGTATCTGAATGCTAAACATTATGCATTAATTTATCTCTGGTCTTGATTACAAGTATGATATAACTAGGTGTCCCAATGTTCTGCCTTGACCTCCCCCAAATAATGGACTGTAACTTGGAATTGACACTGAGTAAACCTTTCTTCCCTAAGTTGCATTTTGCCAGCATCTGTAGCACGAATCTTAGAAGGTCTTATTAATAAGATCAAACCTGAAGCCAGGTATTGGGGTGAATGCTGGAAGATCAGAGAAGCAGAACAAGTCACAGCTACCTCACCTTGCCAGTTCCTCAGCTGATCCTGTTTCCTTAGACCAGATGCCTCTCAGCGGAACTGTGCTACTCAAAAGCCTGAATGCTTAACCAGCCAAATGCTTCTAGTTTCTGGTCTTCATGCCTTATATATCTTTTTGCCTTCTACCATCACTCCCTGGGATTAAAGACTCACTTCTTGGGATTAAAGGCGTGTGTCACCATGCCTGGCTGTTTCCAATGTGGCCTTGAACTTCCAATGATCTCTAGATCACAGAGATCTAGAGGGATTTCTGCCTCTGGAATGCTAGGATTAAAAGTGTGTGCTACCATTGCCTATCCTCTGTGTTTAATATTGTGGCTGTTCTCTTCTCTGACCCCAGATAAGTTTATTAGCTTGCACAGTATTTTGGGGAACACAATACCACCACAAGCATCATTTATCATAGCAATATAAATGATACTAAAATAGTGTACAATACTTATAACTTAGCATATAAAGTGAATTATTTATTTAGATTCATCAGCAGCTAAAAACTGTTCTTGAATTACACTTATTTCTCATTGCACTGTGGTGCATGCCCTTGATTATACACTGGAGAAGGAACAGGAGGGTCATACATGGTAATTGGCAGAATTTCCAGATTGTTTCTGGGCTCCAAATCCCAATGAGAGATCCTGTCTCAAAAAAATAAAATGGAGAGCAATTGAGGAAGACAGCAAACATTGGATGCTGCATCTTTATGCATACACACATGTGCATATGAATATATACACATATGTGCATACACTAACAGAGAATTAATTATAAAAATGAGAAAGTATTTGCCAAGCCCAAGAAGTGTGCACAGGATAGGTTAGCTTTTAGTGAGCATAATGATTCAGTAATGCATAATAAGGAAGTTTTGGCAATCAGTTGCTCACCAGTATAAATTCACCTGTAGTAGGACAAGCCCATAGGATCAAGGAAATTGGCTCAGACTAGTAGCCAAGGCATGCACATAACATACTCCTTAAGAGCCGACCTGGAGTCTGCCTGAGGGCCTAGCAACAGGAGCTGTCAGAGTTCCTGATCACACCCAGCCAATGAGGGACAACCACACAGACTGGGTGCTGGGAGGAGGATACATTAGGCCTTCCCTGTTATTGAATAAATGAGTTCATTATTTGCTTTGAACGGACTCTTGGTGTCTGTGTCATTGATGCCGTGCCTTCTCACCCCCTCATGCCAAGGGAGCCATTAGAATCCAAGCAATATTCACTTACTATTGAATTTCATACATATCAAGGAAAAATACGACAAGTGTCAAGTCATGTGATTTTACACTGATATAGTAGTAACAAAGTCACCTGAACTCCACAGTTAAATAATGCTTGCAAATTCAAAATTTTCTTCATATTTCTTCATTTGATTGTATCTTGTACACTGGATATTACCCTAAAATATATACATTGAAATCCACAGCCCATGCCACAGGATTTGAAGATAGGTTGGGGTATAAAAAGCAGGGTATGGTCTTTCTGTAGTCCCAGCAGAGACATGAGGATCCTTGGGGCTTGTTGGCCAGTGATTCTTGATAAGTTGTGAGTTCTAGGCTGGTGGAAGATACTGTCTCATAATCAAGATGGACAGTGACTGAGAAAGAAATCCAAGGTTGACATCTGTTCTTCAGATGCACATGTGCTCATGTGAACATGAACCTATACACACAGGCATTCAATATCAAACACGCAAACAATAAAAAATAAAGGTGGCAACAGTGACCTTTCTCTGATTCTCTTCAAATACACAGACCAGGGAAAGAAATTTCCACACATGGATATGAACTGTCTGCAGGATCCAAGAGGGGGTACACCTCATATACTCCATCTCATCAGTCCCTGATTTTGAAGTTTCTGCCTGAGTAACTACGAAAGATAACTGTGGGTCTTTTGTTTGTTTTGTTTTGCTCTTCCTTATCACACCCACTATATACTCTTTATTGTACTTTGTTATAACCCTCACTCCATTCAATCATCTTTTGACTGCCCTTAGAAAAAAGCCAGTGGTGTATGGGTACCTTGAACCAAAACTAAAAATGTAAATTCTGTCCAGAAGTTGGATTTATATGTGTCATAACTGATCAGCCCAGCTCAACAGCCAGGGAACCTGAGCAGCTATAAGGAAGAAAGGATGATCAGGCTGGTCAGAAGTAGACAACCTTGCATGATGGTTGATCTCTGTTTTCAGTTTGTCTAGAAGTACAGTTACCATGGAAACATACCTCTGTTTATGTCTGTGAGGAATTTTGTACATTGTTAACTGGCATAGGTCCAAGATCAATGCTGGTGGGACCATGCTGTGGGTTGTAAACTCTGTACATGGAGACAGCGAGCAGAGATAGCTCTCTGCTTCCTGACTTCATTTGCAATGTGAGCAGCTGCCTCAAGCTTCTGCCTTACTGGACTCTTTCTCTCTGAACTGTGAGACGGAATATACCTTAGTTCCTTACGTTGCTTTTGTTGGGCATTTGGTTACTGCAGCAAGAAAAGTAGCTATGAACTCAACTTGCCACATTAAACAAAGAGGTATTGATATGAAATGTTTCCTTGGTACATTTTTAATAGAAAAGCTCTCAGATGAACCTAATATCAGACATGACAGTGTCTGTCCCTTATGAAACCCTCAAAGGTATTTACATTTGTGTATTTTCTCTCTCTTTCCCCGTTTGTCTCTCCCACCTCTCACGTCACATGGAAACATCCTAATTTTCCTTTATCTCAGACCATTGACAGGCTCTGCCTCCTTCTCTGTTACTCCAAAAAAAAGTTCATTTTTTTCTCATTTCTTTAATTATTCTTCTGTTTCTGCAGGTGCCCATGGAGGCCAGAAAAGTGAGTCAGATCTTGCTGAGTTGGAGCTACCGGCTGTTGTGAGCTTGAGTGATGGGAACTGAACCTGGGACACAGGGCCATAGCCCTTAATTAAACTATTCTCTCCTTACTTTGTCTGTAATTATATCAACTTACATTTTAAGTTATCCAATTATCAGTGTTAAGGGACAGGGAAACAGCATGAAATTGCCACCATCAGAAGCCTGGAGTCCCTGGTGGTTTTGGAGATCTTAACTCAGACCAAACTGGAGTTCCTGACTTTCTTACTAAAAATAATTTCTGAGGAAGCAGTTTAGGATGAAGCAAAATTGCTGATTTCATTAAAGATATTTTAATGTATGCTGATGCATGAGGATTAAAGAAAAAAGATTCGTGTGTAGAAGAAAATAAGATACACAAGTAGGGATACAGGAGCCACCCTATGGGTGTGAAGATGTCCAAGAGATACTGCTGCCTCTCTCTTTGGCTGTTGGACGCCAAATAATGAATCCCAAGGAAGAAAACACAGAAGCCTTTTTCCAGCCTGATGGGGGACTTGTCTCCTGGAAAAGAAGGCTGTACATCTGACAACTTGCTTGACCACCTTGCAGGACAGAATGGAGCCTGGGAAATGACAAGTCAGTGAAGGGTCAATCGCACTCTGACCAGGACTGTTCAGCTATGCACATTTCTTGCCCTAGTTTTAAACCCAAACCCCATGTTAAACCACAAATATGAGCTTGGCTGCTGGGATGGTGCCCCTACAGTTCTTTGTTTCCTTTTGTGTTTGACCACATTGAGTAACTCTTCTTCTGCTGTCCACTGTTACTTGGTCATTCAATTGGCCTACTGAAGGCAGGTTACTGGCCCTGGTTTTTAGAGCTGCTGGGCAATTGATGATAGAGACATTTTGGAAGGGGTGGGGCATTTAACTCTAGCACTCTGATAAAAATTATCTAGTTTGTAAATGTAAAATATTTACAAACATGTTAACACTCATTCAAGGTAATTTAATTGAGGAGATGGCATGTTATTTTATTGTCAAATTATCAGTTCATAGAAAAAATGCCATTCTTACCAGGTGTTTTGAGTATATTATTCCACAATGAACCCTTTTAGTTTTTTTTTTTTTTTTTTTTTATCTATTACCTTACTGGAATTTTGTCCTAGGTGGAGAGCCCCATGTCAGAGTCTTCAAAGCCAAGGTTGGACATTTATTCTAATGTATTTATGTAAGACTGCCAGAAAAATGGGTCATAGAGACAGAATTAAAAAATAAGATCCTAATAGATTAATTCTGAAATTAAAAAATGTTGAAAGAAGGCAGAATTGAGATACTAGAAAGGGAATGGATGCCCAGTTCAAGCCTAGACCAGATAGTATGTCCCAAATTAGAAAAATCACAGCTCAATTCTACTCAAACAGTGTGAAAGCAGAGAAAGGGTGCTAACAGAACTGACTGTAATTCAATGTTACAGAGCTGCCCTCATTCTCATGTAATTCACATTACATAATGCTATGCATAGCAGCTCACTTTAACCACCCAAGAACAAACACTGACCAATCAGGATTGCCATCATTTGCATGGCAGGAATGGCTCATTAGAAAATTGCATGTGAAGTTGCTCACACTCACCACTAGAGGGCTTTTCTGAAATAGAATCATAGCATCACCCAGCCTACCCCTACCCTACACCTTGCCTCTATTCATCCTGCTCTGTTCCAGTTTTCTCTGTAACTTTCATGGCTACTGTTCACTTTGGAGTCAACTAAATGAACCTGTTTGTTTTTTTTTTTCAACCCTACTGTAGAGGACAAGTTCTTTCTCCCAACTCTTATCCTTCATCACAAAAAGGAATTTTTTGAATTTTAGGATATTAGGGAAAATATTCTAGGATGCAATTTTGTTTTTTGGTGTTTAATAATTCAACTTTTATTATTGCAAGCTAATAGAAAAGAAACACTAAAGATTAGGCCTCTCTCTCTCTCTCTCTCTCTCTCTCTCTCTCTCTCTCTCTCTGATGCTCAGAATCAAAATCAACACAAAGGAGTGGCCAAGCAAATACTCTACCACTGAGATAAATCTGCAACTTTAAGTCTCTCATTTATTTGTTTTGTGCAGGGTGATACGTATGGATCTATTTGCATTCCTCTACCAACAGCCATCCAGTTTGACCAGCACCATTTGTTGAAGATGCTGTCTTTTTTAGAGTAGTATTTCTGGCTTCTTTATAAAAAGAAAGGGTGACCATAAATGTGTTTATGTCTGGGTTTTCAATTCAATCTCATTGATCAATTTGTCTGCTTTCCTGCTAATACTGTATGTTTTTATTACTATGGCTCTATAGTACAATTTGAGATCAGAAGTGGTTATACCTGTTCACCCCCTCCAGTGAAGGAGCCATTAGGACTCATCAACATCTGGTGCCTCAACAGGGACTACTGGAGTGGGTTTTGAGCTGACTCCTGCAGGTTATCCTTTATCCTCCATATCTATGCTGTTATACGTGTACCTCTCTACACACAAAATAGCACATGTAATAAAAATATAAAGGAAAGGTGGTTAACCATTTATGTCCATGAAGTGCTCTGTTCTGGGTTGTTTTGGAGCAGAAATGGATGAAGAGATTATTTAAAGGTGTTCTTAATCAAGCATACAGCTACAGAAACTGTCTTGCTGAAACTCTCCTCTCAATGTTTGAGGATGAAGCAGCAACTGACAATGATTTGCAGACTGTTATGGGGACTTGAGAAGTAGTTGAAATGAAGCAACCATATATTAAAATCTCCTTTCCTAAAGTCTTTAATAAAGACATGAAGAACTTAACTTAGTCTTTCAGGTTTATGAAGTAAGAGTCTGGGACATAATGTTTTTCCATGAATAAATAGGGGAAGGGAAGAAAAATGATTTGCAAAATTAGACTTCTTTCAATGAGTATCAGTGGGGAAGAAATTATGTGAGGAAAATTTTTTAAAATTGAGAGAGAAAAGAGAAAAATGAGAAGGAAAAAGGAGGAAAATATACAAATGGAAAATTTCAAATTTAGAAATAAAATTCAAATGAAAGTATGGTGAAAAACAGGTGCTAGTATGCAGAACCTTTGTTTCTCAATCTTGGTTCTAGTAATTCAATGAACCCATTAACAATTGTTAACTTTGCATGTATTATGCGAAAGGAATGTGGATTTTTGTATTTATTTATTTATTTATTTATTTATTTATTTATCTGTTCTATAGAAGGGACATTGTATAATGAAACAGAATGTCTTAATTTGTAGAATGTATTTTTTGAGAACATTGTCAAAAGCAGCAACACAGAAATTATTCAGTGATATTCGCAAGTATTATACAAGTAATATACACATCTCTCGGTGTAGAAACTCAAGATAACATTTATTTTTAATAGTAAATATTTTTACCTTAAATTATATTGTATATTTCATTTTTAATGATGTAAATAATATATGTCTGTATGTGTTTTGCACTTGAGTCCCCAAGTGCCCATGGAATCCCCAAGTGGACGTGGACGCCCTGGAGCTGGAAATATGAAAGGCTGTGAGTCTCCCAATGTGGTTGCTTGGAACTGAATTATATTTCTCTGCAAGAACACTAATAATCAGTCTTCCTGTATGAGTCCTCTTTCCAATTCACAGACAGAGAATATTTACATATATATGTAATTTATTTTGTGGCAAGGAAGCATTATGGTGCCTGTGTGGATGCCCCAGTGATGAGAACAGGAGACAGAAACTGGTCAGGTAGGGCAGGGACCTCAGAGTGTCAGCCCTGAGAATGTCTTTGCTGCAGGCCAGGACTGGGTGAGAAGAGAACTTGGCTTCCTGTTGTCTCATACTTGAGTACCTCTGCCAATAGGCTATGTGTGTGACAGAAGCTGACAGAAGGCATCTGGGCACTTCCTGGTCTGACCTGCATCTACCTGCCCATACCTCAGCCCAGTTTCAGGCACATGGAGTGACTGAAAGTAAAATGGCAGATACATCTATACTGAGCAAACACTGTAAAGGGGTTGGGGGGATGAAGGAAGAAAGTAAAAAAAAAAAAATGTTTGTGATAAAATTGTACAGTTCCACTCTTACATTGTCTTGATATTTCCAGTACATGTGTCATTACTTCCTGCACAGAAGTCTTGAATCTTCAGATCACCTATGATTATCTTCCACATTCTTTTTTAAGCCCCCTCCCACTTCTTTTGAGACAGGGGCCCACTGTGTAAATTTTACTGGCCTGGAATTTGCTATATAGTACCAGACTAGCTTCAAACTCACAAAAATCCTCCATTTGTGCCTTCTGAGTAATTCTCAGATCCTTTCTACTTTGTTCTGGGAGACAGGGTCTCTCACTGAGAGCCTGCTGGTCTTGCTAGGCTGCCTTGCAATTAAGCCCCACAGATCTGCTTTCTTTTGTCTTCCCAGCATTTGGATTAGAAGAATGCACCACTATGCCTGGCTGTTTATGTGGATTCTGGGTTAGGAAATTGGGCCCTCACAGTTGCTCAGCAGGCACATTATTGACTTAGCTGTCTCCCTAGCCCCATACTACTATTAACTTTGATATTTTTACTATCTGTTGTGAGGCACAATCTTTTCTAATGGCATCTAGGATAGTGAAATATTTCAAGTAGGCTTTCTACTCACTTTGTCCAGGTTCATCATTGTAACTAGAGTTTTCCTGCCTTGCCCACAGTCAGGACAAATCTTTGTCACCCTCCATTCCCACAGCTGCTCAGACCCAACCAAGTAAACCCAGAGACTTATATTGCTTATAAACTGATGGCCATGGCAGGCTTCTTGCTAACTGTTCTTATATCTTAAATTAATCCATTTCCATAAATCTATACCTTGCCACGTGCCTTGTGGCTTACTGGCATCTTCACATGCTGCTTGTCTTGGTGGCAGCTGGCAGTTTCTCTCCGCCTTCCTGTTCTTTCTTTTCTCCTCTCTGCTAGTCCCACCTATACTTCCTGCCTAGCCACTGGCCAATCAGTGTTTTATTTATTGACTAATCAGAGCAATTTGACATACAGACCATCCCACAGCACATCATATTTCTATAAATCACTAAGCCTGGCAGCTGTAGGGTCACTAAATATACATCTTAAATACTAAAACTGAGAATCAAAATTACAGGCTGAAAAATGGATATTGTATTAGAAGATACAAAAACACGACGTCAATACAATTGTACATTTACATCATAGTTCTTAGCTCTTCGGGCACATTGTTGATGAGTAGAAATATTTTGAAAGGGTTATTTTTTTCTGGGGGTATGTTTCAAAAGAGTCTTTAAAACATTCAGTAATCAATGTTCTAAGCAGACATGTCATTCAGGCATTCCTTTTCTTCCATGTGTGTTTGGCTGTCATGTTTCTGCCTGTGTGCATACATATTCATAAATGTATTGGCACATACGTGTGGCAGTACCAGCATGAGCCAGAACATGCATGCAGAATTCAGCTTGGAGTAAGGAGTCTTTCTCAATCACTGTCTATTTGCTGAGGCAGGTCTCTAGCTGAACGAAGAGGTTGCTGCTTTGACTTGACTATCTCTCAACAGAATGCTCAGATTTCAGGTGGGACCCTAACTTTTATATAAATTCTGAGCATGTGAACTCTTGTCCTCACGCTCACTTGGTGTGATGGTTGATTGTAAATGTCAGCTAAATACAAAGTAAATTCACCTGGAAAGGGGCTCTCAATGTGGGATTGTCTGGATTAAGCTGGCCCCTGGCTATGTCTGTGAGCGATCATCTCAATTATGTTAACTGAAGTGAGATTCAACTACTATGCACCATTCCATAGACAGAGGATTTTGAGCTGTGTAAAAGTAAAGGTGAGTTGAGCAGAAGCATGTTCAGTTTATCATTGATTTCTGTTTCTGATTATGGGTGCTATGTGACCTGCTCCTTCAAATTCCTGCCACTGTGGCAGAATATATGCAGTATATACACACTCACTATGATGTAGGAAGTGTAAGGTAAAATAAACTCTTTCCCAAATTGCTATTGTCAGAATGTTTTATCATAGCAACAAGAAGAGAAACTAATCAAGTCCTTTATCCCATGCTATCTTCCCAGCTTCTCCCCACCGCCAGAACTTTCATTTCCATGCATTAAGCACACTCAGAATAGATTGGATATAATTCTTAATGGTGCCAGAGTTTTGGAAGTGATAAATAAGCATGGGTTTCAATTTAGAAGAGAGGAGTCGAGAGAGCAGCCCTTAATGAGTGACTCAGTCAGTCCTCTGAAACTTTGAAGCCAGGTATTGACTCCTACTCTCAACATGAAGGTCCTGGACGTGGAATCTTTCAAACACAGGGCTGTTTCACAGACACTGGTGTGCAGTGCAGCCATCTGCAACAGTTGTCTTGGGTTCTCACGATTACTTGCTTCAGCCTTTACTCCAGCACCCACTGCTTCTCTGACCACATTACTAAGACACCATCTGGATCCACAAAGAGGATGCTTCACTGTCTTAATGTGCTCCCGTGAAGAACAATTTGAACTTTTTACAAAAGAAAAGCTTCCTTTGAGTTCACTACTTTCCTAACTGGTACAAGGCAGTGAGTTCTCAGCTTTGACAGTAAGCGTCATTATTTCTAGCTTTTATTTAAAGTGGGATATTTCCAACATTTTCTTTTACTTGAATACTTAGAGGTGATATGCTGAGGGATATCAGTTGACCTATTGGTGAAATTATTAAGGCCCCTCTACGTAGTTAAAAGGAAGGTTTATTTTGTGGGGTAACTTACAAATGAATGGATAGTTTACAGAGTCTGGGAAAGGCATAGCGCATTCTGGCAGTGTTCTCTGGAGAACTCTGCTCGGTCTACCTCCTGTGTCCAGGGTCCAGGAACCAAGAGAGCCAGTGCATCTGGATCTCAGGTCTTCAGGGTCTTCTCTTGGCCCCACCTTGTAGGCGTGACCATTACCGAAGCCTCAATAGGGGTTGGAACTTCCAGATCAAATCTGGAATGACTACCCACTATATCTCCCCTTTTGTCTAAATAAGAAGGTTCTAACCTAATACAAGACTATAAACAAAGGAATGGCTATCAAATATTGTTCAGGAATAATGAGGGATAATGACCTAGATAAGACGGAACTACAACCAATGCGAACAATATCAAGCAAGAAACACATACTAAAATCCAGAGAAGTCTAGAGCATAGGTAAATGGCATGTTAAAAAGATAATTCCAAAAGGTATCCTATCCTGAAGAACCTGAATCTAATACTTAATATGTTCTATCTAAGATATCATATATATATATATATATATATGTATATATATATATGTAACTATAACTGTTAGCTACAAATGGCACCCAACAGGTTTTCAACTAAAACCTGAGAAAAAAGATTCTAAAAAAGATTCTAAAACAGAGCTAAAAACAGTTCTTAGTTGTCTCTCTCAAGTTAGCGACAGACTGTGTGTTTGAGATACTATGGTGGGTTCCTGGCATGTGCCTCGACCTGCAGTATGGCAGGAATGAGGCCTCTACAAGTGGCAAATTACACTGCCTGGTGGATTTAGCCTTTGCTAGTACAAAACAAAAAAATATAGGTTTCTGGGTTACACGCTGCTTTGATAGAAGCATAGATCCACTAATTCTGAGAGTTGATCGCTCCCAGAGCTGGAGGAAAACATACCACCATCATGTTGGGAAGCTGAAGTGGGCAGAGCCAGCAGCCACAGTGCCAATTCAGTCTTAGAATGCTGCAGTTTAAAGCAATAGGTTCACAGTAAGACTGATTCAGATGGAATAGTTTACAAGCTATGTACATTTTTACATACCTTGTAAACTATTCCATCTGAATCAGTCTTACTGTGAATCTATTGCTTTAAACTGCATCATTCTAAGACTGAATTGGCACTGTTTACAAAGTATGTAAAAATGTACATAGAGCCGGGCGGTGGTGGCGCACGCCTTTAATCCCAGCACTCGGGAGGCAGAGCCAGGCGGATCTCTGGGAGTTCGAGGCCAGCCTGGGCTACCAAGTGAGTTCCAGGAGAGGCGCAAAGCTACACAGAGAAACCCTGTCTCGAAAAACCAAAAAAAAAAAAAAAAAAAATGTACATAGGCTTGAAAAAGAGAGAAAAAGGAATATATGCAGTTATATAACCAAATAGATAGTTTTTTAAAAATAAAGTCTTTAAAGAGACAGTAAAGGTAATATAAAAAATAAGCCACGTAAAGATGACTATCACACAGAGAATCTGAATTATGTTCTCTTTGATATTCATAACTGAAGAAAAGCATTTGATTGTAAAAGCTGTTGAGTTATGCCAAAATGTATATTTTAAAGGTACCTTGACTTCAAAATTTCGATATAAGGATATGTTGCTTTGGAAAAGAGGCTCTGCTTTTGTTTCCACAGAAAGCCAGAGGCTATGAATTTGTTCCAGATTAAGATACATCAGGTTTGACCAGCCAAGACCCCCTGAAAGGTCTCCGATGACACCATGGCCCAGATGATCCAACATTCAGATCAGATTCAAGGCAACTGGCTCAGATGATACACCCTCATGGACTACTCCATGATCCTAAAATTTTCTTTATGTCCCCATAAGATACAGGACCCCCTTCCAGCAGGAAGTAGTAAGAGAAGCCACGCCCAAATTCCCAAATATACCAAGCTGGCTTTGGAGATGGAATTGGCTCACTCCTTCTCTAAACCCAGGCATATTACTAAAGGAAAAGGTTAGGAGATTCTTGTGTCCCAAATCAGAAGAGCCCTCTGATGTGGGACAATATTTTTATTTAAAACAGGTTGATTATAAATACAATCTCTTTCTAAAGAAGAAAAGGTGATATGATATAGATATGATAGAATAAAAGGGTAAATTGCTGAACCTATTTTAAAGAGCAACAACTTGTTTAAAATGTTTTACATTGGTATAGATTTTAGTTTATTGATACAAACTTAAAGTTAATTTTGTTATACTGTGTGTTTATTTCTACTCTTGTTTAAGGTGTTATGTCTGTAGAGCTCATTTAAAATTGTAATGGATAATTAAAAAATAGATTAATAATTAGTCACCTATGATAATCATACTCATAGCCATGTTAGTTAAGTCTTCTAGGTATACATAGATATATTTTGGATAGATAGGTAATCTTCAAATACTTCAAAGACCTACAGAATATGGCATTTAAAATATGTTTAAAATTTAGACTTTCTGGACAGTGAGACATGTCTGCTCCTGGCAGCACTGATTTACTTCAGAGAGGAGGATGGGCATCGAAAATACTCCATATGGAGTTTATCTTCACCTTGACAAAAATAGCCATTTGAGCAAGAAACTGTTCTTGCCTGGACTGCTTGATCAACTGGACATGCAGGACCCATAGAAAGGTGACCACTGAACTTTGCTTGGCAAAATGGTCCTTCAGGTTCCTGCTTTACAGAGGAAACTGCCAGACATTCTACAGGACACTGAAAAAAATGACTGAAAGAGTCTAGCCCTGTGGGCTGAAGACAGATGTCCCAACTTTACAAGAGAACTTTGGATGACTGTCCAGACTGCCAGCTGTCGTTGTCTACCCTGCAAGACTCCGAAAGTTGCTTGTATCCTTCTCCCATTTCTCAGGTAGTATTATAACCTTCTGAGGTCTTTGATGTGTTGGAAGAATAGATAGTTATAATTTCCTCTGTTATGATAAAGGATGGGTTAGATATAAAACCTTAGACTCACAAATATAAGATAGGATATCTTCTTTAATATTATAACTGTAATTCTTGCTTGATAATTGTTTTGTTATATATAATTTTACTATGTTAAAGTTAAAACCTTCCTTTTTGAAAATGAAGAAAAGGAAAAGTGCTGTGGATACCGCTCTGTATAAATAAAACACTGATTGGCCAGTAGCCAGGCGGGAAGTATAGGTGTGACTAGCAGAGAGGAGAAAGGAAGAGGAGAGGAAGGCAGAGGGAGGAGACACCAGCTGCCCTTCAGGGAACATCATGTAGAGGCAACAGGTAAAGCCAGGAAACATGTGGCAACATATAGATAAACAGAAATGGACTTAGTACAAGAGTAAGAGCTAGACAATGGTAGGCCTGAGCTAATGGCCGAGCAGTTTAAGTAATAAAAGCATCTGAGTGATTATTTTATACGTGGGTTGTGGCACTGCAGGGGCTTGGTGGGACCTGGAGAGAAGCGCTCCAGTTATATTGACCTAATTTCAGTATTGCTGTATTTCACAGAGTGGAGTTCAGAGAGAAAAAGAAAGATACTGGAGTGGCCACAGAGAGCTGACGAACAGTCAGAACAAACGGATACACATTTGTTTACTCATTCTACAATCATAAATGAGTGTGGTTAAGGGTGCCCCACCCACAAATCACAGCAGTAGCATCCAAGATAACTGAAGAAATGACCATAACAACCAACATGATAGAAAAATGAGCATTTAAAAATATTGTTAAAATTACTAAAAGGTGACAGAGATCCTGAGTGAACACACTACTAGAAAATGACAGCATGGATTTTACGCATTTAAGGTAGTGTGGTGGTAAGTTTTGTGACAGCTTGTGACAAGCTCAAATCATTTGGAAAAATGCAACCTCAATTGAGAAAATACCCCCACTACATTTGTCTAAAGGCAAGCCTGTATTTCCTTTACCTAGTCAATCAGTGATTGTCGTAGGAGAATCCATCCCAAGAGCGTGGTGCCACCCCTGGCCAGGTGGTCCTGGGATGTATAAGAAATCAGGCCGGGTAAGCCTTGAAGATGAAGCAATAGGCAGCACTCCTTTGTGGCATTGCATCAGCTGTTTTCTCCAGGTTCCTGCCCCGCTTGAATTACTGTCTGGGCTTCCCTCAGTGCACGGTGATCCAGGACATATACACCAAATAAACCCTTTCCTCCTCAAGCTGCTTTGGGTCATAGTATTTTATCACAGCAATAGCAACCCCAACTAAGACAGGCAGCCACTTTATTTACAAAGAGAAACGGTTCTATGTGTCTATGTTGATGGCTCCGTGAGGAAAGCACTGGCTTCACAAACATGAAGCCCTGAGTTTGATCCAGGGAACCCTCATAAACCTCACCTGATAACCTTATTGCAATCCCGATGGTGTGGATTTAGAGACAGTCTGGCCAGATAGTCTGGGTGAATCAGTGAGCTCCAGGGTTGTTGAGGTAGTGCTGGGGAAGTGACTCATTGAGTTCAAAATGTGGAAAGTGAAAGGATCAGTCCGAATTCTCAGAACACACGTGAAACTGTGCAGGTATGTAGCTTGGGCAACTGGTCTAAAGGGACCCTGAGAGAAGAGACTTTCTAGAACTTTGCAGGCCAATTTTTTGACACAAACAATTGAAAAATAACAAAGAAATCCAGTCTCAAAAAAGAATAAAGGGAGGACAGACACCTGATGTTGTTTTCTGTATTCATGTGTGTGCCATGGCATGTACAAATCCAATTCACATACACAATTGTACAAACACATATATACTCATGCATAGAGATATTTTATACACACACATGGATATGTTGAAAGGTGATAGAGGAAGACGGCCAATGCCCTGCTCTGGCGCTCATATTCACAGATGATGTTTATAAGGCCCCCATTCATCCCACACATAGAGGCATACTACACACACACACACACACACAAACACTATCTATAAATTATAAGAAACTTAGTAAGCCTGTATCCTCCTGATAAATGTTACTATTTATCCTTGGAAAAACAATAGATTTCATTCTTTGATATCAGAAATATTAACCACATTACAGCTTCTGCTGTGGTACATAAACTAGAAGAAAACCCAGATCTTTGCAGCAGAAAGATCAGAAAAACTCTCTTCTCTTGATGAATCATGAATTGGTGATATGTATTTGTCCCACACAGCTCATGAGCCAAGTTCTTGCTTTTAGCATTTATTAGTATTCAACTTAAAAGTGCTCTTCTAATTAAAATGCTACCCTCAAGAGGTCTGGACTGATCATATTCTCAGCTGATTATCTGAATGAATTAGATGAAAGGAGATGAGCCATGCAAGTTCACTTGTGGAATATTGTCTTTAATAGTCATGGTTCATCTTCAGGCCCCCAACCCAAAGATCAAACAAGTAGGTCTAGGACCTAGTTTTTCTGCCTGCTAATGGCCAGAAAGAGAGGTCCATGGGAAGCAGGTGGGGATGTTGGTCAAGGATGCTCAGCTCCAATACCTGCCTGTTAAATAACTAGACAACCCTTTGACTCTTCATCTTATAACACCCACCCACCCCCATACTGCCTGCTAGTAGGCATGTTGACTTTATGATTATAGGCAATCTTCTAAATAAGTAGTTATTTTCAGATCAGATCCTGCCCTTTGTGACCATTGCATTTGCATACTTCCTTGATCCTTTTACTGGAAAAAAATAAAATTAATTAAGGTAAACTGATAATGTTTAAACTTACATGCTCTTTCCTGCTCTTACTTCAGTCAAACATATACGCATATATTCTCTCTCTTTTCCTCTCCCATTCTCTCCCTCCTCTCTCTTCTTCTCTTGCTCTCTTCTTCTTCCTCTCTCTTTCTCTTGTACCCCACTGCTCTCTCCCCATCAGTCAGGGGTAGAACATTCCTTTCTTTCCAGGGCGTTTTAAGTTTAAAAGCACTCAAAACCATAGTTTTACTCTTTTGGTCAGAGCTCTGCAAAAAAGTAAATAGGTATATCATCTAACTGACTGGAACGAAATAACCAGATATGTGATAAAAAAAAAACAGAAAATACTACCCATTCTAATATACCTTAGATTTGAAAGCAAAATTTTAATTATGTACAGTGACTAGTGAAGAAAGATTTGTAGTTGCGGTTTTTAATTTTTTTTCTTTACTCTTTGCTCTTTGAGCTTTCAGGGCGCCCACCACCCAGCTTCCAAATAAATCACACATGGAAGCTTATTATTATGTATAAATGCCCAGGCTTAGCTTGGCTTATTTCTAGCTAACTTTCCTTAACTTAAATTATCCCATCTACCTTTTGCCTTTAAGCTTTTTCCTTTCCTTACTTCTGTAAATCTTGCTTTCACTTTTACTCTGGGCTGGCTGTATGGCTGGGTGGCTGGCCATTAACGTCCTTCCTCTCCTTGTAATCTTGCTCCTTGATATTTTCCTCCCAGATATCTCCTCCTGTTTATTCTAGCTGTCTGCCAGCCCCACCTGTCCTCTATCCTGCCTTACTATTGGATGTTCAGCTTTTTATTAGACCAATCAGGTGTTTTAGATAGGCAAAGTAACACAGCTTCACAGAGTTAAATAAATTGCAACATAAAAGAACGCAACCCATCTTTGTATCATTAAACAAATATTCCACAGCGTAAACAAATGTAACACAGCTTAAAATAATATTCTACAACATAGATGCAAGCCTTAACTGGTGTAATTCTTTTCTACATAGCTACTGTTTAGAAAAAAATGAAGATCCAGAATAGATAACATGGGATGTAGAGAAGGCCCCATGGGGAGGATTCTTGCCACAAAAACTTGAGGGTCTGAGTTCAGGTACCCAACACCCACAGAAAATGCCAGCTGTGGCTTCAACACACCTTTAACTCTAATTCTGTAGCAGGAGGAGACAGGACAGATGTTGGAGTGTGCTGGCTACCAGCCTAACTCAAAAATATAAGCTCTAGAGTCAGTGAGAGACCTAGTTTCAGAGAAATAAGGTAAAGAGTTGTAGAAGAAGACAGCTGATGGCATCCTTTGTGAAGGAAGGAGTGCACATATGTACGTACACATACCACACAGAAAACACACACACACACACACACACACACACACACACACACACACACACACACACCACTTACATAACACAAACATACAAATGCACACATGCAACACACATAAACAAATGATAAAGAAAACACAGCAGGAACAAACCATCTTTTGCCATTTGAGGAAGCTCATTATACATGGCTGACTTCCTTAAACTCCACTTAAAATCCTTCTTGAAGCTGGTGTATAATGTGGCTGTGAGTTAATAGTTTTAATTGCACACGGAAACTTAATTTTCTTTTCTTCTGTTTTTAAAAATGCATTCATATTTATTTTCCATAAAGACTAAAGGAACAAAGTTGTTTTCAGAGGTTGACATTTGACATGTCATGTATATTAATTAACAAGTTTCATGACCCTTGGCCAAACTTTCCTTGTCTCTAAAATGCATTTTCTTTAAAAAAAATGAGAAAAAGAAAAATTTCAATGCTTATTCTGTGGACCAAATCTCAGACCGGTTTTTCACTTCTGAATTCAATTAAAAGTCTGTTTACATCTAAGGGAGGCAGCAAGGATGGAGCCTTATACAACATCCCTTGATTGGCAATCAGCAATTAACAAGTTGCAGGATGTTGAAGAGGTAATTTGGTGTAAGTGTCTAGGCCCAGGGCTGCCTGTCTTTTTTTTTGATTTTGGACCTTATTGCCCTATCCCTACTCATGGCTGGCTGGAGAGATGTTTATGGATCACCTGACATTCTTTAACTCACTGCTTAGCCTAGCAACTGCCAACTGCAGATCCCAAACGAAAAACTTTTAACCTTCACTGTCTTGGCTCTTCTGCTTTTCTGCCCTGTAACTACTCCAGTATGTCCTAGTGGATGGTGAGACTTTTGGTTTCTTGGACCAGAGATACCCCCAGTGAACTTTTACCCAGACAAAGCCTGCACTGTCTTCATCTCTCTTTTATTCTTACACTATTATTCTATTTTAAAGCAAGTCCAAAGATGTAATTAGAACACACGTAAAACCATAACCAAGACAATTCATTCATACTTGATTGGGTTTCCCACAACATCATTAATGAAAAAATCAATTCTTCCTTTTTGTTGACATTACAAATGGTATGTGCCTAATCCAAACCATCAAATTAAAATAACCAGGTCTATAGTCACATGACTCCCATTTTTTTTTTTCTGTGTGTTGTGTGGGTGAGCTATTGTCTCATATATCTCAGGCTAGTCTTTCATGTGCTATAATGCTGAGGATATTCTTGAACTCCTGATAATCCTACCTGTACCTCCCAAATACTAGAATTTCAGGTGTGAAGCAATACACAATTTATATCACCTTCATCTTAGAATTCATTTGCCAACCTTGTTTAGTATCCAAGTCATCTAAAGACACATATAGCCTAACTGTTTTGTCATCTCACTTCTCTCAGACTTCATTGAGATGACAGGACAAAAGTCTTCCTCCATGGTGGGTAGAAGCTATTAGATAGTTGGTTGCATACACTTCTTGTCTAGTTGCAGGTTTTGTCTCTTGAGACATAATAATATGCCCATTCTGGTATTGAGTGCCTTTAATCATAATACATTGACTGCCAGGAGTTCAGTGACATCCTTGGCTGCATAGAGAGTGTAGATCAACTGTCAGCTTAAGCTCCAAAATATAAGATATTGTCTCACAAATCTGGAAAATGAAACAAAAGAGACCTACAAGTTGTAGCCAAAAGATGTTTCATCACATCCTGGAAGGTTTTCCTTTCTTTTTCTTATATAAAAATATATTTATTTTTTAAAATGTATATATAACTACATTTTGTGTTGAATATATCTACCCATATTCCGCTACTCCCCATAAGATCTCTTTGTTCCCCTAGATAATTTGGTTTCTGCTTTCATGACATACATACATAAACAATTTTATGTATTTATATAAAATCTAGTAACCACAAATGAGAGAAAACAATTGATATTTATCTTTCTGAGCATAATTGAACTTGCTTAATTATGATTGTCTGAGTTTTGCCTATTTTCCTGAAAATGACATGACTTCATTTTTATTTGTGCCTAAACATATTTGTGTACCTTCACCACATTTTCTTTATTCTGTCATGTGTTGATGGAGACCTAGGAAGGTTCTGTGATTTAGCCATTGTGAATAGTGCTGATGTAAACAGCATATGCAAATATCTTGTGTTATATTCATTGCGGTCCTTTGGGTAAAATCCAAGGATTAGTGTTGTTGGGTCCTGTGTAAGATATAAGTTTAACTCTTGGAGAAACTTCCCCACTTACTTGCACAGTGGCTAGACCATTTTACATTCCAAACAGTGGTTCTTTTTTGAGTTTTCTTACAAGCCCTCAAGCTTTATAAATTCTTCAGTGAACTCTGTTTGAAGTGAATCACCTGTGTGTAGCCACATGTCTGTCTCATAGAGTCAACATTTTATAGTATTCCATGTGATGTCCAAGTTATATCAATAAATGTCATCATAGATATTTGATGTGGTTCAAAACATCATCATCATCATCATCATCATCATCATCATCATCATCATCATGCATCTCTTGGTGTTTTAGACATCCATGTGGTTTTACCAACTTGGTGACAGATAAGTTTTCTCAATGTAGTTTCCTGGAGTTCATTCAGCAGCCACAAAGTGGGTATTGCCCCCATTTTAACAAAAAAGAAAACAAGGTTTAAAACACCTCAGGGACTTTATACATAGCAACAAAGTTGGAGATTGCTGGAAATAGAATCCTGCCCCATGTGGGCATGTCTACTAACAGAAAGTCCAGATTCTGCTTCTATGAATATTTAGAGTAAATTTCTTTGCTTGGTGTATTAAGGTAAGATCTTTCAAGTCATTATTAATATGGCAGGCTCAGCAAGAACTGGGTGGGGAATTAACTGGTATTAAGAAATTCCAAAGAACAAAGAGAACATCTGACAGAATAACAAGAAAATCAGAAGTCAAGCTGAAATACACACTTTTCCCTTCTTTTGGGAGAAAAAATTCTAGGAGTCAGATTGGCCACCAAAGATGAGCTAGCAGCCTGTGCATCTTAATGCTGTGAGGAACTGGAAAGTTATCAAGAGTCTTGCACTGTTAGACCCTCTTTAGTATTCTTGAATCCTCTATAAGAACAGTGACGCTGATGTGTGCTGACAGATGAGAAGTAAGCTGAAGCTAAAAATCACAGAAAACTGAGATCAAAACCTAGCCAATTCTACTTTATTATCTGTTTGATCTAGGGCAAGTCACTTGACCTGCCAAAATGGTCTTGTGTGTAATAAGGAAAATGGATATGCCAGAGAAATGGAGCATGCTTAACACAAAATTCAAATTAATACATTTTAAACATTATACAATATCATGAAGAGTAATTACAGTAAAGGTCAGAGAATCACCATTATTAGAAAGAACCACAATAAATGAATGGAAGTAAGAATGCCACTTTAATACAGTCATCTATATATAATAACATGTATAGGACAGGTTATTCTGGGCATTTCTTACAGCACTTTTAGGAAATTTCATATCTGAAGTAGTGACACCGTGCAGCACAGTTCACACTCAGATGGTCTGAATTGATGACCATTCATCATAGCCTGCTGATCACTATGACATTATTTCTGTTTTGGAAGAGGGCAAACTCAATCACAATTCTATGAATATTTAAAGAATACTGCATAGCATATGTTATCTCCTCTTAGACTTATGAGTCTTGGCATTCTAACTCATTTCTTAAAGACTTATTTTGTTTTAAACTATAAGTACATCTCTGTGTGTGTGTTTGTGTGTGTGTGTGTGTGTGTGTGTGTGTGTGTGTGTGTACATGTATGCATTTGCCTCTGTATATGCACATGAATGTGGATGCCACAGACGTCAGGAGAAGGAATCAGATATTCTGCATCTAGATTTACAGGCAGTTGTGAATCACCAGACATGGGTCCCAGGGACCACACTCAGGTCCTCTGCTAGCATCCTTTCTCAACTTTGAACTGTCTCCCCAGCATCCTCCAACTCATTTTAGATAGAATTTTAAGTGATATAAAGTATATAAAAATGAAGGAGATTATAACATCAAATATTAAAATATACAGATAAAAAACAAAAAAGAAAGCAAGCATAATATTCAAAATAATGTTTAATAATATATAAAGTACATAATTTTTAAAAAAATCAAAATTACTCATAATCTCAAGCTCCATATGATGAATATTGATGAGAAAAATGTATTACAGTTTAATATTCATGGTTTTTTAATAAAAATTAATTGTAACTATATTCATAGTGTTGCTTTTACTCATAACAGTATTCTGTGAACATTTTATAATATACATTAGCAAATAAAGATGTTCAGCTGTAAAGGACAGAGAAATAATTCAGTGGTTAAGAGCATATATTGCTCTTGTAGTGGACCCAAGTTCAGTTCCCAGCACCTGCATCAGGTGGCTCCCAACCACTTATAACTGAAGCTCCAGGACACTACACTCATATGGTACACCCATACAGACATCCTCTCTCTCTCTCAAAAATAACAGGAAAATAGAGATAAAATAAAAGGAAGAAACAAGTCCCACCACACACAAAAACAGAGATCAAAATTAACAAGTAAAAGATCAATCAGATTAAAAAATGACAAACCAAAGCAAGAAAGAAACAAAAAGTCCATAAGAATACCACCAAAGTAATTTTATATTGCCTAAGTATTCCTGGGCATGGAGCCTGCCCTGGAGTGTGGTTGATATACCCTGTGACCCTCCATTGGAGAAAACAGAAAACTGATACTCTCTTTTTCCAGAGGGTATCATTTGCAAAATGCTTCTCAGTTAGGGTAAGGACCCTGTGTCCACTTCCCCTCTCAGTGCTGGGACCCACCTACCTTAAACCTGGGCAGGTTTTACGCCTGCTACTACAGTTTTGGTGAACACATCAGTCCTGTTGTACCTGTTAGACACTGTTTCCTTAGAGTCTTTCATCACCTCTAGCTCTTCCCTCCTTTATTTCCCCGTAGATCCCTGAGCCATGATTGGAGGGGATTTGTTAATGGAAGTTTTCCTGTGTCCTACCCAGTCCTGCAGCTGCTTATAAAATAATTACATAGAGGCTTATATTAATTACCAATTCTATGGCCTATTGGCTCAGGCTTCTTGCTAGCTAACTCTTACAACTTAACTAAACCCATAACTATTAATCTACATATTGCCACTTGTTCCATGGCTTTACCTGCATCCCATTACATGTTGCTCTTGGATGGCAGTTTGGCATCTCCTCTTACTCTCCTTTTTCCTTTCATTATCTCTTTTGGATTTTCCTGCCTGGCTCCATCCTGCCCTGCCATTGCCCAATGCAGCTTTATTTATTAGCCAATGGGGACAACACATGTTCACAGCATAAAGAAAGACATCCCACAGCATTCCCCCTTTTCTAGCTAATGAGAAAGGAAGGCTTTGACTTTAACTTAGTAAAATCACATCTATTAGAACAGTTATCAAGAAAAATTATAGTTACAATATCTAGTCTACTTGTATTTGGCAAAATTAAAGAAAATACTCTATCATCTATCCTATATTTGTGAGTCTAAAGTTTCATATATAATTTATCTTTCATCATGACTAAGGAAAACGATAATTTTAACTATCTAGTCTTAACTCCACCAAAGACCTCAGAAGGATATATTGCCTGAGTAACAGGAGGTGCATAGCAAACAACTTCCAAAATTCTAGAAATGACAGAGACATCTGGCTGCCTGGACAGTCATACAAAGTTCCTCTGTAACATTGAAGCATTAGTCTTCAGCCGCCAAGTCTAGAGTCTCCGGACATTTTAGTGAAGCAGGAAATTTGAAAGATTATCTTGCCTATTGGTAAAGTTCATCAGTGACTTCTCCCTGTGTTCTGCAGAATGTTTGGAGGTCTCCTCTGTGAAGCAGGAATCTTAAAGATCATCTCACCCTGTTTTGGCAAAGTTCAGTGGTCATTTTTCCACGGTCCCTAAATGTTCAGTTTATACAACGTACTGTCAAGCAGTCCAGGCAAGAGCAGTTTTTGCCCAAATGGATATTTTTGCCACAAAGAAAGCAAACCACATAATGAGTTTCTTCGATGCCCATCACCTTCTCTGAAACAGATTGGTGCTTCCAGAAACAGACATGTCTCAATGTCCAGAAAAGTCTAAGTTGTTAAAACATTTTTGACTCCTGGCTAGCTCAGTCAGTAGAGCATGGAACTCTTAATCAGGGTGGTGGGTTTATCATGAAGACATGTTGGATTTTGTCAAAGGCATTTTTAATTGATTGAAATGATCTTGTGAATTTTGTTTTTAAGTCCATTTATATGATTTATCACATGAATAGTTGAATCATCCCTGCACCCGTGAAGTAAAGGCAACTTGACCATGGTCATAATGTTATTGATATATGTCTGTATTTAATTTTCAAGTATTTTATTGGGAACTTTGGTCTTCAGGGATATTGATCTGTAGCTTTCCTTTTTGCTGTTATAACTTTGCCTAGTTTTTGTATTAAAGTAATCCTGCTTTCCTATTATGAGCTTGGGAGTGCTCTTCCCACTTTTTTTTTATATGTTACCACATCCGGACCTGGGATATATTAGCCATAATGAATTTATGATAGTTTCAATCTCATTCTTTGCTATGCCTCTAAGATTTGCTTTAATATTGGTCATCTGGATGAATCTAAAAAAATGTCCATTTCTTTTAGTTTTTCTAACTTAATGGCTTATAGATTATTTAGTATATTTATTTTAGTATGTTATGTATTACTTAGTATTTAATATATACCATTCCCCCAGAATATTCTGAATTTCTTGGTTGTCTATTGTAGTGTTTCCCTGTTCATTTCTGATTCTGATAACTGGGGTCTATTCTTTCTTGTATTTAATGCAGATAAGGATTGGTCAGTCTTGCTTTTCTCTTTTAAGACTTAGCCCTAGGAACAGTTGATTCTCTATATTGCTTTTATTTCACCAAATTTATGCTTTATTTGTTGCTGTTTCTTCTACAATTTGAATTTGTTTTCCAAAATCTTAAGTTGCATCACAAAGGAATATATTTGTGCTTTTTCTAATATTTTAAATGTAGGCATTTAAAACTATAAATGTCTCTTTGGGGAGTACCTTTAATGCACATCAAAAATTTTGTGACCCAGTCCTCTCATTTTTATTAAACTTCATGAATTTGTTGTCCTTTTTGGCACATTTATGACTCAGAAATGAGTTGTTTAATTTGGAGGAGTTTGTGTAATCACTAGATATTATTTTGCTGTTCGTTTTAATTTGTATTGCATTGTGATCTGTTAGGATTCAGAGTTGATTCAATAATTCTCTATTGAAATGTGTTCTGTTTCCCAGTATTTAGGCTCTTTTAGGAGCCTTCCAGACCTTGTTTAGTAGAACATACATTCTTTGATGTTTTGATTGAATATATCATTTAATTATGCATATATACATATATGTTATTTCTAATTGATGTATGAAGTTGTTTAATTATTTGTTTCTTTGTTAAAGTTCAACCAGATGGCTTGTCTTTTGGAGAAAGTGTAATATGGAAATCACCCATTATTATTTAATTGGAGTTAATCTGTGTCTTGAAGTTCATTTTTATTTGTGAAATTGATGTCCAATTTATGAAGTTTGGTGCATATATTTTAGGATTGTAATGTCTTCTTGGTTAATTGTTCACTTGATTAGAATGAAGTATCCTTCTTTACCTCTTCTGATTGATCTTATTTTGAAGTCTATTTTGTCTGATTCTTAGGAAATGTAAAGCCTGTTTGTTTCCTGGTTCCTTTTCTGTAGAATAATTTTTGCCCCTCTTAAATTATCCAATCCCAATCCCAAGTGGTGAGCATAGATACATGAACAGATTAGCAACACTAAATATACACAGTTGGATTATATAAATTATCTGTGTATATATAAAAGATACATATAATTATATGTATATAAAAATACTTATGTAGGCTGAGCAGTGGTGTCTCACACCTTTAATCCCAGCACCTGGGAGGCAGAGGCAGGTGGATCTTTGTGAATTCGAGGCCAGCCTGGTCTACAGAGCGAGATCCAGGAAAGGCACAAAGCTACACAGAGAAACTCTGTCTCAAAAAACCACACAAAAAAGTATGTATATTTATTATAAAAGTACATAACTTTTACAAAAGTTATATATATATATATATATATATATATATATATATATATATATATATGAAGAAGTGATCATAATTTTTTTTTCTTTTTTTATTAATTTATTTTGCAATACAATTCAGTTCTACATATCAGCCACGGATTCCCTTGTTCTCCCCCCTCCCGTCCCCCTCACCTTCCCCCCAACCCCCCCCCCCCCATTCCCATCTCCTCCAGGGCAAAGCCTTCCCCACAGACTGAGGTCAACCTGGTAGACTCAGTCCAGGTAGGTCTAGCCCCCTCCTCCCAGGCTGAGCCAAACAATCCTGCATAGGCCCCAGGTTTCAAACAGCCAACTCATGCAATGAGCACAAGATCTGGTCCCACTGCCTGGGTGCCTCCCAAACAGATCAAGTCAATCAACTGTCTCATCCATTCAGAGGGCCTGATCCAGTGGGGACCCCTCAGCCATTGGTTCATAGTTCATGTGTTTCCATTCATTTGGCTATTTGTCCCTGTGCTTTATCCAACCTTGGTCTCAACAATTCTCGCTCATATAAACCCTCCTCATTCTCGCTAATTGGACTCCCAGAGATCCACAAGGGGCCTAGTCATGGATTTCTGCATCTAGCTCCCTCAGTAGTTGGATGAGGTTTCTAGCACAACAATTAGGGTGTTTGGCCATCCCATCACCAGAGTAGGACAGTTCGGGCTGTCTCTCGACCACTGCCAGCAGTCTGTTGTGTGGGTATCTTTGTGGATTTCTGTGGGCCTCTCTAGCACTTTGCTTCTTCCTATTCTCATGTGGTCTTTATTTACCATGGTCTCCTATTCCTTGTTCTCCCTCTCTGTTGTTGATCCAGCTGGGATCTCCCGCTCCCCCAAGCTCTCTTTCCCTCAACCCTCGCCTTTCATTACCCCCACTCATGTCCAGGCTGTTCATGTAGATCTCATTCCATTTCTCTGTCATTGGGTGATCCCTGTGTCTTTCTTGGGGTCCTGTTTTCCAGGTAGCCTCCCTGGTGATGTGAGTAGCAGACAAGTCATCCTTGTTTCATGTCTAGTATCCTGCTATGAGTGAGTACATACCATGTTTGTCTTTCTGAGTCTGGGTTACCTCACTCAAGATGATTTTTTCTAGATCCATCCATTTGTCTGCAAACCTCATGATGCCATTGTTTTTCTCTGCTGAGTAGTATTCCATTGTGTATATGTACCACATTTTGTTTATCCATTCTTCAGTTGAAGGGCATCTGGGTTGTTTCCATGTTCTGGCTATTACAAACAATGCTGATATGAACATAACTGAACAAGTGCTCTTATGGTGTGGTTGAGCATTTCTTGGGTATATGCCCAAGAGTGGTATAGCTGGATCTTGGGGGAGATTGATTCCCAATTTTCTAAGAAAGCGCCATATTGATTTCCAAAGTGGTTGTACAAGCTTGCATTCCCACCAGCAGTGGAGGAGAGTTCCCCTAGCTCCACATCCTCTCCAGCATAAGGTGTCTTCAGTGTTTTTGATCTTAGCCATTCTGACAGGCGTAAGGTGGTATCTCAGAGTTGTTTTGATTTGCATTTCCCTGATGATTAGGGATGTTGAGCAGTTCCTTAAATGTCTTTCGGCCATTTGAGTTTCCTCTGTTGAGAATTCTCTGTTTAGTTCTATAGCCCATTTCTTAATTGGACTGTTGGGCATTTTGATGTCTAATTTCTTGAGTTCCTTATACATTCTGGATATCAGTCCTCTGTCAGATGTGGGGTTGGTGAAGATCTTTTCCCATTCTGTAGGCTGTCGCTTTGCCTTGTTGACCGTATCCTTTGCTCTACAAAAGCTTCTCAGTTTCAAGAGGTCCCATTGATTGATTGTTTGTCTCAGAGTCTGTGCTACTGGTGTTCTATTTAGGAAGTAGTCTCCTATGCCAATGCGTTCAAGACTACTTCCTACTTTCTCTTCTAGCAGGTTCAGAGTAGCTGGATTTATGTTGAGGTCCTTGATCCACTTGGACTTAAGTTTTGTGCACGGTGATAGATATGGATCTATTTGCAGCCTTCTACATGTTGATATCCAGTTTTGCCAGCACCATTTGTTGAAGATGCTTTCTTTTTTCCATTGTGCACTTTTGGCTTCTTTGTCAAAAATCATATGTTCATAGGTGTGCGGATTAATGTCAGGGTCTTCAATTCGATTCCATTGGTCCACATGTCGGTTTTTATGCCAGTACCAAGCTGTTTTTATTACTGTAGCTCTATAGTAGAGCTTGAAGTCAGGGATCGTGATGCCTCCAGAAGTTGTGTTATTGTACAGGATTCCTTTGGCTATCCTGGGTTTTTTGTTTTTCCATATGAAGTTGAGTATTATTTTTTCCAGGTCTGTGAAGAATTGTGTTGGTATTTTGATGGGGATTGCATTGAATCTGTAGATTGCTTTTGGTAAGATTGCCATTTTTACTATGTTAGTCCTGCCTATCCATGAGCATGGGAGATCTTTCCATTTTCTGACATCTTCTTCAATTTCTTTTTTCAGGGACTTAAAGTTCTTGTCATATAGGTCCTTCACTTGCTTGGTTAGTGTTACCCCAAGGTATTTTATGTCATTTGTGGCTATAGTAAAGGGTGATGTATCTCTGATTTCCTTCTCCGCTTCTTTGTCCATTGTATATAGGAGGGCTACTGATTTTTTTGAGTTGATCTTGTATCCTGCTATGTTGCTGAAGGTGATTATAAGCTGTATCAGTTCCTTGGTGGAATCTTTGGGGTCGCTCAAGTATACTATCATGTCATCTGCAAATAGGGAAAGCTTGACTTCTTCCTTTCCAATTTGTATCCCCTTAATCTCCTTATGTTGTCTTATTGCTCTGGCTAGAACTTCAAGTACTATATTGAATAAGTATGGGGAGAGTGGACAGCCTTGCCTCGTTCCTGATTTTAGTGGAATTGCTTTGAGTTTCTCTCCATTTAATTTGATGTTGGCTGTTGGCTTGCTGTAAATTGCCTTTATTATGTTTAGGTATGTTCCCTGTATTCCTGATCGCTCCAATACCTTTATCATGAAGGGGTGTTGGATTTTGTCAAATGCCTTTTCTGCATCCAGTGAGATGATCATATGGTTTTTTTCTTTGAGTTTGTTTATATGGTGTATTACATTGACGGACTTTCGTATGTTGAACCACCCTTGCATCCCTGGAATGAATCCTACTTGATCATGGTGGATAATTGTTTTGATGTGTTCTTGGAGTCTGTTTGCCAGTATTTTATTGAGTATTTTTGCATCAATGTTCATGAGGGAGATCGGTCTGTAGTTCTCTTTCTTTGTTGTATCCTTGTTTGGTTTAGGAATTAGGGTAATTGTAGCCTCGTAGAAGGAGTTTGGTAATGTTCCTTCTGTTTCTATTGTGTGGAACAATTTAGAGAGTATTGGTATTAGCTCTTCTTTGAAGATCTGGTAGAATTCTGCGCTGAAACCATCTGGTCCTGGGCTTTTTTTGGTTGGGAGACTTTTAATGACTGTTTCTATTTCATTAGGGGTTATTGGACTATTTAAATAGTTTATCTGGTCTTGATTTAACTTAGGTATGTGGTACCTATCCAGAAAGTTATCCATTTCTTTTAGGTTTTCCAGTTTTGTCGAATAGAGGTTTTTGAAGTATGACCTGATGATTCTCTGGATTTCCTCAATGTCTGTTGTTATGTCCCCCTTTTCATTTCTGATTTTGTTGATTTGGATGCTCTCTCTCTGTCTTTTGGTTAGTTTGGATAAGGGCTTGTCTATCTTATTGATTTTCTCAAAGAACCAACTCTTTGTTTCATTAATTTTTTGTATTGTTCTCTTTGTTTCTATTTTATTGATTTCAGCTCTCACTTTGATAATTTCCTGGCGTCTATTTTTCCTGGGAGACTGTGCTTCTTCTTGTTCTAGAGCTTTCAGGTATGCTGTCAAGTCTCTAGTGTGAGATTTCTCCAACTTATTTATGTGGGCATTTAGTGCTATGAATTTCCCTCTTAGTACTGCTTTCATAGTGTCCCATAAATTTGGATATGTGGTGTCTTCATTTTCATTGATCTCTAGGAAGTCTTTAATTTCTTTCTTTATTTCTTCCTTAACCCATTGGTGATTCAGTTGGGTATTATTCAGTTTCCATGAGATTGCAGGTTTTCTGTAGTTTTTGTTGTTGTTGAAATCCAACTTTAGACCATGGTGGTCTGATAGAACACAGGAGGTTATTCCAATTGTTTTGTATCTGTTTAGATTTGTTTTGTGGCCAAGTATGTGGTCAATTTTAGAGAAGGTTCCATGGGGTGCTGAGAAGAAGGTATATTCTTTTTTGTTAGGATGGAATGTTCTGTAGATATCGATTAAGTCCATTTGAGTCATGACATCAGTTAAGTCCTTTATTTCTCTGTTAAGTTTCAATTTGGGAGATCTGTCCAGTGGTGAAAGTGGGGTGTTGAGGTCTCCCACTATTAATGTGTGGGGTTTTATATGTGATTTAAGCTTTAGTAATGTTTCTTTTACATATGTGGGTGCCCTTGTGTTTGGGGCATAAATATTCAGAATTGAGACTTCATCTTGGTGGATCTTTCCTGTGATGAGTATGTAATGCCCTTCTTGATCTCTTTTGATTGATTTTAGTTTGAAGTCTATTTTGCTGGATATCAGGATGGCTACACCTGCTTGTTTCTTAAGACCGTTTGATTGGAAAGTCTTTTCCCAGCCTTTTATTTTTAGGTAGTGTCTATCTTTGAATTTGAGATGTGTTTCTTGTATGCAGCAGAAAGATGGGTCCTGCTTTCGTATCCATTCTGTAAGCCTATGTCTTTTTATAGGTGAATTAAGTCCATTGATATTGAGGGAAATTAATGACCAGTGATTGTTCATTCCTGTTATTTTTTGGTGGTGATGTGTGGGTACTTCTATACGTTGGGGTTTACTGCTGTGGCTTTATCTGTTGCCTGTGTTTTCGAGGGTGTATCTGACTTCCTTAGATTGGAATTTTCCTTCTAGTGCTTTCTGTAGGGCTGGGTTTGTGGATAAGTATTGTTTAAATCTGGCTTTGTCATGGAATGTCTTGTTCACTCCATCTATGGTGATTGAAAGTTTTGCTGGGTATATTAGTCTAGGTTGACATCCATGGTCTCTTAGTGTCTGCATTACATCTGTCCAGGTTCTTCTGGCTTTCAAAGTCTCCATTGAGAAATCGGGTGTTATTCTGATGGGTTTGCCTTTATAAGTCACTTGGCCTTTTTCCTTTGCTGTTCTTAATATTCTTTCTTTATTCTGTACGTTTAGTTGTTTAACTATTATGTGGCGAGGGGACTTTTTTTTGGGGTCTAGTCTGTTTGGTGTTCTATAAGCTTCTTGTATCTTCATAGGCATTTCCTTCTTTAAGTTGGGAAAGTTTTCTTCTATGATCTTGTTGAATATATTTTCTGTGCCCTTGAGTTGGTATTCTTCTCCTTCTTCGACCCCTATTATTCTTAGGTTTGGTCTTTTCATGGTGTCCCAAATTTCTTGGACATTTTGGTTCATGACTTTGTTGGCTTTAGTGTTTTCTTTGACTGATGAATGTATTTCTTCTACTGTATCTTCAACGCTAGAGATCCTCTCTTCCATCTCTTGCATTCTGTTGATTATACTTGCATCTGAAGTTCCCAATCGTTTTCTCAGATTTTCTATTTCCAGCATTCCCTCTGTTTGTGTCTTCTTCATTTTTTCTATTTCCCTTTTCAGGTCTTGGACTGTTTCCTTCATTTGTTTCATTGATTTTTCTTGATTTTCTCTCAGTATTTTTTTGTTTTCTTCCAGGACTTTATTGATTTCTTCTAATTTGTTTGCCCTTTCCTCTAGTTGTTTACAGCGTTCTTCACATTTTTTTGTCTTTTCCTCTACGCAAGCCTCTAGCTTCTTCATGATGTCATTCATAAGGCTGTTTTCTTCTGCTTCTTCTAATTTCTGATGTTCAGGTCTAGGTGTTGGAGGAGGGCTAGGGCCTGGTGATGCTGTATTGCTATTCATTTTGTTGTATATGTTTCTGCCTTGACGTCTGCCCATCTCCTTGTGGTTCGTTCTTGGCCTTATCCACACACTTGGTTCAGACAGACCAGTGTTCCAAAAGGGAAGTCAGTGTTCCAAAAGGGAAGTCCGGAGCAAGATGGGAGCTGGGGGCTGGCCTCTAAGTCTCAGGAAGAGGCTTGGGGCTCAGGCGGATGGGCGTGGGGGTAGGGCGTGGAGACTGCAGGGTCTGCCAGGGGTCTTGGAGAAGGGGATCCTTCCCGGTGGGGCTAGCAGGGAACCTGCCCGGTGGCCAGAACCTGGGGCCAAGTTGGGCAGGTCTTCCCTGGAGTGGCTGGTGCCCAGGGATGGGGTCTGGGGCAAGGAAGGGTACTCACCAGTATTCCAAAAGGGACGCCCGGAGCAAGATGGGAGCTGGGGGCCGGCCTCTGAGTCTCAGGAAGAGGCTTGGGGCTCAGGCGGATGGGCGTGGGGGCAGGGCGTGGAGACTGCAGGGTCTGCCAGGGGTCTTGGAGAAGGGGATCCTTCCCGGTGGGGCTAGCAGGGAACCTGCCCGGTGGCCAGAACCTGGGGCCGAGTTGGGCAGGTCTTCCCTGGAGTGGCTGGTGCCCAGGGATGGGGTCTGGGGCAAGGAAGCGTGATCATAATTTTTAGAGGGACATAGGAGGAATTGGAGGGGACAGAGGGGGAAACAAAATGATGAAAATGCAGACCTCAATAAGAAATTCTCAAAAAATTAAATATCATTTTGATAACAATATAATTACAACAGTTCTCCCTTCTCTTTCCTGCCTCAAACCCCTCCATTGTCTACCACCTCAATCCTTTTCAAATTCATAGTTATCTGCTGTTTAATTAAACATAGATATATAAATACAAGATGATACAGTTTACTGTTACATGTACACACACACACATGCACACACACACACACACACACACACACACACACACACACACACATACACACATCTGTAATTTCAGAGCTGACCATTTGGTATTGAATAACCAACTTAGGGGGCCTCTCCTAAAGAATATTAATTTTCCCATCAGAATTCCTTAGCTGCCAATAGTTCTTTGTCTTGAGAATTCTCCTTTCCATATTAGTATGTCTGTTGGTGGTGTCATTGTTCAGATTTGTTTAGGCAGACATACTATTTAGGTGCCATGGATATTAGCTTCTCTGCCATTTCTAGGAGACACAAATCCCACAGCATATTTCCTAATCCTCTAGCTCTTAGGATTTTTTTCATCTTCTTCTACAATGTTTTCTCTAAGCCTTAGGATCAGTAGTTGTTTTGTAGATCTACCCATTAAGGCTAAAAACCCCACACTCAGTTGTTTTATACATTTTGATCTATTAAGGTATTCTGTAATGGTGTCTATCTATTGCAAAGAGAAGCTTCTTGGGGAAGAGATGAGAACTATGTTCATCTGTGGGTGTAAGGAGAAGTATTTAGAATGTAGTAGGGATTCTGCTGGTTTAGTATAGTGCCATTTATAGTAGAGTCTCCTCTAAGACACATGATCTAACTAGCCCTGCAGAGTTGGCTAGATTTCAAGCACAAACCATGATTTTCCTCTGGTGGAGGAGGTCCTAAGTTCTTCTTTTTCTTCTTCTTCTTCTTCTTCTTCTTCTTCTTCTTCTTCTTCTTCTTCTTTTTTTTTTTTCTTTGAGACAGGGTTTCTCTATGTAGTTTTGGAGCCTGTCCTGGATCTCACTCACTAGACCAGGCTGGCCTTGAACTCACAGAGATCTGCCTGGCTTTGCCTCCTGAGTTCTGGGATTAAAGGTGTGCACCACCACTGCCCCGCAAGGAGATCCTAAATTCTTAAGCTGTTACCACCAAGATATGAATGCCATCATTCCCCCTTAGAACTACTTGCCATGATGGTTATTGTTGTGGTTCACAGGTGTCACAACTAGGTGGAACTATTGATTGATTCCCTTTTTAGTAGCTTTCATAACACTTTCTGTTATCATGAAAGCTAGTCCCCAAGAAGACATTTGGGTCAGAACCAAATGGAGTCTGCTGACTCCTGTGTCTGAAGAACATCCTATTTTAAGTAACAGGGATTTAACTTCAACCTCTAAGAGGCAACCAAAGGCAGCAACAGTAGCTTATAATATTTTGGCAGTCTCTTGGACTCTACTGAGCAACAATTCAAAAAGGGCTTTCTTATGCCTGATGCTGGGGTTACTGTTAGACTAGCTTTAGAGGCACTTTTGAGCCTTTAAGGCATTACTATGCTAAATGACCTAATTACATTTAAACTATGTGTGCATATGTTTACACACACTCTTCTATACATTATATGTAATTTTAGTTAAATAAGAATAATATGATTTCTTATGGATTTTTCAAACACTCTTAGTGTGATATTTACATCCTTCCTCCCTCCCCTCTATTGACCTCCAAATCTCTTCCCCAATTAATGTCTTTCCCCATTTCTTTCTATTTTTCTCTGTCTTATCATTTGTATCCTGTTCATTCCCTCTAACACCAACCCTGTAGTCCCTTTTTACTTCACTAGTCTCTGCAGTTATTTCAGGTTGTATATTCACATCTGAAGGGTTGGAACTTGGAACCACAAAAGGGGGAGAACATGCAATGTCTCTCTTCTGGACTTCAGATATCTCATTACTCATAGTTTTTTCTAGGTCTATCCATTGATGTGCAAATTTTGTTTTTCTTTACAGATGAGTAATGTTCTGTTGTGTCCAAATCTTTATTATACATTCATTATTGAAGGACATTTAGGTTATATCCACTTCCTAGCTATTGTGAACAGAACAGCATGTTCATGGATGAGCAGCTCTCTATGGAGTAGGAAATCAAGTCCTTTGAGCATATGTCAAGGACTGGCATTGCTGGTAATAAGGCAGAGTTATTTTTAGCTTTTTGAGAATTCTTCACAGTGATTTCACCAGTTTGAAATCCAGACAACAGATACAATCATTCTGCCCTTTATCCATGTGCCTCCATTAGAATTCTTCTCAAATCTCTTAGACTTTTGTTTTGGATATTCTATTAGTATGGAACACATTCTCGATGAAAAAAGGAATTATTTATTAGGTTGTTCTTTTAGTGATGACTTGACGTTTTTGCATGAACATAAATGCTTTAACAACTTTATCTCTCTCTGCATGCATGTGTGTGTGTGTGTGTGTGTGTGTGTGTGTGTGTGTGTGTGTGTGTGTATTTACAGGCCGAGGGAGAGAAAGTCATAATTCTTCCACCCTTAAAATTTTCCTTTGTGAAAAAAGATGGCATTACCATGTGAAATTCAAGCAGGGGTCAGGGATCCTAACCCCAGCCTACCAGATTCAAGCAAAGCACCCACCCCATGCCATGCAACAAATCTTCCTGAGTTGAGTGTTGGGACAAAGCAAATAATGGAGAGGAGTAGGTCAGGTTTGATGGTCTGTGGGATCCATAGGAGATATGAGCAGGCAGAAGAGAAGCTGTAGTAGCTGGTATTCCATTGCAGTGATAAGGATTAGCCTGAATGATGGGGCCTGGGAGAACGACTGTTCGTTTTTTTCAAATTATATATATATATATATATGTATATATATATATATATATACATATATATATACATAAATATATGATATTATATTATATTGGACCTACAAGTTCTTATTTTAAAGTCTGAAGATTAGCATCCTTAATTTTTTCATGAGCCTTCATTCTCTACCCCATGTAAAACAATATGGGCACAAGTAATAAGGATACATTCTGTGAGTATGGTAAAGCAAAAGAGAAAGAAATATTTTTTTTCTATTTGAGAATATTTAATTCTTCATAGGCAGATTTCACCTGTGACACCACTATATACTTGATGTGTGTGTATGTGAGTGTGTGTGCAGGTAGGCATATGTCTAGAAATAAGAGAATGATGTTAAGTATTTTTCTCACTTGCTCTCCACCATATTTTTGATACAGAATCTCTTCCTGAACCTCAGTTCATCAGTTAAGCTAAATTGGCTGGCTAGAGAGCCCAAGAAGTTTGTCTGCCTCTCCCACTCTAGCAAAGACACTGTAGGCAAGCTCTCTGTGCCCAGCCTTTTATGTAAGTGCTAGCATTCCAAACTCAGGTCTTCTTGCTTACTTGGCAAGCATGTTACCCATTCAGCTAGGTCACCTTCTTCTACATATGTATTTTAAGATTGTGGTGTCTTGGGGGTAGTTCATTTTTATAACATATAAAACCCCTCTTTCCGTGACTATACTACATATATTTTCCCTCACTGCTCTTAAGTGAAGTGGATGCTGTTAAAACTGCCTAAAGAGCTTAGAAAATGACATCTTGATGATGTTAAGTGTAAATGAACTCAAACTACTTAGCTGAATTTTTCCTTCAAATTACCTGTGATTCAAAAAGTTAAGTGAAAATACATTTGCAAATGCATTTGAAGATCAGTGATGTTGGATGTTTTGAATTTCAACCAGCACTGACTAATGCATTGATTTTGTCCATTTCCCGCAACTGGGGCCTGTACCTGCAATGTCAACCAAATCTTTTATCTTCACAGTCCAAAGTAACTTTCATGTGTAAATTTATTAAGTATCATTCATGTGTCTTTCACTCTTCCATGAAATGTCAGAATGAAGGATGAATAATGTGGTAGGGCTGAGTCTAATTAATATAGACAGTATCCTGAGTTTGGAACAGCAACAAGAACAAAAACCTCAGTTGTGTGAAGCAAGCCATAGAACTTGTTCCTAAGAATACCTGTGGAGGCAAGGTTAAGATTCATTTATTGTGAACCTTACACTCAAGCTTTAACCCATTTTTTTTGTTAATCCTATCACAAAATACAAATCACAATTTATAGTGTACATATGAAGAGTTGAAAGTCAAGGAAAGAGCATAATCAGCTTCAGGTCAAAGACATCCAAAATTATGAAGTCAAAGGCAATGTTAAGAATGAATCATTCTGAATTACAATGGCCACAGGGAGGTAGACTACAGTCCTGCTGTCATGGAAATACATGCAGAGGAGGTGTGAAAGCTTGATTTTGTGCCTTTGTCTTCCATCTTTGAACTACATTTTCCTCTATTCTTTCCTTACTATTCTTCCCTTGTATGCTATTTTCCTAAGACTGTGATTCTCTCCTGTAGTGTGTTTGTTTGTGTGCGTGTACATGTGTATATATGTGTGTGTGTGTGTGTGTGTGTGTGTGTGTGTGTGTGTGTGTGTGTGTGTATGTGTGTGTGCTGGATGCCTCTGTGTGTGTGTACACAGGTATACTCCTATACTCCTGGATTTGTTTGTGCAGAGGCCAGGGGAGACTGTCTGCTGTGTTACTCTGTCACTCTTTGTCTTATTATCCTGAGATAAGGTCTTTCACTGAACAGGGGACTGTGCTAATCCTCAGCAACTAATCTCTAGCAACCCCATGTTTCTGCCCCTTTCATTGTGGAGTTCCATGTAGCAGGAATCTTAGAAGGTCTTATTAATAAAATCAAACCTGGAGCCAGGTATTGTGGTCAACACTGGAAGATCAGAGAAGTAGAATAAGCCACAGTTTCCTCACCTCACCAATTCCTCAGCTGATCCTATTTCCTTAGACTGGAAGACTCTGTGTCCTCATCCAAATGGATCTCAGCTGAACTGCTGCTCAAAAGCCTAAAAGCTTAACCAGCTCTAGTTCCTGGTCCTCATGCCTGATATACCTTTCTGCTTTCTGCCATCACTTCCTGGGATTAAAGGCATGAGTCACTATGCCTGGCTGTTTCCAGTGTGGCTTTAAAGTCACAGAGATCTGGATGGATTTATGCCTCCCAAGTGATAGGATTAAAGGCGTGTGCTACCACTGCCTAACCTTTATGTTTAATATTATTGCTGTAATGTTCTCTGACACCCAGATAAGTTTATTGAGGTATACAATATATCAACCACAGTTTCAGGTGCACAAGGACATTTGTATGGGTGTCAGGGATTCAAACCTAGGTCCTCAAGCTTGTGCACCAAACATTTTTTGACCACATAACTATCTCTTTAGTTCTTGTTCTACTTCTTTGATTGAAACTAGAGCCTAGAATAGAATGTTACATCATTACTTCTCAGTATGTGTATGATAAAAGGTGAAGATATTCATTACCAATTATGTAGTTCTCTGCATTAGAATACCAGTGAAGGAGGAATTTGGGAGAAAAGATTTGTGAGTTTTCTTTGAGTAACTTTATTTGACTTGAGTTGAATGAACACTTGGCATAGACACTCATTAAAAATTGCCCTCAGAAATAACATTTTAATCTCTAATGGTTTTGCTAAATGATACTAAATTATATTGAATATTTTAAAACTCAAATGTGTGAATGTAGGTCACATTAAGAATTTTTAATATAATAAACTGTCCTACTCATACTATTTCAGAAATCCCTGGCCATTTATAACCTGGCACTGAGCCACACAGAAGTGAAAAGCCTTCAAATTTAAAATATGGTCACAAGAAAGAACAATCATTCCTCTGCAAGAGGCCAGACTTGACTAATCAAAAAATGTAAGAACACATGTAATGATGCTATTATATAGGTAAGAAATTAATATTATTTCATTTTTACCTGGCTTGAATACATAACTAGATTTGTGGATATGTGAAAATTTTAAGTCTCTACAGAGTCTTTAGTTATTTGTCATGGATGAATACATTCATATATCCTTTAATATCCCTGAATATTACCCTTGTGAATTTCAGTTTTCACTAGAGAATTTAAGCTAAATAACCTTTTAACTACTTTTCAATTCTTAGTGCATTTTGGTTATTGCTTTATTTCAAAATTACTTTTTAATGAAGAAATCCATGTATTTATTCAATAAATACACCACATTTCAGCAACTGCCTGATCATGTCTTAACCAAATGTCAGGCAGATAAATAGAATAAGACAAAGGTGTATTCTTACCAATTATGCTTTTTAGTGTTGGGAAGTTAATAAGCAGATAATCACCAGTTCAATAAGTGTTCCACAGGGAAAAAATTTAAAAAGGAGAATATGGAGTGTCAAGGAGGAGCAAGGGGCTCTTTGCTTTCTAAAAGAGGTGACAAGTCATTAGAGCAGCACATGTGAGTGGAAGGAACAGCATGGTCAAAGAGGTAGGGCTCAGAGTGTGCTTGGGCCACCTGAGGAGTGTTAAGAAGGGCACTGTGCTGCCTAGAACAGGAAAACAAGCAATGAGGACACTACACTGAGACAGTAATGTATTACAGCCCAGCATAAGTGCCCTTATTTGCCTGTGACCCAATTTATGCTGCAGAATAGACTGTACTAGTGGGAGAAACTGAAGTCCAGGCCTGATAAATCCATCTTGAAAGATGAGCTTCTCACACCCTCTCATACTGGAATCATCCCCTGATAATGTCCCTTCCCCAGTACACCTGAATCTGTGGGTGGTACCAAACTATACCTATATACATTAAAGATAGATAGGTAGATAGATAGATCGAGAGACAGACAGACAGATAGATAGATGTAGAGCAATCTTTTTGTACACTGTGAATATTTATTACTCTTACTGTTTTAATAAAGAGCTGACTGGCCAATAGCTAGACATGAAAAGGTTAGGTGGGACTTGTGGACAAAGAGTGCAGGGAAGAAGGAGGGCAGAGTTGCCAAAGATGTGGAGAGAAACAAGATGAACATGCTGTGCTCAAAAAAGGTACCACCATGTGGTAAAGTGTAAATAAGAAATATAGGTTAATTTGAGTTGTAATATCTGGTTAGTACCAAGCCTAAGCTATAGGCCAAGCATTTATAATTAATAATAAGTCTCTGTGTGGTTATATGTGAGTGGGCTGGTGGGACAGAAAACCTCACACACACACACACACACACACACACACACACATATATATATATATATATATATATATATATATAAATACATAATTATACTGTGAAGGCAATACACATCCCATCTAGGTTAGGGCCACCATCTTATTCTACCTGCTGTACTCAGTTCCAGGAAGGACCTCAGGAACGTGCCTTGACAACTCAAACACATACAGGACAATATGCTCCTCCAGACATTCTGTCTGAAGTTTATGGCTCTTGAAGCTATCTCAATAATCCTGCTGAACAGCCCAGATAATCCTGCTCAGCAAGTTGTGGTTCCCTGCCAAAAAGTATAACCCACTGGTTTCAAATGTGGTTTCGTGCCCAAAGTATAGGCCAAAAGTTTAAAAAAAAATCACCTTGTCCCATATCCCTTCTACCCAATCCCAAATTGCCAAAGCATGTAATTCCTGGCTTATGGTTTTTCCCTATAAAACCTCTCTACACCTGAACTTGTGACCATTGCTACATTTTCCTCCATCTGCCTTTCAGTGGTCCAGGTGGAACCTGACAATAAAAGAATCCTTATATGCTTTTATTGGAAACTGGCTCCTTGGTGGTCTCTGGGGGTTTTGCAAAATGGGTACAACAATACATATATAAATATATAAGTATACATACATACATATGTACACATACATTATATACACACATACTTTATATATATATAAATATATCATTTATATATAAATATATAAATATATATTATATATATAAACACTGAGATATATATATATATCTCAGTGTTTAAGCATTTACTGCTCTTTCAGAGGACCTGAATTTGGTTCCCAGGATACTTACAACATCTTGTGACTTCAGCTTCAGGGGATCCAATGTCCTTTTCTGACCTCCTCAGATACAAACATGAATGTGCACATACCCATCACATACACGATTTAAGAAAATAAAATAAAAATTTAAAAGTAAAATAAGATAATTAGAACATCACACAAAAAATGATTGTACATGCAAATTAAACATGATTTATTCTCCCACTCTCTATCCCCATCTCTGTCTCTGTCTCTGTCTCTCTCTCTCTCTGATATATATATATATATATATATATATATATATATATATATATATATTATCAGAGTCACTGGATATCAAGATAATAATGATTTCTAGGAGTATTTTCGTGTATCTCTTAAGACAACAGATGCTTTCCCCATCTTAGGAACCTGAGAAGAGTGCTATGTGTGTTTATGTGGATTTGATTTTGCTTGTGTGTGTTTTCACACCACCAGTCTTAATAGTTTGTTTGCTTGGCTGTAAAGATGACAAAGATGATGAGTTCTTCATTGTTCACTAATTGTTCACTTAGGCAAAGTCTCAGGCAACAACTGTAAAGTGCTGCTTTACTCCAGGGTGGGGATATTGTTGGTGCAATATTCACAGATGCATCTGTTCCCACATAAAGCAAATGGTTTCTGCTATGAAAGTAAACAGATGCAGTGAACATTAAAAATCATCGTGGTGAATTGATTAGAACTGGGTGGCTTCTGCCTGTGATATAGAATACCTTTCAAATTCATATCCCTGTATTAACTCATGTCTGCATCCATACCAGGGTGAAGGCAGTGGTGGGGAGGCCCTTCTGCCTACATTGGAAACAGGCTGTTTTCTCCAGCAGCGTTTACCCTGCCCCCACCCCATCTTTGCTTCCTTACAGTGCTTTAAAAGTAGAAAATTGGACAAAGTGACATCCACCAACTGATGCTGTGGGCAGTTTCCAATTTGTTTCCCCCACTAAGGAAAGAAGGGGAAGAAAGAAGAAATAAAGGAAAGAAAAAAAGAAACAAATGGGCAAAATGTTCTATGTTAGAATTTTAGAAACAGATAGAACTTCACAGCCACTAGATCCTGACCCAGAAAAGGAGAATCGAAAGTACTAGAGAAGGTATGTGCCATTTTCTCTCCCTCTGTCTGTGTCATTCTCTCCCTTTAATAATGAGTATAGTGACTAAAGTTAAATCAGTTAAACATCAGGAATCTTTAAGAAGATGACAAACTATCAAGGAGCAGAAAACAGTTTTCCCAGTGCTCAATCACAAGGCACAGAGCAGTCAGGTGGAAAGAAACATGTGCCAGTGTTAAACCACTATATATATATATACTGAAAACTAATAATAATAACTAATAATATGTTTTAATAATAACTAATAATTATGTTTTAACAACATGAAAGAGTAAATGAACAATTGAAGAAAAACTGGAAAATTGACAAATATGTGGAAAATACATTGAAGAAACCAGAAAAATAGTCAGAGATGAATGAAAACAAAAAGATCACACTAGAAAATAGGGCTCAGGGAAGGAGAGACACAGAGGAAAATTCATTGCAGATCTATCTCTTATTAAAAAATAAAATGTCACATGCATAATCTATTTCAAACCATAAGTAGTTGTAAACAAGAGCTGGGAAGGGGAATAATAACACACTTTATGATGATGTAAATAAACAAAAAGGAGGAGAGAGAATCAGAAAAGTCAGAAGTTGCTTCATTAACATGGACAATCAAGTTGACAAGGCGTCAGGTAGATCTGTGCAAAGGAAGAAAATAAAAAAAAATGTAAAATGTGAAGTAAAGCAGGAACATCTGATTTTATGGAAATTAAAAGCTGGGGCTGTAGCTTATTGGTGATGGTTGCATGAAGACAAGCTGCAGGAAACAGAGTAAGCTACCAATGATCTACTGAGCATCCTGCAAAAAAAAAAATCCTAGAAAAACACATCCAAAAATGATGTAGAAATATATTAATAAATATATAACAAATAAGTAAGTTCAATCAGAAACTATAAAATAAGGCACTTAGAATAGGCAACCCTTTTGGACTAGATCACCGTGTATGAATTTTACCATATATTTCAAAAAATTGACACTATTCTTTCTCAAAAATTTTAGTAATACAAAAGGAAATTTGGTAGTTTGAATGTAATTGGCCCCCATAAGCTCATAAGGAATGGCACTATTAAGAGGTGTGGTTTTGCCGGGCGGTGGTGGCGCACGCCTTTAATCCCAGCACTCGGGAGGCAGAGCCAGGCGGATCTCTGGGAGTTCGAGGCCAGCCTGGGCTACCAAGTGAGTTCCAGGCAAAGGCACAAAGCTACACAGAGAAACCCTGTCTCGAAAAACCAAAAAAAAAAAAAAAAAAAAAAAAAAAAAAAAAAAAAAAAAAGAGGTGTGGTTTTGTTGGAGTAAGTGTGGCCTTATTTGAGGAAGTATGTCACTGTGGAGGTGGACTTCGAGGTCCACCTACTCGCAGTGAGACAGTCCACTTCATGTTGCTTATCATATATAGGACTCTCAGTTACTTCTCTAGCACCATGTCTGCCTAAGCCACCATGTCCCACCATGATGATAATAGACTGAACCTTTGAACTGTAGCTGAGCCAGCCCAAATACATGTTTTCCTTTGCAAGAGTTGCCATGGTCATGGTGTCTCTTCACAGCGATAGAAACCCTAACTAAGACAGAAGTTGGTACCAGGGACTAGGGTATTGCTATGATAGGCTGGACCATGTTTTGGTTTGGAAGAATTTGGAATTTGCTACTTTGGGTTAGGAAAACAGTAGAATGCTTTCAGTACTGGAAGACAGTGGTGCTGAGTGCGATTTGATGAGCTGTGGGGTCTTTCTCAAGAAGTTCCAGAGGAGAAGAACATTAATATGTGGCCTAGAGACCATTTTTGTGATATTTTGTTGAAGAATATAGCTGCTTTTTGCCCTTTCCAAAGAATCTGCCTGAGGCTAGAATGAACAGTTTTGGATTAATTCCTTTGGCAGAAGAAATTTCAAAACAGCATAGTATAGACTCTGTCATGTAGTTATTAGTCTTAACTCTGTTGAAGACTTATAATGAAAAGGAAAAGTTGAGCAAATAAAAAGACAAAATGTACCGATTGAGAAAAGGGGCACTGGGAAGTAGAACAGAGTTAAATTTCATTCAAGGAGATAAATTGATTTTAAAAAATAGCTTTAAGAGAGTGGTGACTCCAGGTTAATATCCCAAACAGCTATGTTTCCAACTTGTGAAAAGGAAATAAAGAAAATTTTACAGCTAGGTGTAGTGGCATGCACCTTTAATCCCAATACTAGAAAGGCAGAGGTTGGTGGATCTGAGTTTGAGGCCAGCCTGGTCTAACCATCTAAAACAGGAATCTGGAAGATGTAACTAAACAGGGGGGCTATATTCTAGTTCCAGCAAGAAACAGAACTTGGAAGCATTGACCATGTGGTTATGACTATAGAATTAAGGGTAGAAGAAAAGGGTTATGGAATTTGCCTCTGTATCTCAGGAAAGCTGCTTAGACCAGGCATGTGCCAGGGGTGTCCCTGAGTGGAAACCTAGAATGGCCATTGTGTAAAGTTGTGAAGTTGAAGCCTGGATTGCCTCAGAGATCCCAAGATATTAGAAATGCCAGAGTTATGGGATACCTGCTGAGGAAAGCCGATAACAAGGAAAGGAACCAGCCTAAGAGAAAGAAGTGTGTTGTAGTTAACAAAACTGAAAGGACCTCAGACATGGAGATGCAGAGTGTGGAGTTTGCCCAGCTGGTTTTCAATATTGCTTTGGTCCATTATTTCTTCAATATTCTCCCTTCCCTATATATTGTAACAGTGGTATATATCCTGTGCCAATATATGTTAGAAGTATGTGGTCTGTTTTTTTGATTTTGCTTTTATGGGGGCTTACAGTTAAAAGAGTGCATGAATCTCAGAAGAGACTTTGAATTTCAGACTTTTTAACATTGTTGAGACTGTGATAGATTATGGGAACTTTTGAAGCTGAAATAAGTGAATTTTGCATTGTGATATTATTATAAACTTATGGGAGTTAGGGAGTGGAATGTGGTAGTTTGAATCAAATTGGTCCCCATAAGTTCATTGGGAGTGGCATTATTAGGAGGTGTGGCTTTATTGGAGTAGGTGTGGTCTTGTTGGAGGAAGTGTGTCACTGTGGGGGTGGGCTTTGAGGTGTCATATATGCTCCAGCTACTCCCAGTGAGACAGCCCACTTCCTGTTGCCTCCAAGATGTAGGACTCTTGGCTACCTCTCCAGTACCATGTCTACCTGCATGCTGCCATGTTCCACCAGGATGATAGTGGACTGAACTCTGAACTGTAAGTGAGCCATCCCAAATAAAGGTTTTCCTTTAGAAGAGCTGCTGTGGTCATGGTGTCTTTTCACAGTAACAGAAACCCTAACTAAGACAGAAGGAATGTTTCCTGATTGATTGTTTTAAGTCCTTCTTTTCACCTTAATACTGAAGCCATGTGCAAGAAAATATACTAGAGATAATTACAGTTGCAAAACTGCAATGGATAACACTGAAACAAATAGAGAAGCAGATAAAGGGAACTATACTGAGAATCCCAAGGAATGCCTGGCAGATAGATAGGGGGGTTTCCATATTAAAAACCAACTTTTATAAGGAAAATGAATGGTGTTGGTAGATGCCAAAGCACCAGTTGATGAAACCTAAAGCATATTTTATAATTAAATTTATGAAGTTAAAAAAATTAAATTTTGTCTTTCTAGAGAGTTTCTGAAAAGTCTACACTTAATATCATTTTTAACAGCAAGAAAGACATATTTCTAAGACTAGGGGCATGGAAAGGATACTGACTGTCACTGTTGGAATTCATCATTCAACCGGAAGGACTGACCACAGCAACTAGGCGAGAAGAGATAAAAAGACATCTAAGTTAGAAAGGACATAGTGAAGTTATTATTGCATCTATTCACGTGGAATTGCAAGAGACCTGAATATTCAGCACAGTCTCATGTCAACAGAGTAAACAAGAAGGTTTATACTTCACAATCCCAAAACCTACAATAGAACTACAAAATGATCACCATGTGGCATTGTTGCAATACTAGAAAGATGCTCAGTAAGCAGAAATGAGTGTTCAGAAATAAAACAGCAACAAGCAGTTTCAGTGAGGATACCAAGATCATTTCAGCAGATCTGTACCATCCATTCTAGCCAAAGGTAGGAAAAAGCTCATACCCCTACAGATATGACATATTTAAAATGAATAGTACCTATGATTAAGAATGGAAGAATGGAGGCCTCATGGGTGCTACATTATGATGCACCTTAAAACTTGATCCAAACTTGGAAAGCTAGCCGCACACAACCAAATATTTGGATATATGCTTAGATTATTACTGAGAACAAATAAATTCAGAAATGCAGAATACAGGCCAGTGTTTCAGGAACTGGAGGGAGAAACAGAATGTCTTAATGGGCTTATAGTACTGCTTTGGAGTGGTAGGCATGTTTCAACATTAGGTCAAGATATTAGTGGCACAGCACTGTAAATGTCTTAACTGTCACCAAAGAATTCATCTTGAAACTTTAAAACCATTAAGTTTTTCATTTTAGATCATTTTTTAAAATGGATTAAATTTCAGATTTGTTTCAAATTACATTAATAGTGAGATGATGGCTCAGTTGGTAATGTGCCTGCCATGTAAGCACCATGACTTGTGATTGAACCCCCGAACACATATGAAAAGCTGTGAATGATAGTGTGCTCCTATAATCCCAGCCATAAGAAGGTGGAGACAGCATTCCCAGGACTTGCTGGCTGGCTGGACTACTCTGTTTAGTGAATTCCAGGTCAATGAGTGATCTTGTCTCAAGAATCATGGGGCCGGGGCAGGCGGTGGTGGCGTACACCTTTAATACCCGCACTTAGGAGGCAGACACAGGCAGATCTCTGTGAGTTGTAGGCCAGACTGGTCTACAGAGCGAAATCCAGAATAGGAACCAAAACTACACAGAGACATCCTGTCTTAGAAAACAAACAAACAAAAAAATCATGGGGGGGGGATGGTGAGAAGCTTTAGTTGTTAAAGATACTTGCCTTAAAGTAGTAAAAACAGAACCAGCTTCACAAAGTTGTCCTTTGACATTAACATGCATGCTGAGATATTCCCACTCAATAATAGTAAATCAAAAGTATTTCTGCATTATTAAACAACAACAAAAATAATCCCTTATGAACAGTACCCAGAGCTCATCTCTAGCCTCCAATTGTACATATACATGGACACTCACATGTCTTTGAACACACACATGCACAAATCACATTCATTCTACACAGGACTTCACATTTTTAAAATGAGCTCTATTACTGAACTTTTGACACTTCAGTGCACACCTGTAATCCCATTAATGCAGAGGCTAAAGCAGAAGGATTGAGTTCCAGGTCCTTCAAGAATTTATTATGATAATGTATGACAGAAAAACAAGAATGGGAAGGCAGGGCAGTGGAATGTAGGTAAGAGTGGGGTAGAGGAGAGAGAGAAGGGATGGTAAGTTAGGGACTAGAGGGGAGAACAGAGAAGGAGAAAGGAGGAGTAGGGAGAGTAGAAGATGAACATGACTGTAGGGGACAGAAGGGATGGAGAAAGGAAAGGAAGGTAGGTGTGAAAGGGGGGGAAGTTGTGACTTAATTGTTGGCTATAAATAAAAGTGGAATGCAGATCAATGGAGATTTGAAGTCAAGTTAAATTTCTTCATTGATAAATGTGACCTGGAATGTATAGGGTACACCAGTGTAAAAGCAAGCGCTCTCAGGTCATCTATTAGTTTAGTTTATTTGATTGATGTTCACTGAGTACCTAGTAGGTGTCATCTAGGTAGATGACATCTACTTCTATTTTGTCCGTGAGAATGCAGGAGTGAATGACATGGAAACCCAGTGCTGTCTTAGAGAGCACATACCAAACAGAGGGAGTGCAGATCACCAATCAAATGAGTCTCATAATACTGGTTAGAATTGGGCAGTAGCAAATTCTAAATGTAACCTCAGACTGGGGCTGGGAAGATGCTCAGTGTGTAAAGTGATGGTTTTGCAAGCTTAAAGAACCAAACTCCATCCCAGAACCCATCTTGAAATCCCATGGTGAGGATGAAGAGAAAGTAGGGACTCAATAGCCACAGAGCCAAGCCCAGTCAGCAAGCTGCAGGGTGGTGGGAGACCTGTCTCAGAAAACAATGTAGGGAACACCAAGCAAGGACACCTAAGGTTGACCTCTGGCCTCTATGGACACACACACACACACACACACACACACACACACACACACACACACACCCCTACCCAGCCCCACCCCACTCCATACATGTGAAATAAAGAAAGAAACAAAACAAGCCCCTAGAGCTGAAAAAGTATCACATTTGAACTAATGCAGAGGAGGAATAGGGGGAATAAAATGCATGGTCTAGAAAGCACATCCCAAACAAAGGGAAATGACTACTTGCTGAGAGACCAAAAACAATCCAGGAGGGCGGCCTCCAGCAGCAGAGTGGAATAAAAGATGCATGAGGTAAAGGCCAAGGTGCAACCAGCATCCTTTGGGCCTTTCAGAGCTGGCTGGAGCCATTTCCTACAGGGAACATCAGAAGTGTATGATATCTTGAGCCTTTAAGATGGCTTAGCAGTAAAGGTGCTTGTCAGGAGGCCTGACAACTTGGGTTCCATTTCTAGATCCCACAGTTGGAAGAGACCACTGGATCCCATTGTGTCCACTGACTTCCTTCTCTGTGCTCTGGCACATGCTCACTTGCCCAATCTCCATAACACATACCATAATAATAAGGAAAGAAAAGAAAAAGAAACCTGCTCTTCACGGGAAAAATATGTTTGACCAAAGCACGCATCTCTAATCAAAGAAAGGATTTTTGTATCATCTTATCATGGGCACTCCAAAGAGATTTATAGTAGAATCTGTAATTATCTCTAATACACAGGATAAAGCTGCAGAATATATATGTGACTCTGGTATTAAATTACATTACAGGTTTTGCTTCATAATGTGTCGCCTGGAGCAAGTAGCTATTTGTGTTTCAATTTTATTATCTGTAAAATGAAATGGATGCTTCGTACTCACTCTCCCTTCTAAACAGAGAGTGTCCCAGTTTATAAAATCCACACTAAAGCACAAGTATACTTCACACTTGCCCTGCATCTATGGATACAGGTATAAGAAACCAAAAGAACAAAGTGTGTAAAGAACTATTCAAACTGTGGAGAACACATACACGCATACACAAGGACACATCATTTACACATTTACATTCCAACATAAATCTGTTTGCTTTACAGATTTCTGGTTACCACAAAGTAATTATGGATAAAGAAAATATGGCTGCAGATGAATGACTAAGTATTCTGTTAACCTGATCAGAAAATGAAGTGTCAGTCTGTTTTTCATTCCATGAATTTGCACACAATACAGTTCAGAAGTGGGAGAAAAGGAGATTTTTTTTTCATCGCTAAACAAGTTTTTCCATTTCATGATAGGTGATTTTTGGTATGCAAACATTTGTGACATAATCAAATTACTGAACAAAGTTGAATGAGTTTTTGACATCTTCCCTTTCTATGTTTACAGTTGCCAGAGATGTGATTTTATACCAGATGTACATTGTACTATTAGAAGAATGGACAGGATGCTTTGGAGTTCACAGGTAAGTCAAGAGTTTTGACATGGACTCTGATCACTATGAGAACTAATATTGGTTCATGAGTTCCTTTTGTAGCAGTGGCCCTGGGGAGCAGCTGCCCCATGCCTGAATTTTTTTCCCCTAAAGTCTCTCTTTCTTGGATCACACTATAAACATGCATTCTTTTCTGGTTTTCCTCTACACCTCCCATGACCAGCAGTGATTGGTTTTATGATGACATCTGCCACTAGGAGGTAAAGGGAGACATGATAGTCAAAAGAGGGAGAACAATAAAATACTCAAGACGAAAAGAGAGAAGAAAGAATAGAAGTTATGGGAGAAAATTTGTAGCTATATTCTAAAGATACCTTGACTTCAAAATTTCAATCTAAGAATATGTTGGTTTGGCAAGGAGTCTCTGCTTTTGTTTCCACAGAAAGCAAGAGGCTATGGCTTTGTTCTAGATTAAGATACATCAGGTTTGAGACTGCAACTGTTCCCTGAGACAGAGCCTGCCAGCACCTGACTGGACTAAGAGGTGTGTCTTTATCCTCATACATGAACACCCCAGCCCCTAGGCTTTGGGCCCAGGGGCACAACCCTGTGCCCCTACATCCCCACCCATTGCACATTCTTGGTCACAAAGCAAATCTCAACAGATACAAAAAAACTGAAATAACCTTCTGTGTCTTATCAGACCACCATGGCTTAAAGTCAGATTTCAACAACAACAAAAATTACAGAAAGCCTACAATCTCATGGAAACTGAATAATGCCCAATTGAATCACAAATGGGTCAAGGAAGAAATAAAGAAAGAAATTAAAGATTTCCTAGAATTCAATGATAATGAATGTACAACATACCCAACCTTATGGGACACCATGAAAGCAGTGCTAAGAGGAAAATTTATAGCTCTAAATTCCCACATAAAGAAGTTGGAGAAATCTCACACTAGTGACTTAACAGCACAACTGAAAGCTCTAGAACAAGAAGAAGCAAACTTACCCAGGACAAACAGATGGCAGGAAATAATCAAATTGAGGACTGAAATCAATAAAATAGAAACAAGGAACAATACAAAGAATCAATGAAGCAAAGAGTTGGTTCTTTGAGAAAATCAACAAGATAGATAAGCCCTTATCTAAATTAACCAAAAAGCAGAGAGAGAGAGAGAGAGAGCATCCAAATTAACAAAATCAGAAATAAAAGGGGGGACGTAACAACATACAATGAGGAAATCCAGAGAATTGTCAGGTCATACTTCAAAAACCTATACTCCACAAAACTGGAAAACCTAAAAGAAATGGACAATTTTCTAGATAGGTACCCTATACCAAAGTTAAATCAAGACTAGATAAACTATTTAAATAGACCAATAATCCCTAAGGAAATAGGAATGGTCATTAAAAGTCTCCCAACCAAATGAAGCCCAGCACCAGATGGTTTCAGCACAGAATTCTACCAGATTTTCAAAGAAGAGCTAATACCAATACTCTTCAAATTGTTCCACACAATAGAAACAGAAGGAACATTACCAAACTCTTTTTATGAGACTACAATTACGCTGATACCCAAACCACACAAAGATGCAACAAAGGGAAGTACAGACCAATATTCCTCATGAACATTGATGCAAAAATACTCAATAAAATACTGGCTAACTGAATCCAGGAACACACCAAAAAAATTATCCACCATGACCCAGTAGGCTTCATCCCAGGAATGCAAGGATGGTTCAACATATGGAAATCTGTCAATGTAATACACCATATAAAAAAACTGAAAGAAAAAAACCACATGATCATCTCTTTGGATCTTGAAAAAGCCTTTGACAAAATCCAACACCTCTTCATGATAAAGGTTCTAAAGAGATCAGGAATACAAGGAACATACCTAAATATAATAAAGGCAATTTACAGCAAGCCAACAGCCAACATCAAATTAAGTGGAGAGAAACTCTACACGATTCCACTAAAATCAGGAAAAAGACAAGGCTGTCCACTCTCCCCATACTTATTCAATATAGTACTTTAAGTTCTAGCTAGAGCAATAAGACAACATAAGGAGATCAAGGGGATACAAATTGGAAAGGAAGAAGTTAAACTTTCATTATTTGCAGACGATATGATAGTATACATAAGTGACCCCAAAAATTCTACCAGGGAATTCCTACAGCTGATAAACTCCTTCAGTAAGGTGTCAGGATACAAGGATAACTCAAAAATATCAGTAGCCTTCCTATATACAAATGAAAAAGGGGCTGAGAAAGAAATCAGAGAAACATCATCATTTTCAATAGCCACAAATAATATAAAACACCTTGGGGTAACTCTAACTAAGCAAGTGAAAGACTTGTATGATAAGAACTTTAAGTCACTGAAGAAAGAAATTGAAGAAGATATCAGAAAATGGAAAGATCTCCCATGCTCATGGATAGGTAGAATCAACATACTAAAAATGGCAATCTTAACAAAAGCAATCTACAGATTCAATGCAATCCCCATCAAAATCCCCCACCAACACAATTCTTCACAGACTTGGAAAGAACAAAACATAACTATGTATGGAAAAACAAAAAACCTAGGATGGCTAAAAGAATCCTGTATAATAAAGCAACCTCTGGAGGCATCATGATCCCTGGCCTCAAACTCTACTATAGAGCTATATTAATAAAAACAGCTTGGTACTGGCATAAAAACCAACATTTGGACCAATGGAATCGAATTGAAGACCCTGACATTAATCCACACACCTATGAACATATGATTTTCGACAAAGAAGCCAAAACTACCATGGAAAAAAGAAAGCATCTTCAACAAATGGTGCTGGCATAACTGGTTGTCAACATGCAGAAGATTGCAAATAGATCCATATCTGTCACCATGCACAAAACTCAAGTCCAAGTGGATCAAAGACCTCAACATAAATCCAGTTATACTGAACTTGATAGAAGAGAAAGTAGGAAGTAGTCTGGAACAAATTGGCACAAGAGACAACTTCCTAAATATAACATCAGTAGCACAGACACTGAGAGTGACAATTAATAAGTGGAACCTCCTGAAACTGAGAAGCTTTTGTAGAGCAAAGGACACAGTCAATAAGACCAAACAACAGGTTATAGAATGCGAAAAGATATTCAAAAACCCCACATCTGACAGAGGACTGATCTCCAAAGTATATAAAGAACTCAAAAAGCTAGACATCAAAATACTGAACAATCCAATTAAAAAAATGTGCTACAGAGCTTAACAGAGAATTCTCAGCAGAAGAATCTGAAATGACTGAAAGGCATTTAAGGAATTGCTCAACATCCTTAGTCATCAGGGAAATGCAAATCAAAACAACTCTGAGATACCATCTTACACCTGTCAGAATGGCTAAGATCAAAAACACTGAAGACAGCTTATGTTGGAGAGGATGTGGAGCAAGGGGAATACTCCTCCACTGTTGGTGGGAATGCAAACTTGTACAACCATTCTGAAAATCAGTATGGTGGTTTCTCAGAAAATTGGGAATAAGTCTTCCTTAAGACCCAGTTATACCACTCTTGGGCATATACCCAAGGAATACTCAATCTTACCACAAGGAAACATGCTCAACTATGTTCATATCAGCATTATTCGTTATAGCCAGAACCTGGAAACAACCTAGATGCCCTTCAACTGAAGAATGGATAAAGAAAATATGGCACATTTACACAATGGAGTACTACTCAGCAGTAAAAAACAATGATATCATTAAATTTGTAGGCAAATGGATGGAACTAGAAAGTATCATCTTGATTGAGGTAAACCAGACTCAGAAGGACAAACATAGTATGTACTCACTCATAAGTGGATACTAAATGTGAGGGAAGGGATGGCCAGACTGCCACCCACAACTCCAGAGAAGCTAGCTAACAGGGAAAGACCCTAGGAGGTACACATGGATGACCCTTTGAAGAAGAAGTGGATGAGATCTACATGAATGGACTGGGTGTGGGGGTGTGGCAGAGGGCAAGGAGTGGGGAATAAGAACATATGGAGATGGGAGGGTCAAGCTGGAACATGGATAGAGTGGGAGGGCAGGGAGGAAGATACCATGATAGATGAGGACATCATGAGAATAGGAAGAGCCAGGGTGCTGGGAAGGCTCTCAGGAATCCACAAGGTTGACCCCACCTTGGTCTGCTGGCAGTGGTCCAGAGGGTGCCTGGACCGGTCTACTCTAGTGACCAGCCTAGCAAATAACTTAGCTGTCATCATAGAGCCTTTGTCTAGTGACTGTTGGAGGCAGATACAGAGATCCACTGCCAGGCACCAGGCTGCGCTCCGGGAATCCAATTGATGAGCAATAGAAGAGATACTACAGGTGAGGGACATCGAGATCATGATGGGAGGACATGCAGAGATGACCGGCCATACTAGTGGAAGCCCATGAACTGTGGACTGGTGGCTGTGGAGCCCCCATTGGACTGGACAAGGCCCTCTGGATATGGAAGTTGGTTGTTTGGCTCAAACTGTTTGGGCGGCACCCAGGCAGGGGGTTTGGGATCTGTCCCTGGTCTATGGGCAGGCTTCTGGAACCCGATACCTGGGTTGTGACACCTTGCACAGCCTTGGTACAGTGGGAAGGGGCTTGGACCTGCCTAGGCTCAGTGTGCTGGGCTCTACTGACTCCCCATGGGAGACCTCAATTTGGGGGATGTGGGGATGTGGGGTGGCTTATGAAAGAGGACTGGGGGTGGGAGGAAGGGGGGGATCTGTGGATAGTATGTAGAGTGAGTAGAAAATTTCTTAATAAAGAAAAATGAAAGAAAAAAAAAAGGTACATCAGGTTTGACCAGCCAAGACCCCCTGAAAGGTCTCTGATGACTCCATGGCCCAGATGATCCAACATCCAAAATAGTTTCAAGGCAACTGGCTCAGACAATACACCCTCATGGACTACTATATAATCCTAAAATTTTCTTTATGTCCCCATAAGAATACAGTGCCCTCATCCAGAAGGATGTAGTATGAGAAACTACGCCCAAATTCCCAAATATACCAAGCTGGCTTTGAAGATGGAATTAGGCTCACTCCTTCTCTAAACCCAAGCATATTGCTAAAACAAAAGGCTGAGAGAGGGAGACGCTGCCAGCCACCACGAGGAAAAACATGATATAAGATTCCAGTAAGCCGCCACATGGCAAGATATAGAGTTATAAAAAAGGGTTATTTTAAGATATAAAAACAGATAACAGACAACCTGCCGTGGCCATATAGTTTATAAGTAATATAAGTCTCTGTGTGTTTTCTTGAGAAATGCAAGTGAAAGAGATTTGTCCTAACCATGGACCAGGCAGGACCAAAAAAACTTCAGCTACAAAAATAAGCCAGGAAAGAAAGGTTGAATAAAGCTCATATGGAAAAAAAAACAATAAGGATCTTTTTTTATTATTTCAATTTGCTTTTATTGCTCTCATTTTTTATTGGCCTTTTAAACAAATATTCCTAGAAAAAATGTAATTAGTGATTTTGATAGAGAATGGCTGTATTTCTCAAATTGTTTATTTTTAGTTGTTTGATTTGGTGGAAAGGAGTGAGACTACATTTCTGATTCACTATATAATCATGGGTGTGTGAGGGATCCCATGCAACAGAAGTGTAGAGATGAAAAATGGATGTGCCTCAACTTATTCTTTCTACATCTGCATTGACACAGAAAAGTATGGAGTCTTAAATGGTAAGATCAGAGAAAGCCTGAAGAGATATCTCAGCGATGAAGAGCATTGACACCCACTCAGTCATGAAGAATAGAGCTTAGATCCCAGCATCCACACAGCCAACTCAAAAATGTCTGCAAATCAAGCTTGAAGGGGTCTTACATGCTCTTCTTGACCCTAAAAGCATTGTAGAGACAAATAAGAGCCTAAGAATTAGATTCCCTGGTAGGCAAACAGATAAGAAGCCAAGCACTACCACCACTACCCCTAAAAAAAGCTTACAAGGTCTTTAAACTGCCAGACTTTTGTCTCAGGTCAAGAGGATGATGATGGAGTTTCCTGTCTTGAAAGTTTACCAGCTTTGTTGCCTAACCCCTATCTGTGTCCCTACGAGGAAATCTAACTCCTAGTCTCTCAGGTCTTGGAGAATTATGACCAGACATTATCTTAAACTAACACAGTATCACATGCCTCTCCACACTCTGTCTCAACTCATCCTTTCTTTTTGGCATTGTCTGTACATGGTTTTCATTACTTAATCATTGTTTTGATTTCCAGCACCAAAGTCAATTTTATTCCATCTTACCATCTAATTGTATTTTCCAAGAGGAAAAAAAATATTTTTTAAGTTACAGAGTTTGAGTCTGTGTTATATGAGACATTGACATAAAATTAGTATTTAGGACTCTAGACAACTAATGTCATTGTGAAGTTCTCACCATTCCAGTTCAGTGAATCTATTTTACCTTATTTTCTTCCTAACTGAATATCATACAATTCACATGACAGCCTGTGTGTGTGTGTGTGTGTGTGTGTGTGTGTGTGTGTGTGTATGTATCTGGGTATATGATGCATAAGCCTGTGCTTGTGTGAATGTGCATGCTGATGAGCAAATGTGGAGACCAGAGGAGGAATTGGGGGGTCCTGTGCTATCGCTTTCCACCTTATTCTCCTGAGGCAGGTTCTCTCACTGAACCTGGACATAGGCTGTCAGCCAGCAATCTCCAGTGAGCTTCTTGTCTCTTTTCCCCACTAGGCTGAGATGAGAGGCACAGGTACATAGATGGCTATGCCAGATATTTTTATTTAGATAATGGGTATTTGAAATCAGTTCCTCATGCTTATGCAGAATATTTTCTGCTAAGCCTTCTCTAGACCCTTTAATAACACTAATGTTTGTCTTTGCTAATATAGGCAAATTCTTAGACCATTTTTTCTCTGTAGATTTCAATTTATTATCAAAGCCGAAAATGAGCTTATAAAATGATTTGTATAGAAATACAGATAAACAAAATCTAGAAATTTTGTTGGCTTACAGACCCATGCTTATGTTAAATTATGCATCTCTGCTTGAGTATCAATTGAATATGTTGATTGTAGTCTATTCCAAACTTAAAGATACTTCCACCTATACCCAAATGCTCATCACTCTTCATAAAAGAAAATGAGCTCCAATTCTTTGCAAAAAAATAAATGATCCTAAGAACCACAGAATAAAAGTCTAAATGCCAGTGAACTAAATTCCTTTCTAGAAGTGATAGAATCACAATTTCCTACTGTGTTGTTGACTTTGACATAAAAATTTTGTAAGTTTAGACCTGCCATGATACTAGGTCCATGAACTCTTTGTTTACCTTCAAAGCAGAGTTTTTTTTGAAGAATACATCAGGCTGGGGACTTAGTTCAATCTATAAAGTGCTTGACACAGAAGCAGGATAATCTAAATTTTATGTCCTAAATGTATGTAGAAAAAAAGTTGGGGTTAATAATAGTGGTAATCCCATTACTAGGGAGAGAAGTAGATCCCTGTGGCTTAAAGGTCAATGAGAATAGCTTAGTGGGTTAATTTCAGACCATAGAGAGACCTTATATTACCATATTAATTTTCAATTGTGTTAAGATGCCATGAATAATGCACTTATACAAGAAAGTGTTTGTTTGCACTCACAGATTCAGAGGGTTCCAGTCTCTGCAGAAGAACAACTGCACAGTGTCAGAAATGACTGAGGTCTCAACTCAAAATGGCAAGCACAAGGCAGAAAGCATCATGGGAATGGCATAAGTCTTTTGAAACCTCAAAACCTCCTGGCCCCTAGAAACACACCTCCAACAAGGCCACACCTCCTAATACTTCCCAAATAGACCTACCAACTGGGTTCAAATATGTGAGCCTATAAGGATCATTCATAATTAAACTACCATGCTCACCAACTCTGTCTTTTTGCATCAGGCCTAGAAGATAGCTGTGATCATAAAAGACTGTTCACAGGTTCTGTGAGGCTGAGTAAACAACATCCATATAGTCATATTTCCCCAAAACCTTTACTTTCTCTGTCTGTCTCTTGGTAGCATCCCTAGAAATCTAGAGCTAGACATGGTGGCATGCTTTTAAACATAGCACTCAGAGGCAGAGAGAGGTAGCCTCTGTGAGTTTAATGCCAGTCTGGGTTTGTATAGCAAGTTCCAGGACAAGCAGGGATACATAGAGCGACCTATCTTTAAAAAAACGTCTCCAGCCTTGAAAACATAAAACACGTAAGAAGACATGAATTCAAAAGAAAACAAGGATAATTATGTTGTAGTCATTGAAGATGATAGAAAAGGGAAAGGAGAAAAATGTAATAATATATTCTCAAAAAAGAAAAGAAAAAAATCCCTAGATACCTGTGCCCTGCTTTAGAAATCCACTTGTCTCATCACTTCACACACTTATTCTTTACCTAAACAGCATGAACAAATCATGCTTTGGGTTGTTGGTTATTTCTTTAGACTTTACTATCTTCTTCAGCACATCATACATATGTACAATCACAAAACTAACATTTTTCTTGTAAAGTAAATTAATCATAGTCACGGCTTAATGAATCAGAATAAATGAATCTAAAAATACTTTGAAGGCTGAAAGCCATACATTAACAATTAATACCAACTAATTAGTGTGAAAACATGCCACACATATTTCATACTTCCACATTATGTGTGTGTGTGTGTGTGTGTGTGTGTGTGTGTGTGTGTGTGTGTTTATATACATAGGTATATGATAAAGAGAAAAATCAGTCACTGAGGCAAACTGGTTGTGGTAGCATAAGCTTATTGACAAATGCTGAAAAAGATGAAGAGCCTCAAGTTCTAACCTAGCTTGGATTATACAGCAAGTTCTAGGTCATTCTCAGATACACAGGGCTATCCAATATCAACATGAAAGGAGAATGGGGAGTGGGGAAGGAAGAAGGCTTGGGAGGGATTAAGGAGATGAGGAGAGAATGAGGCTGGTATGTAGTGAGATCAATATGGTCAAAATACATGATAGACTTGAAAGAATTAATAAAATATTTGTTAAGAGAAAATAAATTAAAATAATATACAAATATGGAGATTAGTGTCAGCATTTGGGAAAGGGTGCACACTGGTGATTTTGTTTTTTAAGAGAGTGATGATATGTTTGCCTCACTTTTACTTTTCTGACTTATGGTTATAAAGCAAAGTCTTTGTGTTCCTAATCTAATTTCAAATGTTCATAATTATTAAAACATAAAATAATTGTATTTGTCTTGGCTTCGTGTGGTGGTTTGAATAAAAATGGCCCCCATAGGCTCATGTATTTGAATGCTTAGGAAGTGATACTATTTGAAAGGTTTAGAAACTATGGTCTTGTTTGAGGCAAGTGTGACCTTATTGGAGAAAATGTGTCACTGAGGGTGGGCTTTGAGGTTTCAAAATCTCAAGCCAGGCCCATTCTGTCTCTATCTAAATGCTGCCTATAGATCTGGATGTGTAATTCTCAGCTACCATGTCTGATTCCATCATGCTCCCTGTCATGAAGATAATGGACTAACCCTCTGAAACTGTAAGCAAGCCCCAATCAAATGCTTTCTTGTATAAAATTTTCTGTTGTCATGGCGTCTTTTCACAGCAATAGAACCCTAACTAGGATACTTCCCAAGTTAATTCTGGTGATGAAGTTCATATTCAAACATAGCTTTTCCCCCCCTGGTAACCATGTTAAGGAGCAGAGTTTAGAAGATTCCCAGACATGGCTGTGATTTCTTCAGAAAGGAAAAGATACAATGAGTCTTCGAGGCTGATGTCTTGCTTTTGGAGTTTGAAGACCCCATTATTCTCTGTGGGGCCTTGCGTGAGCCTCTGACTGCTCTGGTTTTGCAGAGTGAATGTCTTAGTGCTTGAGAGTTATCTGATGCCTCTGTTAGTCAGTTGACTAGACAGAATTTATAATTATTTCAACTAAGTCTTCATCTGGTCTATCTTAATCAAGTTATAGCATAAGAAGAATTCAACTATCCTATGGAAGCAGAGGAGACCCAGCAGTGGTTGGTTCCTGAGGATGCACAAGTTTTCTCGTTCAGTATTTGTCTTCCTTATTTCTCCAATTTTCTGGATTTATGTTTTATGTTAAGCACGTGGTCACTATGGAAGAATGTGCTACTTTCATTGTTACTTGTTTTATCATGTCTGCATCTCCTTTTCAATAGATGGTGAAGTAGCTACGGGTTCCAGAAAGATGTGGCTGACTTTGGGAGATATTATCTTCTCTGTTTTATGGTATGTCTTTCTGTATATAGATTTATCTACTTATAAACCTTCTAAACATTGCAAATTTAATACTTGATAATGTAAATACATTCATTGAGCATCAATGATTCTCGCCTATGCCTCTCACCCTGGGGAGTTAATTTATTATCTGTTTTTTCCTTTCCTCTCACAATTCAATCCAGATCATTGAAATTGCCACACAAGTTTCTTTCCTCTCCTGCCTAACTTCCAAAGGATAACACCTGTCTATTCACAGCTAAACCACCTGCATGATCTATATAATCCACTCAGATCAAGCAACTGTAACAATCAAAGCAGGAAAAAGATATTGTTTGTAAATACAGTAGGTTTGCACATGCTACTCTTGCAAGGCTGAGCTTCCTCCACTTTTCTCTGGACTCAGTGTCTCTCTGATAACTTACATCCCTCCAGCAAACCTATCCCCTTGTCACTTCACACAGAAAATTTTTATCCCTGAAGCATTCAGTGCAGTTTAGATGTTCAAAAGACATTTCCTTTCTCAGTTCCACATTGAATGTGCTATATGCTTATGAATTTTCTGACTGTTAACAGGGTGAAGGGAGACAAAAGGCATCGTGTTTACAGCATTCTTTTGTTGTTCTTGTTGGTCCACATATTTATTAGCTTTCAATATCCAATGAAAAATAATAGAGAAAAAAAACCAATTGGAAAAAACCAGTTGGAATGATCATACCACAAGTCTTAACACATATTTAGAATTGCTATAGAAAGATTGATATGTATTAATATACTCAGATACATTTTATGATTTATTTTCTTTCACTTATTATTTATTTTATTTTATGTGCATGAGTTTTTTTGCTTGTATTGTATGTACACCACATGTATGTCCAACACAGAATTCAGAAGAGAGTGTTGGAGTCCCTGGAACTGGAGTTATGGATGGTTATAATCTACCATGTGGGTGCTGGAAACTACACCTAGGTCAACCAGTGTACTTAACTGTTAAGCCTTCTCTTCAGACCCAAACTTTTACATTTAACTTAAACAGAATGGGTTGAAACTTTTGGAAATGTGATACAGTGAGTTCAATTTATTTATTTATTTAATTCACAGATTTGCATCTACATCAAAACAGAGCACTAGGTAAGAAATGACTGTCTCTTGAGGAAGTAAACATGAATGGTATTTTCTGCTTTTATTATATTTTAGATAATTTATAACACAGATTTTTTTGTAATAGGAAGAATAACACATTGTTTATGTGTATATATGCATGTGTGTGTTCCTGTTGGAAGTGTACATATTAAAGTGTTTGCATATGTGAGTCTCTTCTGTATGGAAACTGCAGGATGGCCTCAAGTGTCATTATTTAGAAATGCTGTTTAGCTTATTTTGACAAAAGGTCTCTCATGATCTTGCAGCTCACCCAATAGGCTAGGTTGGCTGGTCAATGAGATCCAAGGACCTGTCTGGGTAATTACCAGCATGTGGTACTTTCCCAAGCTTTTAACATAAGTTCTGGAGATCAAACTCAAGTCTTTACAGTTTCAAGACAAGTAATGTACCAACTGAGATATGTCCCCAGGCCTATCTCAAAAGCAAACTCATAATCATATGTTTGCATGTTTATGATACAATGTGCATTCAAATCATCAGCAGCAATAATTCTACAAAGAATTATACTTGATTCTTAACTTATTTCTAACTTTACTAAGACATGTCTGAGAAAGGTCCTTAAACTGACCAGGTGCGTAATCACCCCTCCCTCACAAAGTTATAAAAGCAATGAAAAACAGTTGATGAAACAGAGACCATCTGAGTTGCCTCAGGACAGGTTATAACTTGTCAGGTTGCGTAAAAGTAATGCAGCAAGCTTCCAGGTTCCACCTTTCATGAGCTGTCACTCATGTTGAGGTGGGCTTTGAGTGATACAGCTACATTTGACTCATTCCTGCTACTACAGGTAACCCTCACCCACACTTCTATCAACTAAGCCCCCTCCAATAAACCTACTTGTTTATGGATTTAGACATGTGTGGCATCTTACTTTAGTCTGTCCTCAATCTCAGGAAATGTGTCATACACCAGTATTCTTTTCCTTACCATTCCATTCTCAGAGTGTCTGACGATAGTCAAGTCCCAGTGACAGACTATAACCCAATTCAACTTCAGAAAATCAGACAACTCTATCTTATTTTGCAAAGACTCACTGTATGTGCACTCTGGCTAAAGTGTGTCCACCTGAATATCAATATAAAACAGTTTGAATTTGCTAGTGTATAGCATTCATGGAAAGCATTCATAAAACCTTGAAAACTGGAGAGTCTCAAAAACTAATCCTTATATTTGACAAAACCAATGCCATATTTACTGTGTAAAACAGACATAATGAAATTAAACGAAAGAAAGTGTATCCATGATTGTCATTATCAACTTGATAGATTAAGAATTACCTAGGACACACACTTCTGGGTTGATCTGCTTCCAGAGTAGTTTATCAGTGATGAGAAGACCTACTGTGTAAAAGAGTGGTATCAACTTGTGAGCTGAGGTTCTAGAATGGATAAAAAGGCCAAAGGGAGAAAGCTATCTAGGCACCAGCATTCATTTCTCTCTGCTTTTGACTATATGCAATTGGATCAGTTGCCTCATATTTCCAGTGCTATTATTTCTCTAGCATGATGGACTCTATACAATGAAACTAAAAGTCTGATGTAGCTGAAGTTTTTCTGATCCCACCTGACTCCTGAGGCCCAGCAGTCCCGCAGCTGCTTAGACCCAAGTAGACACACAGAGGCTTATATTAATTACAACTGCTCGGCCATTAGCTCAGGCCTACCACTGACTAGCTTTTACATTTAAACTCAGCCCATTTTTGTTAATCTATATGTTGCCACATGTTCTGTGGCTTTACCTGTGTGCCATTCCATGCTGCTCCCTGGACAGCAGGCTGGTATCTCCTCACTCAGCTTTCCTCTTCCCAGAATTCCCCTTGTCTGCTTATCCTGCCTGGCTACTGGCCAGTCAGCATTTTATTAAACCATTATTCCACAGCAGTCTGTGATCTTTTATGTTCATTATCAACTTGCCAAGACCTAGAATTCCATGGGATATTAGTCTCTGGACATATCAGATGGATTGTCTTGATTAGGTTAACTGAGGTGTAAAACTCACCTTAAATGTAGGCATTCCATGTTCAGGGGTCCTAAACTGGACTGCATAAGCAGGAGACAGTAAGCTGAGCTCCTGACTGCAGATGCAATGTGAGCAGCTGTGTTTAACTTCTGTAGTCATGACGTTCCCAAGCACAATGGTGTACTAGAACAGTGAAACAAATAAGCCCTTCCTTTCTAAGTTTTTTTTTTTTTTTTGGCACAGTAACAAGAAAATTGTCTGATTTGACAACATAAGACAACTCAGTGTTCACTAGGAGTCTCTATACCTCTGTTACAATAAGATGTGACTTTCTGCGTCCAGAGCATTGATTTCTGGCGTACAGATTTGACAACAGTAGAAGGATTAGTTAGTCTCTTAAATGTTAGTATTTTAAGATAGAGTATGAAATGTGAAAAAAAGTAATTGTGGAGCCAGGGCAAAACAAATAAATAAATAATCCAGACACCAAAAAAATTTAAAGAAAAGAAGTGAAGATCATGTGATTTGTGCAAAATGAGAGACTTTGCAAACTTAACTTCTTAAACATACCAAATACAAAATGTCCTTATTCTTATTTTTGAGGCACTATTTATAAAAGATTTATTTCATTTTTTATCACAGATAACTGTTTCCAAGCTTTCAACTTATATGAAAGGATTGCTTTTGAAGCCTATACTTCCCCGAATAAAAGTGTTGCCATGGGTTTACTGGAATTCCTAATCTCAATCTTCATTCACAAAGGGACTATGTTTCCAGGCAAAGAGGAGCACAATGTACAATAAAACTTTGTCCTATGTTTACCTCAAGCATTTTCAAAAGGTTTGATGGTCTGCCAAGCTGCGGCAGCCTCCTGAAAGAGAAATAACACAGGTTACCAAACAAGAAAAGTCAGGATGGAGCACAACGATGCTCCTATCCCTGTAACTCTACCAACTGCATAGCTCCCTGCTAAAGGTGTTCATTCCTGGTTGCTTTTGTTAGATAGCCAATAACCAATTGCCTTGAATCAATACACAATTGTTACCTTACAGTTTGCAAGATCAAAGGCTGCTAGAAGCCTCACTGAGGTAAACTCACATCTGTGGGAATGTGTTTTTTTTTTCTTTAGATTCCAAAGGACAGCCAGCTTGCTCACTTCTCCAGCTTCTAGAGCCTGCCAGTATTCCTTGGCTTGTGGGCCTTTTCCTCCATATTTAAGCCAGAAGGTGGCACCCTTCTCAAGCTGCCATTCTTACCTACACTTCGTCATGATCACATCATTCACTGATAGTCACCCCAGAAAATATCTCCACTGTGAAGGAGTCAAGTCATTAGACTAAACCCACCTGAGCAGCCAGGGGCATCAGCAATCCCTGCAACCTTAATCACCTCTGCCCAATTCTTTGTGCCTTGTAAGATCACATATTATTCTCAAACAGTCAGAGACTAAGAACTAGATATCCTTAGGGGATATTATCCTGTGTCACATACATGTTACCACCATGTTCTCATTTATATCCATAATGATTTTACATCTCTGTTTACTAGCATTGTGTGTGTGTGTGTGTGTGTGTGTGTGTGTGTGTGTGTGTGTGTGTGTGTGTTTTACTCAGGTATGTGTACATGTTCACATGATGTGGGTTCATATATACACAGGTGTGCATGTACATGTGGCACATGTGTTAAGGCTAGTGATCAACTTATTTTTTTCACTCCTCAGGTACTCTTTACCTTGATTGTGAGTTAGGGTCTCTCAGTGTGACCTAGAACTTTCCACCAGGCTGTGGCAGGTGGACAGTGAGTATCAGATTCTGTGTGTCTCTACCTCTTCAGTGTAGGAATTATAGGCACACACTACTATGAATTCTCTGTGTGGTCCTTAAGCTTGGAAGGCTATCTCTCCTAGCTCTTTCATCACTGTTAATTTTATTTCCATCTGGGAATGAAGGTTGATCTTCTCACCTCATTTAGCCCCATGTTCATTTATAAAGCATTCAAAAGAAAAAAACACATTGCAAAATCCCCTTTGTAAGCTATCACAGCATGAAACAAATCTCACCGGATTGGTGCCTTCGTTTTGGTATTATCAGCTCAGCAAGGATGAAAAAATTCAACACCTTATTTTTTCACATTGTTTAATCTTGGCTAAATTAATATGCAGCCCCAAAACATCCTCAAATAAGGATTTGTTAAAATTAAGGTTTGCGTTCTACACACTTGTGTAATCTGAGCATACCACACATCTGTGTCCCATAGTCAAAGACAGAAGAATCCTTGAGACAATCTTGCAAGCAAAACTAGCAGTAAAAGAATTAACTCTAGCTTCAAAAATATGGGTCAAAAATGGAGTTGCAGAGGGATTGAAGAAGTCACCCTTTGTAGACCTCTGGCCTCCACACATGAAAGCAAGGTCAAGTGTACCCATACACCATTTGCACACACACACACACACACACACACACACACACACACACACATTGTTAAAAATAAAAATGAATAGGTGTTATTGTGGAGTTCATGGCCCCTAGGCATGGACATATTATTTTGCTAAATGAACATAGTGTGCAACTGCACTATAACCTCCTATCTCTATACTCACAGATTAGTAAAGCACTCAGACATCATTAGATTTTCTTTGTGTAGTGTTTAGGAGTCAATGCAGTAGTTCACATCTGAACAATATATAGAGACAAAGTGTCTGTGGAGTACTCAGTCACAAATAGACCCTCTGCATGCCCTCCCCCAAGGCTCGAGGACCACTGTAGAAGATGCAGTGAAGACACTGTAATAGAGAGGGATGGTGGAGGGTTGGAGCAGAACAGTATCTTTTGGACATGCCAGAACCAATGTGCTCATGAACTCCCACTGACAGATGCTGGCTGCTGGTAGAAGGAAAAGTCCATTTTCTTTAAGGATGTGGCCTCTGTTAGGTTCTTCATGCTCCTCCAGTGGATTCCCCCACAGCCAGGAGTATGTGGGCAGCACAAATTGAACATGGTGGGTCATGGAAACATGGAATTGGAAGGAGATGGGGAGTTTGGGACTGTGTCTGAGATAAATAGGGTGAGAAGTCAGAGGTGAATATAATCAATATATATCACATGTATATATAAGATTCTCTGAAAATATATAAAAGTGTATATTAAAGGAGTGAAGGTGTAGACACATTTTTACTGTGCATTATTTAACACAATCAACACATAAAAACAGCCATGTGGAGGATACAAATGGAAGCATCAGAGATATCCAGAGTTTCTGCTAAAAGTTACATAGGGAATAGCAACAAGCCTGCTGTTTTTGACAAAGATAACCTTGTCCTCGACCTGAAATGGCTGACACAAAAGAGCAAAACTCAGAGCTTGAAGGCAACGAGTAACTCCAGTTAGACTCAGGAAGAGGAGTGCAGTGTTCGAACTCTGCTACTTGCATATTGTGATACCTGGCACACAGGTTAGGTTCCCCTACACTGGAAATGGGAGCAGTTTGAGAACGTGAAACCAGAAGCACTCACAAGACTCTTGATTTTTCCTTCAATTGGAGAAAATGGATCCTTTGGTGCTGATACAGTGATGTCACTCTCAAACTAGCCCTGACATTGTCACCTAGGAAGAAGCAGAAGTGAAATCATTTTGCTTTGAGGTTTTCAGGACATAATTCACCGAGGCAGAACCCAAGCCTAAGAGGAACAAGGTGCAGAAATTGAGTGCAGGCAGATGACGAATAGCCCTGGGGCCATAATCTTTCTCTTCATTGTACATCTGTCTTCGCACATAATTTATGTGTGAACCTGTATCTTGTGGCTAATAAAACTTTATTTTGTGTGACATTGCTCATACAGCACTCCTAAATATTTAATAGACTTAAATAATGCAGTTACTAAGGAGAGTAATTGTAGGCAGCAAGGGGAATTTGGAAGGCACTGATAAACTGTGAGAATTATGTTTTGGGAAGGGCCATCAAGGATGTTCTTTCTCTTTCTTTTGTTTCCCAGAAACAATGTCAAAGTCACAGCAAGAGAAAGGGAGTAATGATGCAGAAATAGAATGACTATTTCCTCAGTCCGTTCTGTCTTTAACAATCTGTATGGCCTTGTGTGAGCCACTTGAATTCTTAAAGCCTCAATTTCCTTATCTAGAAGGTGGAATAATTAATAATTCCAGGGCAACTGTAAGGACACACTCTCCTAAAATACCAACAATGGATTTGGACTTGTATTACAATGAACATTTTTCTTGGCTGAAAAGAAATTAGGAGAAGAGGAAAAGGGAAGATAAATATGTCAGATTCCCAGGGATTAAAGTGACTGTGTTACAGATCAGCAAGCAGCATAGTTACGTTCAATTCATAAAAACACAAAACAGGAAAGTCTTTCAGAACAGTTCAGAGTCCCTTGGTAAAGCTGAGAGGGATGGCATTCAATCAGCATGTGCTCTGATACATCACTGGATTATCTGGTGTCTTAGTTACTATTCTGTTGCTGTGAAGAAACACCATGACTAAGGTAATTCTTCTAAAAGAAAGCATTTAATTTGGGGGTTACTTATAGTTTTAAAGGGTTAGTCCATGATCGTCATGGTGGGAAGTAGACAGGCATGGGTCTTGAGCAGTAGCTGAGAACTTTACCTCCTCATCCACAGATGGCAGGTGAGGGTTGGGTAGAGAGCAAGAGCTAGAGTGAGGGTGAGAGAGAGAGACAGAAAGATATGTATAGAGAGACAGAGACAGACAAGAGACTGAAATAGAGACAGAGAGAGACTCAGTCTGGCATGGGCTTTTGAAACCTCAAACCCTACTCACAGTGACACACCTCCTCTAACAAGGTCATATCTCCTCCAACAAGGCTACACTTTTTACTTCTTCCCAAACAGTTTATCGACTGGAGACTAAGCATGCAAACATATAAGTCTATTGCCTCCCTGTTTTCATATGCACCCTTTCCCTTCTGGGCCTGTATAGTTGCAAGCACCTTGATATCAGAACACAATGTACCTGGGACTTTCTACACAACTAATTCACATCTGACCACCTCTTACCATATAGCTTTTAACTACCTTCCATGTAGGTGTGTGTGAGAGAGGGGAAGGATGCATATGTGTGCAAGTCCTTGCACATCACACATTAAGGATAGAAGACAAAGGCAGATATTAGATGCCCTGATCTATCACTCTATGCTTTAATTCCTGCAGACAGCATCTCTCACTGAGCCTGGAACTAGGCTAGTGACCAACAAGCCTTAAAAATCTTCCTGGGTTTGTCTCTTCCCCATGGTGCTGTTGTTAGAGACACCCATGGCCACATCAGCCTTTTACATGTTGCTGGGCACTGAACCTTAAGTATGAACGCTTGAATAGCAAGCATTCTTACCCACTGAACCTTATCCCCAGTTCCCAGCCTCAAACCTACCTCATTAAAGCTCAAGCAGGCTTCAGTTTCTTTGGGAAGATACTATTGTTTAATATGTAAACACTGTCCACAGTTATGTAAGTATCCATTTTCAAGGTGTGAGGTGTAGCCTATATGTATTAGTTGCCATGAGGAAATATATGAATGTACATGTTTAAGGCCACTTCATGTCTCTGATATTTGTCAGATCTTAATCTTCTATGGGGCACTGAAAAGCCAGGAAGTGTGGTGTGAAATCTTCCAGTCTTCAGTGTTTCCCCGAGAACACTCTTTCCCAATGTTCACTGATTCTTGAGCCTCAGTATAAATCACTGCCATATTCAAGACATCTATTTAAAACAGATTACTAGGTACATGGATGATCTGAGGTAGGGCAAAATAATTTGTAAGTCTGCGTAGTTCCAGGGGAATGTGACTTATTAAGCTCTAAGGTTACCCCAGGAGAAGCACAGGCTCATCATCCCTCGCACTGTGCATCTTCTAATAACCTAACAGGCTCTGGACTGCTACTCCAGTACTGCCCATGGAAGGACAAGAACTTCTCTGTTTCACTTGGGATAACTGCCTCTCTTTTTGTGTATTGTCTAGGAGATCAAACCCCAGGTCCATATGAATTCAAGGCAAGAATTTTACTAATTAAATTATTTATCCAGTTCCTCAAATTGTAATTTTTAAAATTCATATACAATTAACATATAATAAAGCAAACAGATCTTAAATGCTTTATATTCATTGAGATTTGACAATCATATACAAGTCTATAGCCATTGCTAAAAATGATGGATAGAATATATGCAATAAAAAACATTATCTCAAAGAAGTTGAGCATAGAATATTGTTTTATAAGAGCTGTGGAGAAAGAGAAGATGAAAACTGAAAGTTCACTGTACAATATTCCAGATAAGAGTGACATATTCTGGTGTTCATTTTCATAGTAGAATGATTAAAGTTAACAATAATGCATTAAATATTTCACATTAGTTAAAGACAAGTTTTTCAATATTCTTGTAGAAAAATGATGTGTTTAAACGAAGTATTATGATAATGATCTTGTTACAAGGTCACACAATTTAAGATATCACATCATATCCCCAAAACATGTGTATCCACCATGCATCAACAAATAAGAACTAAATTCATGAAGTTTGTGAAGGAGGCTTCTGGTCCTCTAGAAATTCTGCCATCACCTCTTCAGTCAATAACCGTCCACTATGTCCTACTGTATCTTATAAGCAACTGATATTTACTAACATAGATTGCTAGTTTATAATCTTATTAGTGAGTTTTATCATATATTTCACAAACTTAAAATTGTGGCTCTATACAATTAAGTTATATTGTATGTTGAGTTCATCTAAACTCTGTTCACATGAAATTTTACATCATAATAAATGGACTTCTCTTGTAGAAATTCCCATCATAACAGGAAGTTCCATTGAATTTAACAGCTCTGCAGATGAAGACATGAACTTCATTCTACTCTTCTTTTCAAAAATATTTAATAGATTTCCTTAACCAAATAAAAATCTTAGAGGAGTATAATTTTATTCACTCATCCAGTCTTCATATCCTGTTCTTGTATATTTAGTTATATGTGTCTATAATAAAATTCTCTTAATAAAGAAGCAATGATGAAGCATGCTGATGTTTTGTTTTGATAAAGTTCTAACTACTCATATGTCAGGTAAACTATTACTTGTTTTTGTCCTCAACTTCTACCACAACAGAAACTATTTTTGAACACTCCCACAATCTGTGGCAGCAGCTACCTGTTCCAACTGACCATCGGACTGTAGGCATTCTAGTATGCTTCCAACTTCTAAAAGCTGGCTCAAGAATTACCTGTTCCAGGGCATTGGGTCTGATTCCCTCATCTGTGCAGTTTTCCTGTTGGAGCTCATATCTTCATACCTGGGACATTCTGACCAGTCATACTGATTAAAGACGAAGGATAGTGTACAGCATCAAAGGTATTTCTTTATATGTTGTATACATTGTTTGTACACTCTGTGTGTGTGTGTGTGTGTGTGTGTGTGTGTGTGTGTGTGTGTATGAGAGAGAGAGAGAGAGAGAGAGAGAGAGAGAGAGAGAGAGAGAGAGAGAGAGAGAGCTTGTGATCATGGGCACATTCTTTCCATAGCACACTTCTTAAAATCAATAGACAATCTCAGATGTTAATCTTCACCAACCACCTTGTTTCAGAGATATCTCTTTGTTCTCCACTGTTGTTATCCCAGTCTGTATGGCATGAACATTTCCATGGATGTCATCTCCATCTCCAACTCCCATCTCCCCACAGAAGCACGGGGAATACAGATATGGGAATATGTATCTTGCTTTAGATGGATTTGGGGAATTCATATTCAGGTCTTCCTGTTTGTACCACTAGCATATTAGCCACTGATTTGTCTTCCCAGGCTGAGAGTGTTTTATTTTCCCCAACATTACTTCTGAAACCTCACCAACTTTCCCCAACTATAAACCAGTGTCAAAGAAGTCATGTTGTTCTTTACATGATTTTTTTTTTTTTCGAGACAGAGTTTCTCTGTGTAGCTTTGCGCCTTTCCTGGATCTCGCTCTGTAGACCAGGCTGGCCTCGAACTCACAAAGATCCACCTGCCTCTGCCTCCCAAGTGCTGGGATTAAAGGCGTGCGCCACCACCGCCCGGCTCTTTACATGATTTTACATGACATAAAAAAGATTTTTTCCTTTAGAAAAAATTAACTTATTTTGCATATTTATTTTATAGTCAACTTATTAAATTTCAGGAAGTCAGAGAAGCAAATGAGCAAAAAATTTTTAATCCATCACCCCTTCACATATCACGTTTGGGTATCCTTTGCTGTACAATATTTTTCTGACATCTATTCTTTGTTTAGAAATTTAATTGCTTCCATATCTGTTCTTCTGAAATGTGTATTAATTAGTGACATCAGTGCACTTATCTTACTGCCAGACTTAACTTTCTGTGTAAAGATCCCTGTCCTGACTTCACTAGGAAGCAGGGCAAGCTAATTCATTTCTTTATCAAGTGTATTAACTGAGTACAATAAGTGGCATGTATTTAACAATAAATTTAAAAAGAAGGATAAGTGAGGAAAATAGAAAAGAATAAGGAGAGGAAATCAGCAAAAGAACAGGACAGTAAAGTGCCACAGAGGTACTGACACACTGTCCCGTTGTCAGAAGCAGTGGGCTCATTGATGTATGGCTGACTTTGTCCTCTATAGAAATGCACTAAGCTGAAAAGACAAAAGGTTCTTGTGACAAGAGGCAAAAATACACATTCATTTTGTCTTATGTTGTCATGCATTTCCTCTGTGACATGTGTAAATATATATTAGGAATATATTACTCAAAACTGTAACATAATTGCCTTAGAGAAGCAAGAAAACTTGCATAGAAATGCTTAATAGGCATGGATTGCTGAGGCTTAATTTTCTATGAGTTATTTATATGTGAGTTTATTTATACATTCTTCATTTACCCTTATAGATAACATGGTCTTTCATCCAGTAACTGCACACATGGTTGTTTGGGCAGAAGCACTGACTTTAAGGAGACCCCATCTATATCTAGCTCTTTTAATAAGAACAAAAGGATACCCTAGTGATGAAAGTGGAGCAGTGACATCAGCCACCGGGAGATATGATGATAGTTTCTCTGTTGGTAGACTCAGCATGAACCAAGGCCAGAGCATAGGACTGCTGATGAGTGGAGGTGCATGCTACCATGTCTATGACCAAACTCCACCCCTGCTACCAGGGCCACTGTACTCATGAGTACACTGGATAGTGACAAGGATAGATGGGGTTGTCTCAATCACTTGATTATTAAAATTATTATTTGCTGAGGTCATACTTTGATGAGATAACATGATACACAAATATCTTTATGCGTTTACCAGATATAGGTTCATCAGGCCACATCTTGTCTTCTCTCTTTATAATAACAAAAAAAGTGTTCCATGAAGCCATACTCCTTAACTTCTGCACTGGTTACTTTCCTCTTAGCTGTGACAAAATACCTGAGAAAAACAGCTTGAGGAGGGAAAGGTTTATTTGGGTTCACAATCTGAGATTACAGTCTATTACACTGGGGGAACATGACAGCAGGGACATGAAACAGGTCATTACCTTTAACTCATAATCAAGATCTAGACAGAGACCAGGAGTCAATACTTTCTCCTTTGTAGGACATTTTCACGTGTGCATGTGCACATGCATGTGGAAGCCAAAAGAAAACCTCAGATGACATTTCTTGGGAACCATCTACCTTGTTTTTATTTTTATATTTATATTGACACAGGGTCTCGCAGTGGCTTGGAACTTTGTAAGTAGGTTATGGTGGCTGAAAAATTAGTGCAGGATCCATCTGTCATTGCCTCTCCAGCATCGGAATTGCATGTACATACCACCACACGATTTTATTGTTTCAGTTCTAAAGATCAGATCAAGTACTCATGCTTGTAAAGCAAGAAATTTACCAACTGATCTCCCTCACCTACTCCATCATCTTGTCCTTTTTATTCAATCTGAAACAACAACCCATAAAACAGTGCCTCCCAGAGTAAGGGTGGACTGTCTCACCTAAATTAACCCAACCTAGAAACTCCATCAATGTGTCCAAGGGTTTGTCTACTAGGTGATTGTAGAATCTGTCAGGATAACAATGATATTAACACCAACAGCTTCTAGTGATTGCAGTAAGATGAAAGTACCTTAATATTACCAATGATTACTTTCTGTGCTCTTGGACAGATAGTGCATAGTGCTGGTAGTATAGAGTCGTTGCCACTCTTTTTCTAACTGAGTCCACTTTGACTGCCATCAAGACAAGGCTATCACTGTGGCATCATTTGGACAGCATAGAATATATATATAATTTGAATGCATTGCATCTAGAATCAAGCTGCTTCCAATGGTTTTCATTCATAGAGAAAAGAAAAGAAAACATTTGCTAGATCAATAGCTACCTATCAAGCAGAGTTAGAATTCACTCACACCCTGAAACTACCTTCAGTATAGCAGCTTCAGCTGGAATTCCTACCCGGAGAAGCTTACAACAACTCACATCCATTTATTTACTCAAGACTAGTCTTCTACACAGGCAAGAAAGGTAAGTGGAATGGGGATGTGGTGGCAGCCACCACCCCTGCATTTTTCTATCCCCCATTAAGTATTGCAATCATCTCTGCAGTGTGCTTTACTTCTTTCCTGTGTGAGGCAGTACTAATAGTCCTCACTTCCTCTGTCAGGTAGTCTATGTGAGGATTCTGCCTGCTGATTGGAATGTTGTTTCCTCTTGTACACTGAGGAACTACAAATATAACGACAAGATGTGTGTGGAAACATACTTAGAACTTCCTTCACCTTTCATTCTGCTTAAAAAGGAAACATACATAAAGGATATACACATATTACAGCCAAAATTCATGGATCTAGTTATCAAGGAGTTGAAATTGAGACTACGTGACTCCCTCCTATCATTAGTAACTTAAAAGTGCTCAAAGCAAAATAATTTGCTCTTTGCACCTACCTCTTTGGGTACTTGTGGCCATGAAATCTTACTGACAGAGAGAGAAAGACTTCTACTGGGAGACACTGAACTGATTCTGTTGATCCAAGTTAATTCCAGCAGCTTGCCATTCCAGTTGCTATACTGGCTTGGGTGACTAACATGATCAACAAATTTGACTTCTGCACAAAGAAGACAAGGAGGAGTGTGACTGAGATGCAAGCATTATAGTATCAGGTCATTTAGCCTTACTGTGCCATGTGATCAAGGTTGACTGAGACAACAATAATCTAATCCAGATGACACAAAATCAACACCTCATGATGTTCAGGGATGAAAGTTTGTGTACTCCCATCAGTTACAGAAAATTCACTTCATTAGGTGCTAGTTAAGATGAAAATTAATATGGATAGAATAGATAAGGAAGGTAGACAGCAATGACTACCAGCTGTGATAGGATTAATTATCAAACTAACACTATCTAGAATTATCTGGGAAGGGAGTCTCATTGAAGAATTGTGTATGCTAGTTTGGCTGTGGGAGATACTTTGATTACATCAACTGACTTGAGAAGACCCACCCACTGTGGGTGGCACCATTTCCTGGGCAGGGGATCCTGGATTGTATAAAAGTGGAAAATGTGAGTTGACCAGTAGTAAAGATGAATGTATTAATTCATTGATCTCTGCTCTAGGCTATGGTGGGATATTACTAGCTGCTTCAAGTATCTGCCACCTTGACTTCCCAGCAGTGATGGGTTGCAACATGGAATTTTGAGTCAAATAAACTCTTTCTCCTTTCAGTTGCTTTTGTCATGGGACCTTGTAATTGGGACAATGAGAAAAAAAATATAAGAACTATTGGCTCTTGAGGTTTGTCAGGGTTATAGATTCTTGGATAACTTACTAATGAACTGTGAAAGCACAGTAAAACATTTGATAGTGGAAGGTTCTATTTCAGAGAGAAAGAAACAGAAAAAGGTATATACAATGTAAATGAGCTTGGCAAGATGGATTCAGTCAGAGTCTATAGTCTTATCGGTTCTCAATTTTCCTAATATTGCGACACTCTAATACATTTCCTCATGTTGTGGTGACTTCAAACCATAAAATTACCTCATTGCTACCTTTGTAACTAATTTTAGTACTGTTATTAATCACAATATTAATATCTGACATGCAGGATATTAGGTATGTGACTCCAAAGGGAGTCAAGACCCACAGATTGAGAGCCAAAGCTGTAGTTCTTTGGTAGAAATTTTATGAGTTTGGGTGGTAGGAGCTTACTTATGGCAGAAACTAGGTGGATCCTTACACTGACTCACATTTGAGTTATTACAAAAGTTTGAATGATTCACACTTGAGTTGTTAGAAAAGTTTGAATGATTTGTACACCCTATACATTTAAGTATATGTGCATCTCATCAGGTATATGCATGGAATGATTAATAGTTTTTTTTTTTTCCCGTGACAGTTTGTTTCAAGAATAGTCGGCCTCACTGTGCAATCAGAAGCTTAAGATGGTACATATTTTCTTTCCTTCAACAAAGAAGAACTTGACTAAAAATTGCTCACAGTGCAAGTGGTACTGAGTGATGTCCTACTGGCAAAAGCAAGGCTTATTCTTGATTCTTGCTCTAGGTCACTGAAACTGTACCTAATACTAAACTACCTCACCAGCTAACCAGCTGAAGAATTGAAGACAACTGTCATGAATATGTGTTCTGTCTTTTCTTATAAATATTTATGTGTGCATGTGTATAAAGCAAATCTTTTTATCCTCTCTTTCATTAACATAAATTATATCAACTATATATCCTAGACTGTACTAGTTTTAATTTTATTCCAAACTATAAAAATTCTTACTATAAGATATCTAAGCAAAGAGTAATTATCACACAGATTCTCTCAAGGAAAATAGGACTTTGATACAGAGATTAAGTATACTTCAAGAAATGCGTAGACCAAAATCCAATTTGTAAGAAGATCAACAAAACTAACCAGAATTTAATGACGGTCTCCATAAAAAAAGAAAAACAAGAACATTGAAAAAAAAGATAAAGAGGGATCTAACTGAAAAAAATCAGAATTAAAAATGGGGTGTTTTTGCTGACATAGGTAAATATGCAGTGTTTTAACAGAATTGTGCATATGGAAATAAATATTAGATATATTAAAAGATGTGAAAAAGTTATTACAAAGTTAAAAGCTATAAAACCTGAATAAAAAAGTAATAGGAAATCTAGATATAATATACTAAATAAGAGATAAAGTAGTGTTTCAAAACATAATACAACAGAAACTAATGTCTAGGCTCAGTTAGTCTCATTGGTGCATTTTACCTACATTAAATCAATCAATACTAAAGCTTTCAAAAAGTAGAAAAGGCATTTGGGATTAGTTAAAAGGCAGAACTCCTATCTTGCATGTGAAAGGACCTCTGCGTGGTCCTATAACCTCCAAGAATGTATCAAAGAAAAACAAATTCTTTCCCACTTAATATATAGATTACTATTCCAAGGACATCAAAACAGAAAAACCAAACGATAACCTAAGAAAATAAAGTGGTAGACAAACATCTCCTAAAGTATTGCTGGAAAATTGATAACAAAAACCAACCAAACAAATTCAGTATCCTATAAAGGATTATAAATAATGACCATCTCTATTTTTTTCTCAGTAATATACTATTTTCTAGTATCAGAAAATCATCTGGTGTGATTTATCCTATCTTCAGAATTAGAAACAAAGAAATATAATAATGTCAATAAACATGGCAAAATAATTTGACAGGTATCTGACCAATTCAATTATACTTTGAAAATCTTTTCCAAACAGCAAAAACAATGAGGTCATTCCAAACCTGACAGAGGGCATTGTCATGAAAATATTGATACAAGCACACACACTTAACATCACAGCTCATGACCTGTTAATTTCTTTGTCTGATCAAGACAAAAGCCAGGACATTGCACACAGCTAGTTTTATGCAGTGCATTCTAGCCAGAATAAGGCAAGAAACAAAATCATTCTGTGAAAGTGTTAAACTACTATTTCAGATACATGATTTTGTATGCTAAATGTTCCAAAGAAACAAAAAAAAACTAATCACTGAATTTAGCAGTATTGATAATACTATATCGATGAACAAAAACTTTTCTATTTTTATATACTGTCATGATTAATGTAAATGTAAAATGAGTAGTCATTATATGGAGAGCCTACACTTATGTATCTATCTATGTCTTCACCAATAAATACGGGTATGTGTCAATTTGAGAATATAAGGCATATGACCTTGAAAGTCTGTGTATGAGTTACTTCATGTGGATATTTATTGGAAAAACATGATTATGGGTGCATTACTGTGTGGCATAGTGACTTTGTTTAGTCTGCTGAAAAATAGTGTATTTCCAAAATAGCTGATACCCAGTACTCTAATCCACAATGTATGATAGTTCGTTATTCTTCATAGACCACCAGATAGTCACTCATAAATCATATCACAAAATCTTAATGGCATTAAGTAGTACTTCATTGAGATTTGACTGAAAAGACTTGACTATTGATTAAGTCAAATGAATATTATGTGCTATTAAGAACTTGTGTACATTTTTAAAGGAATTTATCATCAGATATGCATACTTTCATATTTGTGATACAATTAATGAATTATACACTTACTGGTTATATTTTGATATGAGTCTTTCATGAGATACTTGATTTGTGACTAATGCACCATGTTTTGTTTTTTAATATTTTTATATTTGTTGTGGAATATTATTTTAGCTACACAAAGATGTGTTACATTTGTTTATGCTGCATTTATTTGACGATATCAGATGTGTTTCATTCTATAGAGATACATTGCATTTGTTTCACCTTGCCTGCCTAAGGTACCTGATTGGTCTAATAAACAGCTGAGTGGCCAATAGCTAGGCAGAGACAGGGATAGGTGTGGCGGTCAGGTAGAAAGAAAAATAAAGAGGAGAAATCTAGAAATGAGAGAAGGAAGGAAAGAACGAGGAGAGAATGGGAGAAATACTGGGGCCAAAAGCCAGGCAGCTGCCAGACAGACAGACATAAAGACAGCAGGAAAGTAAGACATACAGAAAGAGAGAAAAGTAAAAAGCCCAGAGGCAAAAGGTAGATAAAGAGAAACAGGTTAAGTTGAAAGAGCTAGCCAGAAGTGAGTCTAAGCTAGGCCGAGCATTCATAACTAATAAGAAGTCTGTGTCATGATTTGGGAGTTGGTTGGTGCCCCCCCCCAAAAAAAAGCCTGGTCCATATATTTATTTTTTTTATTTATGAGAGTGCTCATCTGTGTAAATGTGTGTGTGTGCACGCGCATGCGCGCGCGTGCGCGCGTGAGTGTGTGTGCGAGTGTGTGTGTGTGTGTATGTCTATGAATGTCCCATGATACATCTGTGGAGGTCAGAAAACAACTTGCAAGAGTTTGTCTCTCTTTCCACCCTGTGGGTTCTGAGAACCAAACTCTGATCCTCAGGCTGGGCAGCAAATCTTCTTTGCACTTTGAGCCATTCCACTAGCCTTTTTCATGTTGTCTTTAGAAGCACATAACATTTTAAAAATTCAGGAAGTTGAATTTACATGCAACTTCTTTTCATGCTTAGACTTTTACTATTGTAACCAAGAAATTGTACTGAGTTCAAGCTTATGAAGTGTGCATCATTGTTATTATCATTTAAGAATCATAGTGTCTTAATTCTTCTACTAGATTGCTGGACCTCTTTATGCCCTTGTATATGGTGCTGGGAGATTTTATCTCGTTCATTTGCATGTGTGGATTGGCTGTTTTATACACAGCACCACTTAAAAATAGAGTGTCTATTCAACTTCACATTTTACTGGCTTGTATTGCTTGTTTATCATGTCTTCTGTTCTGACAAGGTAAAGGACAGAATAACTCATCCTTTATCTCTTAAGATCAGTGCGCTCCTGTGTAAAATCTATCATACATAATAAATGTTGACTGAAGAAACAATTGGTCCCTTTATATACTTAACACTATCACTCTTGGCAAGTTGATTTCTCTGAATCAAATCATTTTAAGGTAATAATTAAGTTACTCATATTAAGTGCCCTTTGGATTTAATATACCTACCATATGTTAGCACCCTGGGGTAAATGTGATTTCAGGTCAATTTAATGTATTTGAATTCCAAAAATCAGTCACTAGAGAATGTAATATAGTACCAAGATCTGGCCATTTTAGATCATATTTATCCTGTACAACATTTGCATAACTAACTTGGGATCTTAACAACTTAGCCCCCATAAAGCCTATGTCTTGTAATACTAACTGAACTGGCTGCTCTTCCATAATGTCCTCTGATCCTTAGATATAGGGTTGTGCTGAAGGTACATCAGCTGTGGCTGGGCAGCCACAGTCTTTTGCTACCTGAACTTTGGCCAGCTGTGGATTTTAGTGACACTCTTTTTCTGAAGAAAAAAAAAAAAAAAGAGGCATCTTTGATGAGAGATGAAAGCCGCACTGATCCTTGGATACAAGGACACGTATTTGGAATACAGTCGGGAGTTATACTGGTTTAGGAAAACGGCAGTAGTAGCTGTTCCTCTAGGTTCAGGTCCTCAGCAGCTGTGGGTAGTTGGCTGTGTTTACAGTAGCAGGCTTGAATTCCCTCCTAATGAGAAGGCCTTAATTCCAATCAGACAGTTATTGGTTTATTTTCATTTTTCTTCCCTTTCTCCATAATGAGTATCACAGGGAAAAAAACACTTAGGAAAGGAAAATTAAAAAAAAAAATTAAATTTTAAGGAATTCACAGGCCAATGCTAAGTTTTGAGTTAATTCTAACTAGTCTATGCCATTGAATCTTTTATGTCGTGTGTGTTTCTATGTGCGTGTGCATGAATGTGTAAGTGTTCATTACATGACATTTGATGAAATATCTCAACAAATTACACAGGAGAAAAGAGACCCAGTATGTTTATAGTATGTCTACTAAATGAGGTGAATTAAAGTTCTTGAGAGACTTAGTCTTCAATTACTATGAACATGTTCTGGCTTAAAGCTATGCTTGTTTGTTCTCTAGATGGTGTGGATTAATGGCATTAGCTGTATCTAATAACATAAATGTACACTCCAAAAGACAGAAAGCAATGTAATGCCAAAGTGCTCTGTGACTGCGATGATGAGTGATGTACCAGATATGATGATTATTTATATTATGCTTAAGAGCTGTTTGCTACCTGGTAAAAGGGTCCACAGATACATAACAATGCCCCCTGTTCCTCTTCTGTGAGCAGTGAGTGCTGAGAGGTAAGTCAGTGCTGTCTCTCTGAATACAGTATCAAGCAGGCATAGGTTACATTAAGAATATGCCATACCTCTATAGTGTGGGTCTCAAGTTGGAACAGACATCGGCTGGTCAATCCTACAAGTCCTGTGCCACCAGTACCCCAGCACATCTTGCAGGCAAGACAGATTGTAGGTCAAAGATTTTGTGGCTGGGTTGATGTTACAGTCCCAGTGCTGGAAGCCTTGCTGGTTATAGAAGATTGTCAGTTCAGGCTCTGTATCTCCCATTACTAGAAGGCTTCATTAGAGTCACTCTTATAAATCCCAGGGAGTTTTCACTGCGTTAGGTTTCTACATCACCCTGCCAAATGTCCCACAATTCCAGTCATCTCTTATAGTACTCTCTCCTTCTGTCCCTCCCCAACCTGACCACTCCTACTCCTATTCACTCCTGTCCCCAGTCCACTCACAAAATCTATTCTATTTCCCCTTCTGAGGGAAATCCATGCATCTCCACTTGAACTATCCTTGTTAATTTACCTTTCTAGATATGTGGATTATAGCAGGATTATCCTTATAAGTCTGACATTGTCTGTATGGCAAGAAGCCAGAGACAGGAAAACCCATAGACCCAAGATAGAACCACACATCATTGGCAAAAAAAGAAAAAAGAGAGAGAGAGAGAGAGAGAGAGAGAGAGAGAGAGAGAGAGAGAGAAAGGAAGGAAGGAAGGAAGGAAGGAAGGAAGGAAGGAAGATTGGCTGATGAAATGGCTCCTAATGATATTCTGCTTTATTTAAAAATCAGCACCTAGTCCAATTGTCATCAGAGGTATCATCCAGCAACTATGGGAGCAGATGTAGAGACCCACAGTCAAACACTATGCAGAGACAAAGGGGTCAAGAACACCATGAGAACAGGGCCCAGAGAATCAACTAAGCAGAGCTCATAGGTGCTCACAAACAAACAACAAACATGGACCATGTATGGGTCTGACCTAGGTCCTCTGCATATACGTTATGGTTGTACAGTTTGGTGTTCTTGTGTTACTCCTAACAGTGGGTGTGTAGGGTGTCTTTGACTCTTTTGCCTGTGCTTGGGACACTTTTTCTTCTACTGAATTGCCTCATCCAGTCTTGAAATGAGGGTTTGTGCCTAGTCTTATTGTAACTTGTTATGCAGTGTTCAGTTGATAACCCTTGGAGGCCTGCTCTTCTTTTCCAAAAGCAAGTGGTGGAAGAGTAGGGTTGGGTGAGAGGGTAGGTAAAGGGAGGAACTGGGAGGAGTGGAAAGAGTGGAGATTATGGTATGAGAGAAGAAATAAATAAACAAGTAGCTTTTTTAAAAAAAGAATATGTCATAACATTACACCTTACAGAGAAAATCTGGACTGGGTCTCTGGGAATGAGAGAGTACTGTGCTTTTGCCCTGATTGAAACCTAACAATAATGAAAATGAGATAGATGTCTTCTATGACTTAAAGCCTGCTATATACTGAAATACCGAACATTCAAGAATCCAGGGACTTGGAAGGAGACTTAGTTGTATCATGTTTGACATACAAACACAAACATCTGAATTTGATTCCTAGAATCCATATTTATTTAAACACAGAGCTAGTCAGCATGATTTATGTTTGTAATCCCAATTTTGGGGTATTAGAGACAATAATATTACTAGGACAAGAACCAAATTTACTGAGAGAGCTTGTATCAGAAAATAAGATGGAGAATAACTAAGGAATACACCAACCATTGGTTTCTGCCTTCCACACATACACACACAGAGACATGCATTCAGGTACAAACACACATATGCACACTCTCACACATGTACCAAAAGAATTCAAGATTTTTCTTTACTTTGTTCAATTGATGTTTAGGCTCTTGATTAGTTAACTGTCTATCACTGTGATAAAACATCCTGTCAAAAAGTTAGATAGGAGAGAAGGAGTTTATTCTGGACAACAGATGCAGGAGTACATTCTATCATGACGGGCAAAATACAGCAACAGATAGAGAAGCCAAGGTGACAGGAGCGGGAGGTTTGCAGGTCACGTCACATCTTAACTTAGGAAACAGTAGTGAACAGGAATAGGGCTCCATCCTGAAGCCTCAAATTCAGCCCGTAAATGGTCCACTTCCTCCAAGAAGGCTCCACCTTCTAAAGGTTCCCTGACCTTCCCACCAGCACCATTACCTAGAGAGCAGAGCCCAAACATGTGAACTTACCGGGAAAATTTTACATTCAAACTACAAAAGCTCCAGTATCTAAACACATTTTCCAATTCTTATTATGGCATCAAAAGTTTAAGATCAGGTAAAAAAACTGCTACTGCTTTTGTGGCCTTGGACTCTTGGTCACCCACAACCAAAACAACCCCTTAAAATAGAGTAAAATGATGGAAAAGAACATCAAGCGTACAGGTCAGAAGGGAATGTCTCTACTCACTCTGCCATCTGGTATTATTTTAAAACTCACAGCCTATTCAGTGTTCCAAATGTATTAATATTTTGTCAGGTACTCAGCAAACTCAATGCTAAAATCTACTTCTATATTTTCTATTTTAAAATAATATACAAATAAAATATTTCTTTTTAATTTTTTAAAACTTTAGGACTGGATAGATGTCTCTGTGGCTAAACCATACACTGCTCTTACAGGATCGGAGTTCTGTTCCCATCACCCATGTTGGGAGGGTCAGAATCAGCTGTAGCTCCAGCTACAGGGGAATCTTGATGCCTCTTGCCTCTGCACTCATTTGCACATATCAAACATGAACACTTCCCCATACTTTTAATACTTTATCTTTAAATGTTCAATCCGTATATACTGTATGTTGAGTGTACACTTTTGATTCTGCCTCCTTCATTTACTTTCCCTTTCTCTTTATATTCCTTAGTTGCTTTAAACAATTTCACTTCCAAAATCATTTGTGTGTGTGTGTGTGTGTGTGTGTGTGTGTGTGTGTGTGTGTGTGTACATGAATTTGTGTAACTATACCAACTCTAGTAATCACAATTTAGAGAAAGGGCTAGAGAGATGGCTTAGGAGTCCTTGCTGCCCTTCCAGAAGACCTAAATTCAGTTCTCAGCACCAATGTTGAGTGACTCACAACTACTTGTTATGCTCTCTTCTGGCATGGCATCTGAAGATGCCAGAAGACACAGGAAGAAACTCATAATTAAAAATAAATCTTTGCAAAAGATGTAAGAAAAATATGATATTTGTTTTTCTATGATTGGCTTGTATCAATGTGATTCTTGTCAGTTGCAACCACTTTCAGTAATAATGCTGACTTCATTCTTCTTTATGATAAAAACATTTTGTGTTTTATATATATATATATATATATATATATTATAAAAAAATCTGCTAAAAGTCAATTTATGTAGTAAAACTTTTTTTTTTATTTTTAATAAATGTCCTTCACTGTGAATTCCATTATTTAAACTATTTTTTT